>NC_081294.1:57475625-58102187 GCF_030435805.1 Mustela lutreola
GCACAGGAACAGACTTGGGAAAGTTACAATTTTTTGACTATCTGCAAAGTGTAGATTATAAGTAAGGTACATGTGAAGTATCTCTGTAACACAAATAATAGGAAAGTAGCATTATTTATATCACAGCAAATCTTATAGGTAAATTACAGAATTATTTTATTCATAGATTTTATGATTTTTAAATCAAGAGACACATAGTTTAGAAACCATGTTGTAATTTGCCTTTTCACTTAGTCTTAATATTTTTTTCAGACTTCTGTATCATGTATAAATATTTAGTGCTTTGATTCATGCAAACAAATCTCAATGGAATATTTCCACTGGCTTTGGAGTGAGAATTCGGCTAAATCCTGGGATACCAAGGAAAGTATCTTCAGAGCCCTGTCCTCAAAGAGCCCAAAGTCAACTGAAAAAGATAGATAAGGAAATAATAGGACAAGTCTTCCTTTACCCTATAAATATGTGGCGCAAGTTCATTTCCAGTTTTCTCATTAATTATGTTTATTTGGCCAAACGAAATTTCATTCAGGTGAAAGTTCTGTCCTTTTGATGAACTCTCTAGTAACCTTTGCTCCGAAGTAGCTAAAATATTAGCCTAAGGACACAGATTTTTTTTTCCAGAAATTTTTCTTCATAATGACTGAGTATGAGTGCCAGCAAACATAACAAAATGCTAATATTTGTATCTAAATTATTGATATAAATCATATATAACCATCTCTAAAAAGCAAGTTGGGGAGGGACATGTAGAGGAAAAGGTATTAGGAAAAGCAGATACGATCTAGATTTCTGTAAAAGAAACTGGATAACAATTTCATAGTTAGTGAAAGATACCACGTAACTTAATGCATGGTCTTTACTTCCCCACAGTGTAAGAGCTGCCTATTTGTAGACTAGTTCTTTCTTTTCAAAATCCATCATACACCTAAAACTCTAAGTACCTTTATACTTGCAGATCTTCTCTAGACATTTTAATGAAAAACAAAAGGTAGAAAATATGGTTTCACAAAAACGATCTCTATGTAGAAACCTAATTAAAGAAATGGATCATTATTCCTTGATGCCACACTCCTGAGCCATTTTCCATCTTAAATGGCATCTCTGCATCTAGAAGAACTGTGCCTTTCGCTTGCTTGTGGTCTTGACTAGTAACTTAATGTGGCCATTAAGACACATTCTTTGTATATTTGCATATTCACAAAGACTTGGATGTCCTTTCAAATTATACCTACCTTCTCCTTAGGCTAATGCTATATTAAATTGCATTGAAATGCTAAGGCACCTCAATGTAATGATTTTCCACATCCCATTTACTTGTTGATTATTAATGAATGCTTTCTGAGTTGTGTTCCTGCTATTTTGTCTTTAAAACTACTTTCAGGGTTTTAGCATCATATTCAAGAGGCCAGTCAGAGTTCTGTGCTTGCAGCTTCATTAAAATTCTGTCCTACACATCATCTGACTCACACTTTATAATCTATCAGAACACCTGTTTTCTTTACAATGGCCACGAGGCAGCTCAAAACACTGTGGTATTTAGCATTTAATAATGAGCACAAGATATGTATTTTTGACACTTTAAATTTTCTTTAGAAAAGTGCATGGAAAAAAGCCAAGTTTGAATGAATTATCTAAACTTTTGCAATTTCATAACGTGAATTTTAACCAACTTTTAAAAAAATGTGTATCAGAAAGTGCCTTCTCTTTTTGTCAGTGGGCATTACATTGGCTAACTAGGAAAGGATGTAGAGGGAAATAACTTTAAAATGTCACCGCATAAACTAATAGTGATATAGAAAGTATTTTAAGAAGAGTCTGTGCATTATTACTTTCCCTATTTACATACCAGGCTCACAGACACCTCATTGTAATTCTCGCTCTGAGAGAAAGCTGAGAAGCTTAATGTCACTGTTAATATCTAGATATGTTTATAATTTGGTGACTTAAGTAAGTGATGGGATATATACATATATATATATATATCACTTACATATATGCTCCCCACACAAATATAGGTAAGAGCAGATAGATAGATGCAAATACAGAAACACACACACACACACACACACACACACAAACATAATATATAGTTTTAAGTTCAGGCATTTAGAATGCGATTGTTAAATGGTCCTCAATGTAATTGTATCTATTTGAAATACTTCAAGGAAGGGATAGGGAGATAATGGATGGTCTCAGAAGGGGGAAAGTCTGTCACTATATTATGTAAATGAAGAAACATCTCCCAGTGCTTATGAACTGCTATAGTTTTAAGCACTAATAGAGGACATACTGCAAGTTGATTATTGTAATCCTACAGCGTTATCTCATCAGTGAGCGGATTAAGGGAGCTCTCTCTGCTGAGGGGTCTGAATAAGCATTTTCATTTACTCCCTGCTGGGTCATTGACAAATGGAGGCTTTCTCTGGGAACAGTTAAAAGCATATACAGTAAACAAACCTATAGTTTCTTGGGTAGCTTGGGTCCTTACTGGATTTGTGCTACTTTGGAAAGGCTGATGCCATCCGACCTAGCAGTCAACTGATTTCTGTTGTGCCCCCCAAGAGAGTGTTGTGCGTAGGCTATGGGAAGGGTAGGGAGGAATAAGAGGGAGAGAGTTGGGTCTTCCCTTTACAGAAATACTTAACAGTCCTATTTCCTCTCTCTCCATTCCTTAATCAGATCCACATGCTCGATAGTGACATTTGCTGTCTAATGACCCTTTTAGAAGTGCCAATGAAACTCACCTCCAAAAATTGGATTTTTGTCTACCTCAACCAAATTCAAAACCTACCTTTTATATCCCTCCTTCAAAATCCCAAGAGACACTAACTCTATGCAATTTGATTATAAAATTGGACAAAGTATAATGAGGAAAAATAAATCGAAGCAATGTTAGGTTGAATAATATAAAATTTGCCTTTTTGGGGGACAAAACAGTTGAATTTTGGTAATTTCATATAGCTCAATCTAAAATTGGCAGCCAATATGTATCAGTTAACTGGGTTTTATTGAGGACAGGGGGTAAATACCATCTAACGAATCTAGGAAAATGCACATCCTCTCCACAATACTTCATGTATGTGCCAAATGCTTGTCAGATAGTGTCTCATTTATCTTCTAACAATCTTATTATCAACTAAAGAAAATGAAGACTGGGTAATCACACAGTGAAAGCCGGGTCACACAGTGAAAGCAGGAGGACTAGGTTAGGAGGGTCTAAACTTTTTAGGACTTTAAAGCTCACATTTATTTTGTAATTTCTCAAAAATGATCCAAATGATTGAATAATGCATCTGATTCAGGAAAGGCCAGAAGCAGAACCATTTGGAGGACAGGAGGAGAGAGGTTTCTTGAGGCTTGAGAATCATCATACATGTAGGCAGTAAGGCAGTCTGGGTTTTGATCCAGCCTTGAGGAAGAAAAAGCATACAACTTACAACGGTGGCTTCTTTTATGCAGCGGTGTTTCTGTAGAGAATGTGGAGAGCACAGCACTTTCTTAGTTCCCAGCCATTCCTCAGTGTAGGGTTCAGATCCATGGCGCTCCCTCCTCCACTGCGGGATGCGGTAATTTTCCTGCTCTGACATCTAACTAACAGTTTGTACCCAACAACCATATATTTAGTTATATTTTGTCCTATATGGTCATCTCATGGCTTCTTATACTTAAGTATTAACTCTTTACCCAGGTTAGAACCCTTCCAATGCAGAAACAATGTCTTACCCTGATTTTATGTTTTCTATGGGCTTTGTTGCAGTGTTGAGTATGTAATAGGTCACTAAATGCATTTTGACTGGTTGATCAGTTAAGGTCCTTGAACTAAATTTCACTCCCAGATCTACCATTGATCCCTTTATATAAGAGGAATATCAAGGGCACTAACCATTAACATGAGAATTTCTAAGAGATTGAGTCATTCAACCTGGAATGTCATTCTCTATGCTAAAACACATTTTCTTGAATAAGAATTTGGTGTGTGTAATACACATTTATTACATGGTGGAGTCAGAGTCTCAAGAGCTAAAATTGTTATATTACTTTCAAAAAAGGGAAAAATTCGACATGCCCCAAAGCTCACTGTTTAATTTCATATACCTTTAAGTAAAAATTTTAGTTCACTAAGAGAAGAAAATGGAGATTCTGACAATTTTAACCAATTCATCTAAATGTCAAAATTGTCTGAATTCATCATTTCTTAGAAATTATTTTTGATCTGTAAGTTATCACCAAAAGGTGATTGTTTTTTAAAACACACACAACATGGGGCTCCTGGGCAGCTCAGTCAGTTAAGCATCTGACCCTTGGTTTCAGCTCAGGTGATGATGTCAGGGCTATGAGATTGAGCCCCATGTCTGCTCTGAGCTCAGCCTGGTGTCTGCTTGAGATGCTCTCCCTCCGTCTTCCTCTGCCCTTCCCTTTGTTTACACTCTCTCTTTCTAAAAATAAATAATAAAATCTTTTAAAAAAATGAATAAAACAGACACAGACACACACACACATGTGCGCACACACGTATCTATACACACATAGCTAGTTTGGATTTAGATAGGCACTTCCAGAAATATGTCAAATTAAATTTTAAGTTAATGTTAATTTTAACTTCAATATGACATTTACATGATGAATCTTTTAAGATGTAGTCAATGAGTACTTTAAGATGTTTGAAACAACATAGAAAACATTCTGAAACTGAAGAATCATGTTATAAAATGTTGGAAATTAAAACCTTGATTCACCATTTTGTGATTGTAGACTAAATGGAGCCTAAACATTTAATTGAAGTTAAAATTAGAGTTAATGATACCAGATATTTAATCAACCAATGCCTCAAAATACCCAGCAAGGAGCAGTTGGGGAAGTACACATTTGAGCTTTAAAGTATTTTGGTATTCTCTGTAGCCAATATGTGTCTGTGTTAGATTAGGTCTTATTGAGCAATGCATATCAAGATGCCTATACTTCAGATGCCCATATAACATCAAACAAAGTGGTTATGAAACAGCAGGATCTCTGCAGGAAGCAAAGAGATATCTCAAATAGTACATAATCAAACCTGGAAAATGGTGCAACATCATCAGATGAATGCTTAGGTTTCTATAATGTTTTTAGTTAATCTCTCTCTTGCTTGCCAGAAACAGAGTCATTCATGTTCCTTCAGTAAGGCGTGGGAAGGTGGGATTTTATTTGAGGATAATAATATGGAAACTTGGCCCATTAGATCTATGCATGATGAAGATAGAACTGTTATGAACAAAGGTAGATTCTTCTAGAGACAGACTGTTCTAGTTACACAAAGGTACCAGAGTCCTCTGCAGAATAGAATTCGTCCTTCATCATTCTAGCGCTTTGGCCGTGACGTGGGAGGCTTGCCTTCTGTGTGTGTGTTCTCTCTACTCTTTGCCATGATCCTCTCTATCTTTTCTCAACTTCATGCCTTTTCTTACTCACTGATCCTTCCACATGGCCTATTATGGTCTTTCTGACTTGTGTCTCAATTTAACCTCTTACCTTCAGCTCCAGTTCTTAACTACTTAATTCTTTTCTTTACATGAATTCAAATTCCTGGAATAGTAGCTCAGTTAAATATTTTGTCGTTTGTTTTTTGGTTCCAGATCGCGTTGCCACAAAATGCCTGTAAGTCGGGGCTCGTCGCTAATTAATTAGCCAAGATTTGGTGTGATACAGATGACATAATGGTCAAATAGGCAATAACATTGTCAAATAAAGCTGAGCATTCGAGAAGGGCAGATAGAGACGATCGTGTGCCATGATAGATAAGTCTCAGAAATAAATAACATCCAGGCTATTCATAGCTAGAGACAAAGGTTGCCAAAATTAATTTTCAGACTCTCAAATTAAGTGGATTAAAATAAATCCCTGGCTTGAGCCAGTGAAAAGCAAGTATTTCTGTACTCAGATACTTGGGGTTTTTTTTGTGTTTTTTGTTTTTTGTTTTTTGTTTTTTGTTTTTTTGCCTTGAGACAGGGTCATTTGATTTTATCTCTTGTACCTCTGCTCACTAGAAGAGAGAGGAGATAAATGAGCCTCAAATTCTGAATATTCTTGACTTTGAATAAACATGCTGTGGCATGGCTACAACTGGATGTGGTAAAAGCCAAAGAATTTATCCAGGAGCTCTGAAGAAGCATTATCAGACGTGGGTTATAGTGGGCATTAGTGACTCAAGCTTATCACTTGCTATGGTGGGTCCTTGGCACAGTCAGATATTGACATGGCATTTTAATATGCCTTCTGACTGGTTGAAGAAATCCTTATTATTTCATGAATTAGTTCCAGCAATGCAGACTCCATGTGTTTTTAGGGAGCTTTGGGCTCAGCATTAAAGGAAATATTGCTGTTGTGTTGGAGTGTGAAATTTATGCAGAATAGAGTCCAAATGTGACTTGGCCACCTGAGGCTTAGAAAGGTGTAAAAGTTAGCTAATGCAACACTTTATCAGTCAGCTCTTGCCTTATTGGAGTGTCTGTGATTGCTCTAAAAAAATTATCTTCAGAAAAAAAATTAATTAAAAAGCTTTATTCTATTTTTTCATATGCTGAAAGAACATTGGTACACGATATTAATTTATAGTATCCTTTGAGTGCTGGGCTCTCCATGTTCATCCTCAGCTTGTATGGCATATCATGTTTTTCAGGTTTTCCTAACACTTTTCAAATCTTTCTAATAAGTGGGTTAGGATATATTCTCTTGCATTTCTCTCTTCCCTTAAGAAAGTCACCAATTGGGTTGTTCCTGTCAAATTTCTTTTAATATCCCTACTCTTTAGTGTAGTAGATACTACATATATCATGTTGAGACCTTTTAGTAGTTAAACATGAAGTGACTTAAATGTTCTGGATAAATTAATTTACTTAGAAAAAAATCCTAATTGGAGATGACTTAAAGCATTTCCTTTCATAGATTGAGGGCATGTCCATACTTACTTTTGAACTAAAATGGCGTTCTACTAAGGGATCTCACAGTCAACCTTATTTCAGTGATCAAAAAGTAAGAGTTATGGCTCAGATGGTCATGAAAGGGAGCTGTAATGTGAAATGAACAATGAACCCAGAGTGAGAAGGTCTATGTCTAACCCTGCCCTAATTATCTCTATGACCTTGGGTACCTCGTTTTTCTCCCTGGATCTAGTTTTCCCCTTTGTAAAATGAGGTCTGTGGAGTTCTCACTCTCCAAGCATTATTTGCCTGTATTATTTATTTCATACCTGATGGGAAATACATTCCTTTTGGCAGTTTATAAAGTTGGAATATAAAAATATAAATTTGTCTGAAAGCCAAACTTTAAAGTAAGATAACAGTGTCCTGGCAGAGAACAAAAATGAACAAATCACAACTAGATCTATTCCAAGAGATAATGCCTAGATATAGAGGATGCCATACCCTAAGAGATAGGAGTTTTTGCTACAGTGTCCTACTTTATCCATTTTACCCAACAAAAATGTCTACGTCCTAAAAAAAATGAGTGATTTCACCTGTGCAAATCCACAGGCATCTATGTCCAAGTGGTGGTATATTAGTCTCCTAGAGCTGTTATAACTGAAAACCACAGACTGGGTGGCTTGAAATAACAGAAATTAATTCTCTCACTATTCTTCAGGTCAGAAATCCAAAGGCAAGGTGTCCATAGGGCTATACTCCCTCTGGAGGCTTTATGGAAGGATCTATTCCTTGACTTTTCTAGCTCCTGGAGGCTGTTAGCATTCCTTGGCTTACAGCTGCAACTCCCTCTGCTTCACCTTCCCCATCTTCTCTGTGCCTCCGTCTCACTCCCTTTCTCATGTAGGGACACATGTGAGGGCATTGAGCATCCACCCAGATAATTCGGGATAAGTGTCTCCTCTCAAGATCACACTTAATCACATCTTTTGGTGTATGGGGCAACATTTACTATTTTACCATAAAAGATAGTATTTGCAGGGTCTGGGAATTAGGACACAGTCAGATTTCTGAGGGTCACCATTCAGCCCACTACAGATGGGATAACAGGTCACGGGTTAGCAAGTGCTTCACTACGGTGTGAATACCCATGCTGTATCAGATTGGCTATTGCACATAGGAACACAGGCTCAGTGTGGCCAGATTTTCAACTTGAAGAGAAAAGCTTAAAGCCTGGATTTTATGGCTATGTGTTTGTAAGTGAAATCCTCTGATCCTTGATGTTGGCTCGCTGGGAAAAAAGAAGTCCACACGTGCCAAATAAAACCCATGTATGGGCCACATTCACTTCAAGAGCTGCCAGTGTGCAATCTCAAAAAAACAGAGTAAAATTTCCTTTCAAAGGGCACTTTGTATGCATATTCATTAACTCAACAAATATTTCTTTAGCACCTAATAGAATAATATTTATTTTTGATTGACTAGGGGAGACCTTGCTGCTTTGAGAAAAGAATTCCCGAAATGCAATTCTCAGAGTTCTTAAGAAGAAAAGAAAAAAGGCATTAGCTCCATATTTCCTTTCTGGGGAGGTTACTACCTGGGACTCTGTGGCCTTCACTGAGATCAACAGGGCTTCCTGATCCTGAAATGAAGTTAATATTCAAACTCAAAATCTTAAATCTGAGTACCTTAGAGATAACAGTGTCCCTAAGTTGCCTAATAGCTTACATTTACTGGGTATTCATCGTGGCATGTTGACTGTGATTTTTTATAGATAATGATATGAAAACCATTCACATTTCATGTAGACCTTCATTGCTATGGAGTCAGCATTGCTATATTAGGCCGGCATGTTAGAATGTCAGATCCTTCAATTTCATTCCTCATTGGCTGCAAAGCTGTGTGTTTTAGTTTTTAATTCAGAGGAGAACATTCTTGCAGATGCCCATTCTGCCTTCGGTAGCTGTGAGACCTTGCTCGAGTTCCCTCAGCTTTCTCACTCAAAAAATAGAGATAAGCAGATACATCTTAAAAGTTTTCATCACAAGAACATGATTTGTAACTATGTGTGAGGTGATGGATTAACTAAGATTCTATTCCCATAGCCTAATTATCTCCCAAATTCCCCACTTCCAAATAGCATCATATTGGGATTAGGAAATCAGCATATGTATTTCAGGGAACATTCTGCCCATAATACCAAGGAAACCTAATATGCCACTAGAGTGGAGAATCATTCTCTTACTATACAAAAGTTTTCACACCTTCCCAAATAATGGGATAAAAAGAAATTCTGGGCCTCTCTATTATGAAGTAAATCCGCATCCCACCTGGAGGAAGCTAGCAGCGCAAACAATAACACATCTGAAGTGGTGCCCAGGGCTAGTCTTGCAAGTATCTAATGGGAAACACACTATTTTGGTATTTCCCAACCTGGTGCTGTTAACAAGAATCATCCCTTGTTTGTGTTTGTTAATCAGCTTGATGAGCAGTTTCTGTGTCGATCTTCCCAAACGGTGTTGGCCAGTTTCCAAATCAAGTGCATAAATTACACACTGCCCTCTGTTCAAGCTGCTCACCACCCTCTAGAATATCAGAAAGGATTTTCTTTGCACAAATCTGTGTAAGTGGATTGCTTAGACTGGTACTTTGTAGGAGTTGGTCTGATGTGCCACCATAATGTGTCACAATATTATGACACTGTGATGACATACTTTAATGCTAAGGAGTAATATTTTGACCAATATCCAAATGTCAGTCTTTTTTTAGGTTTGATTCTCCTATATAAGGGTGTTTCCTTGAGGAGGTATTTATAGGTCTTGAGCTTCCAGAGTACCAACCTAAGCATTCTATTCCAGGAACTAAGGGGTAACATATGGCTCCGCTCTACTGGGATTCACTATCAAAAAGAATGCAAGAGTATGCTGGTAATTCCTTAGGAAAAGTTTGAGTATAATCAGATTTTAAGATTCTGATTTTATTTCAAGATTTTGAAATAATAATTTTATTTCAAGATTCTGATTTTATTTTATTTCTTGAATTTCTAGATTTAAGATTCTATAGGGTCAACTCCTCTATGTGAAAGACACCCTGGGACTTAGAGGAGCAATTCTAACTTTCTTCCATTTCTATATGAACTCATGGCAATTTCTCACTGGCTATCACCTTTTAGACTGAGATCCTTCCCTCTTATCTCAGGAACTCTAGCATAGAAATCACCTTGGACAGGAAATTTCTACCAGATTATAGTCCTCTTCGAGAAGCATGAGGGGGAAAATAGGGGAGCAAATAGTGAAATCTACTTACATTCCTTAGTGAATATTTTCAGTAGTTACGTGACTCAGTTGACACTGTTAGAAGGATTGATGTTGTTAGAAGGGTTAGAACAGTTGACACTGTTAGTTTGGATTATTTTTACTAGAAGTATTGTATTTCGAGGTATCTCTGTTTGTTATCTCTGAATTATAAGGTCATGCATGGGGGAGTAGATGTGTGTTTCTGCATATTCAGAATGACCGACCCACCTAACAAAGGAAAAAAGACCTGCCCAAGGAGTAGTAAATTTATTCATGACCTTAAAAACAAGAAAAAACATAAGTAGTGTCCAATATTTGCATAACAGCTTCTCATGCCTTCATGAACAACAAAAAAGATACTCTACTGGAGGAATCCAGAGTTTTAAAAAATACCAAAAGAGATAAGTCAGTAAGTTAGGAACAGCAGAATAGCAGGGAGTCATCTCTAAAAAAAATATCCAAAATGTGGACACATACATTCAGATAAGAATGTCAAAAACTACCTATGTATTTCTCCCTATCTACAGAAGAAATAACACACACATACAAACACACACACACACACTGCCACCCCCCCACACACACACACACACACATACCTAGAGAAGAAAAGAAGGATGGAGTATTCTGTAACAGATTGCTAACAGTGGGGTAGTGGGAATACACAGTTCTGTATTTTTTAAATGTTTCATAACAAGCCTAGATTACTACTTATATAATCAGAAAACAACAAGAACAACTGTTGAATGCTTTGGAAGTACAGTTTATGTTTTTCTTCTTTTGGCTTGTTTGCACTTTGTGATTACTTCATAGTCAACGTTTATTGTTTTATATCTCTTCCTAAAAAGTTACTGTATAAATACCAACACACTTAAAAAACAACAACAACCAAGAAACATAGAACTTCTCTGAGTCTCTGTCTTCAGGAAGTTAGATATCCTTCTTTCTTATTCCTATTCATTGGCTAATTGGTTGGCTTATGCCCTCTACCATGGATAATGCTTTCCCTATTAGCATACATTTGGAGCTTTTATTTTCTAGAATAAATCTCAGTCAGTGTCTGTGGAAATCTGCTCCTGAAATGTTCACAGATCTGTCATGTAGAGAAGTAAGATCATGGAATCTTGCTGAAATGTTTATGCAAATATTTCTGAGGGCATATGCTCTACCCTTAAATAACCCACAATACATCAGAAAAGCATAGAGTCCACATGGATTCAAATGCAATCAATCCTCTGTCTCCTGGCATTAAGAATGAACTCTCTGAAAATAAGATCTTTGATCAAGAGTCCCCATACTCCCCACCAATCTCCCTTCCCATCTGCCTCCAATCCCCCATATCTCAAATGGAAGGAGAGAATTGTTGTTTACAGAAAAGAGCAACTGAGACTTTGCATTCCCCCAAAGGAAAAAAATCATTCTTGAATTTAACTTTTTGATGCAAAAAGGATATATCTGAAATATTACATAGGCCCACATGCACAGGCAGGCCCCAAGGATCATGTTTAGTCTTCCTAAAGATCCCAAGAAAGAACAGCACCCGCCCCAAAAGAAATTCAGCAGACACTCATCATAAATTATTATAGGATACCAAATATTTGGATGATTGAAATCCCATGAATTTTCCCCTTTATCCTATAGTCGTGTGACTTCCTTTCAAGCCTACCATTTTATTTCCCATGTTTTCCATTTCCGAGACTCTCAATGTCTACTCTCCTTCCTGTCTGGATTGCTCTACTCATTGTCCCACTTGGTAAACTGATGCTAATACTTCAAAGATAAAAGAAAATGGTTCCTTTTCTCTTACGGCCCTCCCTGATGCCCAGGATGGAAATGGTTGCTTACTCACCTGAGATCCCATAATATTTTCTGCACTTCTCCTGCTGTTATTTTATCATTGAATAAATTATTTGTGCTTTGTGAGTTGTGGAGTCAGAATTTTGTGAGGATAGAAACCATGAATACTTATACTCCAACCACAGCGCACAGTAGGCATTCAGTAAATGTTTATTGAATGAGAGTTTAATCCAATGACATATCTTGCTTATTTTGAAGAAAAAAAATGAAGTTTATCTCTGGTGTGCAAAAAGGATGCTTCTTCCCTATTAAAATGACTGCATCAAGTCATCCTGTAGCTTTTCCAAAACCTCCAGAGAAATCTCATCCCTTCCATTGGAAGAAAGGGAAGAGTAAAAAAGTTTGAGTGTACATCTATTAAATAACTTCTCCCAGTTTTATTGAGAAGTAATTGATATACACCACTTTATAAGTTTAAGGTACACAGCCTGATGATTTGATTAATTATATGGTGAAATGATGACAATAGGTTCAACTAATATCCACCGTCTCACATAGTCACAAGTAAGAGAAAAAAAAAAAAGGAAAAAGATCTTCTTATGATGAGAACTCTTAGGATTTACTCTCTTCACAGCTTCCTTATATATCGTACAACAGTGTTAGCTGCAGTCATTTTGTTGTACGTTACATCCCTGGTGTTTATTTATCTTGTAACTGGAAGTTTATCTCTTTTCATTAAATACTTTTTAATAAGCTCATACAAAGTATTTAGATTGATTTGCTTTGATAGTTGTACAAAATCAGTCTTCTGACAAATTTCATAGTGCCTTTTTTTTATTATTTAGATAAACTTCAATAATTAAAGTGTCTGGTGAAATTCTGACAATTTGGATGGCTGTGAATTAGGAGGCAATGTTGAGTGATGCAATGTGACAGCAGTAGGCAGTAATTGGAAATGTATTCATCTTAGATAAGAAAGGTCATTCCTTCCCAGTTCCACTAGCTCATTTGGAAGTCAAAATGGACTGCAAAATATCATGGGCTAGGCATGAGTGGGGTTTTAGTTCACTATCCTGCCCCTTGCTGCCAGGAGGAAAAGGGTATTGGAGAATAAAGCATGGGCACAGCATTCAGAATCCCAGTTTTGTGACTTAGTCATTATGTTAACTGAGCTAAATTTCTTAATCTGAGTGTAGGTAATTTCATCTTTAAATTTGAGTTAAAATAATACCTATTTTAGAAGTTTGTTGAATGGATTAAATGAAATCATGCATGCCTAAATCTTGAAATATCTGGCACATATTAAGTCACCTGGGATTTAAACTTCTGTCTGTCTGTCTAGCTGTGTAAATGCACAAAATTATTTAACTTTACTGAATTTCATTCTACGAATCCATCATTCACTGTATAGTACTTACCAAAAAATATGATGACATTTATTAAGTGTCCAGCATTTGTAGCTGCTCAATCAATGACTGATATTACTATATATTAAAATAAACTCTATTGAACTCATTGAAATGAATTGCTGTAAGCTTTTCACATTCTTGTCTCTTCTTCTGGTATGTGTGTAGAAATATCTTAGCCCAATTTTGGCTGTCCTTTGTTACTGACAACTATCTTCAGGCTTTTTGGAAGTCTATATTATATATTCCCATATGGTTTTTCTTGAATTTTTGTTTTTTTGAGTAAGTATTGTAGGAGTGATTGAAATGGAAGGATTAAAAATAGGAGAAGGATTTCTCTAATAGTATACTTTATACCTGTATCTACCAATGGTAAAGACAATAAGAAAGCCTGGTCCTGACTTGACTTGTTTCACCTGGAGAACTCTGTTCTCCTTTGCATATAGGATTATATATCATAGGTGTTGGTAACTGAGTGAATGAGAAAAGTATATATTTTTTTCAATTTTATAAGTTGGAATCTTAGATGGAGAAAAAGCAAATCAGTCGGCTATGGCTTCTGTTTAATCACTTCCCTCTTGCCTTTGGAGCCAGATTCTTGGTCCTGCTGTAGAACGATGACTCTTTAGCCCTATTCTAGTTTTCACATATATAAATAAGGAGGTTGAGCATGATCTTCAGGAGCTTCTTTAAACAATCTGTAGTCTTGTGATTTTAAGTAATGCTGCCATAACTAGAATTCATTCCCATGCTTCCTGGTTTAGTATCACCTCTTTTACATTACATCTTAGTGTAGTCACCTTCTGTGCTTAGGAGGATCGTCATGTCTTTCACAGAGCCCCCCACCCACAGTGGAAGCCCAGGGTGTCTGAACACATGGAGCAGACACAGTGGGAGAGCTGAGAGGAAGGGTAGTTTTGATAGGAAGAACCTCGAAACATTTTATAAAGTGTATTTACAGGTACAGTCATATAACAAATTGATTGGCTTCTGTTGATTGGTACCAAAATAAGTGACTAACTGGGCTAGCTTGTAAAAGTACAAATGAATCACGGATTTAAAGTTAAGTTTTCCTAATGCTGAAATAGATTTTCTTAGCCCTTGTAAACTCTAAAATATCTGTTGTGATCAAAAATACAAGTGACAGAAGTTACAGCCTCCACAGAGCCCGGTGTTTGTGGGTCCTCTGGCAATACCCTAACATGGTTGAAGCTTATGAGTGGACTAAAGAAGAAGGGAATGACTACTCTTCCAAAATTAAATTAGGTGGGGTGCACTTTGTTTGTCACTGACTTTATCTATCACAAACAAAAATCTTTTATGTTCCTTGACCATTTTTTTTTTTTTTTTGAGAATAGTCCTTTGTACTGAGCAACATAGCAACATAAAGCATTGGTGCTTAAGGTATGATCGCAAAACAAACTGCTAACGATCCACAGTAATATACAGGAAGAAATTCAGAATATTAGAAATATCCATGTTGCTAGTAATTCATTGTTTTAGTCTATTTTATTTATGTGTCCGATAGGAAACTTTTTAAAAAATTAGTTCACACAGATAACGTGGGAAGCAAGGATCTACAAGGAATAAAATTTAAAAATAAAGAATCAGAATCAGGATTGAAACTGGAAAGGGCCGTCTGAATGTTTGCATGTGAACATCTGTGTCTATGGGCCTTGCATGCCTGCGAACAACTTCAGGCACGCTGTACTTAGTTTTGACTGTCAGGCCCTGAGCTTAATACTTTACTTCCAGTATGTATCTCTCCCCATTATGTCTTTTAATCCTCAAAGAATCCTGGGTGATGGGTGATTTTTAAATTCTTCATTTTGGCCCAAAGAGGATTTTCTCACACTATAGCAGTTGCCGGAAGAAAGGCGGAATTCAGTTTTTACTCTGATTACATCAATCCCGTGTTGTCAAAATGGGCTCGCGATCCACGAGCTAAGTTCCCTCCCGACCGCGCCAGCCGGGAGCACTCCGCCTCGCTCGAGAGTGGGGTTCAGGTAGGTGGAGGCCGGCGCCCCGCAGCGCTGTTGAAATTGACAGATTGACAGCCAGGTCGCTGCCTCGGGTTTCAGCGGGGCTCCGCGGCCAGCAAGCGGACTCAGGTGTCTGTTTGCTGTTGCCCTCAAACTTGAGCACTGCTGGTGATGCGCGTCACAAATGGAAGTAATACCATTTGAAGTAGTCCAGCTGGAAGCCCAGGAGCAATCTAACTGCATTAACTCCCCCGTCTGAGTGCAGCAGGCTGAAGAGGGTCCAGGGCGATTGAGCTGATGTGAAGAAAACAGAGCGGCAGTCCGCAAGTCCAGGACAGCCTTAAGGTTTCACTGACTGCCTTGGAGTAAATGACAGCAGAGTATCACAGGACGCCTCCTAGTATGTTTGCAAACCTTGCTAAAGGTTAGAAGCGGCTTCCTTCCTACATCTTCGTGCTTGGATGGTAGCTGCTTTAGATAGAAGAATATCCTGTATGTTTTTTTTTTTTTTTAAGATTTTATTTATTTATTTGACAGAGATCACAATTAGGCAGAGAGGCAGGCAGACAGAGAGAGAGAGAGAGAGAAGGAAGCAGGCTCCCTGCTGAGCAGAGAGCCCTATATGGGGCTCGATCCCAGGACCCTGGGATCATAACCTGAGCTGAAGGCAGAGGCTTTAACCCACTGAGCCACCCAGGCACCCCATCCTGTATGTATTTTTCCTGGTGATTTCAAAGTACTAGGCGAGATTTGAAGGCTTCCTTTTTATTGTTTTCAAAGAGTCTATAATTTTTATTAAAAAATAAACTAAGGATCAAAGTCCTTCCCAGTTTATTAAAATAAATAATGGCCCAAGAAGTTAACTTATAATAGTTATTAGAACTCAGGCACTTTGCTCTCTGAATTTGAGCTCCAGTAAACCTCATTACACAGCACGTTGTCTTTTCACAGCCTTATTTGTGCTGTGAGTTAGATCACATTTCCTAGGTATAGTGAGAAATAGAGTACCCCCCTACCAACATCTTTCATTTATTTAGCACATTTTTACTTAGAATTGTCTTTTTACTTAGAATTTCCATTAAGCTGCCTTGAGTGTTTTGTGTTGTTCACTCTCATGGCCATGCCATGGGGTCAGAGCTAATATTCTCCCCATTTGCAGGTTAGGAAACTGAATACTTTTAAAAAAGCAAGTAATTTGCCCAAGATCTAAGGACTATGAAAGTTGTTTTTTGTCTCTGTAAGACACTGAAAGTCTTATTGGTTAATAAGACTTGTGAAGTGTTTGGGCGTCTGGGTGGCTCAGTGGGTTAAGCCTCTGCCTTCGGCTCAGGTCATGGTCCCAGAGTCCTGGGATCCAGCCCCCCATCGGGCTCTCTGCTCAGCAGGGCGTCTGCTTCCCTTCTTCTCTCTCTGCCTGCCTCTCTGCCTACTTGTGATGTCTGTCTGTCAAATAAATAAATAAAATCTTAAAAAAAAAAGACTTGTGAAGTGTTTAGTTTCAACTAATGGGAATTGAAATATAAATATGTATATACATATATATTCATATGTGTAACTCATGTGTTGTGTGTGTGTGTGTATATATATATATATATATATATAAAGAGAGAGAGAAGGGATATCATATATATATATATATATATATATATGTATGTATGTATGTATATCTCTTCTAAAAAATGGCAGATAGTGTAGTCTGGACGATGCAAGAAAGGAAAGATATGGAGAGCATGGTTCCCAAATTTCTCAGAGTATGTATCTAAAATGAAGATAAAATATGTATCCAGAAAATGAATGTACAAACTGGAATATGATATGAGATGAACTCTGAGGTCTTCCTCCCAAACTTAAGGTTCTATGACTTCTGATTAGGATAATCAAGGAAAGCTTTCTAAAGGAGATGAAATATGAGTAGAGATGAAAGACCTTGATGGCTTAAGATGAGAAAGTAGAGGATTACCAGGAGACAGAACAAGGAAGCAAGGAATGGTAACATTCAGAGAAGATATGACTTGGGTGGATATGCACAGGATAGGGATTGTTATGAGTTAAAGCAAAACAGTAGATGGGGATAAGAGAATCAACTATGTAGAAAAATAAGCCAATACAGTTGGTAGGAAGGAAGCTTCCTGAACTTGCTGGGACCATGTTCATAGGGGTTGTAGGAAGATTTTCTGATGGGCCTGAGAACAATGAATTATGGGTGAGGCTTTGGAAAGACACTGCAGGCAGAGAAGCTGACCTGGTGGCCATTGCTGCTTTATAGCACATAGTAGGGTGGAATGCATAGAGACAGAAAGAAAATTTGAAGGAAATTTGGGAAGGACCAAATCAACAGAAATCAACAGTGTGGTTTACAAGTGACACATACTGGTTCTTAATTAGGTCCAAAACCTGCTCTGTCGCTTGCCAGACTTGTAGTCTTCGACAACTATTGAACGCCTCAGCTGCTCTAAGGCTTCAGGTTTAAGCCATGTTGAGTCTCTGACTATATCTATAAGGAAGGACACATTCGGAGCAGAAATGGGCAGACTAGGATAACAATTGAGGGCTTAAATAACCCCAAAGGCCACCCTACCAACTGTGTCACAATATTGATAGAAACACCATAGGTATTTACTGAGTGTCAAATGAGGAGCATATGCATCTCATAGATGTAATTCTCAGGGACTGAGTACATTCATTGAGGACTGTGTTATAGTACTTTGCTGGATATATAGAGAAAAATAAATAGACATTCCAGGTGAGGGTGCCAGTAGCAGCCACCTTTGGACACCAGAATATTCCTTGCATAATTCACAGGGCAAGAAAACCCCTTTAATGGAAAGCCAGAAGATAAAGCTCCAAAGGGAGATTGGGAGCAGATTAAAAATGCCTTTGAATTTGTAGATTTAGCAAATAAAATTACAGGATACCCAGTTAAATTTGAATTTCACGTAAACAAGCAATATTTGGCATAGCTGGTCCCAAGCAAAATTATTGTTTATTTGAAATTCAAATTTAACTGGATATCCTATATTTTATCTGGCAGCCCTACATTGAATGCCATGGGAAAGCAATTGGATTTGATTTTCAGTAAGAACCCTTTGAAGGATATTTGAACAATACTGTGACATGATGAAATAATTTCTGGGATGATTAATTTGTTGTACAGCATAGAGGTGAGATACTGTCAGTAAGGAGAGTAGCTATGATGGTCTAGGGATAACACAGATAAGAGCTGATGAGACTTGCCTCTGCCCCCCACCTTGTCTTAAACCCTGTTTCCATGCTGCCCTGTCACTCCTATGGTTTCTTGTTCCTAACGTAATAGTTACCTTTGCAGGATACCTAAGACCTAAACAACAATCTCACAAACCCAGCATTTTCCATGTCTTCAAGATAAAGTTTCTCTGTAATATAATTCCTTCTTTCCTTATTTTTCTTCATACTTTGGACAATTAGAAGCATGTTGTTAACATGGCTGTTCTAGGTTATATTAAATGATCACTACTCTGAGATGAAAATAATTATTGATTTTTTTTTTAACCAAGGTATAGAACTTTTAAAATCCAAGTTCAGATGACTTTCCCTTTTCCTTTTTGGCTTGTACCAGTGCCTTCTGGATGTGCCTTTTCAGAAGGTTTCAGGGGTATACAATATAAGTGACTCCTATTGATACTCTAACCACTCAGTTATATACATCACTGAATAAGTTTAAGACATACATCACGATCGTTGATTTACATATATTCTGAAATGATGACCGTGATAGTTTCAGTTACTTCCATCTTCTCATATAGATACAATTAAAAGCAAAGAAAGAAGAAAAGAAAAAAAAAATCTTTCCTTGTAAAGAGAACTCTTAGGATTTACTCTCTTAACAACTTTCCTTTATATCACACAGTAGTGTTAGCTATAATCACCATTACATCCCCAGTACTCATTTATCTTATATCTGGAAGTTTGCACCTTTGACCACCTTCCTCCAATTCTTCTTTCCCCTACCCCAACTCCTGCCTCTGGTAACCATTAATCTGATCTCTTTTTCTATGATTTTTTATGATTTTCTTTTAGATTATACATATAAATGAGAACATACAGTATTTATCTTCGACTTATTTCATTATTTCACTTAATTAATGCCTTCAAGTTAGTATTCATGTTGTTACAAATGGTAGAATTTTCTCATTTTTTATTACTAAGTAATATTCCACTGTATATCTGTATCTATATATATGATGACAACTTCTTTATTCATTCATCTATCTGTAGACATTTAAGTTGTTTCTACATCTTGGCTATTATAAATAATGCTGCAATGAACATGTAGATACAAATAGCTTCTTAAGTTCATGCTTTCCCTACCTTTAGATATATTCTCAGAAGTGGGATTTCTCAGTCATATGGTACTTCATTTTTAATTTTTTGAGGATCCTCCATACTGTTTTCTATAGTGGTTATACCAATTTAAAATCCCACCAGCAGTGCACATTTCTCCATAACCACACCAGCATTTGCTTTTATCACTTGTTTTGTTGATGACCATTCTAACAGGCATAACTTGATATCTCTCTGTGGTTTTAATTTGCATTTCCCTAATAGCTAGTCATGGTGAGCATCTTTTCATGTATCTATTGGCCTTTTGCACATCTTCTTGGAAGAATTCTATTCAGGTCCTTTGTCCATTTTTTTTTTCATTGGGTTATTTGGTTTTTTTTTTTTTTTTTGCTATTGATTATATGAGTTATTTATGTTTTAGACATTAACCTCCTATCAGATATATGGCTCACATATATTGTTCCCATTCTATGGGCTGTCTTTCATTTTGTTGATGGTTTCTTTTGTGCACAGAAGTTTTTTTAGTTTGGTGTAATTCCATTTGTTTATTTTTTATTTTATTCCTTGTGCTTTATGTCATATTTAAAAAAAATCATTACCAAGACCTATGTTAAGGATATTTCTTCTTATGTTTTCTTCTAGAAGTTTCATGTTTTCAGGTCTTACATTAAACCTTTAATTCATTTGGAGTTAATTTTTGTGAGTGGTATGAGATATGGGTTCCGTTTCATTCTTTTACATGTGAATATCCAATTATCCAGCACCATTTATTAAGTGACTGTGATTTCTCCATTGAGTACTCTTGGCTCCCTTGTGAAATACTGTTTGACCATATCTACTTGGGTTTATTTCTGGGCTTTTATTTCTGCTCCTTTGGTCTGTTCATTTTATGTCACTACCATACTGTTCTGATGACTATGGCTTTATAGCATAGCTTAAAATCAAGAAATGTGGTATCTTCTACTTTGTTCTTTCTCAAGCTTCTCTAGCGATTCAGGATCTTTTGTGGTTCCATATAAATTTTAGGAGTGTTTTTAGTAGTATTGACATTTTAACAGTATTAATTTTTCTAATGCATCAACAAGGATACCTTTCCATTTATTTGTCTCTTTTTCTATTTTTTTTTCTGTCAGCATCTTATATTTTTCAGTTTAGAGATCTTTCTGATCTTTAGTTAAATTTATTACTTGGCATTTTATTGTTTTTGCAGCTATAGTAACCACGATTCATTTCTATATTTCTTTTTCATAAATTTTGTTGTTAATGTATAGAATTGCTACTTATATTTGTATATTAATTTTGTATCCTGCAATTTTACTGAATTCACTGATTGTATCTAACAGCTTTTTTATTGAGTTTTTAGGATTTTCTGTATATAAAACCATGTCACCTGCAAATAGAGACAATTTTATTTCTTTCTTTTCAATTATGATATCTTTGATTTTTTTTTTTTCATATCTAATTGCTTTTGCTAGGACTTCCAGTATGGTGTTGAATGGGAGAGGTGAAAGTGGGCACCCTTATTTTGTTCCTGATCTTGGAGGAAAAGCTTTCATTCTTTCACCATTGAGTATGTTGTATCTATTGAGGTGATGATATTCTATTATTTCATTCTATTCTATTAATGTGATATATCATACTGATTGATTTGCACATGTTAAACCATTCTTGAATCTCAGAGTGATCCTTTTATGTACTGCTGAATTTAGTTTACTATTTTTTCATTGAGAATTTTTGTGTTTATATTTATCAGGAATATTGACCTGGTATATAATATAGTTTTTTATCAGTGTCTTTTTCTGGTTTTGGTATCAGGATGATGTGACCTTGTAAAATGAGTCTGGGAGTGTTCCCTCCTTATTGGTTTTTTTGTTCGTTTTTTGGAATTTTTTCGGAAACGATTGATAAAGACGGATATTAATTCTTCTTTAAATATTTGGCAACATTGGGGAAGGTATGTGCTGTGGTGAGTGCTGTGAAGTGTGTAAACCTGACAATACATAGACCCATAACTTTGGGGCTAATAATTCATTATATGTTAATAATAAAAAGTAAATAAAAATAAATATTTGGAAAAACTCACCAGTGAAGCGATCTGATCTCATTGGAAGATTTTTTGATACTGATTTTTTGGTACTGGTTCAATCTTCCTAGTTGTAATTGGCCTATTCAGATATTTTATTTACTTTTCATTTAGTCTTGCTAAGTTGTATGTTTCTAAGAATTTTTCATTTCTTCTAGGTTGTTCAGTTTGTTGGTGTATAGTTGTAAGTAGTAGATTCTTATGATCCTTTGAATTTCTCTGTAATCAACTGTAATGTTCCCTTTTTATTTATGATTTTGTTTATTTGATCCCTTTCTCTTTTTTTCTTGGTTAGTCTAGTTAAGGGTTCATCAATTTTGTCTTTTCAAAGAACCAACTCTTAGTTTTGTTAGTATTTGGTTAATTTGCTTTTCTGTTTTCTATTTCATTTATTTCTACTCTATTCTTAATTAATTCCTTTCTTCTGCTTTGGGTTCAATTTTTCTTTTTCTAGTTCCATAAGTTATAGAGTTAGCTCTATTTGATATTGTTCTTGCTTTAGCTATGACCCTCCCTCTTGGAACTGCTTTTGCTTCATTCCACAAGTTCTGGTATATTGTGTTTCCATTTCATTCGTCTCAATAAAAGTTTTTATCTCCCTTCAATTTCTTCTTTGATCAATTTATTATGCAGTAGGGTGTTGTTTACATGTCCAGAGTTTTTCAGTTTCCCTCTTGTTGTTGATTACTAGTTTTATGCCACCACAGTCAGAAAAGATAGTTGGTATGATTTCAGCATTGTTTAATTTGCTGACTTTTGTGGCCCAACATATGGCCTGTCCTGGAAAATGTTCCATGTGCACTTGAGAAGAGTGTGTATTGTACTATCATTGGAGAGAATGTTCTGTATATGTCTCATAGGTCTATTTTGTCCATAGCATTGTTCCAGGTTCCCCTCTTTGCTGTTCTTTTGCATCTCCAAGGGCTTCATGAATATGGGCATAGCCCAGAGATATTATAGGTTCAGTTCTAGGCCACAGCAATAAAATGAATATTACAATAAAACAAGTCAAGTGAAGTTTTTGGTTTCCTAATACATATAAAAGTTATGTTTATAATATATTGTAATCTATTAAGTGTGCAATAGCAGTATGTTTAAAAAAAAAACTTACATACCTTAATTAAAAAGTACTTTATTACTTAAGAATGCTAACCATCATCTGAGCTTTCAACAAGTCATAATCTTTTTGCTGCTGGATGATAATGCATTGATGTTGATGGCTGTTGACTGATCAGGGTGATGGTTGCTGGATGTCACAGTGTCTGTGGCAATTTAAAATTAGACAACAGTGAAGTTTGCTGCATTGATTGACTCTTCCTTTCATGAGTGATTTCTCTGTAGCATGCAATGCTGTTTGATCATATTTTACCCACAGTAGAACCTCATTCAAAATTGGAGTCAATCCTCTCAAACCTGTCCTTGCTTTATCAACTAAGTTTGTGTGATATCTAAATGCTTTATTGTCACTTGAACAATTTCCACAGTATCTTCGACAATAGATGCCATCTCAAGAAACACTTCCTTTGTTCATTTGTAAGAAGCAACTCCTCATCCGTTCAAGTTTTATCTTGAGGCAGCAGCAATTCTGTCACATCTTCAGGCTCCACTTCCAGTTCTAGTTCTGCTGTTTCTGCCACATCTGCAGTTACTTCTTCCACTTAAGTTGTGAACCCCTCAAAGTCATCCACAAGGGTCAAAATCAGCTTCTTCCAAACTTCTGTTCATGTTGATATTTTGACCTCCTCCCATGAATCATATACATTCTTCTTCTTTTTTTGTTTTTTAATGGGAGTCATCTTATTTTATTATTACTAATGTAAGCATTTGATGCCAAAGGGTCAAAGGTAATTTAACCAACTCAGAATGTTTGCAAGTACATGAAATTGCCATTTTATTGTAGTCTTCTATCACGGTAGCTCAAATGCATTTCTCTACAACTACTACAGCATAACTCCTTTGGAATTATGTCAGTCATCCTTAACATGTGCCTCTGCCAAGTACTCTGAATCTAAAATAAACAAAATTTTAATGATTAACCTTTTAAAAATTATTTCTTAATAAAGTCATCAGGTGACGGTTGGGACCATGAATTTCCAAGGAAACTTTGTTGAAATGTTTCTTCTAATATGGTAGTTATAAATTAGAATTTTCAAAAAACAAGGGTAGAGCAAAAGTACAAGAAAAGAAGCTTCAGCAGCGTAAGCCTCCCATAGTTCTAAACCTCCGAGAAAAGCAAGGCAAAGTACCTTTCCTACAAATTAAGTGAGTTTCCAGTATTTCCATGTAGTTGAGCTTTCAGAGACAGACATTCATGATATATCATTTATATATATATATATATATATATATATATATATATATAATCTTGGCTCTGGTTGTATTAATGATGTCTGAAGAGTTTAATACCCATCCAGGTCCAAAGGTGGAGAAACATATAAAATAGCATGGTAATCAGCCTGAGCAGACTGTAAAAGCACAGGCTGGTTGTGCTGGTGCAGCCTGTGGGAAGTTTTCTTCCACAGAGGCCAAATTGAACAGTCCTGCTAAAGAGACCAACAGAATAAGGGCAGTCAAAGTAGTTAGAGACAGAAACATTCTTCTCCCCCCACTGATTACCTGCCGTTCTGACTTTTTAAAAGGTAAGTGGTATTTTGAAAATTTTTAGTTCTGTGTATTGTGGGGTTTTTGCCTTTTTTTTTTTTTTTTTAAAGAGAGAAAGAGAGAGCTCTAGCTGTAGAGGAAGAAGGAAAGTGAGAATCTTAAGCAGGTTCCGCACCCAGCATGGAGCCCAACAGAGAGCTCAATCTCACAACCTTGAGATACTGATCCTGAGATCATGACTGATCCTGAAATCAAGAGTCAGATGTCTCATCGAATGAGCTACCCAAGTGCCCCTGTTGTTGTTGATTTTAAGTAAGATCCAGCCCTATTCTGTTTTTTTTTTTCTTCTTCTTTTAAAGTGTCATCCTGGTTGCCTGAGGTATACTATTAGGAATCCCATCCATAATTGGAGAGGCTATTTTCCAGCTCCTTTTTAATCAACTCATTTGCCAATGCTTCGCATCTGAGCACTTTCTTGGAGAGCCGGCGCACCAGTAATTCGAGCAGTGCCAGGTCGAAGGCATGGGGCAGGTCCCCCATCCTCTCACTCTCATCTGCCATCCGCTGCCACCCCGACGCGTGACGGCACCTATGGGTGGGCAATCACGGAGCAGCACATGTGTGCCCCACAGCGCTGAGGTGGGAGCCAGCCACATGTTCCATCAGCATGGTCTGGGAGCCTGTAACCTCACCGCCTGGCGTGCTCAGCCAGCCCCGGTGCTTCCAACACAGGTATTCTTAATGGCATCCAGAATGATGGAATCCTTTCCAAAATGTTTTCGATTGACTTTGCTCAGATCCATCAGAGGAATCACGATGGCAGCTATAGCCTTACAAAATGTATTTCTTAAATAATAAGATCTGAAATTTGAAATTTCCCCTTGATCCATGGGCTGCACAATGAACGTTGTGTCAGCAGGCATGAAAAGAACATTAATCTCATTGTACATCGCCATCACGGCTCTTGGGTGACCAATTGCATTGTCAATGAGTGGTAATATTTTGAAAGGAATCTTTTTCTCTGAGTAGTAGGTCTCAATGGTGGGCTTAAGATATTCAGGAAACCAAATGGTAAACAGATGTCCTGTCACCGAGGCTTTGTTGTTTCCTGTAAAGCACAGGCAGGGTAGATTTATCATAATTCTTAAGGTCCTTTGGATTTTCTGAATGGTCAATGAGCACTGACTTCAGCTTAAAGTTGCCGACTACTTTAGCCCCTAACAAGAGAGCCAATCTGTCCTTTGAGGCTCTGAAGCCAGGCGTTGACTTCTCTCTAGCTATGAAAGTCCTAGATGGCCTCTTCCTCCAAGAATAGGCTGTTTCACCCGCATTGAAAATCTGTTGTTCAGTGTCGCTGCCTTTGTTCCTCATCTCATCCCGGCTACGTCTTCTGGAGAACTTGCTGCAGCTTCTACATCAGCACTTGCTGCCTCACCTTGCACTTTTATGTTAAGGACATGGCTTCTTCCTTTAAACCTCATGAACCAACCTCTGCTGGCTTCACACTTTTCTTCTGCAGCTTCCTCACCTCTCTCAGCCTGCATACAGTTAAAGAAAGTTGGTGCCTTGCTCTGGATTAGGCTTTGTCTTGAGAGAATATTGCGGCTGCTTTGATCTTCCATCCAGACCACTAAAACTTTCTGCACATCAGCAACAAGGCAGTTTCACTTTCTTATCATTCATGTGTTCACTCGAGTAGCACTTTTAATTGCCTTCAAGAATTTTCCCTTTGCATCCGCAACTTAAGGGTTGTGCATAAGAGGCCCAGCTTTTGGCCTGTCTTGGCTTTTGATGTGCCTTCCTCACTAAGCTTAATCATTTCTAGCTGGAGATGTGTGACTCTTCCTTCTACTTGAACACTTACAGGCCATTGTAGGATTATTAATTAATTTCAGTATTGTGTCTCAGGGAATAGGGAAGCCCAAGGGTGGGAGAGAGAGAGGGAGAAGGAGGGAATGGCTGTTCGGTGGAGTAGTCAGAGCACAGAGTATGTATTAAGTTTACCGTCTCATACGGGCATAGTTTGTGGTGCCCCAAAACAACTATAATAGTAACATCAAAGATCCCTGATCACAGATCACCACAAAAAGTATAATTATGAAAATATTTGAAATATTACAAGAATCATCAAAATGTGAAGCAGATACCATTGGAAAAATGGTGCCAATAGACTTGCTTAACGCGGAGTGGACACAGCCTATGATTCCTTAAAAGCAAAACAAACAAACAAACAAAGTATCTGCGAAGTACAATAAAGCCAGGTATGCCTTTATGCAACCTGGGGGAACTGAGGCTGAGAAACAAGGAGAAGTCTGGCAGAGGTGGTCATAGTGATGATCCTTAGAGGACATCTAAACCCTGCTTGTAGAAAAGCCAAAGTCACAAGTGAGAAAACAGTGCAAAGGAGAAGGTACAGAACATGAAGATGCTGAGTGAAGACTGCAGTTAATGCAGAAGAATTGGATAGCAATGTGGCTTTTAAACCCAACCTGTTTATGGTTGTCAGGAAGCTTGGCCAAGGAGAAAAGTGAGCCTGAAATCTACCGCCTGATCCTCTTGCCCAGCAGTTTGCTTCCAGCATGAAGGGACACCTTTTTCTTTTTAGTATATAGATTACTTCTGGGCTAGTAATGGGCCTGGACAGAGTAAGGTCTGAATCCTGCCTGATTGTTGGACCATATGCTCTGATACCCAACTACCCTAAGCCTAAGTCTCTTAACCTGCCAAATAGGATAATGATAGTGCCTACCTGGGCTTATTCTGCAGTTTAATAGAATTGGCAAGCTTAAGAATGTTTACCACAATGATTAGAATGTAGCTACAAATAAATAATTATCACTACCACAAACACCCTAAAGCCAGCAACATGTACTGTCTGTACAGAGCTATTGAGGACTCATGGAAACGACCTTGAAGGCAAACCTAACTTTCCTTCCTAAAGAATGGGTGTCAACAAACTTTTACTATGAAGTGCCAAAAAATAAGTAGTTAAGGCTCTGTGGGCCATAATGTTTCTTTCATATAGTCTTTTATTTTCTTTTAAAACAATACTTTAAGAGTGGGGGAAACAAATTCTTAGCTGTGTGCTATACAAAATGATTTGCAGACTCGATTTGGCCCATGAGCTATAGTTTAATGACTCCTGATAAGGATAAAATGTGAGAAAGGACAGAGGTCTATGAGGTTGGAAATTTGGGGTACATGTGATTTTAACATGGATCCAGGCAAGAGATAGAACTCATCAGTTACTTGACCTAAGACTTCAGACCAGCCCCTGTAGTTGGTTGAAGCACAGACTTTCAGCTGTCTGTTTGGCTCAAGATCAAATGCCTGGCACATCACAGTGGTCAGCATGCTATATGTGCTAAGCAAATACTTTTAAGGGAACGGACTGAAAGGATTTAAAGTTTTCTGAGCTGGGTTTCTTCATCTGTAAAATGGAGACCACAGTGTTGTCAGAAATAAATGAGATACTTCATAAAGTATATGCATTACAGCATCACTTCCGCCTGTCAATGTGTGCTTAACTATCATTTCAAATTAGTGTATCAGTAGTTCCATTTGATGGGAAATAAAAAATTAAAAGTTCTAAGGATAGGTTGACTGAAAGTAGAGAAACAGGAGTCTCATCCATCAGGAAAAGTCTGTTTTTTTCAGAATGACGATTCTTCTTCTTTTTGAAAAACAAACAAATGAACAACAACAACAACAAAAAAAACAAGACCTTATGAAAAGGCTACCACATTCTACCTCTGACATTGAGTGAGGAGATGTGTAAACTCCCAGGACCCTTGTCCTCGTCCATCTTCCTGGGCACACTGCAAGATTAAAATCATAGGTGATCCTTGGGAAAATGTGTAATTATAACCCAGGTGGGTTTCATTAGTATGGAATGTAGGAGGATGGAGATTACAAATGAAATAGATTTCACTAAGGAATGGGATATATTTGGACATCAGGCAACTGACATAGTAACATACCTCCTTCTTATACCTGCAGAAAAATAAATGGTGGTAACAAAACCATGATGATATCTGAACTATAAAACAAGCAGTCAGCTGACACTTTAAGGGACGAATAAATCTTTTCAAAAATTTCAGAGTATAGGATTCTGTAGGTAATGAAGAGTTTCCCTTGAAGAAACAATACTTACAGTCCAAGTTTGGCACTCTATGTCTTAGTGACCTCATCAGCAAAATGGAACAATTGGACCTAACCTAGCTAGTGGCATAGATTTTTTTTTTTTCAAATTACTTCCAAGTGAGTATCAATGAATCTCTGATATTTTTAGACACCAAATAATATAGGTAAATGAAAAACAAATTTGAGAATACGTAGATAGTTTGGAAGGTGATTTTTAATAATTGAGACATATTTATCCTCTATTTTTGAAATAAGGCTCAGAACTCAGCTGGAATTACAAGTCTCATCAGGTACTTTGAACTTGATACAATTTAAATAGGCTTTTTTGGGCCAGGTACAGAACGTTATGCATTTCCCAGGTTCAGCCAGTCGGCCTGCTGGATTGACTGGTGATGTCTTGATTGGGTATGATTCCCCTTGACTCATTTCTCTGTTGTTGGTAATTAAAAGCTGTCTAGTTTTATTCTCATTTAATCATAAGTGAAAGGGTAATGTCTGCCAGACTTTTCCCATTCGTTCGGTGTTTGCAACACGGCAGAGCCTTGAGATCATTATGAATTTTAAGCTGAAGATTCTTATAACTGAGTGTCAATGCAGATGGTGTATTGGTGTTTTGCATCTGGGAGCTGATAATCAATCTCCAAGCTAATTGGAATACAATTCCCCGGTGCACATGGATAAATTGCCATAGATGACCTTATCCTCTCATTCCAGCTTTGAAAAACAGATACTTCTGTGAGTAGGCAGAAAACATTGTCTATCAACTGAAGTTCCCACAGGTCTCTGGGACTAGTACAAATTCCTAATTTTATGCTGGCAGGAGAACTCTTATTGAAGAAGCAGGATTCAAAATGATAGTTGGCCTCTCTCTAGTCTCAGTATGTTTTGTTCTGGTTCTTGGAGCTTTTCCTTCATTATGGTTTTAATCATCTTGATCAGCATTATTATAATCACAAAATGTCAGCCTAAGAAAACGATAATCTCATCGTCATTATGTTTCAATGTCACCTTTGTCAACTTGTGCTTAGCTATCATTTCAAATTACTGTATCAATGCTGTAATTAGATATAATTTGTGATATGACCAGCATTCACAGGTGAGTGGTTTTTCAAAAGATCCCACACCAACTGAAATAGTTTATTATTATAGGTCTTTTCTTTCAGAACCAAATATGTTTAATGTAGGCTTTCACTTGAGAAATATTCCAAATCAAAATGTTACATTTTATGAATACAACATGACTTAATATTTATGACTTGAATATTACAGACTATGTGTGTGAAATTGGAAGCACTGAAACTCTATCCTGTTCTCTACAGTTTTGTTTGTTGTTGTTGTTTTTCTTTTCTTTTCTTTTCTTTCTTTTTTTTTTTTTTTAACGAAGATGGCATAAGGTTTCTTAGGATTGTCCTCATGCATGCAATTAATGAAATTCAAATGTCTCTCCTTTACTAGTCAAATTCCTTATTGAAATTGACCATTCTATAATGATTTTTATTATTTCATTGCACAGAATCATAGGTTTAAGATATTTTCCATTCTATTAAGTTTTCTTTTAAACCAAGATGAGATTAGGGCATAAGAGAGGAAGAGAGGTGATGATTTGGAGAAAGATTTTCTACCTTCCCTTATGGGAAGAAGTAGTCTAGGTTAAACAGTAGGACTGGTTGATTGAGCATAAAAGTGATTCATGAAATATGACATCTCTTTAACATTGAGGGAAAAAATGCTTTCCTTCATTGAGTGCTTTCTCCCATATGCAAAATATTGACACATTCCTATTATATCAAACAAAAGCCTTCGTTCAGAGAGATAATTTTATAGAGTGGCTGGTATCATGTGATCTTATTAATATTTATGAAATATGATAATAATATGGAAAAGGGGGAACTGGAATACAGCCCTATCTTCCTAGACCCTATTCATTTCAGCTTCAAAATGTTTTTTCATTTCACACATCAGACACTAATTAGCAAATATCTAATTAGTGTTAGAAGATTAATCGCTCATGGGAGTTGTTGAGGCTTTGAGCTTTCATGCATGCAAAAGCAGTACCACTTTAGGTGCATTTGTTAAGGTACAGTAACTTTAAATGACACAACTTTTATTTTTCTTGGAAAAAATTTCAAATTACAGCAATGGAGTAAATTTAGACTCAAGTAAAAGGAGAGCAAGGAATACACAATTGAAAAGATAAAAAATGAGGGCACTGAGAACCACACTTTCAATCCAAGCACCACATGTTAGGCAAGAGTGTACTCCATTTTAGGCACTCTGAGGAGGTGAAAAACTGTAGCCCCTGACTTCCAGATTCTTAGGGAATTGAAGAAAGGATTTGCAGACCAAGGCCCCTGGGCCAAATTTAGTTACTCAATTAGTTTTATGTGGCCGTAAACTAAAAATGGTTTTTACAGGGATGCCTGGGTGGCTCAGTGGGTTAAGCCTCTGTCTTTGGTTCAAGTCATGATCTCAGAGTGCTGGGATCAATCCCTGCATCAGGCTCTCTGCTCAGCGGAGCCTGCTTCCCCCCTCTCTCTCTGCCTGCTGCTCTGCCTACTTGTGATCTCTCGCTCTCTGTCAAATAAATAAACATTTTTAAAAATGATTTTACATTAAGTTATTGAAAAAAATGAAAGAAAGATATTTCATGACATACAAAAATTAAATGAAATTCAAATTTCAGTGTCCATTAAAAATAAGTTTCACTGGAATATAGTCATGTTTACTCACGTATGCAGTGTCTGGCTGCTTTCACCTACGACAGCAGAGTTCAGTAATTGCAACAGAGACCATATGGCCCTCAGAGACTAAAAATATTTACTCTCTGCCCCTTTGCAGAAAAAAAAAAAAAAAATGTGCCTGCCCAGAATTAAGAGCTAAATTTTAGATATAATAGAGTCATTTTTAGAGTCAAGTAAACTAACACTACTCCTGTAATTTGTTAGCTTGGGTGACTTTGGGTAGGGGATTTAAAATTTGTAACCCTCAGTTTATAATACAGGAATTATGAATCTCTTAAAAAATGTATGAAAACTGAGGCTTTGAAGAATTAAATAGGATTATTTAAATAAAGTTTCCCACTTGGTATTTGACTCATGGTAGATAATCCATAAAGTTTACTCCCCTTGGCCCCCATTGCCTCTGATATAAAAAATAAAGCTAGATTTCTCTATTAAACCTCCTCACCCTCCTTAAGAAGGTTTCTAAATGGAAGGGTGAATGGCCCAGGAGGGGAGCAGTACTATTTTTCACCCACTTATGAGTAAGATGGAAAAGGGGATAGATACTAAACTAAAATGATTTCACTGAAGATTTTCTGCTCCAATATTGTGGTACATTATCCCCATCTTGTCCCTAAATGCCCTCAAACATCAATTCCCTCTTCTAATAAAACCTGAAGGAAGGAAGTAGCCTGGAAAAATTTCTTGTTAATGTAAGTTCCAATGATGTTGTTCTTATTTTTTTACTCATAAAAATCTCTGTTTATACCAAATTCCTATTTACAATTCATGGCTGTCAGATCTTTCATTTAAGTATACACATATTAAATTTATTGACTGTATCCTGTGGAGTTAATGATGGGTAACTCATTAAATGCCACAGGGAGCCTATCTTTTATAACTAAGACTCCCCCCACCCCCGAGGGTGAGGTGTTTTCGGGGAGGAGGATTTGGGGTAAATTGAAAACTTTAGAAATTACTCTCTAAACTGAAAAAAAATCTCTGTGTTTTAGAGCAGCAGGAATTTTAATAACACACACACACACACAGTCATCAAAGTTTAGTAATGTAAATAGTAAGATTGGCTTTTAGAATCAATATATCTACATTGAAATCTGACCATAATTCAAATTGATTCATATGTTCTTGTGAAACAAGACTGCAAAGTACTAAAGGCATTTCAAGTGAAGTTTAAATTGAGGATATAATGGCTTCCCTTTCATCTCTCTGAAGGTTGTGGGCAACATTAATACATTTTCTCTGAAACCCTGTGCATTAGCAAAATATTTTGAAATTATATTGATTTTAGATGACTGATATATAAGTCAATAATTTGAGGAATAGGATCAGACTCACATATACCATATAATCACTTGCCAAGATATAGAAATAGGAATTACTTTTGATGATTGCTGTACTGGGGAGAGGGGAGAGGAAAAGCTGGTATTCTGGAATAACCCCACATTACTCACAGGTTGTTTTGTGTACTCGATGTGCCCACTCAGTCTCGAGGTGCTCTGGGAAGTGGAGAAGTTTTGTTTAGGGAAAGTGACAGCAGGGGGCTTGAGGTGGGGTGGGATGGCGTAGCAGTAGTGAGCCAGTGAGCCAGAACCCTTAAACTTTCTCAGCAGAGGGTATTTTATACCATTTCTTAAAAGCCAGGAGAGAAGGAAGAAGGAAAGTGATTATAACTGCAAATAGAAGAAAGAAGTCATAAAGAGTGCTCTTTATATCGAAGAGAAGGTGTTCCCAACCAAGCAGGTGATTTAACACATTTTTCAAGAGCCTTTCTACATATGAACTCTGTGAAGGTTTGTAAACATTGTCTGGGCCCCCAGGAACTTACCATCAGGTCTTTCCTTGGCGTCTGTAGACCTAAACCATTTCAGTAAGAACCACCAGGAATGAGGGTAGTTATTTTGAAAAATGCATATTACTGGGTCCTTGAGTGCCTCCACGGAATCTCTGAGGGGTCAATCTCTGCAATCTGAATGTCAGTGAGCTTCTCAGAGGATACTTAAGCACCTTAACATTTGGGGAAAATGTCTCTGGGTCATTGTCAAACAGGATAAAAGTAGTTAATTCTTCTGCTTATGTTTTGTAGTTTCTTTATCTATTTCCTACATACATGAAGCCATCTCTCTTGTTTTGTTTCCACCCAAGCAAGAACTTCATCCCTGCCTCTCATTATATTCTCTGGTTTTCTTTCTGTTAACCATAAATGGCTTTGCAGTCAAAACTTAAAAGATGTTATAAAAACCAGTAGTAAGTGAGGAGTCAGCCATATAAAATGCCAGAAAAACTTGGTGTCGCAGTTATTTCTTGCTATGCACCAAACCACCCCATAACTCAGGAGCAGGTGGGTCAACTGAGTAGATCTTCTGCTGAACTTACCTGGGGTCAGTCACATGATTGACCTCAGGGCCTAAGTGGAGGCTGGTTGATCTGGGGCAGTGATTTTCAAAGTGTGGTTGCTGGACCAGCACCATTAGCGTCGCCTGGGAATTCATCAGAAGTGAACATCCTCAGACACCATCCCAGGACTACTGAGTCAAAAACTAGGAGTGGGTTTCAGCAATCTGTCTTAATAAATCATCTAGATGATTCCAAAGCACACTCAAGATTAAGAACTCTTATATAGGAAACATAAGATAAGAGGGACTGTTTCTGTTCCAAGAGGACTCATCCTCCCACGGGATGGCCTGAGCTTCCGTAAGTGGTTGGCACCATGTTCCAGAAGGACGAAAACAGAAGCTGAAATGCCTTTTGAGACCTAGACACAGAAGTTGTCCAGTGTCATTTGTGATATATTCTATCAGGTAAAGCAGACTACAAAGCCAGCCCAAATTCAAGGGGAAGGAAAATTAACTCCACTTCCTATTAAGAGGAATAACAAAATCACAAGGCAAAGAGTTATGGATACAGAAGCAGGAATATCTGTTTTGGCCATCTTTGCATACAATCTGCCATATTAAGTAACAATTTAATAGACCTAATACCATACTGTCAACAAGATTCCCCAACATTGTCCTAAAGGATTTTTTTTTCTTCTGTGCAAAATATAATGTCAATTGTGTAAGTTTCATTGGGTGGACATAAAATAACTGGATGGCTTAAAAAAAACAGAAATTTAGTTTTTCACAATTCTGGAATCTAGAAGTCCAACGTCAAGGTGTCGGTAGTACCGTGCTCCCTCTGAAACCTGTCGCAGGGAATCCTTCCTTGCCTCTTTCTAGCTTCTGGTGGTTTGCTGACAATGCTCACTTCAAGAACATGCTCCCAGATATCATTTGTATAGTTTATGATTTTTGTATGTTTTTTGATTTTTGAATCAAGGAATAACTCTACTAAGAGGAGGAGTAGAGTTCAAAGAGCTTAATTAACCTCTTAATTTACTACATGGTTGTATATATTTGGCCCTGTAGCATATATAGATACATCAGTGTTTTGTGATTTAGTGATCTTGACATAGAGCTCAGAAGAGAACGCCAGCACAAAATGGGATACTTATGTATGTTATGATGGAGAAGCCACAGAAGACAGTATCTTCCCGAGCTGTGCATTTTAAAGTATCCTAGTACATAGCATGAAAATTAGTGATACCATTTAGAATAATAATACCAGGGGCATATTTAAAATATCATGTTATGGCTTGGAGATATTGATAGCTGCAATGGAATATATGTAGTGGCAATTGTGTAAAAGGATGGTTTTATATCATCGTCCCTGGCACTCTTCAGAGATGGTTTTATTTTATTATCTTTGTATAATGAGACTTTGGATTTTAGAACATGCAAACCTGTCTAACCATGTGTATTTATATATAAAACACATATATATATAATATATAAATACATATATCTATCTATGTATTAATTCATTCACTTATTTCTTTATCCATCAGTCATCCTTTCATTAAACAAATGTAGACTGAATTTCTACTGGGGAATCAGAAATAATGAAATAATAATGAAATATTGTTTTGCCCTCACCTCCTGAAGCAGATATTAGAGAGGGAGATATAAAATTTAAAAAACATAATAAATATGCAGCATAAAATATAATTCAGGCAGCCAAATGTGGTATGAAGGAATGTACATGTAATCAGGTGATAAAATTAACATTTATTCAAATAATTTAAGGTGTATTTAAAAGCATATTTTATAAAGTTCTGTCCTTCAATATAGTAACATCTAAATATCTAGTCTGTCATAACCAAGAATAATATAGTCTTTTTTCAGTGCCCCTTGCAAGTTATTGGAGATATTTTCTAACTGTTGCTGATGGACTTTAACAATTAAGCTGGTTGGGACAGTTGACATGTGTGAAGAGCACGGATTTGCATCCTAAGAAACCTGGGTTTGATCTGAGGCTTGGCAGCGTGGTTATTTACTGTCTCTGTCTATAGTGTAAGATAGACTTACACTACTATCTTATCACTACTACTTACCTTACTATCTTCAGGTACTGAAGATAGTACCTGATTCTTAGGTTGTCCTAAAGCTTACATGAGATGACATAGATGACACTGCCAGCCATGATCTTCAGCAAGTAAGTGCTTAACATATACTTTTATGTGTGTTTCATTTTCCTCTATAACTTCATTCAAACAATTTGGTCTTCTTGATAATCTTTGAAAATGGCCACTGAAAAGTAGTCTTATGAGGTCAGATCAAAGATCCCCTTCTCTCAAATGATATCATTCAAGCACTTGGTATACCATGAAAGTCCAACATTGAAAACATGGTCTTGTTGGATAAACAAATTTCCTAAAAGAGTTAATTGCTCTTCTACCCAGATAAAGAAAACAACCATAGTTAATTTTTACATCTTCAAAAACATATGATTTTCCAATGATGTGTTATATGTCAAATACAATAAAAGGGCATTAACAAAAACCACTGATTCATACTTTCACATATTATTTATGGTTTTCTACTTTTATGGGTGCATCCAAAATTTGTGAATCTTTAAAAATCCCTCTATAAATACCCTGCATTAAGACTGTATTTTATCTTCCTGGTTTGGGTACAATAATCTTAATTGTATCTGCTGGACATCCCGCTGGACAGGGCTCCCTTTTGTACCCCCCATGTGTAAATTATGACCACACTTGTAGTCTTGATAGGTCATACATGCCAACACCACCAATAGTCTTGGTAGTGAACAACTTGGTACTGTCATGTAGGATGCATCTCCAAGTATAATAATAATTATTTGCAATGATATAAGCTTTAGAAAAAAGTTACTTGATATCAAATATGAAGTTGTTCATTCAATGTTCAGAACAATTCCATGAGTTAGCAAGTGTTATCAGCATTTTACAGATGAGCAGTATAAGACCATAAGAAATTCAGTAGCTTACTCAAATACATAGGTAAGAAAGTGGGGAAACAGAGACCTGAACCCTATTATTGCTCTTCCAGCATCTTTTTGGCTTCATCAGCATGTAGTACGGACTACCTGATGGAGAACACATGGGGCTAAGTGATTCATGTCACTTGCTGTAGAGCTAGACCTGAATGTTCTCTATTTTTTTTTTTTTTTAATTCAGAACCTACTGCCTGGCTTTTTAAATTCTTCTATTGTGTGTCTTCTGGAATTATCTCCTCTAAATATCATGATCTGCCCAGGAACCGTCCAGTGTGAACTTTATACTGCTAAAGTTTCAATCCCTGACCTAAAAGGAAATCTTTATTCAAGAAATGGATCCTGGTGCCTCTGTTAGCTCAGAGCTCCCCTAGATGACTAACACTAAGTCTTTGCTAACTGCTGAACTGAACAGTTAAGTGACAGAAGGTTGCACAGAAGGTAAATATTCTCTGAGATGTAAGCCTAAATTAGGAAGGAACGGGTAGGATTGATCATGAATGGGTGCCTACATTTGATAGTCTCATGATTAAGGTGTCCTCCAGAGAGGTGTTGGCAGGGACTCCAGTTTAAAAAGGGAGGGGTCGCTTTTGGAGGCAGAAGTAATGACAACTAAGCATCTGATATTCCATGGTCCCTTGGCTTTCTTCCACACTCAAAGACTGAACTAATCTCTCTGTCAACTCCAGTGTGGTAATTTACAACTTAACACCCTTAGGCCATATTTCTATCCCCTTCCCCATAATTGACACCTCAATCATCATGCTGGCCTCCTCTCCTGGGTAATCTGGGTATAGAGGCTCCACTTATCTCACCTTCAAAGAGGCAGTCACATCAACTGCACTTGATACATTCGTATCGTGTCAGTCCAAAGCATGGGGTCATCTGAACAGGACGTATCCTTGAGATCCACTTATTTTGGTAGACCGGCATCTGTCTGGCGGTGGGCTCCAAATTGGAGTATTTGCTCTTCAGGATCTGTGAGAGGCAGTGGCATAAGGAGGAAGAATGGTTTTGATAATATAAATGCTTCTCAGCCACATGTAATTTTTGGAAATATTTTGAAATACTTATCTTAGATTTTTCTTTTTTATTGTAAAGATTCATGCCAAAGTACTTAAACCATGTTGGCTATGAATGTGGAGCCACACAATAAATTGTAGAGCAATCAGGGACTTCAAAATTTATATAATTTAACCTTCTCTTTACAGGTGTGTAAACTGAGACCTGGAGAGGTTATATGCCTAGTTCAAGGTCACATGGCTAACTGATTGTAGTTTCTTATATCATTCCCTAAGACCCAAAGATGTGGAAATGTGCACTAAACTCGTTTTCTCTTTACACTTTTAATTACTTCTATTTCTCTGTTTTATCATATCCCAACATATTCTTCAATCCTTCCAATTAAAGGGATGAGGGGAAAGGTGGAGACAAGGATAGGAGCAAGAATACATTAGCATATATTAAGATAATTTACACCAAATCAAAAACTTACATTCAATTCATCAGGGCACTTTCCCAGAGCAAATCACAGAATTTTCCCCTAAGTAATTATAAAACAGGTTAAAGGAATAAGGACTCTGGTCATTCATCGATTCCTGATTTTTATTCCCAGACTTATCACTCCCCTGGATGAGAGGTTTGAGAGAAAAGATACATTTGTAAAATGACTAGAATAATTTTACCCACCTCAGGGATTCGGTGAGTGTTTAATACCATAAAGGGCTCGGAGATAGTCAGATGAAAGGTGCTTTAGAAGACAGACATGATTACTGGATTAGAATTTCAGAGAGTGAGAAAGGAATCTTTTGTGTTGACAGGTTTTTTTCTTATTCTTTTTGCAGTCCTATAGTGGTTTAAATTTTTTTTCCTACCAATTTTTTCAATTTCAGATCATGTCCTTGACTTGGTACAGCTCTCATGAGAGGGAATGCATGTTGGTGGAAACTGTCTACCTCCTTTTTGGTAATTTTTTTTCCAATATGCATGTTAGCCCCTTTGAATGTGCAGGGCTAATTTTCCTCATTTCCCATGGTTGTGATGTTTACAAAGTAAAATAGAATTACCTGGGGACGGTGTTCTCTAACTCAGTATTTATTACGTGTCCCAGAGGCACACATGCACGCACATGTGCACACATATAAGCACACACCTCCTGTATTGAATTGTTTGGAGACCAGCCCAATTTTGTTTCATTCTCCAAAGGCTGCCATCATATCATTAATCTCTCTCAGCCCTTAAAAATGGCCTTTTGCCATATTCTGTCAGAAAACAAGACATAGACCATTTACTTTAAATACCTAAAAATAAAAATGCTGAATCAAATGGTCTCTCTCACACTCACACACCCAAGCTCTCTAATGTATTTTCGATTGTTCAACATATCTGTGCATTGGGTAGGGAGGAGCAATAGAATTTGCAGTTTATTGAGAGTGAACTGTTTTATTACATCGGTTGTAAAATGTTCTTTGCTATTAAAGTAAGGAGTGCTAATTAATAATCCTGCAGAATTGTAGAGCCGCCTTTGAACTGCAAAAATAAATTCTTAATCCTTTGTAGTGGAATTCTCCTCTTCCTTACTCTCTCCCTCCCTCCTTTTATGCCTTCCACTCTCCTTTCTAGAAATATTTATCACAACGGGAACTGTGCAAGGGCCTGTGTGTATAGTGGTATTTGAATTCAGCCATCATACTAGAATAATCTTATGGATTCTACCAAGGAATGAGTATCAACCTATCTTTTGGTGTGAAAAGACTGAGGATAACACCAATTCAAAATCTATAAGCTTTGTTTTACTTTACATAGGATATTTCCCCTATGAGTCATGAGCATAGTGTCTAGTACACTTGAACTTTACAAAGCTTATGAAGATGTCTGTGGCCTAAAACTCAAGTGTATTAGCTCCAAAATGAAAGTAAAATGACAAAATCCAAATTAAGTTTAATTAAATATCTACTGAATACCAAATTTAGCATTATGTCAACGGATGAACTGCTGCCTAAGTTAACTTTCATGCACTTATATATAAATTAGGTATTCGTATAACTCTTAAGTATTTATCTATATATACTTGACATATAATATATATTTATATATAGACCTGAAGGGCTAAGGCTTTTTGCCAAGACGCATTCTAGGAACATTTTTGTCTCGAAGCATCTTTTTTCAAAAAAGGACTTTCTTTTTCAGGCACCCTCACGATAACGGAAAATTAGATTTGAAGTGTATGTGTCATATATTTGCAAAAAGAACTAGTTACTAGTTACCAGTTTGGGGGCGGGGATTATTTTCCCATACACAGTAACTTTGTGATGTGTTAGCTGTTTTTGCAGTGTGAATACATTTCTTCCTGCTTTCTTATTCCACTAAAAAGTTGCTTGGAGCTGACTTTTGTTCCATTATACCTCGGTGCATTCATGGACTCCTCCTTCAAAACTATTGCCAGGTGTTAGCATCTTCCCTGAGTAATTTCAGGCATTTTCCTTTGAATGAAAATGGCTCACTTGGAAGGTTGTGAAAGGCATATCCATGTGGAATTGAGAGGATTTTGTGTTGCGATGTGGTGAGAAGACTTGCCAGAAATTGCCCGTTTCAGGCTGATGATGCAAAACTAGACATCTGTTAAATTAACATCTACCTAACGTTTTGCCTTCAGTCAAATGCATTTTTTAAAAAAATTAAATCTCTCCCACTCTCTCCCGCTTTCTTTTTTTTCCACTGTCAAAACAATCTGTCACAAGATATTTAATTTCTGTGTAATGGGTTACTTAAAGAAACCAGCATATGGCGCAGTGTAAGTACCTAGCTACAAGTGACAGGCAATGGTGCACACTGCTGGTTTGCTCTTCTCCGGAAGCATATTGCACCCAGCATCGATTTTATTATGGTGCTGGATTCCCTCGGCTTTGATTTACATTATTGCCAGAGTCTCTCACAACTCTTGCCTTGCAGAATTAGAATATCGTATAAATACTCTTGTTCCGCCATGGAGTCAGAAAGCGCTTTCTATTTTGGTTAAGCGATGGTCGTGTATGGCTATAACCATTTTGGGGAGGGAGAAAGGGTAACCTCATTATGCACAAAGATTGACACACCCCTGCTTGTGTGCAAACACTTGTTAGTAGCCCCACACCGAAGTGTAGCCTGTTTCTGTAGAGGGGCCAATCTTGGACACAGTGACAGTACTCGAAACATCACGTCAAACAAGGGTATCCCTGTGATGCTAGTGATTTCTACACAGTGAAGAACCTTCTGATATAGTGGAGTTGCCCTATTTGAGGGAAGAGTCTAAAGTCACTGTCACCATGGAGAGCAAAGATAAAGCATGATCAAAATTGCCTATAAAAATCCCTCGAGGGGGCATCTGGGTGGCTCAGTGGGTTAAGCCTCTGCCTTCGGCTCGGGTCATGATCTCAGGGTTCTGGGATCGAGCCCCGCATTGGGCTCTCTGCTCAGCAGGGAGCCTGCTTCCTCCTCTCTCTCTGCCTGCCTGTCTGCCTACTTGTGATCTCTATCTGTCAAATAAATAAATAAAATCTTAAAAAAAAGGGGGGGGCTGTATAATAGTCTTTCGAACAGAAGGACCATAATACAGTTAAGCAGCCTTCTTGTGTTTCCAGTATGTTCTCTCTTCCTGTCTTCTAAGGGACGTTGTTGGGTATTTAAAAAAAAAAAAAATCCCTTGAGCCATCCATGAGGTATAAATGGTTGGGTGGGTTACTCCTTGTATAGTAGTGCATGGGCATTTACGTGTTGTAGAGTGTAGAGTGCTTAGTAATTCAGCAAATCGTGTTTACTATGTGCCAGGCACTTTCCCAGGCCCTGGGAATGAGATGTGAGCAAGAAACACAAGATTTCTGCTCTCAGTCTGCTCCTATTCCCATGAGAAAAATCTAATAAATACCCAAGAAGTAAGCAAATTATAAAGTTATGGACAATTTTATCTATCTATCTATCTATCTGTCTGTCTAACCTATCTGTAAGCAATAAACATATGTATAAATATATATCTTTTATAATAAACTAATAAATGAATCCATAAGCAGAACATAAGTTTACAGATTATTTTATCTGCCTGTAAGAATGAAATCTCTCTCTGGGGAGCTATAGATATAAATAATATCTAAATTAACACATAAAATGTAAGCTTACAGATAAGTTCATCTATCTATCTGTCCATCTCTGTTTCTCTCTTTCTCTCTCTAATTCACCAAAGCTGGTTACTAATTTTTTACAAGGTAATGGTTACACAAACTAACTCTATTGTGTACCTTCTTTGAAAGGAAAAATGTTTATTTCTATGAAATATGAAAGGTCCCCAGCTTGTTCTTTATCAGAACTATTAATCGCAACCTCTGGGGAGCTGGTTTAAAAGTGAGGCCTCCTAAGGGGTTTTGACCTCTAGGCCATTGGTAAGGAAATAGAAGGTTGGGGTAAAGCTTCTTGAAGCAAAGTCCACACCAGCTCCATGGTGATTGCTATCTGATTGTTCATTCACTGAAATGCTATGTTGGGCGTTTTCTGGGGGGAAAAAAGCATGATATAGTACTTGCAATAAATTACGTTAGCTTATTACTTACTGATTCAAATTCTCAAGTGCCCTAGAATGTATCTCTAGGTCATTTTTAGTGGAAAGCTATCGTAAATAACATGCCAGGCAAGGTGACAAAATCCTTGGTCCACCTGCACCAAACAGCTTGGGATAGCTGTGTGATTAATCAGAACAAGATGAAGTCCTAAAGAGCAAGCAGCAGATAGACTGAAATATACGTTGGGCATAGCCAAACAGTATTTTTTTTTTTTTTTAGTTCAACAAGAAATTTCAATGGTCACACTTAAAATTATTTTGAAGAATTATAATTCCTTCACTTAATTTTTATGTGATTCTCCAGAGCCTCTCCTATCAGTCTCTGGTTAGAAAGCCCTGGTTAGACAAGACACTGATTGTTGATTACAGAGGACAAACTGATGGCCACCAGAGTGGAGGTGGGTTGGGGAGATGGGTGAGCTAAGTGATGGGGATGAAGGAGCGCACTTGCCATGAGCACCGGGCCATGTACGGAAGTGTTACATCACTACCTTGTACATCTGAAGCTCATCTAACACTGTATGTTAAGTAACTGGAATTAAAAACAAAAACTTAAGAAAAAAAAAAAAAAAAAACACTGGTTAGAAATCCACCCTATTTAGCTAAAACTGAATGCCACTGAGATTATGAAGAACCAAAAGCAGACTCTTATCTCTTTATCCTCATGAAATAAGAGTGAGGGGGTGCATGTGAATACTGTACAGAACCCATTGGCCTCCTAGCCTTGCAGTCCTATTCGTGGTGGTGGAGTTCGCTGCTTTAGGCATCTAAGATGACCTGCATGTTCCATTAATGTCTATTGTACATAGGACTGAGAGTTCTTCTGGTACTGCCTTTAGGGAGATCAAAACTGACAGAGAAATAGGATAATTATAAATTTAAACGCCCTAATACCATAGCTCCTTGTGGTGTCCTGATATTCATTTGCTGACTATCTAGTAAATACGGGCTAGTTGCCAAACAGTACAACAGATGCTGGTGTGCAATGGTAAGTTACTGAATGAGTGAGTGAATAAATGAATGAAAGAGAGAGATATGGGTTCCTGTTCCACGGACCAGAATTACATTCTAGTAGTGACATTAATCAAAAAAGCAACAAATAAAAATATCAAAACAAGCTGAGGAGAAATGCTTTGAGCAATAGAAACATGATTTTAGGGAACACATATCCAAGGAAACTGATCACATTTGATGGCATCGGAGATTCCTCCAAAGAGGTGAGTCATGAGCTGAAAACAAAACAATGGAGATTGAACTATGTGAAGAGCAGACATACAAAATAGTATGAGCCCTGGCCTGGTGATCAGGGAGCCCAGGGTCTCCAAATAACTGATAGCAGGCTGGTGTGGCAGGAATACAGGGCTGGAGGAGAGTGGTGTGCTTGGGGCTGAAGGGGCAAGCAGGAACCGAAACATTAAGCACCATGTCAGTCAATAATCCTGATTTTCAAAAGCAGACTTTCAATATATGAACAGGTGTAGAAGAGCGTGAAAGCACGTTGAGCTCATTGACCCTCACATAGGCCCCAGGTCTGTGTCCAGTTTTCTGCGAGGCAATGAGAGGAGATGGGAACCAGGATCTCTGTGTTCATTGTGAGCTGGAGTGGTAGATAATGAAAGCTTTAAGAAATGTTAAAGGGATCATGGACATCATATGTGATGAAGAAAAGATTGGGGGCGGGGGTTGGAATAAGCTTTCAGGATCAGCATGCCTTCTGCACAGCTGAACGGTGCCTGGCTAATTTCCCTTTCTAATGAGACCAGCACAAAATCCATCCATTTAGGCTATTCAGCTTTTAGGTAAATGTACCAAGCTGTTGGGGTAGAGGGGAAAGAGGGGTTGACATTGATGGATGGATTTAAATACCAGAGCCCTCTCCTTCACACAGACTTTTCTAAAGCAGTATTGTGACCGAAAGGCCTGGAAGATTCCAGGTGGGCAGGACAGGCTGGACAGAGCCCAACTGTCTCCCTCAGAAGGGGAGGAGGAGGGCAAGATGGGGTCTCCCGCTGTCAGAATGGAAGGATCCTCTTCAGATCTGGCAACAGCGTGGTACACAGGGGCATGGGTTCCTCAGACAGGGTTTCCTTCTCATCAGAACAGCTCCTGGGAATTACTCAATGGAACAGATGGGCTTTCCCCAGACATAATTTAATTTTTGGTTCAGAATTACCACCAGAGCAATATCCACTGCCTCACTTACCTCTGCGGTACCACCTTCTGACTTTTTGGACAATACATTGTTATTTGCCTCTGTTCTAAAACAGAATGACACCGTTTTGGACCTGCCTCGAAAATGGCTACATTGTAGTAAGGAAGGTCACCATTCCTTGACTCAGTAGCTGGATGTGTTATACTCTGAACATAAAACATGTTCACCGAGTCAAGCTCCTTCAAAAGACTTGAGCATATGTGTTTTTAAAAGGAGCAATGATTATTTCCCATTAGTTTTCTGACAGTTGTTCTGATCAGATGCTTGGAGTCAGCGACCTCACCACACAGTTTTCAAATGAATCCAGTGGCAAAAGAGACTGGGGGTTGCCGTATTGTTATCAGGGTGGCTATAGCATTGACAGGTGTATGTAGGGCCATGAATACTCAGCTACCGAGAGGCACTTAGAATGCTTTTAACTCCCATAACGACCCTAGAACGTGTATACAGTTTATTTTTATTTTTATTTTTTGCATTTTGCCTTTCAGAAAACTGAGGCATAGAGCAGTAATTTGCCCAAGGTCACTAAGCTGGTAAACAGAGCAGCTGGGATTCAGAACCAGGCGGCCTGGCTCCAGGGCCCATGTTCCTAATCACTATCTCTATCACCACAAAACGGATTGGGTTGAGAGGGTGGCAGAGATAAGAAACTCAGAAGCAGTTGTTTATTTTCAAAGAACTTCTATCTTGTTCTGTTTCTCCTCCTCCTCCTCCAACCTGTTCCAACTGCTCAGAGGAGACAGATGCTTGGCGGGGGGAGTGTGAGTAGCAAAGCAAAGAAAATCCTTATAAATTATTATTTTTTTAAACTTAAGGATTAAAAACACAAATTTCCCATCACTCATTTTTGTGGAAACTAATGGGTGTCCAATGAATTGAATCCTTCCCTTTTTCCCTCAGCACATAGACACAGGGGTGCACCTGCGCATGCACACACACGTACACACACACACATGCACACACACACACACACACATTCTAAGTGACACTTGGAAAAGGTTCTGTGGCTCTCTCTACCCTTTCTCAGATTCACATAACTTGGGGCTCCCTATGGCAGCCCTCTGGAAAGCCCCCAACAGTTCAGGCCTTAAAAATGACTGACGAGTGAATTTTTAAGAAAAGCCTTTCTAAGAAATACTGACCCAACAGCACCATAGTATCTAAAATTTGAAACACACTGTGGTTCATTCTCTTCTTCTTTTCTTTTGCCTATTTACATATTCTATTTTTAAAATTCAAATTCAATATATTACATTTAATTCAGACTCAGGAGGCCATCCTGCTGTCTGTCAAACCTTGGGAAGGCATCTTACCGGAAAATTATTGTCTTCTCCCCACTAACTTTGTTTTTAGATAACTAATGGAGTCATTCTCTGTTCCATCCTTTGATAGTTGGCCTTCCTTCCCTGGAGTGATGGCCGGGATAAAAGTAGCCAGCTTGTGTCTTCACCTCTAAAGACAGAGGAGCAAAAGAATGTTTAAGTCAGTGGGCTTATTCTTTTCCAACGTCTCCAAGAGAAAGCGCCTCCATTTTGCTACGAGGAGGGTTAAATCCCTCTTTGACCTGTTGGGTAACAGTAACTCCTGGAATTAGCAAACATGGCCGATCCCAATCTGTTGGTTAGAGCACCTACATTCGAGGCCCGCTAGAGTGCACAAAGACACACAGCACCTTCTGAATGGAGTGTGGACTAGCCTTTTCAAATTCCTTAAGAGAAAAAAAAAAAAAAAACTTCAAGGACATGTTTGCAACAAGAGGACAGAAAAGAAAGGCATCTTGTTACTCACATTTCAATCTGCAGAATAGGTTCTGAAATCCTATGTTTGGGGAACCCCTAATGGCTAAACTTACACGAGCAGAAGGAAAATAAAATGCCCTTATTCAATTTTATATGAACATATTTAAAATGTTCCCTTTCTCCTGTCTCCATGTCTCAGACTTTGAATCATTTTGCCTCTCTCATCTGTTTCCAACTCAGTTGAGTTACAACCAATCAGATATGAGGAAAATTAGATTTTAATGGAATATTTGATTTTCATTGCTTAATTGATTTAATTGCAAGTTTCTATTTCAGACTGGTAGAAATGCAAAGATTTTCAGTCAAATGGAGAAAAGCTCCCATTTTTCTGTGTTCAACAATGACAAAGTTATTAATTCAACGTTAGCCTGGATTCTAAAACTTTAAAGGAAGGAAATAACCGGTATCTTTCCCAGTCGTTATTCTTAGACTCTGTTTCACTTTCTCTCTCGTGTGTACATATTCCATATCAAAATCCTATGTTTACATCTGCTTATTCTGTTTGTATTATTTTCACCTTTGTGCATGAATTTTTGTTTGTCAGGGGCAACAACACGTGTGTATCTACATATAGACATACACATACACATACATATACATATACATATATACATCATTTTCTGGGGGCATTTATTGCCACAAAGTATTTCTTTTTCACTTCCGGTAAGAAGGAGGGCAGGTAGGAGAATTAGCTGTCCAGCTCCCACAGTAACTGAGTGGGCTTTCCCAAGTGCTTTTATACCAGCCTTGACACATGGATCCCAGTCTGTCTGTGTCAATGCCTACAAGGTCTATTGGCTGCCTAGGTTTAGTAACCCACAGGGAGTGCGGCAGGTGCTCCCCATCCCTTGGTCATCATTCCTATTTTGTTTTATTGATTATTTATTTTTTTAGAGAGGGAGAGAGAAGGAGGGGTAGAGGGAGAGAGAGAAGCCAAAGCAGGCTCCACACCCAGCCCAGAGCCCCTTTGGGCTTGATCTCACAACCCTGAGCTCATGACCTGAGCCAAAATCAAGAGGCAGACGATTAACCGAATGAGCCATCCAGGTGCCCTGTCATCATCCTTCTTTTAGGCCACCATATTGCCCCAGCCTGATTACTCCAACACTGCATTTCTGCATAGTTCCTGGTTTCCCTAACCACCCCACCCCTGCCAGCATACCAGTTCTTGCATGATGCACATTTCTTTATTTGACATGAGAAGTTCTAAATTTTTAAATGTCTATCAGTTTGGGGAAAGCTGAGATTTTTCTAACCATCCTGAGAAAAGTGTGTATGTGTGTGTACACAAACCACTGGCATATAAACATTTAATTGCAGATAATCTGTATTTGAATTTCCTATCAGGTATCTTGTATACTTGTCAGTCTCATTCACTGGAATATAATTTCTCCATATGAAAATCTTAACCTATTGAATGCTATTGAATTTTTAAATAATCAACCTTATTATGATGGTCACCATGCTGCCTATTTTTCCAGAGACTTCTTCCTCCCCAAAGGTAGGAAAACCAAAGGGCTGAGAGCTTGAACTTTGGAGACAGATTCTCTGCATTAGAATTATGGCTCAGCCACTCACTGATTGTGGAATTTTAGTTAATTTGACCACTCTGGCATTTATTTTCCTCATCTGTAAAATGGAAATCATAATAGGGCCTAGCTCACAAGTCATGTGTGGCTCCAACAAGATAATAGAGTTAAAGTGCTTAAAAGCCTGCCAAGCATACAGGAAGCACTTAATAAGTGAGGTCATAGTGTATGAGGTCTATGTACCAGATACAAGGCTGAGAAGTTTACATGGTTGATTTGTTTAGTCCAGTCGTACTCCACAGGGGTGTAGTGTTTCCCCCAGAAGATATCAGGGCATGTCCAGAGACATTTTGGATTCCCAAGACTGAGGGTCGGGGCTGCTACTGGCGTCTAGTGGCCAGGGGCCTGGGGTGCTGTTAAATCTCATACCATGCAGAGAACAGTAGCCTGCAACAAAGAATTATCTGACCTACGAGGTTAATAGGATGAGATTGAAAACCCCTGATTTAATCCACGAGTTGGGGATTATTAATATTAGGTACATTTTACAGAAGAGAGGATTTGAAGCTTGGAAAAACTCTAACTTCTTAGACCACGGATTCGGTGTATCTAACCACTATGCAATAGCCTTTTGCAGCAGAAGGGTTTATTTTGGTTTCTCATTTTTGCTTTTTTGTTTTTTATTTATTTGAGAGAGGGAGGGGAGGGAGCAGAGGGAGAGAGACAATCCTCCCGGAGACTCCCTACTGAGTGCAGAGCCTGACAAGGGGCATGATCTTATGACCCTCAGATCTAGGGTGACCTGAGCCGAAATTGAGAATCAGAAGCTTAACTGACTGAGCCACCCAGGCGCCCCTATCTTGGTTTTAAGATGAATGTGTACACTCTCTAAAAACCCCAAAAACAGAAACCTTGAGTGTTTAGTGGAAGCAAAACAGTTAAGGGAGGGCTCACCTCAATCAGAACAGACACTGTCGGGAGTGTAGTATCAGAGGACTAGAAACCCCCTCCTGTACCAGGCCTGACCCCTCTGACATTGCTGAATCATTGGTGGGAGGATCTGGGAGCTAAGCCAAGGTGGCTGTTGTGGCGGTGGCCACTCCCAAGCTGGGGCGTCGTGTGCCCATAGTCACCGAAGCATGTATTAGTATTTTAATTACCGGTTTGGTCAGCCTTGAGAAGCACTTCAAATATATATTTTCACGCTGTCATTGCTTAAGATGAGGCCAAGTTAAAACGGTGGAAAGTGAAATCACCTAAAGAGAAAATACTGAGTAAATATCAGTATAGGCAGTAGTAGATACGGCAAAAATCATTGAGGGTGTGACCCGAATGACTCATGAATGATAAACACCTGATTCTCACTGACCCTTGAGGACAGTTCCCCTTCTGAGTAACTGATATAGGAGGTTCTGACACATAGCATGTGCCTAGGAAACACACTTAAAGAAGGAACCTAAATTTACAATCTTAACCCAGCAGCACGATGCAATGTGGATGGTGGTGATACCTATAACTTCACATATAGTCCATCCTGGCCCATGTTATACCTGAGCATTAGCAACTGAGTGGTTCCAGTTCTTAGCCTCTCGGCCTTTGTTTCAGTACAGCTCTTCTCTACACCCCCAGTGAATCGTTTCGCTCCTGTGTCCCCCTGAAACGTGGGTGGAAAATTAGCTGAATGTGTTCAGAGACTCAAGTGACTCAAAATCATCCCCTTCCTTATGACCTACGGTCAAACCCAGATGTCACAAAGCAATAAGTGATCTGCAGCGGTCACTGGGGTCTGGGTGAAGAGGTCCCAACCACTAATGGAGGTCAGTTCCTAAACCATTTCTTTGTGAATATCTGTTACAGGATTTGATTCTCTCTTGGAGCCCAGCTAAAACAAGGGGCAGTTTAGTTTATAATTCTTACAATTGTAATTTTTAATTGTGACTTGCAATGGATTAAAAAAAAAATCCCTTTTTGGTTTCAACTTCATATATATATATATATATATATATATATATATTTTTTTTTTTTTCCTTGTTGCATAAGTTCTTGGCCAATTGCAGTTCAATAGTCATTCATGTCACAGAGTCTGGAGGGGGAATGATATATTTTATGTAGCCGACAGCCTAGTAGGTTGAAGAGAGAAGTATTCTCTTCTGAAAGTAAAAATTCGATCATAAGAATGTAATCTGTTTGCAGAAAGAACTTATGTTCAATGGGTAGGTGTTTTCGTGCTTCAAATTAATATTTGTCCTTTAAAACGGCAGATGTTTAGCTGATACGTGGGCAGTCCACATGAGTAGGCATACCGTCCATGTTCCAAGTGAAGTGCTGAGAGACAAGGGTGGTTGTCACGGCCAAGGCAATCCCCACCGCCTCTGCCCACCCCTTCCACTCTGTGGGGATGATTTCTTGGCACATCACATACATACTGTTGGGCCTCACTTCTCAAAAGCATCGAAGCTACATTTTCCCAGCACAATAGAGACTCCCTGCTCAAAGCAAGGTCCTCAGACTAGCCGCCTCATCGCCCAGGAGCTGGTTAGAAATAAGAATCCCAGGCCCCAGTCCACACGGGCTCTGAACCTGCATTTTAATAAGACCTCAGGTGATTCCTACGTACACTCAGGTCTGAGAAGCACTGACCCAAGCACTCTGACCTCTGCTCTCTTTCTGGTGTCTCTTACCACATATTTCCCTTATTTATTTCTGTATTACACTTTCTATTTTGCATACTTTATCTGAGGGCAAGCGTTGTCTTAGGTTTTTAGACCTTTCTAGCTGGTAGGTGAAGTTCCTGAACATAGTGGTGCTTAATCAACTCCTAAATTTAATTTAGATACTTAGATTATGACCACAGGGAGAGTAGGCAAGCCAGAAAGAGAAGAGAGGGGGGTGCATGGAGCTGTGGCTTTGTGCATACTTAACTGTTCCCCTTTCCAGCTCAGGAGTCTTGGACAAATTATTTAACTCCTCTAAGCCTCAGTTCCCTTAACTGTAAAATGCAGCTCATAACAACTACCTCATAGGTTTGTTTTAAGGATCAAATGAGATCAAACATATAAAGCAATTAGCATTGTGCTAATTAGTTCCTAGTGAGTTCTCAATACCTGTTAGCTACTATTATATTAATTATCATTTAAGCCAGTCAATTCCATACATTTCAGAACCCAAAAAGACTCCCCACCACCACCACTTTTTAAGTTAACCTTACAGTTCTCGACTAGGGTTCATTTTGCTCTCCAGAGGCTGTGGCAGTATCTGGAGACATTAGATTCCCCTGAAGGACAGAAGGCCAGGACAGTGGCCAGGGATATTCTGTAGGATATCCTACACAAGGCAGCCCTCCCAAATGAAGTGTGATAGGGCCCCACATGTCAAGAGCACCAGTGCTGAGAAACCCTCTCTTACCCACACAGGGACTGAGGTAATCAAATTCACCATTTTTCTTAAGGATTTATGTACCTCAGTACATTTATCCTCTCAACCAATTAACGTTGGTCCCCCTTGTCAGAATTCCTTGACGAGGAACCCAGTCCTTTCCTTTGGAACGAAACCACATTCTGGAAAACCCGATGCAGGTCTGATCAACCTATCAAAGGTCAGAAAACAATAACAATTACACCGCACAGTCCGTTCTTTAATATCAAAGGGAGCTAAGTTCTTTGAAATGTAAAACATCCTAAGTGAAAGAATAGTGCCTGTAATTTCCCAGGGAGCACAAGGTCATTGTAGAAATAACGCTGCTTTCCCTATTAATTTGACTCCATTTCGGGACATGCAGGAGGCCACAGTCGTTGGGGAGAGGAAAGAGGCCAAAGAAGGCTGGACCCTTGCTGCCCGTGACTGAGGTCAGGCAATGTGGTTGCAGCCCCACAGTTCACATGAGAGGCTGGAAACAGAACAAAGGAACTGTTCCCACAGTCGATAGAAGGATCAAGCATGAAACTCCTCTCTCTCGGTTCCTGAAGAAATCAGAGATGCTGCAAGAGAAAATATTAATTTCCCAGGTACTACTTCAAAAATAAGGGCGAGGAGGGGAGCGTGAGGCTTTATTCCTACTGCGAACAGATTAAGCAGACACCAATTTACACCTCATTGTTAAGAGTAACTTTTTTTCCCCACAAGTGAGACCACATTTACATCTTTTGTAATTAAGTGAAAGGGATTTTTTTCTAAATGACATTTCCCCCACCACAAATCATGAAGTAAATACTTTACGTCAAGTGGGATCAGATGCTGGAATATAGACATGAGAGCCACCCAATAAATGAATGAATGAATGAATGAATGAATGATACTGAGTCCCAGAACTACTGTCAGCTTCTTCATCCGCTGGGGCTGTGGGATCACTCTGCCTGTTGGTGTTTTGGTTTTGGAAAAGGCCATGAATGACTAACTGAAGCAGTGACAGAGACAGTGGGTGGGGGTGGGGCACTGGCTATCCAAAGGGCTGGATTTGCAAGCTTCTCTGATAGCGGGAGCTGTGGTAGCGAGCTAGTGAGCGCTCCCAGATATCCGGGGACACCATCCATCAGCAGGAACGCAAAGCTGCCGTAGCATCCAACCATACATCTCCTGCATACTTTGCTTTTTGGCAATTTTCATTTTTAGGGAAATTGAACATAGAGAGCTGTATATTAAGAGCTCTAAGAGACCGACATCCTTTATTCCCCACACCAGAGAATCTAGTTGGGCAAGGAGGCATTCCCTCCCCCCCCAACAATAGAGTTTGTACGGCTGCTATAAACAATACAATTACTGAGCCAGATAATAAATAATTGCAGAGCAACAGGGAAAATGAGGTGTGGGCAAGGCGGAGAATGGATGGTTTCGGATGAGATTTGCCCAAAGATTGAGTCAGTGAGGTGAAGTGAAGTCATCCCGGGTCTTGTCTGCTCGGCACTAACTAAGGTAAATTATTGGCCGCACCCCTGTGCTGCAACCTGGACCGCGCTGGCAGCCCAGGCTGAGCCTTTGTAAGATGGACTTTTATGCCAAGTCAAGGATTTAAAGGGAAGCCTGTGACTGGTGCTTGAGCCACTTTGGGATCAGTCAGATCAGGTGCTGGCTTCTTAAGAAAACGGTGGCAAGTCTTGTAATATATGTGTTTACAGGAAATCGACGCCAGTGCGACCCGTCCCCAGGCACGTGCCCGGGTCCATAACAGGGTTCTGCGGGGTGCATTCTCTACCCTGATACCGACATGAAAAGACAAAGCCTCAGAGGTGTTTCTCTTTAGTTTTAGGCTGTCCCTGAGAAAGGTACAAGCACAACACAAACTTTGACTTCCAAAAAAAAAGACGAGATTTACCCCTCGGATGCATCTTTCCCCTTGTCCCACTTGCTTTCTTGATTCAAGCAGGGTGGGAGAGTCTGCTTTCCTTCCCTTGGGTTCCTCCTGAGCCTTTCGGGGGGGGGGGGGGCTATTCTGATGCACAGTCACCTCTCTTTGCTTTTCACTGAAGGTCTCAGGTACCTGCTGAAGAAACTCCCGGATGAAATACTTCCCAAACAACCTTCTTGACCTTCTCTTTCCCTTGACCACAGGCTACTTCTCTGCTCCGTCAAGTGATGTTCCATAAATCTTTGCAAATTGCATCAGCTGTGTTCACTTAAGGATTCTACCCACTCTCAGTATCTTCATTAAACATAGAAACTGGGACGCCTGGGTGGCTGAGTTGGTTAAACAGCTGCCTTTGGTTCAGGTCATGATCCCAGCGTCCTGGGATTGAGTCCCACATCAGGCTCCTTGCTCGGCAGGGAGCCTGCTTCTCCCTCTGCCTCTGCCTGCCACTCTGTCTGCCTGTGCTCGCTCGCGCTCCCTCTCTCTCTCTGATAAATAAATAAAATCTTTTAAAAAAACAAAACACAGAACCCAATCTGTAGCTCTGGGCACCTTAACCTGGCAGGATTATTTTATAATTTAGCGAATACTTATTGATCTATCCCATGGACCAGGCATGGTCCTAGGTGGTGCAAATCCAACAGTGAACCAAAGGAACAACAACCTGGCCTCTTGGAGCTTATATTCCAAGAGTCAGATGACAACCAAAATAAGCAAACTCTATAGTGATTTGTTAGAGCAAATTCTATAGTGATTTGTTAGTGTTAAGTGGATAAAAGAAAGAACGGTAAGGGGAAGGGGGAAGCAGGATCTTGGGGGGATGGAGTGATGTGGTTTGTGGTTTTAAATAGGATGATCAGATTAGGCATCACTGAAAAAAAAAATGATGTTGTGGGAAACAGTCAAGTTAGGTGAGAGAGTAATCCATGTTCACAAGGAGGAACATTCTAGGCAGAGGCGTGCCATAGCTGGTGGGAAGAGAATGAGGGAGAAATTAGTAGGATTTGAGATCTTGTAAACTGTGGGCAGGACAAAGCATGTCAAATCTTTCCAACACTGGAAAAGACTCACTTTCACTCTGGGTGAGAGAAGGAGCTCCTAGAGGGTTTTGAGGAATTAGGTAATCTATCTGACTTACAGTACAAAAAGAATCACTCTGACTGTAGAACTGAGAATAATCAGTAAAAGGCCATTATGTAATTTGTTATCTGTTACTACTAGATAACAAATTATACCAAAGCTTGGTGGCTTGAAACAAGAGTATTATCTCTCCAATTCTGGAATTGGGCAGTTCTTTGGCCAGACTTGCCTGACTTCACTCACATGGTTACATCCCCCTGCTCATTCAAGTGGGGGCTGGACTTGAGGAAATGGTTGGGCCTCTCTCTTTCCGTGTGGTCTTTCATCCACTAGGAGGCCAGACAAGGTTTTCTTTTATGGAGGTGGCATCCTTTCAACAAGGCAAGCCCCAATTCACAAGTACATATCATGCCTTTACTTGTGTGACATTTGCTTCTGTCCCATTGGCCAAATCCAGTCTCAAGGGCACTACCAGAGTCAGTGTGGGAGCACTACAGAAGGCTACAGACACATAACAGGTAGTGTAGTTGATCAGCCCCGGAGGCCAAAATCACAGAGATCTGGGAAGCTCTACAACAATCCAGGAAAGAAATTGCCATGGAGAGCGCCAGAGGGATAACACTGGAGGTTTTCAGATTCTGATTCTGGTCTGAGGGATGACCAGATTTTTATTCTCCCTAAGTCACTAGGATAAGGCTATTAGGTTCCAGGGATTGGTGATGTTCTTATTATGCATGAGATGATATCACAATAAGGTAAATAAGGTCAGGGATAGGGTTTTTTTTTTTTTATTGCTAATAATTATCCAATGAGTTTTCTGAACAATTTTAAACTTCGTAATTCACTTAGTGCTGTGACTGTACATGGCACCCTGTCAATATCGTCATCAACTCATATTTATTGAGCATTGTCCGAGGGCATGGTATCGCACTTGCAGTCACAGAGGTGAACTGCATTAATTCTTCCAGTACATGTGGAAGCAGTGAGGGGTTTGTGGCCTCAGTCTATTAGTTGGTGCCCCAGCAGCCTCCAGAAAAGCATTCAGCTTCCAGATTATGATTCCTTATTTTCTTGGACTCGATTTAGCTTTAGCAGAATCTGGCTACATAGGGAAAATATGCAGAATCCTCTGTCTTTATGAATATGCTAATGTTTTTTTTAATGAGTCTTGTTATCAGCAACTGGGACATACTAGTCCCATTTAGTGGATGGAGAAGTGGAGGCAGAGAGTGGTTAAATGATTTGGCCAAGGTCACGTACTGAGATGGTGGCAGGTCTGGGATTGAAATACGTACTTTTTCATTGCATAACACTGCCTCTCAGTGGTGCATATTACTACCGTTTCTCTCTCACACTAATACAGTCATGAAAATTCCACCTAAAAAGATTTAACTGTCATCTGTGTCCTTCCAGGGAGTATATGACACACTGTTCTTTGACATCTGCATCGTCTAATCACTGGAAAAGTGGTTTGTTTGTTTGTGTTGGTTTTTTTTAAGCCCCTTATTATAGGGGATTTGTCAGCTGTTAAAATCAACACTTTTTTGTGTTAGTTAAATTCTCATCAGAAAGATGCTGTTGCTTTCAGAGCGCATCTAGAGCTTTAGGAACCAGCACATAAAATAAACTATTTAATTGAGATTCCCTACTTTCATTTTATTCTGGAAATGGTTATTCAATGGCAATTGTCTTTTTGATTGATCATTCTTTCGGAGGTTCTACCTTTTTTTTTTTTTTCCATGAACGAGTTAAATATGGAGCTAAGAAAGGCCGTGAGTGGATGGGGGCAGTTTTAATGCAGAATTTTCTTGTGAATCTCGGAAGTAGCACCATTAGATGTCATGCACTCCAAGATGCACTTGAGTGTACACCCTCCAGAATGTCTGTTTGTTGTAATTCCATCGCATTACATATTTTAGTGCATATCTCTTCCTCGCAGCTTCCAGAGCTTTTCAGATATTCAGCAACAGAAATTCACTGTTTTATCCTGGATTTTACAAACAGCAACCAGATTATTGTAAAACAGAACTATCTGATAAGTAAGGTTGTGAATTGCTTTTGTGATTGTCATGGGTAAGACTATTGGAGAAACTGGCAAACAGTGCAGTACACTGGTTACTGTAAAAATCAAGCCTGTAACTGTGAACGTGTTTTTCTGATGAATACATTCAAGGCTGTGATCATTGTGCAACTTCTGGTTGGATGCCTTCAAATGTTCCGTATTGAAAAACATCAGTAACAAGAACCAAATAGTCCACCAAAGCCTGTATTCAACTCAACGGAGAGGAACATGAATTCTTACTTAGAGTTTCATTGAGGCCAACTCTATTCGGTCCACCATGGGAAGCAGAGGTTTGAGGTTCCCTCTTGACTTGCTTTCCATTTTTGCTTTATGATTAGGTGGCTGCTACTTCGGTTTTCACTTAAGTCGGGGGAGGCGTTCAGATCACTACACAAAACAGAAATGGAACACAGACGAGATGATTTCTGTTCAGCAGACAAAAACCAAAATGTCAGAACAATGGTAATTAATGTAAGCAATTTTATAAGCAAAATAATTTGTTTTAATTGGCTAAATAAGATCTGATATAATTATAATATTCGGTAAACTGATTTCAGAAAACTATATCACCATCCTTTAATCATATTATATATTCACTGCAATTTTGAAAACAGACATGAAGATGAACCTGAATTATCTCTTCTTTACAAGTTAGAAGGATACATTAAGGGCTTTTTTGAAACGTTAGGGATTATGCCTTTTTTTTTTTTTGGAGTTTTTTTTTTTGTTTTGTTTTGTTTTTGAAAAACAGTAATTTCTGGACAATTCCAGTATCTTGAGTCTCCATCAATCACAGATAAAAGCACTATGAGGGTGAAAAATCTTCCCTAAGGAAGTTCCATTTGTCCAAGGAGTAAGGCTTATGAGGGTAAAGGGTCTTCCCCAGTGTTCTTTCCCATCATAATCCCCTAAGGAAGAACAAACTTCCCAGAATAGGTAAGTGTATAATTGCGGTTGGAATGACCTGACAGGTGAGACCCAATGGCGTTGAGAAACCTTCTGTCTAAGGATTAGTTGTTGGTGGGTCAACACAAGCTGACTTCAAACTAATGTGTAAATGATTGAGGAAAAATGATATCCTTCAAGGGGACAGTTGCTAATTATTCCTACTGTAAGGATCTCAGTTTGTTGGAATGAGTTAATTTTGACACTAATTTAAACACTGGTTGACTCTGAACATTTGCTCAAGTAAATAATGAATAGCCCTCATACTATCTAAGGAGTGACAAAGCTACAGAAAATTCCTATGCATCTTTGCCCCTAGTCTAGCGGTATTCTAACAACACTTTTCTAAAGGCCAGAGACTGTGTTATAAGCCCTTTCACATAATTTCTGAATGTTAGAATTTTATACCTATCAATATGTTCAGTGCAAACACCAAATAAGCACACACACACACACACACACACACACACACACACACACATGCATACCCTATGTACAAGATTGTAGTCAAAGAAATAGCAATATGTGTTATATTCCTTCTTAAAAAGTAAAGACGTTTCCTACAACCTTTTGGAAACTTAAAATTGATGTGAGGAAATAAGAGTGACCTGCAGATATTAGAAGAATAACAGTTCACCAACAGTATGAGATATCCAAAGGCAGGACGAGATTAATTTGGAAAATTATATGTAATAAAATGTTCCAGGCAATGGGTTCTTTGAAATTCAAGAAAAGAGCATTTACCATGAACTAATGTAATTTAGAAAGGATTCTTCGAGGATGAGGAATTTTTATATTGAACAAAGGGTAGCATACATTTAACAAAACAAATTTCATAAGAAATAACAGATGGACGTAACAAAATATAAAATATATGTGGATGTATATAAACCAGTTGGGTAGGATTTTTTTTTTTAAGTCACTAGAAATAGGTGGATATAGGCAAAATTGAAGGATGACTATTCACTCATTCATTATCAAATATATATCTATTGAGCACCCACTATATGCTAGGCGCTGTTCTGGATACTAGGAATATAGCAGTGAACAACAACATATCTGACTTCATGAAGTTTATGTGAATATCAAAAGACTGTTACAAGACAACGAGAATTTGATACCATTGATTATCCTGTTTGGGGCACACAGGGCATTTCTCTTGCTTTTCACTTGTGCATAGGCAGGCAGGGACCAAAAATATGTATGTGCGCACATATGTGTATTTGTGTGTGTATACATGAATTCATGTGTATCTCTTTTAAATATAAATATATGTATATATATTTATATTAATAAACACATTCAACTTGTTAAATATTCAAAGACATTGTTTATCACCATGTACGTCAAAAAACATGTATTGGTTGGCTGAATATTTTATATTATTTCAGGTGCTTTAGCATTGTATAGAGTTAGCTAGAAGGAAAACAAATGAGAATATAATTATTGCATTTACTTAAAAAGAAAGAATTAAAGGTGACTGAACAGCATGGTTATGTGAGTGGTTATTTCTGCTTTTCTGTGTAACCTTAAATAGACGACTTTCAGCTAATAACCTATACTTTTCCATGCATGGGATGGGGGGCCTGAGGGGCCTATCCTCAGACTATAAATGGCAAGGATGAGGAACGAAATCAAATTGATGAGTATCACTTTCTTACAGCTTGTGTGTGTGTGTGTGTGTGTGTGTGTGTGTAGAACGTCATTCGTTTCTATCTGCATGCCTCATTCATATGTAATGTTTATCTTTTCTATTATTTTGTATAATTATGAATTTTTTCATAGAAAGGATGATGATACCATTTCCTCAAACAACAGAGTCACTGAATTTAAATATGGTTAAAAACTTTAATCCCCATGAGCACAGATGATCAAGCAGTCAACAAACATATACCGCGTAGGCAAGCTACTTTGTTTAAAGACTTACGGGAGATACTAAAGATACGGAGATGCTTTAAACATGAATATTGCTTTCTTTTAGTCTGTAATGTAATTGGAAAAATAGGGCATAAACCTGAAAATCCAGGTAATAAACCAGATACAATATAGGCTAAGTTGTAAATGATCAGGTGGATAAAAGCAGCTAGGAGGTTGAAAGACTAGGGTCTATATCCTGGCTCTGCCATTTGTTCCTTGTGTGACGTTGGCTAAATTAATTCTGCTAAACCTCAATTTCTTCCTCCCCAAAATGGTTCTAATAGCAGCCATTTGGTGTGTTGTCATGACATTCAGAAATTAGAGGCAATGAATAAATCTTGGTCGTTTAATAAGCATTTATGTTATTCCTAAATATTCTTTTTTATTATTACAGAATATTTTTTATTGTGTAGGTGCTGGCTGTATACTAGCTATTATGCTAATTGCTTTACATTCATAGCTAATTAAGTTAAGTCATCGCAGTATTTTTCAGATGAGGAGAGAGAAGGCGAACAAGGGAAGGGACCTCATCGATGTCCCACAACTAGGAAGCAAATTTTCAGGGTTAGGAGTTAGCCTTAGGAACAACTTAAAGCAGAGCTTCTACTTACCCATACCGTCTTTCCTGGAGCATTTGAGTAGCTACTTTGATTAAAGCAATTTCACCATTGTAAACTTCAGGAGGCCAAGCAAGTCTTTGGGGCTGACAGGTAATTTGTCCTGAGCGCTGAGCGTGGGTAAAGAGATGGATAAAGAGTTAAATGTGTTCTGATGAAGGAGAAGGGACTATTCTAAAAAGAGCAAGGAATGCGCCTGAGGCTCTGGGAGGGCCGGTGAGATCCAGCTAGAGGAGCCCCCAGATTCCCCGGAGGAGGTGGAGGGGTTGGTGTCAAAATGCAGAAGTTACTGTAATATGAGGGGGAAAACATCTGCACTTTGTTCTCTAAGGAATTGTGAACCTTGGGTGATTTTTTTTTTTCTTGTAAATACTAATATTCATTTAGAATGAAAGAAGTCACAAATTACAAATCCGAAAAGGCCCGTCATTACAAATATTACAATGGCCAGGAAAGCAACACAATCGTTTTAGGATCAGCCTGCTCCACCTCTAGGGTTGTTTCCCCTACAGTGTTTGCTGCCTGCTCTTTGTTTCTTCAGATGGTAATGGCTTTCCCTATCATTTTTTTAACCTTTGATGGGTTTTAAGCTGATACCTAAGATAATGAAATAAAACAGACTTTCAATTGCCCAATCAATAAGTATTGGGAATGGATGTCAGTCAGAGTGGCATTTTAAGAAGGTTATTCTGGCTTGCGAAGGATAAATTGGAGAAGAAAAGAAAACCTCTCAAAATGGTCATTTTCAATAGCCGTGTCATGACAGTTGGGAGAAGTGTCACCACTAACAAAGTACTAATAGTCAAGTATTGGTTCGCCGAAGATTAGCTGCTTTCTCCATGAGAGCAGATTCAAGGTCATTCCTAGAATAACGTCGCCCTCCTTTACTTAAATTCCAAGTGCTTTCTTGCAAGAGGGAAAGGCTCAGGTGTCACAATTTAGTTCGGTCTTTGGCAGGACCCTAGGAGTGTCCCCAGAGGAGAGTGAGTGCTGCGTTTCATCAGCTTCCATGTGTCTCAGGATGGGGACGCCTGGGGAAGTGCTGCATTAAAGGGTGATTGCTACGGTCCAGGCCAAAGTGCCCAGACTGAAAATATCCTACAAGTCTAGAAAGGAAATAACAACTTTAAGAGATGGGTTGGGTGGGTGGTATTTGAGAGTTCCTGATGATTGAATGATGAGAAAGGATGGAAAGAAAGCGCTCTGGGTGACTGTTAGACTTCCGCTCCTCACGCCGGTGAGGAAATGGAAGAACTACCGCTTGCTTTGAGAAGCGGGGTCATGAGTTTCCTTGTCCAACTTGTTGAGGTTGTTAAGTGTATTATCCAAGCAGGAGGACCCAGAAAACAGTTTGACTAACTAGAATTTACAGGGAAGATCGAGGGGGAGGAAGTCTTTGTGAGTCGGCTATTGTCTATCTTAGCTATTAAAAATAAAAAAATCCCTTGGGAGGATTTTGTAATAGGGGGTAATATGTATGAAGTGCTCGCTGTGTGCTAGAACTCACAACAGCACATGCAATATTTTTTCCTAATGACAGCCCTGTGAGGCAGGTATCATCAGGACACCCACTTGAAGATAAAAGAGCCACAGAAAAGCAAAATAACTTGGTCAAGGTCACACAGCAAGGTGGTGTAGAGCTGGGGATTCAATCCCAGGCAGCCTGGTTCCCAAAACAGCCCTCAACCACCACATACTCCACAATATAAACACATGAACATAAAGCTGTCCCACAGAGAAATGTCTTGTAAAAAGTCACATTCCATTAAGAAATGTTACATGATTGGGGCCACCTTTGGCGCCCTGCACAGCCCTCTTCACGGAAGAGATCTGAAGAATAAATCACGTATATCAAACTACAAGTGATGTCCACTCAGGGTACCTACCTCCTCACTAGGAAGCGGTAAAAATAAGCAACAACACTGACAGCCATTTATAGCTTTTTAAAAAAATCTTTTTATCACCTTGATTTGTTTTTATGTTTCCTCGACTAATGTCTCGCTGATCCTGGTCAATAAGCCCCAGGCCCCTCCCTGCTTTTATTGCCCTGAAACAGTTGTATTCTTGTAAGAGAGTCTTTATTTTTATTGGCAGAAAATTCTCAGTCTACTTACTCCCTTGTATAAAGTTAATTTTAACTATAGAACCTGTATCAATAATGTCATTTAAAGGAGGCTGCTTCCAATACACTCTGTGAAATGTCTGCAGAGAATTTCGGATTTATCAGGGCACACTTCCCTCGCTACTCGCTGGCCCTGCAGCTTCCTTCCTCTTCTACATCTGAGCATTCTCTGTTCTCTGGCCAGCTGCCTTCTGCTCAGCCCCTGTGTGTTCTCCATTCTCTGCTCTGCCTTAATGATAAGGAGGGTTTCATCTTGATCACAGTGCAAGGAGGGAGGGTGGGGGACTGTGAACTTCTTTATTTGGGTCCAAGCTGAAAACATATCCTCTGATTGGCAAACCACAAAAATTATAACACTTCGAGTTTCATATGAGCAAGCAGTCAGTCCCTCTTGGGATAGAGTGCTGTGACCAGGGCGGAGGTCTTTTTCCTGGACCGGTTGGTTCTCACTCTGTATCTGGCCGCTGACACGGGATCTCCACAACGCAAGAAGCCTCGGGTCCATGGCTGTACTGGTGGGATGCGCAATAGTTGACGTGAAATGACTGAGTTTTTACTTTTATTTTTTCCGGAAGAATAACTGCTGTAAGTAGGACACATGGGACTTATTTTCCATTATTAGAATTGCTTAATTTCAAAAATATGGCCAGTCGAAAGCTTGGGTGTCTCCTCTTCCTGCTGGATTACTACCACGTTAGTTCAGGTTACCATGGAAAGCCAGCAATTATTTTCACCAATAACTTAACTTATACCAAACACTTGACCTTGGAATCGGTAATTTACATCCTTAGAAGAGAGGTCACTTAGGGAATTTAACTGTGTAATCCTAGCCCCCATGTGGCAGAAGATGAGTAGAAATGGAACAAAGCTGGTAAAACACCATTTGAAACAATTTGATTTAGGAAATCATTTTTCGACTTTATTTTTAAAATGGAACCTACTTTAAAATGGTACAGGGAGGCAGAAGGATGCAGCAAAAGTCTATGGAAATAGTGACTCAAAAACTCGGTTCCAGGACTCAAGAAGGCAAGCCTGTTGTCACATTTGGAGGGAAACCAGAAAGAATTTAGGTTTTCACTTTCCTAATAGCTTCTTTTCCCCCACCTTTCCTTCAAACATCTTGTGCTCTGTTTTATTTTGCCCTTATTAATAAAAACTAAGAGAGAGAAGCCGCCTTTCAAACTTTAACCCGGAAACCGAGGTTTTGCAAGTACTAATATTTTGGTGTGGGCTTCTTCTCTTAAAGACAATTATCAAGACGAAGCATTTGTTTCTTCTTTTGTTTACCCATGGCAGTTTGTCAGCAGTTATGATAAGTAGAGTTCCATCTGCCAGTAAAACTACGTTGCAAATTGCCATAGAAATTAGCAGCTTTCATTTTTGCCTACATAAATAAATATGCGAAATAAATTGCACATAAATGCATCCTAAAAAATCACAGGTACACCGCACAGTTAAATGCCAATCAGACAAAACCAGAGACACATTGCGATTATCTCAGTTTTCAAACCTGGAAGATACACGAATGTGTTTCTAAATGAGAGAGGCAGTGTATCATGCTCGCTGAGATAAAAACAGAAGCTGCCAGACACTGCACTGTGGCTTTATTCTCAGAATCCTTTGCCTGAAACCCGCTCTATCTTTTCTCCGTGTTCTCCCCTCTCTCCCCCCCTCTGTCTGTCTCTCTCTCTCTCTGTGTCTCTCTCTCCTTCTCTCCCTCTCTCTCCCTTCTTTCCCTCTCTCCCTCTCTCCTCACTGTCTTTTCCCTCGCTCATTGTTCTCTCTCTCCTCCTGCCTTTGATGCACATACGTTGTCACATTCCATTGACTCTCTCCTCTTCTCTGTTCTTACACTCAAGCCTAGCGGTGCTTTCGCCAGGCAGCGGCAGCCTCTCCTGCGAGTTTTAGTCATGTGTGCAGCTCAGTTTGATCGAGCGTTCCTTTTCTGCCTTTTCACTCTTACAAAAGATTAAAAGGTGGCGTCACATTGCTCCCCTGTTCCTTCCCGCAGGAGGGACTTAAAAGGGACAACAAAAACTAATCACTTTCAATAAGCATTTTCTTGCTAGGGAAAACTAAAAAAAAAAAAGAAAGAAAGAAAGAAAGAAAAGGGAGAGAGAGAGAGGGAAAAAAAAAAAAAAAAAAGGCAGGGGGGTGGATTTAGCGGTGTAATTGGAGACCGGTGGTGAGGATTGGGGCGAGCTAGAGATGTTGCACGCTGCTAACAAGGGAAGGAAGCCTTCAGCTGAGACAGGTAAGAGCGCCCATCGGAGGGTTTGACTGAGTGGCTTAGTTAAAACTCTGTTTTCACCGTTTTGTAATTGAGAAAGGCATCCGCAGCAGAAGCCGATTTTTCAGTCGGCTTCCTTTTGTTTAACATAGAAAGTACCTGTATTAATTTTGATGAATTAGAGCATGCAGCAAATTCAATTGAAAATAGATTTGTATAGTAAATGCATTTATACTGAATGATTTCTCCTCCGTTTTATTTAAGGAGAGAGATGAGAAAGATGATTTTGATCCGAATAGCACTTTGCATTATGTTAAATTCTAAACAGCTAACGGAGAAAAATAATAATCCAATCGATCCTGTTTTTGAACTCTGGGACTTAAAGCCTGGGAGAGAGCTGGCATTTGGAATTTTTCTTCTAACTGAACTTCTGATGTGTTATAATAATTTTTCACTAGAGGTTTAAGCAAGGGTAGAGTTTATTTAAGTCTAGTTGCTGGGGTGTGTTTGGTGTGGATCTTGTCAGTGAAGCTGGAGGTCCGTAACCGGTATCAGGTGGATGTTTCATAAATGGAGATTGAGTGTTGTCCCAAATGAAATATGAAGTTAAAACATCAGGTTAGGGCATGTTTTAGAAAGGGATCCAGTAAATAATTAGGATAACTGAATTACGACAGTTTGAGAAGGGAGTTAACTCTGGAGGTGCTGTTTGGTAAGCCTTCCTGGCTTTGAGCAGCTCAATAATGAAGGGGGCTAATTATCAGGCTCAAGTTGGAACTTTGCATTAGGACCCTAAATATAGAATGCATGTGGATGTTCGCCGTAGGTGGCTTTTAGGAAGCTATCCCTTTTGTACGCTATGAATGAGAGTTGTGGATTATATTTGATGGCATTTCTCCTTTAAAGAGCTTTGGGATGAAGCTTAAAAGGCTCACATCTATTTTAACATTGAACAAACACAAAATGCAATATACTGTGGTCTCCCGGTGCCTGATTTTTATTGCTGCTGCTGTTGTTTTAAGGTTTTGATAATTTGTTTTTAACCTCGGTCTTCGTTGGTTTTGTGTTCACTGCCTCTGCTGCTAAAATATATTGCTGGCATGAATGAACTGAGATTTGGGGATGCAAAACAAAAAACAACAACAAAAACAAAACAAAACAAAGCAAAAACACAAAGAAAAGAAAAAAAGAAAAAGAAAAAAAAACCAAACCCTAACTAATTAACCAGAGTTTTTATTTAAGGATATCAGAAATCCAAATTGTATCCAGGTTTGTTATCTAGGATGTTACCTAAAATGTTGGAAGTAATTTTTAGGTAATTTTGGGGGGATGGAAAAATCTGAATATTAAAAGTACAAAATTCTGTTGAAAGAATGCTTCTCTGGAATGAGATATAGAAAGGTGACTTTAATGCCTCCACAAGGTTTGGTCCTGGAAAGAGCTGCTGTACTGTTTGGCACCGTTGAGTCCAACAACCATGAACGAGAGGATATTTTATGTATTTATTTCATGATAAGATTTTTTTTTTTTCTTCCCGACTTTCCAAACTGGACTTGCTCTACCATACCTTGTGTTTGCCAGACCCTCTCCTGGCATTCTGTGGGTGCGGCACGTGAATCCAATTTTATGAGTGTACGTGAGGAGCTGCTGAATTTTGGGGAGTGGGGTCTCATCAGACTTCATCATGGAGAGATAGCCAGCGGAAGTTCTGACGGAAGACCCCTTCAGACAGGTGTGGGGCAACTTCATATCTCCATCATGGTGAAAAGAGCAGAGAAAGATGTGGACAGAGGCAGAAGGAACTGCGATAGCATGTTGATGGAGTCATGCTGGTGGTACCCTAGTGAGTTTTTAAAATCACATCACCTGCAGTTTTCTTTCTTCAACTTAAGAAACTTTGCAGAATCTCGAAGTAGTTCCTCTCAGATTCAGTCCGTGTCTCGACATTGCTTTCTCTCATAAAATCTTTTCTCTGACTCTCGCTTCACCCAACTCCCCAGTGTTAGGCTGCCGCTGATAATGATGGTTGTTTCCTAAAGAAGTGACAAGTGTTGAGAAGATGGGCCAGGAGAAAGAGGTTGTCTGCATCGCATGTGTGTTTTAATTTTGTTTATGAAAATGACTTCTTCAAGGTGAGGAGATGATAAATTCGAAGTTGCTGCTTGGCTCTCTGTGTCAGCGAACCACTGCCCTTCTGCCCTTCTCCTAGACGGCTCAGTAGAGCTAATGTGGGCAGAAATAATTCGGTTGTAAAACTGGGTGATAGTGCAGCATGCACTTTTTAAGCAGATGGTAACCAAAACTATCCTTACTCAAACTATCTGATTCATATAAATAGCATTTTTCTGGCTTTTCCAGTAGATGTTGCTGGAGAGCAAAGAAAAGATTTTTTTTTTTTTTTACAGGAAAAAAAGAAATGCAGTAGACTTATAAAAGCCAACAGAAAAGATCCTTCTCCCCAAACTCCGCTGATAGCATTTTGCATAATCTGCTAATTAATGAATTACATTGAATCATTACCTTTTATGATGTTCTATAGAAAGCTATTAAAACTTGAGTTAGATTTTAAAATGATGGGATTGTTCTCTTTAGTCCCTATATATAATGTCTGTTTGCTGTTTTCCGTTTTTAAAAAATCAAGTTAACAGCACATTACTATTCAGAACATTTCATCCCTGAATGCTAAAACCCTTTAACATGCAAATATGATGTCAGAGGAAGAACTGAAATAGAATACTCTGAGAAGAGTAATGATCAAACGCATTATAAAAATATGCACCAGTTGCCAACATGTAATGAAATATTAAGAAATTAAAAGCATGCAACCTCTAAAGTAATAGAATTTCATTGCTCTGAGACTGTTTTCCCACTGAATATTAAGTGCTTAATAGATCTATCCGTAAAAAAAACAATCGAAAACCTACATGGTTTGTCACTGAAGTTCTTTCATTATATGATTTTGAAAAATTAGCCCAATAGGATTTTCCTCAGACTAGGAAATGTAATTAACATTGGATATTAAGTGCCAGATTTCCAAAGCAAAAGCCACGAAGCTTGATGGAGAAAATAGGAATGCAGAGAGCAAGCATCAGCACTACAAGCTGAGGAGACCCACGCTGGAACTACTCTGCTTGTAATCACTCTGATAAAATGACAAAGATGTCCCAGAGGAGCCTGGGATTCTAGTACCCAGACATGAACTGATGCAATTTCAGGCAACCAATGACCTCTATCTGTGGGAATATTTATTTTTGGAAATGATCGATTAACTGATTTCAATTGTCAAAGAGAAGTGTATGTATTTTTTTTCCCCCAGCGCATGGGGGCCTTGGATATTACAAAAGCACATTCACATAGGACAAGGGTACAAGCTATGTGGTAGAGCTTTCGGTTTTTCTTACCTTCACCAGTCTGAGCTCTTTTTTGGTGGATTTTCCCCTCTTCATTGAAGCCCTTCTTTGTCAGGTTTCATTCCTGAGGTATAGAATGCTCCAGAGGTTGTTTTGATTTAGCACCCATCCGTTTCTCTTTTCTGGGAGAAAAAAAGCTTATCTTTAGAAGACATGCGTGTCCACTACTCCTATTTTGTAATTAGCACTATAAGTCCAGTGGGTAAGAATGGTCCTTTTTTTTTTTTTTTTTTTTTTTTTTTGCTCTGATTCCAATACATTTTTGTGCTTGACCTATAGTAGTTTTGTTTTGTTTTTTTTTCTGTCTTTAAGAAAACCTTTACAATTTGATAGGAGATTTTAGTTTCTCTTTCCGGTGTGTTTGCTTTTCACTTTTGGTATTCTCTGTTTTCATTATAGCTCTTGAGCACTGACTATGCCCCAAACACCCTGACTTAAATGTACCAAATGATACCTCACACAACAACAGCAAATGTCTTTCTTCTCTATGAGAACCTTAGGAAGGACAAAGGATGGGAACCATGCCTGGAGAACTGCCTAGTGGGTTAAAATGTACCCAGTTCTAATACCTTCCTTAAGAGAACAGAACAGAACAGAAAAGGTCACTGCAGGTTAAGGAGATCCTGAGGGTGGAAGCTTTTAAGTTAGGAGTGAAAGGTGAAGATACAAAATCATCTTGATGAGCAGAGTGAGGGGTCATATGGGATGTAATACCAGCAAGAATGGGTGATGCCAATATGATTGAGAGCCTTGAGTGGCAGGTCAAGGTATTCAAGAGCCACTGAAAAGATGAGATCTGGAATCTTCTGGAAGGGTTCCTTTGGAAAGAGAATGGGGAAGGAGTGGAATAGTGGGTCCATACCATCCCCCTGCCCACCAGACAGACACTGTAATACCTATCTAGGGCCATCTGCTCTTCTATTATGTTGTGGACTTGAGAGAGCTATTGTTACTAGTGGGATAATGCCTTACTCTGTCAGTATGTTGGTGAAAAAACAGTGAGAACCCCTTGTCTAGAGGCCAGAAACCAGGGGCTAATCTATTGCATTAGCCTAGACCTAGGTGGTAAGGTTGAGAAACACTGTCAAGGGGAGGGAGAATGACTCTGAGAAACACCTTCCTATTATAATTATTGCAATTTCTTGTATGTACTGTAGATGTCATGGCCTCATTAGGCAGGGATTTTGTGTCTATGCATTTGTTTTCACAAGAAAAAACCTTCACCATTTGTCAGAGATGAGACCTGTAATTTAGAAGGTGTGATATTCTCTGCATACTATTTGGATATAATCAATTAATGTTATGTTCATTTCCTGTTTTCTGACATTGTTTAGGATGGATTTTTATGATCCTTTAAGGGTTTTCATCTCTCTGAGAACATATATGCTGTATTTGTTGAAATTAATTACCTCTCTGAATTGCCCATCTGTCAGCTACTTTCTATAAACCTTGACTAACTTACCTTGAACTCTTAGATGTATAGTGTATTTGACTGACTAAGCTGTGGAGACTCCCAAACTGTATAATGAAAGTTTATATGTTAACATTTAAGATGTTTTCTTGCACGCAATAGACTTCATAATGAGAAGGAGCAGAAATAATTATTAGCATAGTTAAGTAAGTGGAGTGCCACCCTTTTTCTCAGAAATTGATTTAACCAGAGACTATTTAGGTGAACAGGGTTACCAACATCACCTTGGAACCAAGCTATAGATGATTGCCTTGCCTTGTCCTCCAACCACTTTAATCTAATTTGTTCCATTTACTTCTCTAAGCTTTTTATCTTCCCACCATTTTAATACCATCAGAAATGGGGGCTGCCCATGACATTCACACTTGACATTATCAAACACAAAAGGCATCACTCTTGCACTTGACTGCATTACAATGCAAGGGAAAAAAATAGATCCCAAAGGCTTAGAAATTATTGTTTCATACCTTGAATGTAGGTGGGGTTTTTTTTTCCTCCCCTGTTTCCTCCAGCCTGCCTCATTTGACTGTCTTTGCTTCTGTGGGTTTTCAAAGAGTTCTGAAAACCCTGGAAAAATCGGTCCTCATGAATCTATAACATACACACCATTATGTTCACTGGAGGGATGCAAATTAATACAATGGAAATTTACAACTCTATTATTAACTATTATTTGCTAGGCATCAACCACATTTTGATGCAGTACCGAAGTTGAGCCTTGCACTTGAACTGTGTTATCACCGTTGACTTCAGTTCTTCTGACAGACAGCTGTGGCCAAACCTTTTCCTGACTCACACATCTGTGGTCATTGCAGTAATTCCATTATTGCTGCATAGACCTGAAATCTGTTGAATCTGTAGCAGTCCTGAGTCTGTCTACCCATGAAATCTTTGTGTGTGTGTTAGGGTCGGGGGAGGGATTCTTAAAGTTAATATAGATTTACTTATACCTCCCTTTGCTTACTATTCTGAACTTCCTATCAAAAACAATTCCCTCCCTCCCTGGCATATATAGGACAACATTTGTGAGTTGGACAAATAGTGTTATCAGATTGTCGTGAATAGCTTCAGTAGTATGACATCATGCATCGGGATTGCGTGTGCTGTAAAGCTCTGTAAAACAGCCAGCTACATGGTATCCTACAGGTTTAATATACTTCTGCAGCCTTGTACTTGGGAAGGATTTCTGTAATTGGAGACAATCTAGAAAGGAGAACTTTTTAAGCCATTGGAGGCCGAAATACAAGTTTTTGAAAAATGTGACTTCATAGGCTTGAAACTGAATGGATTACAAATTTCTCTTAACTGGACAGAATCATAATTGCATATATAGTACAGTCCTGATTCTCCAGGGTTTGAATTTCCAGCATGGGGATTATCCAGATTTCTTCTCTGACTCCCGTGTCTTTTCTCTAACTACCTGACGTGAATCATTTCTCTAATCATTGGCACCTCTGCTAATGGTAGGGAAGGGCATATTTGAGCAGCAAAATCCAAACCAGTAAATTATCTTTCAGAAGACCTAATTATGTAAAAAGTCTGAGTGGCTAGATTTTTAAAGCTATTCATTAAAATTTAAATTCACTAAAATTTGAAACTATTCACTGACTAAATTTCAATTTTGGTGCCCCTCTTTCTACTTACATATTTACTGTAGGTGTTCATATATCAATATTTTACCGTCATTGTAAGAGGCAAAAAGTAAACCAACCTCCCTGAATGATGTCAAGTAATTGGTTTCATTGTTCTGGTTTATATCTTCCCCCCTCACCTGCCATCCAGACCAACTATCATTTTGAATTAACTAGTTGGATATTGTACCTAGCTGGCACTTTATCAGGCCACTTAGGGCAAGCCAGTGTACCTTGTGCAGGTTGTCAGGGTTCTGACTAGCATTTTCCTCTAGTAGTAAGTGCAAACATGGATTATTGGTGCCCAAACCCCACTGAGCTAATCTCCAACACCATTTCTAGCCCTTTTCCATCATCAGCTCACTGCCAGTCTGTCCTTGATAAACTATTTATATTTAGAATTTGCCCCCTTGGAGGTCTTCAAAGTCCCAGAGGACTTTAAAGACTTTAAAGCCTCTTAGATACCAGAACTAGGCTGAAATGGTGAAAGTGGTACTGGAAGTGTAGCTGGCTTTTCCAGAGAGTTTGGCATTCCCAGCCACTTTCCAAGTTTACAGAACAGGGCGCAGGATTCTACCTACTGAAAACTGCTACAGAATCCAAATTTGATTTCCTCTCCTTTGTGTATACATCAGTTGTAGCTTGGACGTTTTAAAAACCTTGTGGTCATATCTGCCACTTTGCAACAATGTCTTGGCAAATAATTGACTCTGTCTCATACTATCCTTATTTGACAAACATGTCTGTAAATAATTGGTTGCTCCATAAGGTGCCTAATCTAACTTCATAAGATGTTTCTGTTTCTAAATCTATTATGTTAACATAATGTAAGTAATAAGATACATGCCATGTAATAGAGTTAACACAAATATAATGAAGGGCAAAAAATGTTACAACTGTCTTGATACTAAAAATATTAACACTAGATTAAAATTGACTATATTAGAATTGGGGTTTTTAAATGCCAAGGTGTGGTTGACGTTGTAGTGTAATGGCCATAGATTCCTACCCCTATTTTATTTTTTTCCACCCATATTTTATTTTATTTTATTATTTTTTTTAAAGATTTTATTTATTTATTTGACAGAGAGAAATCACAAGTAGATGGAGAGGCAGGCAGAGAGAGAGAGAGAGGGAAGCAGGCTCCCTGCTGAGCAGAGAGCCCCATGCGGGACTCGATCCCAGGACCCTGAGATCATGACCTGAGCCGAAGGCAGCGGCTTAACCCACTGAGCCACCCAGGCGCCCACCACCCATATTTTAAATGAGAATTTAAATTGCAGCACTCAGTATGCAGTACAGAGAACAGAAAACTTCAATGACTACTAGAAAAACAATTGATAAATCTAGTCATGAGTTCTGTATGTATAGGAGGTCCCTCATCATTTTTTTATTTGTGCACATTTATGGGCATATGTATCTATACATACATGCATACATATATGTTTCCTCTCCCTATATATGTCCAAACTTCTATCTATCTCTGTCTCTGTATCAGTACATATATCAATATCTTTATCTACTACATCAACATTCAGAGGTAGAGGGAGAAGGGTATATTCTAGTAAGAAACAGTGCAACTATATGCCTGGTAAGATAATGCATTTTCTCCAACTAACCTTGTTCATTTCCCACAACCTGACATTCATTGTGCTAGGTAGCAGGGATGCCAAGGCGAACCAGACATAACTCTTAAGGAGTTCATGATCTAGTCCTCAATTAGAAATTATTTTAATGTTGAATGTTTCACTCGGGACTATGTTTAACAATTGGAAACACAGAGGAAAAAAAATTCAAGGCTAACCAAGCCATCTGAGCTCTCACTAGGTACGTCTAAATTTGACATCCTTTGTGCCTTGGTCAGGAAGAAGCCTGGAAAAGAAATACAGTAAGTGTGATTTGGGGGAAGAATATCCTCACATAAAGTGATCTAGTCTCAACTAGAAAGAAGTTTGGCTTTATGGAAAAGCCTGACCAGTGTGCCTGAATTCTGTATTACTCCTTACTGTTGGCAAGACACAAAGCAAAGATAGGGTTAGTTTGTTTGAAATTCACTTTTCGATGAGTCCTATACAAGTGAGGACACAGGGAAAATGCTATCTACATGCTTATTATTACACATGTACACCTAAGGGTCTTGTTTGAAAATGTATGCAAATAATATGTGCATATTTTTCTACAGTGAAATGGGCTTATGCAGTTAAGATCCCTTTATTCTCAGTCTTTATGGCATTTATGATGTATATGCTCTATGTGTTTATAACCACATATTGTATGTGATTTATAGACATGCACATATAGTCTCTAGAGGTCAGTAGAATATAAGAAATGGGCAAACATTCACATCTAGATGAGACTTTGAGATCCTAGGGACCATTTTTCAAATGGCAAAATGATAATAGTCTACTAATGACATTAAGAACTAAAATCATTAATCAGTGTTAACAAAAAAGTCATGTCATTCTTGTTCCTGAAATGAATCTAATCTATTTGTTTTAAGCAAATTTCAGATAAATGAACATTCACACGGCAAGAACCTTGACAGAAACTCAAGTTATAATTACTTCCCAATGGTTTATTATGAGACTTTGATTCCTTAGTACTCTTTTTTTGAAAATATTTTAACATTACTAGAACCTAAGGGTAAATTGTTTTTAAGCACTTGATTAATTATATCCAAAACTTATTTCTATTTTAGCTGCCAATTCAGTTTCCTCATCTCTTACAAATGAACGATTTGATGATTTATATGTTGCAATTCCATTTATTCTTATGAACTAAATGTCCCTTTTAAAATGTATTAGAAAAATGTGATTTATTATATATATAAAGCTAAAAATGTTGATAGTTCAGCAAACTACTGCACAGCTGGCATGTTGCTTAAGTTTTTCCCCAGAAAAGTCATGCACAAAAAGTGCAGAAACTGACGGCATGCAGCTGTGAGCTCTCTGATGATAGAGTAGCCAGCTCCTCTTCCTCACCGTCCCGTGTGATAGACAACAGTGCAGCAGGACTGCAGATAGCGTCTGAATTTAACTGGAGGTTGCATGATGTTGAACTTTATATGCTGTGCCCGCATTAGTATCACTCACCCTGGTAAGATATTATATTTTCTCCAGCTGACATGTGGAATAATTTATCAATTATGTATTCCCACATTTCCCATAGTCCCATATTTCTCTATTTACACCCTAGTGAATTGGATTTGAAGCTCAGTTTCCCCCATGATAAAGCAGAATCCGGGGTCATAAACACCAGTGCTTAGAGGGGTGTGGTTGGAAATCAGACAGTCAGAGGAGACGGAAGGCAGTAAAAGCAATACAGTTGTAAACACACGCACACAACAGAGAAACCAAAAAAAAATCTACTGAGCATTTTTGGAAGGTGAGCATGTGGAGTATTTAAAAAAAACTTCAGGCTGGAGTGGCTTCGCTCACCGAGATCACTGATAAATGTTGATAGAGCATTTCTAATGCATAATCTACTTGTTTTGTTAAAGGAGAAAGATACAATGTATTCCTGTTCTCAAGAAGGTGTTAAGATAATTGGGCACTGCCCTTGCATCATCTCCCCTGCCTCTGTGCCCACACATCTCCTCTCTCAAACTGCAACATTCTCTCAGTTCTTCTAACTTTCCTAACCCTGTCCTTGCAAATGCTCATCCTTTTTGTCTTCTTGCAACATTCCAGGTTGCCCTGGCTGACTCCTATTCATCGTTTAGGTATCTGTTTAAATGTCACTTCCTCTCACATTCTTGGACTCCTACACCCTGTCTAAATTAGGAGCCCTCTTTGTGACCCTCTAACAATGTATTTCCTTTATTATAACACTGTTCAATTTACATAACTGCCAGTTTGTCCATTTCTACATAAACCTTTAAGCTCAGTGGGGGTAGGCACCTTGGGGCTAGCTTGTGCACAGATGTACTATGATACCTCGTGAGACACCTGGTAGCATAAAGCTTATTTAACATGTAACTCTTGAATGAATGTTTAAATACATAAATAATCACAGTGTATTGATAAAGGAAGAAGAAGGAGGAGGAGGAGGAAGAGGCGAAGATGAAGGTGATATTACATCTTTTAAGGGACTGGGAAGGATTCACATCCTTGCCTGGACTCAAGTCTTAGTCAAGAACAGGTTTAAAGTCTTAGGTGTCACCTTTCTTCTGCATCTCGTTACCTACCTTGAAATTGCTCCAGGTCTCTAAGTACTAGAACGCATCCATCCACCTAGCTAGATGGAGTTGTACACTTTTTAGCTGTGTTTTTCCCCTTTTTCTCGAGTGATGTTCTCCTTTGTCTCGAGTGATGTTACTTATGATAGATGGAAGACTTATTTTCGTGAAGCTCAAAAGTGGTGGCTCCCCTCTCTACACTCGTGACTGGCTTCAAGATTGGGAGCCTTGGCTATCAGAACTACTTAAAAAGAACTGGACTCTGAGCACCATGAACATGGCTTGAGTGGGGATCCAGAAATGATAGTGTAGCATAAATACATATTGATTTATTTTTAGTTGCGTCTAGGGGACCAAAATCATTTTATGTGAGGCTCTTCTCCTCCTAGATCATACTTTTCTGCTCTTTTCCAAATCTTTTCCTTAAATGTCTCAGTGAGGTCTTTGAGTTCTCTGGTTTAATAAGATGGAGCTCTTCCTAGTTTCCTATAATCAAAAAACCCTAACAGGTGCCAATCCCCCATTTAACACACTGGGACTTGTGCTTGCATCCCTAACACGAGCTTTCCTGGATCCCCACACAGTTGCTCTCCATAGATGGACACATTGAAATGACAAAGTAACTTCTGGTTCATGCAGTTGTTGTCAGAGAACCCATTTCATTTCTATTTGTTGTTTTGGGACATTTAAGTCATACCCTTAAAGTAGAAAATTATTCTCATAGTATCCCAAAAGATGGTTAAGAATGGATTTGGAAGGAATGAACAACTTTAATCTTGAGCTGCATTTCAGGTATTACCTTTTAATCACAAATGTGTTATGAATTTGGTGAGAGGCGTGAGGAATATGGGAGAGCATTCAGATATGGGATCTACTATTATATTATTATTATTGTTATCATTTAAAATTACTTTCTGCCTTTATCATCTAACCCTATGCTCACTGTCGTTTATTTTCAGTACTGTATAAAGGAGGAAATATTTTATTAAAAAAATATAAAATGGGATTTACTCCATACATTTATATGATGAAAGCAGCGTTGGAATTACATTATTGTTAAGAAAGAATAATGGAGGTTTCAGGAAGAACTAACCATACCTGATATAACATGGAGTGGGAGGGGCAGCTGGCTATTACTCTATAGTTTGGTAATATTTGCTGTCTTTTATCAGAGATTTTATTTTTTAATGTTGTTTCAGGGAGACTAAAAAGAGGAACATGTAGAGATTAATAATAAATAAATCCTTATCTTCATTTCTGGTAAAAATTTAAGAACTCATCAATCAAAATATTTCCTAAAAATTCAGTCTCTGGGGCTCCTGGGTGACTCAGCCAGTTAAGCGTCTGCCTTCGGCTCAGGTCATGATCCCTGGGTCCTGGGTTGGAGCCCTCCTGGGCTCTCTGCTCAGCAGGAAACCTACTTCTCCCTGTCCCTCTGCCTCCACCCCCACCCCTGCTTATGCTTCTCTCTCTGTCTCAAATAAACATATAAAACCTTTTAAAAATGCACTGTTTTTCTATATTATACAAAAACATCAACAACCTTGCAGCCATCCTAGAAGTTCTTTAGATAACAATTTAATACAAATTTTAATCAAACCATTATATTATCTTAAGTCATACTAATAAACATTAAAAAGCTGATCAGTTTACTGTGCCCCTGGAAATATGTAGATTAAATGATTGGAGTTCACAACTGTAATTTCTATTTTTTACTATTTTACATACACCCTTGACCTTAGTTTTTGCTCCTATGAAGATGGTGTCGAGATGTCCATTCCTTTCTCACTCAGCTTTTCCTTCTCCAAAAAATGTCCTGTTAAATCCCCTCGTATATCTTTTGTAGAAACTCTTAAAATAAAAAATGGTTTATTATATTTCTTACTGAATGAGAAAATATTTTTAAGGAAAAACAAGGTAATTCTTTGAAAAATGGGATGTACTTGCCATAAGAAGACATGCTTTGTTTGTAAAAAAAAAATTATAACCACCTTATAACAATCACAGTATCTCTCTGAAGTGTTCTGGAATGAAAAATCATCAATATCAGAGTAAAAAAAAATTATTTCAATTTAGTTAGATGATTTTACTTACAAAAATATATAGAGTTATAAAAAATAGACCTTTGACTCTTAACTTGGGTTTATTTTGCAGTTTTGAAAGTGCTTGTGGATTTCTTAATGTTAAATTGGTAATTGTTGATCTCAGAGGAGGGGTGCAGTATCTTCAGTCTGAGCTTATTACAGTGTAAAATATGGATTGCCTTTACCCTAATGGCCTCTGAATCCTATTACCATCCCATTAGAGAGTGTGGGATTTTAGTAATTCTGTTGTTGTTTCCAGTGGGCAGTGAATATAATGGGGAAGGGCAGGGGTTAATGCAATTCATCTCTTTTAATACTTGTAACTCCGAGTCCCTTATCACTCACTATGGTTTCACTGGGGTTTCTACCCCCCACCCCTTCTTTCTGTTATCTCTAAGGCCTGATATATTTCTATAAGCCTTTCCCAACCAGAGGAGTTTGGAGAGAGTGGTGATTTTGTGATTTTTAAGTTTAAAAAGAATTTTAGCTATTAGCTTTTCATAAACTGAAGATAAATAAATAAGGTGGTGTGTCAGCTTGTTGTGAAACCGGCTGTAGCTCAGAAAGGTTTTCAGTGACTGTCATTGTGCCAAGAATAGTATTGAAATAGCTCTTCAATCAAGATCATTTATAAGGCCTTTTGGAAGGAGAAGCATGAGACAAGCGGGTCGGATCAATGCCCGCTAGTGTTCTGGGTATAATGTTTCCATGTGCTCCTGGAGACAGCTGTGTCCTGGGTCCTAGTAGTGCTAGAAAGAAGAGTTGGGAAAGATTTCAAAGTGATAGAAATTAGAATCCTTTAAAGAGAGGTGTATGAGCAATAGTCAATTCCCTATATATAGACTTGCTTATAGATATACGTGTCTGATTATGTATCCCTGGTTTTATTCATGAAATTTGTTTTTAGCTAATACAGCTTTTTTTCGGAATAAATACGAACATCAGATTATTTCTCAGTATGTCAAAACAAATTAGTTTCCCACAGTGATGCAGTGAAAGGTGTAACTATTTTCCCTCTTTATATGTCAGAAAGCATTACTGGGACTGGGAAATTCCCACTTTTCTCCCCCTAGCCCATGAATCTGTTGGTTTGCAAAAGTCTGGTTTAATGCACAAGCGTGGTCATGGAGAGCTCCAGTACCCCCCTCTGCTGCCATTAATGAGAATCGCATGCTGAGATCCAAAGAGGCCAGCGTCTCTACTCAGAAAAAGGCCCTGAATGGCAGGAGGTGATCAGACCATTTCAATCTGTTGAAAGTGAGTGATATTCCCAGGGCTTGTTGTTCACCTTCTCAGAGAATTAAGTTTCCATATGTTTCATCATAAATGGAATGAGTGTGTAACATAATTGCAACATGAAAATGTCTACTCGATGGCAGTAGAAATGCAGTATTTGGGGGGAAATTTCTTCTTGTCTCCATATTCTAAATATCTTGACTTTCCACCTGGTTAAAGCTAATAGCCTAAACCTGGTGGCAGTGTTTAGATATGATGCCTTGGTATAGAATGGTTTGCATATTTATGCTGAATATTCATGCATTGAGTTTTTCCTTAATTTGAGATATCCCTTATCATATTTCTAGACAGACCACGATAGTATTATTTCTTTCCATCGGTTGGATGTGTTGAATGAAATTCATTTTAGAAGGTAATTATGTAACTTCAGATACAATTAGTCTTCATTCCGATGAATTGCTACAAATAAGCATCGTTAAAAGATATTATTTCCTTTTGATCTTTAGTTATGGATTACCTTTTCAAAACATTTTTGTGACCACAATCACTTGGGAAGCTCAAACGAACAAAGATGAAATAAAATAAAATCTATTATAGGTACCTACTGATGTAATAATCTTTTTTTTTTTTTTTTAAGCACATATACCTGAGACCATTAGCAGATAATTACTGAAACCATAGAAGAGATGTGTAAAACCTATGTAGAATTACTTAGTATTTTATAAAGGACAATATAGGGAATGCTGGTTATTCAGCAAGTGGAGTTTGGACTTCTATTTTTCATTATGTTGGTCCCACTTAATTTGTCTTGTCTCTTTGTTCTTGAAACTTTCCTTCGGATCTGCCAAGAAACATAAAGATCAGATGACATTAATGTTTCTTTCAATGAGAGAATGATGTATCGTCTTTACTATCTTCCTAAAGCTATGAACTTGTCATTTGTTGTCTCTCTTGATGTTCCTTTAATGCACAATATACATATTTAACATTCGTTGAAGATCAGCAAATGAACAATGAAATATGACTCTTTGTAAGATTAGGTAGTGTGTTTTTTATAATTGTTTTTGTTTTTGTATTTTAAAAACTAGTATCAGAATTCAAAAGTTAATGTGAATCATGTGGAAGACACAAGGATACTGAAAACCACATTTTATACCTTAACTCATTCATTTCTGGTAGAACTTTCCAATAAACTCTCCAAGTTTATGATAACAATAAAAGTAAATACATTTTATTTAAATATGTATTTTCTAACTCTAAAAGTATAGAATGGACTTTGCAGAAGTTTGGAAATTCAAGAACAAATTAAACATTTAAAAAAATCACCATAGGTTCATTCGAATCTATACTTTTAATCTATTTAGAGAAATGAATATTTTAAAAATCAGGATTTTGTTTCATGCATTCACTGTCATACTCTGGGAATTGTCTCGTGAATTAAATAGCACTCAAAAAGATATTAACATTCTACCAAAATGTATGTCTTAAAAATATATTATGAGGGGCACCTGGGTGGCTCAGTGGGTTAAGCCGCTGCATTCGGCTCGGGTCATGATCTCAGGGTCCTGGGATCGACTCCTGCGTCAGGCTCTCTGCTCAGCAAGGAGCCTGTTTCCTCCTCTCTCTCCACCTGCCTCTCTGTCTACTTGTGATCTCTCTCTGTCAAATAAATAAATAAAATCTTTAAAAATATATATATATATAATGATATAAAAAATAACGTGTTAATTTTGTAATTATAAAAATCTAATTATATGTTTTTTGTAAAATAATTTCAGAAAATAAATAAGTAAATGTAAACTATTTTACCATAGAAGGAAAAATACTACCAATTGTTTAGTTTAGTCCATCTGGAAATCAATGTATGTGTCACACGAGGATCTATTTTTTTTTCCCAGAACGTTAATCACTATTAGAATTTTCGTTTGTATTCTTTATTAAATCTCTTCTGCAGTAAAGTCTATTTTAAGACATTTTGCTCTATCAGATATGCTTGTGTGTATATATATATTTTATATATACAAAATATATATGTGTATATATATATATTTATACTGTTACTCAACTATTTTATTATACTAAGTTTATAGTAGTTCAGTGTAATAGGGGAAGGTTCTCTTTCCTTGTTTTTCTTCTCTTTAGACTTTTTTATTCTTGTTCATTTATTTTTCCAAATAAGTTATAGAATTATATTAAAATTTTTAAACATCCATTTATATATTAAATTGAACTTTATTAAATTTTGATCTTGATTATTCAATTGTATGTGTGTATAGAAAATGAGAAAACTACCAAATTTATCAATATTTTTCTCTTTAATTTGATAGGGTTTTTTTTTCTTTTTTTTCCCCAATAAAACATTTCTGTCCTTTTGAGTATTTGGGTTTGTTATTTTGACTGATTTTTTTTTCTTTTTAAGATTTTATTTATTTATTTGAGAAAGAATAAAAAAGGAAAGAGAGAGCATGAGAGGAGGAGGGTGAGAGGGAGAAGCAGACTCCCCACTCAACAGGGAGCCCGATGTGGGACTCGATCCCGGGACTCCAGGAACATGACCTGAGCCAAAGGCAGTTGCTTAACCAGCTGAGCCACCCAAACACCCCTTGACTGATTTCCTTTTGTGGCTCTCTTTTTTTTTTTTTTTTGCTTTTGTGTCCAAATCAGGTCATTTTTCCTACAATTTCATAAAAGAAATGCTTTTTCATTTGCATACAATGATGCAGGAAATTTCTCCCACATTACTTTCTGTTCTTCTTTTTTTTTTTTTTTTTTTTTTTTTTTTTTTTTTAAGATTTTATTTATTTATTTGACAGAGAGAAATCACAAGTAGACGGAGAGGCAGGCAGAGAGAGGAAGGGAAGCAGGCTCCCTGCTGAGCAGAGAGCCCAATGTGGGACTCGATCCCAGGACCCTGAGATCATGACCTGAGCCGAAGGCAGCGGCTTAACCCACTGAGCCACCCAGGCGCCCCACTTTCTGTTCTTCTTAAGGAAATAATGTATGTCTGTTAAAAAGTAAAGTGCTCGTTATATTAGTCTACCAAGGGCCAAATTATGTTTTCTGAAATATAGCTGCACAAAATAAAATGCTGATCTAACGTAGTTGGTCTTTTTACCTTTGTGTTTCAGGAATAAAGGCACTAACAGTCTAAAGAGTTCCGATTGCTCAAGCTTCCCCAGGGTGGAATTTTGTAAAACATTATCCATAGAAAATCAGTCTAATATGAAACTCTACTAAGAAAGTGTTCCTTGGTGGAGTAAGTTTGAGAAATGATTCATATAATAGCCTTTTTTTTCGCACTTCATAATAATTATTAATATATTAAAAGCCCTAACAAGTTCTACAATAAAAACTTATTTGATTTATTGACCTTAGTTTCTCCCAGATTTAATCAACAGCATAGAGATTTGCTTTTTTTTTTTCTTTTTTAAAGAGGGAGATTATTTGGTTTGATGGTTTATGTTGTAGGGTAAATGTAATACCCATTACTCAACTAATGAATTTACACTGACTATTAATTTTATCCAGTCATTATTCCAACCAATTTCAATTTCTAGTGAGTCTTGTTTCTTTTAGGTGTAGAATGAGATAGTTCCACTCAGCTCTTTGGCCACAGGTCTCAAAGCATTTCACTCACTGACCATTTATTTAATGATTAGTGCTGGTTGAATCTATAGTAGGTAATATACAGCCATCAGATGTAGTAGCTTTATACTACTTTGTAAAATAAGCTTTTTGCAGACTTACCTTTGTCTGTAAAATGGAAACAGTATCTTGCAGGAAGTTCTGAGCAGCAGCAATGCTACATATAGAGCCCTTAAAACAATTTCTACATGAAGTAGCCACGTATAAAATTATAGTTGACATTACAGTTAAGAATCACTTACAAGAAGAATGAATAAGACCTATTCCCTGTTCTCATACACCCTAACAGTGGTGCAATAAGAAGTAACAATTTCATAATACTTTGTAATTTATGTATATTTTATTGTGTATTCTTGTAAGGGTAAGCATCCAAATAAGTAAAGAACAGAAAAAGGCAGTGAAGGAGCTGAAATCCAGTGGTACAGTGGTTCTCAGGGGGCACTTAGTCGCTCTAGTATATGCGAATCCAGAAGGAGGAGCAGCACCTATCCCTTCTACAGGAGGATTTTACGCAGGTGGAACATCATCAAAGGCTGTCACACAATTCGATGGAACTGAATCAAAGTCACATCCAAAGTTCAGTGCCTCGGCTCCAAGTGCTTGCTGAGTTGGGTTTCTTTTCAGATAACCCTTCTATGGCATGTGATTTTAAAAGCATCCCAAAGTTATGAGTGCCTTTGTGTCGTGTTGACATCTGATTCATCAGTGAGTAAACATCCTGCCATTGTCCTGGAGCATTGTCTTATCCTCGTGGCAGCGAAGCCCCAGCTCAGCAAGAATGATGTGGAAATGTTGGTAAACCCCTTTATTACTTTCAGTCTAGACTACTGTAATTCTCCATGTGTGGGTCTTCTACACTGTGTTATTTATAGGATGCAACTTAAGGGTATAAGACGGCCCGGATCCTTCCTGGCATTTTGTCACCTCAGCATTTTAGAACCATCAATTCAATCCTCGTATTGGTTACCCATAAAATTTTACATTGATTGTGAAGTTGTTTTACTCACACAAATGGTGCCTCGGAGATGTGGTTTCATTCTGCCTGTCTCATGGATTTTTCTTTCACCAAACTCTGATCACTTCTAAAGACTTAAATTTGGAAGCTTTTGATCTGTATCACGGGCTTGAGGTGAACATATTCATAGTTACGTTAGCAAGTTTTAGCTTTGATTATATTTTTTAACAGAAATTCTTTATTACTTCAATATAGTATATACTCTTTATAGATTAGTAAATCATAGGTTTTTTAAAATTTTTTTTCTGACATAATTATAGTATTTAATATTGTGGAAAAAATACGGGCTCAGATATTTTTCTATGCATATACTATGAAATGTTTAAAAAATGAGATTTATATCATACTTTTTTATTTAGAAACCTACAATTTAAATTGATGTTTTTGTGCTCTTTCTCTATACTTTAAGAGTTTTATTTTAATGATTGTGTAATTTTTCATCTTGTGAAATGTGTAATTTTTTTTCATTTAACAGTTTTTCTTTAAATAAATATTTATTAAGTGCTCGATTTTTACATGGCCCTGCCCTACTTTCTGAATACACAGTAACAGATAAAACAGACATAGCCCATGTCCCTGTGGAATTAACCCTCTATTGCTGGAAACTGGATCTCCTTTCATTTTGGAGCTATTAGGATTTTTTAATTTTAATTGAACCACTCATATTTGATCTGGCCCTCTCTGTCTATTCATGCTAAGAATATAAGAGTTTTCTAAAAAGAGTATATAGCGTTGGAGAAGCTTTCTATGTTCTGCCATCTTTTGTAGAAATTCTTCTAGTGTGTACCCTTAACGTGATCATCTTCGTGGACATAAACTCTGCCCCTCTGTTTAGGCCCTTCAAAATAACACTCTATTTGAATTGCATTTGGGGGTTAGAACCCCCACATTCTTTGCCTGATCCATTATTGTAGGCTCTGTGTCTCAGAGAAGACAAGTTGGGAATTAGTAGTTAAATGAAAGCTGTACATGTCTGTTCCTCTTCTTCACTCTGAGATTTATAGATTTGCCTCTCAATGATAATCTACACATTATTTTCTTTAAGTCTGACCACTCTTTTCATGGACACACTCCAGAAATTGGAAAAGATGCCCCTTATAACAGCTGCTTCCTTTAGGGTTTTGAGTTAAACCATCATTGTAGGCCTTTGCATTACTTGTAAGGAGTATTTCTGGAACGGGTCCTGGCATAGCAAGAATGCTTGCCCCCGTCTTCTCTCTCACCTCAGGGAAATACCCAGGTTGCTGGCACAACATGTGAATTGCATCACGCAGATGTCATTGGGTGACAACCACATGTAGATTTACAGGTGACCAGAGTACCTTTCTTTGCTGAAACGTGTCTTTTCTCACGAGTGTCTAGACTTCCATGCACATTCTTTCAGTTACATAGTCCCTGCCTGATAAAAAGAATATTGTATAAAATTGAAACAATTTAAAAATATACAGTACTTAAGAAGAACTTAAATTCTTTAAATCTGCTGGTAGATTAGAAATCTGGCTTGATGCATCTACTGCTAAAATTAAACTGCATTAAGATCATATCATACAATGCCAGGTGCCAACTTTCGGTTTCCTTCTGTCTTTAACCAGCCAGTATAGAAGTTGTTTAGCCAGACAGTATAGAATTTGTATTTCTCATTGATACAGAACAGAAGACTTTGCACCTAAATGCAATATGTGAAATGCAAATTTGAGAAAGCACATTTTTTTAATTTTAATCTTTAAAATACATAATCTATAAAAATATAATGCTTAGTCTAACCCATATGGGAATGTAGTAATTGAATATGGTTCTAGAGACTAGAATTGCCATGAAACAAGTCTCTCTCTTCTAGACATTAGAAATCAGGTTCTATCAAGATAAGAATCAATTTAGAAATAGTATTTGTAACCAGCTTCCTTCTATGCAGGTATGGTAATCTCCATGTGTTTTATTTTATAGAGAAGATGATGTTTTAAATATTTAAAAAAATATTTTTAAGGCCTAGAAAGAGAATTGAATGCTGTTAAAGTAATTGCAATTTTGTGGCATGCTTCAGTATTTATTTCTGTAGAGCCAAAGGTTCACACAGTGGAGACAGAGAGCATCGTGTACCTCAGTGTCTTTTCATACGGAGAGATCAAACCTCAAGCCCTGATTATCTGTCTTTGATCATATGCTATCCAAGATGATGGAGAAGAAACTCTGATCAGTTCACCTATGGTACACCATTTTTGATATACCAAAGCCCTTGCAATTTTACTTACAAATACAGATTAGGAAGTGAAAGACTGATGGGCTCGGGCAGTCTGAAATGCATTATGTTTGTTTGTTCTGACCCCAGCTCAAATGGAAATGGAATGATTCCAAACCGTGGAAAGGCCCCGAAACTGAAACCACTCATTTGAAACTGCCAGGACCGATCAGTGCAAAATCGGGTCCTTTTTGAGTCCTTCATTTAGGGAACATCAATTTCAAGGATTTAAGATAATCATCTCACTTTATTATCAGATAAATCTTCCTTTACATGGGCAGCTACTATCTTTCAAGACAGTCCCTCACTTATTAAAAACGGAAAGAAAAGATAAGGTACCGGGAGACTAAGTGATAAAAGAAGAATTAGTAAAACTGAATCCAAAGACTGTAAGCAATAAAATTACAGTTTTGCTAGTCACTTAGAATCACAGAAACTCTAAGGCCAAGAAATATCTATTCTAAAGGCAATATTTGAAATATGGAGAAACTGAGGCCCACAGATTGGAAATTACTTATACAGCAAATTAGGACTAGGCAGTTGATGAAGACTCACTCTGATTTTTGTCCCTGATCAAGATTTATGACATGAAATCGAACGTCACCAACATTCACAGTAAATAGACCTATTCCAAAACAAAAGGTTAATTTTCAAACCAATTACTTTCTCAAAAACTACTAGCCCTGAAGCTTTTGTGAAATATTATTTATTCTCTTATTGCTCTTCTCATTAAGGAGAATAAACAGAGAGCCATTTGGATTTCTTTAGTTGTTTTGTATTCCTTCAGCCATCTCAGACTTATTTGTGTCTGGAGAAGGAAGCCTCTCCTATCGGAACATGACTTATCAGTTAACAGATATAGAATAGATATATGCTGTTTCAGACATAGAACTTCAGGTCTAGGGTTGGTAGGAGTATTTGTACTTTGATGTTTGTAACGTGCAAATAGATACTTGCTTAAATCTGCGGCAAGAACAGGCTTATATAAACCCTTATCTACCATCTCTCCCCTCAACCCCTTCCTCCTAAGACATAAAGGAAGAAAAACTCCATTGCACTCACTAAGCATTGGGAATATTGGAACGTCAGAATGACTGTTTGGTTTAAATGTAATTTCAGTGTGTAAATGTTCACATCTGCCTAAGGATATTGTTAACAGAAAGTAAAACCTCCCTATCTGTATTTGGGTTTCCCCTTTTGATTTGAATTATTCCTTAATGCTACTTGGCCCTGTGTCCCCCCCGTCCTCTTTTAGCATGATGGCAAGTGTCTGCTAGATGACTCAACAGCTCTTGAGGGCACCAGAGGAATAGCAACACTGACTTAGTGCTAATTATGTGCAGACTGTTTACTGTCATTATCTCAAGTAAACCTAAACAGTGAAAGTAAACATCATCCCGATTTTCTAGATGAGGAAACGGAGGTCCGAAAGTCTAAGTAGTTTCTATGGGGCCCCATAGCCAGGAAGCAGAAAGCTTGACTCTGATTCCACCAAGCTCCTATTTTCCCCATTCTCCTAGACTGCCCTCTCCCGGGAAACCCACAGACCCTTAATTCCAATACTCTCTTAGGCCAATTCCCATTGACTTCATTGAGCCATCGGTAAATTCTCTGTGTAAGTGGCGAAAAAGAAATATGCAGAGGCATTGAATTCCTTAAGGAATTCTGTGTTAGATTTGGAGGAAAGGGTGCAGGTTTTCTCCACTCATCAGTTTATCTTAGGAGGACATAAAAGAATGCTAGAGCTCCCAAGAACCCACGAAGAGACCAGCTCAGAGCCCTGCTTTTCCACATATAGCTCCTTAAGTGAAAACTCCGTGGGCTTAACCCTCTGCTTTTCAGCCTCCACCTCTTGGAATTATGAGTGTTTCTTCTGGCTTGAAGTAATGAAACTGGGACACATATTGCTGGGGCATCAAATGCACATTTAAAATGTCCCTTGGAAAGTTCCGGGAATGGTTCACTGAAACAGAACAGTGAATCGGGCATTTGACACCATAGATGGGGGGAGAGGTGAGAGGACCGTGGAGAGGGTTAAAGATCATCGCATGTTCTTACTCCTAATATGTATGTATTAGGAGGTTACTACATTATAATGTTTGTTGTGTGACATTTACTTTAACATGGTAATGCTCTAGTATTATTTTCAAGAAGAGGCATCAGATTCTATTTCACTATTTCTGTAATTCTCTGTGCGAACGTCTCCCTCCAGGTGCACCACGTTCTTTCATCATCACACACATGCATGTATTCTGCTCCCACTCTGCTGTGCACGCCTCGCTCCACGCTCTCCTCCCCTAGCCCCCACCCCCACTGCCCAGCTTATTCTATGTAGATAGCAAATGTTGACTGAAATGTTGACTGAAAGAATGAATGAACAACTCTGCGAACGACAGGATGCAAGGAGATTACACCCACATTCCCTGAGTTTAGATGCATTAACCCCTCTTGCAGCCGGAGAGGCTGGTTCGCGGGAGATCAGTAAAGCATGAAGGACTGAAGTAAACCAGGCACGTGGACGTCATATGTGGGCTACTGTCTGTTAACTTTCCATTTTTACTTTACATACTAGGAGAGCAGATTGATATTGCATTTTAATTGTGTATATTAGTGGAAGGCATATGGTTACAACATTTTCTTATTTACCTCCTGTAACATGAAATTTGTCATTTGATTCCCAAAATAAAGGATTGAAGGGAGGGCGCCTGCTTTTTACACAAGTTCAATTTTCTCTCATGCGAAAGTCTCCCGAGATGTGTAGTGAGTTGATGCCAAGATGATGTTGGCACCATTTTCTTATTGCCATGGTGATCTCCAGCTCTCCTGAAATCTCAAGGGAGACTATGGTATTTTAAAAGCAAGTTGAATTTTGGTAATTAAAAAGGCTGGAAGGAATCATCTTTCTATATTTTGCCAGCTTGGGTAAATAGGGAGAGCAAATGATGTCTAGAGAGGAAGGATATTATTGCTCTTTATTAGGTGGTCACCCCATGTTAGAAGATGAAAAGCATCAGGAAAGTTATGTCTGGAGTATTTATGACAATTCAGAACCCTACTGTGAATCTTAAAGTACGTCTAATCACAGCCTTGCTGCTAACAGCTATTCTCTTTCCTGGAGTTGTTAGCATTTTAACTTAGAGTTGAAGGTATGATTGTCAGAGTATTTTAATGTTGGAAGCGCTGTGTAATAAATGTAAATGTTGGCAGTTATCAAAGTAACGGGGAAAAAAGTGATTCCCTTAAACTGGAAATTAAGTTAGACAAGCCTAATTCAGACTCTAGGTTAATCACGCACTCCCCCCATCAGGAAAGTTCTTACATTAGGAGTTCTTTTGAACTTCGTTTGAGCAACAGTGCTCTCCTAGAAAAGCCTCGAAGATTAAAGGGTTTTGTTTCACTTCAGAAGAAGTGGGAATTTTTTTAGACGTTCCTTTTGAGTGATAAAATGAACACTTGGAATAAATGAGCATGGAAGCAAACATTAAAGGGCAAAAGATGTATAGGAGAGGAGCCAGGGTTGGTGGAAGGCATGTGACTTGTTGTTATCTTTGTGCGGAACTCTGTGTTTAGCCTTAGCCTGGAAAGTGATAGGCAGCTAAGGAAGGGCTTGGAGTTTTTTGTGTGAGTCTGTGTCCTTCTATCAGGGCACTGAATTATCAAAGGCAAAGAAAGAGAAAGGGCAGAACAATGCTCTTTAATTAGGGACGTTATACAAATGCAGATCCCCAATTTGCTGATGGGCATTTTAATTGATTTTTACAAAACCACCTACACCTAATGTTTCACAGTTAAAAATAAACCATATAACTCTCAAGTGCTGCCTCTTCCCCATAATTAAAATCTGATTATATCTGAACATTATCACCAACTCAAAATTAAGAATTTTCTGTGGATCAGTTCGATTCCATCGGGGGAAATACTGCCAGCAAGAAGAGTTTGGTGGTCTCTGTGCCACAGCTTATAGACCCTTTTACTTGTTTCAAACTCTTGTAGGTGGGAGCAGTTCCCATGTAGTTCACAGTCTTCTGTAATGCCATTTTTAGCTTCTATGACCTGAAATAGAAATAGCCAGATGGCTTTGTTGGAGTTTTTATTATTTGTTGTTTGACTGATTTTATTTTGTGTTTAGCACAGAGAGTTGGTGGTTTTTTTTTTTTTTAATTGTTCCCTGTTTTTTGATTACTGAAATGTCCTAAGATAGCTGACAAATCACTTGCTAAGTATGAAATCTCAGTGATGTAACTGAGATCACTTTAAGAGGTTCATTATTTTTCACGTTCTGGATATGTGGAATCCAGAAAAGGAAAGGAAAGGAAAGGGAAGGGGAAGGGAGGGGGGGAGGGGAGGGGTGGGGAGGGGGAGGGAAGGAAAGGAAAGGATGCCCCTGAGGCTATTTATTGCACAAATATGTTCAGGTTCAGTCTAAGCTAATAATTTTTTTTTTCCTTATATGTACTCGTTAACGATATGTTTTCGTATTTAGTGTAGGATTTTTACTTTTTTCTAGTGATATATGTTCTTGAAGTTAAAAATGGAGATTGACTTGGGGAGCAAGTTAAGAAGTTTTTTGTTAATAGAAAAAAAAATATCAAGTGTTAATGCTTGTTCTTTTCTGAATAGGCAAGATTTTTTTTACCCTTAATTTTAAGCACAGTTCTAAAAGAAAAATCTACACCATTTAAAAGAGAATTTTAACATCCCCCACTGAGTAGTAGTTTTTCTTTTCCTGAAAATAGATCCACAAATGTCATAAATTAGTCTGCAGATTTTACCTTATTATGCTTCCTCCTTCAAAAAATATGCAGGAAAGTGATTATATGTGGTGTTCAACTCAAGGCTGATGAGTTGGTTATAATTATCAAGGCAGACATAATGAGATGAAAACAACTCTTTCTCGAGGGCCTCCAAGGAGTTTTCAGTCACTATCATAACCCTGTCACTCTGGGTTAACTGTTTTCTGCCCAAATGGTTGTCAACACAATTAATTTCACAGTTTTCTCAACTGATATGGTTAAGGTTCATTTGCTCATCTAGGCAAGAAGACCCATATGTTAAGGATGGAATTGATTTCTGGGTTCTGCATAGGCAGATAAAACAATGAGAAAGAAAATAGACATTTATTTGTATTTATATGTAATTTAATGGCATCCTCTCCCTCCTTCTTTCTCTTGTTTTGTCCTTGAGCATACATTTGTTGTAATTATTTGCCACCGCCATTTGATATTTATTCCATCATGCGGTCACTCAACAAATATTTATCGGGTACCAGCATTGTCTAGAGCCTTTTGCCAGGCTCTGAGGTTACCATTCAGAGCAAAGTAAAACAGCCCTGTGAAGTTGGCAATCCATTAGGAGAGAAAGACATTATTGAATAATTGTACAAATATATGTAATTAACATAAAAATGTGATAAACAGCAAGATAATTCATCTAGCATTTGTAACTTGTTCTTTACCGCCAGCAAATAAATGTTTGCTATGAAAGGGTGTTCAGTAGAATTTTCCACAGCTATGGAAATATTGTACATCTGCATTTTCCAGTACATAAGCTTTAGCCACATTTAACTCTTGAGACCTTGCAAGGTGCTTATTCTGACTGAGGAATAGAATTTTTAGTTTTGTGTGATCTTATTTAATTTACATTAAATATAAATGGCCACACATGGCTGCTCTGTTGGCGTGAATGTATCATAGTATTCCTTGTATCTTCTTTTACATTTGAAAATGACAATTAGTACAGTGTAAAAACAGAACAAGGTATATATGAGTTTGGTTTATCACTCATTCGATGAGCTATAAGGAACATTTTCAAAGACCAAGAGAATCCATGAGGAGATGACAGTGTTTTGCATATTTGGTAAAAATGATGACATAATGTCCTTGATCTTAGCATGCAAGTAGAACACAAATTAATCTTTAATTTATGTCTTGAATTCTGTACTTAGTGAGGATATTTTCCAAACCCCAGTCTTATATTTGTTATTGTTACTCCATGAATTAGTGAGACTGTATATTAATTTAGTTGATTAATATGATTTATTACCATAAATATTCTCTTTTAGTTTGTGCTGCCACATAGTGAAAGCTGCAAACATTATCACCCAGAGTTACATTTAGGATCATTCCACTGTAACCAGGTTCTCATTCTCATTTCCTAGTAGGTATATATTTCTCAGTGATGGGAATTGAAAGACAGGAAGGAACTGGGGTGGAGAACAGTGCAAAGTGGAAGAGAAAGGGAAAAGCAAGGAGGGGAAGAGAAAAGGAAAGGGAAGAGAAAGGGGGTGCTGTTGAGTGAAAATAACCTACAGAAGGTAGCCTTTGTTGCCAGCAAACGTGAGAGTCCTTTGACCGTGCGTACAGTTATGATCATTAAAGATGCTATCAGATTTCTTTCCTCTAGCATTTTTATTGCCCTCCAGATTCCTTTTCCCCGCAGTTCTGTGGTATCAAGAATAATCGAGTGTTTTGGGGCCCTACATTCCTCAGCTGCTTCTTGTTTGTTTCTCATTCTATTTCTCGCCAAAGAAGGAAAAAATGAGCCAAACAATTTTCTGCTCCTTCTCCTTTCCAATTGATATCCAGGACCTTTTAACTCACTGCCTCATATGAAACCCACTGCTGGCCATCTGTAAGGCTGTGTGTGTCACCTCTCCACTTGGAGTTCATGCCTTCATATTGTCTCACCATCTGTATTTTTTTATTGATGAGGGCAGAGCAAAGAAAAAATATTTCTCTATCAATTTCTGCTGAAGATTGAGTGTTCTGGGTCATGGTTCGGGTCAAACAAGCTTAGGGGATGGGGAAGCATATATGCTGTTGGAGTATTTTAGATGATTCACTCAACTCCACTGAAGAGGAAAAATAACCTCCTCATGAATACATTTAAACTCATATAAATGCATATATTTTTTCACTTGATATGAAGTCAGTGCACCCTATGCACTGGTTTGCCTAGATTCTGATAACAGAAGGAAAGAGAAAGAGAGAGAGAGCACAAGATAGACAAAGAAATGTTCATATATGGAACTTGCATTCTGTCAGGTGGCGGGGCCTGGTAGAGGAAAGAAAATAAACACATAAACAAGAGACCAGAGAAAACTTCTTTGAGATGAAGGCTATACAATAAATAAATGCAAAGGAACATGATAGTAACTGACCATGAGGAGGGCTCCCTCAAGAGGGGTTCATCATGGAAAGCCTCGTGGGAACAGGGACATTTGAACGGAGGCTTGGGTGATGGACAGAACCAGCCTTGGGATGAGCTGTGGCAAGACTTTTCGAGGAACGTCAAGGCCAAGGACCCTGAGATGGACAGGATTCCGATATTTCGGATTCTCAGGGGTAGAAGAGCACAGGGAAGTCCTCTGGGCTGAAGAGCATGAGGAAGAGAATGAGTGGCCTGAGAGAAGCTTGTAGAAACGGAAGTATCACTAGATGTCTAACCATCAACAATGCCACTGCTCCCATGCCATGGGTTAGTGATCCATGAATAGACCATATGGCTTTTTACATTTCAATAGAGACTATGACGTTACGATATCATTTCAGGTTTTATTGTTGAAACTTAATCCAGAGGTATCTTCAAATTCATGTCTTTTGGGGAGAAGGTTCATGTTGGTGTTCAGGTGTCGCAGTTCCTTTCTAAGCATTAAAAACAAGAAGGTCTAGGTTAAGAAATACTTGCAGGATCCTTAAAGTCATTCTTTAATACCTCAGAATCGGTATGATGAATAGAAAGGAAGAAGCCGGACTTGCACTGTGGTGTCTTGCTCATCCACGGTGATGTAGGGGAAGCAGAAATATTCTGTATCTCCAAACCTTGCTAAAGACATAGCACTTGCAAGTAAGAGCTAGCAGAGGAAATGGGAACATGAGAGTGTGAAATGAAAAGGAAACTATATAGAAGTGCTGTAGTTTTCATAAAATACCTCCTTTTACTGATCTCTGATTTCACGTAACATTGGTCTGTAGGTTTCGATGTGTTTCAGGGGCAAGGTATGAATTACCCCATTTCCATAACTCTGAATCCTGATGAGAGTGAAATAAAGGAAGACTACCCTAGTTTCTCACAACACTGAATCTGAAAAGACGAAGAATGGTAGGGGACAGTGAAAGGAAAAGAAGAGATAAACATAAGGAGTGCCTGGATAGTTCAGTCGGTTAAGCACCGGACCCTTGATTTCAGCTCAGGCAATGATCTCAAGGTTGTGAGATAGAGCCCCATGTTAGCCTGCTTAGGATTCTCTCTCTCTTTTTCCCACTGCTCCCCCTCATCCTGTCTTAGGAAGGAAGGAAAGAAGAAAGGAGGCAAGGAAGGAAGGAAGGAAGGAAAAGAGAAAGAAAGAAAGAAAGAAAGAAAGAAAGAAAGAAAGAAAGAAAGAGAAAGAAAGGGAGAAAAGAAAGAAACAAAGCAAACAAACATGAAACATGAGTGAGAACAGGACCTCTCAGTTTCATTTTCTACTAAGATAATGTCTGGCACATAGTAGGTACTCAGGAAATATTTGTCAAAAATGTTAGAAGGCAGAGGTCGGAAATGAGTACACACTTGACATTTAAACTACAGCATGTAAAATAGCTTAAGCCTTAACTTTTAGCCTTGAAACTCAAAAGAGTTAGTGAGTTACCATTTCATTGACAGAATGGGATAGCAGGCCATTTTTTAAAAATCTCCTCCTTTGTATTGCAAATTGATATTGAAAATCAGTGTTGTTTTGATGGTCAGCCAGAGGCTTTGTTTTAAATGATTTAGTCTCTTTTGATCTATTGAGGTAGCTTTCTTGTGATTTAAATATCCAGGGGGTCTCCATGTCTGTGAGTAAATTCTTAGGTTGGATTTGTGTTACTCTAAAGGCTTCTCACTCAAAATTTTCCTATTTTTCTTGCCTGAGAAGAGGGGGTCCTCTATAGTGTGTCCCTGACACCCAGGGCATCAGGATGGGAATAAGACATATTGGTGAGTTAAATAGAACGGTTTTTGATGGTGCTTGCAATGACCTAGGTCTTTTGGCAAAAAGCAGGGCTGTAAGTAAACTTAGGACTAAGACTTTAGTAGTTTATAGACTTTAGGGAAAGAAGATACACACTCTGAAGTGGTATAAGGTGCTGAAGACGCCATGAATAAAGTCTGTAGATGATGCAAAAAGAGAAGGAATGATTAATTCTACTTGGACAGATGTAGAAAGATTCCATAGAGCTGAATCTTGAAAGGTACGGGGAAGCAAATAGGAAGATGATACTCTAGGCCGAGGAAAACAGTTGGATCAAAGACACAGAGGCGTGCAATAAGGTGTGTTCCTTGAACTGCAATTAATGACAAGGTCATCCCTTGTCAGTGCAGTGAAAGATGAAATCAAAGATGTTGTCCAGGCCAGATCATGCATATGTTCCTGGAATATACTGAATGTTTTCCACTTTACGCTCTAGGCCATGGGGAATCATTAAAGAATGTTAAACAGGAGAATGTCATGATTCTATGTTCATCTTTACTTTTTTAAAGACCATTTGGGTAAACAGGAATATGGAAACAACAGTACTCAATTTTTAACTTTTAAATACTTATTCGTTGCTCGATATTAAAAACCTACTGTGAATCAGGTTTTGTCTGTACACTGGATATAAGAATATGAACAGTGAATAAATATTCAATGTAGGACATATTTCGACTCTCAGAGGCAATGATTAAAATAAGTTACATTATCCATTAAGGGCCAGTGAATAACTGTTCATCCCAAAGTCCTCCCTTTAAATATAGCCCTCTGTCCCCACTGGGAAGTCTTCCCCTGGGGTTATTGCCACTGAGAATAATTAGGCCACCTGCATGTGTGCTAGAGGATTATGTGTTCAATAAGTCCTTCTTGTCATTGGGTAGAACAGATACCACATGGTGGTCATTTTCCACATCAAATCCAGTGTTGCTCTCTAATGGAAATTCACTTTTGAATGGCATGTATGTGAATCTCTAGTATAACCACATCCTCTTACTGTAATTGTACCTATAAGGACACAAGGTACATTGGCTTTTTTCCCCCTCACATTTCTCATATTGTGAGCACTGGAGGGTCTTCATCATCTCATGCAGTGGTTCTTAACCAGGAACACACATCAGGATCATGAGAGAAACTTTTTTTTTTTTAATATGCATATTTGGGTGCCACTCAAGGGGTTGGCATCGCTAACCCCAGGTAAGGAGTAGGACCAGGGAAGTTTGTAGTGTTGAAGCTCCCCTGGCAGATTCTCATATTTACCTGCTTGAAAAACCATGGATTCTAATCAGATATCCTTTACAACACAACCACGGCATACATTGTTAGAGCTAGGACTAGAAGCTCAATCCCGTGTGGCTTAGCCCAGGGCAGTTCCCACAGAATACACCTCATTCTATGTCCACCCAGCCTGCCCTGACATCTGTGTTTGCATTGCTTTAATCTGACAAAAGTTGAATGGTAATTGACATACATTAGTTTGGGCAGCTTTAACAAAATACCATAGACTTGGTGATTTAAACAATAGACCTTTATTTCTCAGCGTTCTGGAGGCTGGGCGTCTTTGAGATTCAGAGCGCTGGTTGGCTCTCTTTCTTGGCTTACAGACGGCTACCTTCTTGCTGTACCCTCACATGGTGGAAGGTGGAAGGAGGGAAGCAGAAGACGGTGAGAGAGGGAAGGAAGGGAGACCCACACAGAGAGAGAGGGAGAGAGAGAACGCCTCTCTGCTCTCTTCTTATAAGGACGCCAATACCATCATGGGTCCCTCCCTGGTGACTTCATCTAGACCTATTTACTTCTCAAAAATCGCACCTACTACACCTACTATTACTTTATCAGGAGTTAGGGCTTCAACAGATGCATTTTGGAAAAACACAAATGTCAGTCCATGACAAATCAGAGGGTGGTTCTCACCCCTGGCTGCATATTAGAGTCACTTGGGAGCCCTTAGGGAAATACCAGTTCTCTAGTCCGAGCCCATGAGACTCAAGCTTCATATGTATGCCAGGCCTAACGCTTCACTTGCTCGTGGCATGACTTTACTTAAAGCCTTAGCTTTCTCATCTGCAAAATGGAAATAGTATGACTAGCTATGCCGAAGATTACATGAGATTACAGATATCAAAATGTAGAGTTAACTCCAAAGTATCATAAAATATAACTTCCAGTCTTAATGAACTATCTTTCTCTGATAAACAGCTTCAGATGTCGTCAGTATTTTAAATGGTGGGTACCAGAGCTTGTAAGAGCCAGGCTTTCTGGTAGCCCTGACATGAAATTGCTGCTGCTCTGATTATAGCAGGAAGCCAACACCACCAGAAAGCATAGCGCAGATGTCCCAGGTTCCAATACCCTCCAGGCCAGGGAAGATCATGTAAATGGAAAGAAAACCAGCTGACTAGGAGGAAGATCATTTGGTGCTCTGAGCCTCTTTTGACTGAAACATAGTAGAGAGAAGTGTCTCCCTGCTCCTAGAAAAGTCCTAGTGCAAACATGGTGACAAGTGGCCGCTTGCGTCTGTCGGCCTCTCCGACCTGGGGAAGCTGGAGTGAACACCGTCTGGACGGGGTAACCAGTTGTCCTCTGAACAGCTCTGCTGCATCATCGCAGTTTCCCCTCCGACAATCCAAAAATCCCATGCTTTTAGGTAAACGCTCCCAATATTAAAGCATTAGCAGCTAATTAAAACACACACACACGCAAACACACACTCATGCATACGCAGTCGGCGTTTTACAGGCTAACATTGCCCGGTATAAACAAAACATAATTATAGTCTGAATTTTGCCTGTGTGCCCCATTTGGCCTGTGCGCTACTAGTTGAGGACCATTCCTTTGGGCCTTAGGCTCCGTCTCTTCTATCCACTAAGCCATTGTTTTTTACGTATATTGTTCATCCACAAACAAAACGCAGCACCCAGTTGGCCATCTCTGGCACGGATCCTGATTTCCTTTCCCTCGATGTTCTGGCATTCATTTCTGTGCATCCTATTCATTCATGCTATCGATATCTATGGAGCAGATACTGTGCTGCAGGATAAAGATACCTGATTCAGGGAGACGTAGTCCCTGCCCTACTCTGCTTCTAGTCTAGTCTAGGAGATACGCCCAGTGTGATGAGTGAGGACTGCCTGGAAGAATAGGACAGGAAGACAGAATGAAAACATCTAATCCAACCCACTCTAAAGCATCTATTGCTTCTTGGTGTTTTTATTAATGATAAAAAATGTCCATCCTCTTACCCACGTTTAAAAAAATGGTCAAGGCATTGGGCTCACTACATGAAGACCACATCTAACCTTCAGTCTATTGATGCTTTGGAGGTAGTTGATGCTCAGAAGAGAATGACATAATACTAGATATGATATAAAACTACAAAACTTCATCCCCTGATGCAGTGCTAATGACTAGTCTCATCAACATTTTATTTAAAATGCAAAATATGGGATAGCTGTATTCGGCCAGGAACAAAGACCCCCGGATGCTGTTAGTTCACATGGGCTCCTGGCTTTTCTGTAGGACCTGGGTTTTTGGCACTCAGCAATGCCAAGTGGCTCACCCTTGGGACTGTTTCTTGTAGCAGGCTTCTCTCCAGGGGAGTGTTTCCCAAACCCTGAGATGGTTATCTGTTAATAGAAGGAAAAACAAGTTGTGAAAGTAGGCCATGCACATCACTGATAAACATGAAAATTTCATTGGCGAGAGCCCTCCTCCTCCCGCCAAAGTGACCTTGGTTGGCGCAAAGATGACAGAGTGCTTCCCTGCCCGGGTCTGACAGCATCGCTATCACAGCACGTTTGACAAATCGTTCACATTAAATCGGGGGGCACTTTCGGCAGCGCCGACGTCCCCTCTCCATCACTCCTGATTACCACACAAACGTCAACCATGGCACCAAGCACATTTGTCAGAAGGAGTAAAAAGCAGTTGTTAGTAAGAGCGCTACCTGTCATACTAATGGACTAGAGCTTGTTGCTTTGTGTCTCACAGGAGCCTACAGATTTGCAAAAAAACAAAACGTTATTTTTTGGGAGGATTGTCCAGTGTTTCTTAAAAATGCTTTTGTGCTTTGGTGGAGAGAGGTTTTGAAAGCTTGTCAGATAGGACACCCAAATGTCTTCTCGTAGAAGTGGAAATAGATTCTTTTCATTCATCTAGTGATTTTGCAGTTTAGTGACTGCTGTCATTTCTTTGTGGTCAAACAGGCAATGGTAAGTTTTTTAGTTGAGGAAATGAATACCCTATACACTTGAATTAAATTAGTAAAGAATAAATGGAACAATTCTTTATTTTGCATGAGTGAATATTCTACCTCTGTCTTTAAATTTTGGGAAATCATTTGAGGGAGATGGGAGGGTGAATCTCTTTCTTTCTATCATCTTGTACTTCATTAAAACCCATGCTTTGCATGATGCCTTATTTAATATTTGCATGCTTTGTTCAGAGTTCAGCCATAAAACCCTTTGAAATGGGCCAGCCATGCATTATCACTCTCATTTTAGAGATGACAAAACTGAGACTTAGAAAGTTTGTTGCCCAGAATTACCTGAATGGAGTCGTATTTCTAATCCATGACTCAAGTCCACAATTTTGTTAATTTTTGGTTATCCAATAAAAAATACGCCATTTGTAGAAGTGATTTTATGTCAGCCACACATGGCTGCTTCATAACTCAACTGCCAAGTCATTCTCTTCTCCCCAAGCCTTCTTGCACTGGTCAGTTTGAATGTGATTTCTGCCCTTTTTTGAGAATGCAAAAAACTTTACTTAGAGTTTTTTATTTATTTGTTTGTTTATTTATTTATTTATTTTTAACGTTGGAGGAGAGAACGAAATAAAAGAGACAGGGTTGGAAACTTCTATCTGGCTATACTTTACAAGATAGAATCAGCTACTCTAAATAATGGTTTAAGAGAATAAACTTCTAGGGATACTGGGTGGCTCAGTTGGTTAAGCATCTGCCTTCAGTTCAGGTCCTGATCCTAGGGTGCTAGGATCAAGTCCCATGTTGGACTCCTGGCTCAGCAGGGAACCTGCTTCTCCCTCTCCCTCTGCACCTCCCCCTGCTTGTATGCTCTTTCTCTCTCTGTCAAATGAATAACTAAAATCTTTTTTAAAAGAGAGAGAGTGAACTTTTGGTAGAGCAAACAAATGGGATTGCTGTTTTAGATTCTGAGAACCCTCGGTATGCTACTCTATGCTGCTCCATATAGGCCAATTAGGGGCTTGTGAATTCACTCTCCTAAGTGATGTAACAAGCTGGAATGATAAGCTTGACACAGACTAAGTAGAATAAAGTAGCATTTGTTAAGTAATTCCCTTTCTTGTTGTATTCCAGAAGTCTTACTTAGATGAATGTTTGTGGATACTTGTGCTGGTTCATTTCTATTGGATGTGTTAGTTATTATCAATAACCTTTTCATAGGAAAATATGTGATCTATATGTGGTTCTTCATTACAATCTTCTTAGATCCCTGAACAAGAGAAATTTCAATATATTAAATACTCTCTGATTCATAAGAAGATAATCTTTCATAAGTACATTCATTCACCAAATTTTATTATACATTTACTATGTGCCCAGCCCTGGACTAAGCCCTGGGAATACCAAGGAAATCAGGGCCTCCTGCTGGTTGAATTTGGATTATTTTATAAGGACATCGTAACCTGCTTTGGGCATGCCCACCAATACCTGTAAGCCTTCCTAAAATATCTACCTTCATAATAACCCTCTAGTATAACCTAGGGGTTTGCATTGCCGGATCATCACACTCTTACTCTGAAGGAGCTTGTATGTTGATCCTGTAACATTTCCTTTCTAGGTCATAATGTCATTTAACTTAACAGTATCAATCAGTATTACTATCTCTAATTTTTTTCTTTAGCAACACGTCTTCTTCCATGCAGCTATATACAAATGAAGAACATTCATGGTTGAAATAGGGGTATAAGGTCTCCATTTGGTTTGGCCCACTGAGTACCTCCCTAGAACATACGGTCCTACTAGAAGAAGAACGGGAAAACCTTGGTCCAGGGCTGCATGCAGGTAATGCCACAGAAGAAGGCTGCCTTGTATCAGAGAACCCCCCTTCTCTTTTTGGGTGTGCCTATGGTAGCAACACTGTGGCACTGGGGGGTTCCCACTAGGAAGAAGGGAGAGTGTTGTCAAAAAGTCTAGATGAGGAAGTTGTTTGAGAATATTTAACATGTACATTGAATGATACATTTGTATCATGTTCTAGATACTCTAAAGCAAACATATATATAGATAGATAGATATCATTCTATCTATCTATCTATCTATATATCTATATAGATATATATAGATATATATATACTTCAATTGACCAAAATTCCCACTCCTTTATTTTACAGAGAAGAAAAACAAAGCCTCAGTGTCATGTCTGAGGTCAGAATTAGTGCATTATTATTGGAGTCAGGACTAGAACACAAATTCTCAGAGTCTAGCCTTGCTGGCTTCTTTTGCTTCCCTCCCACACAGCTCGCAGCAGCAAAATGCCATCCTAAATAGAGCTGTCTTCATCGTCCACTGCTCTCTGCTTCTGTCCCCTCCTTCACTATGCTTATACATGCACATTTCTACCTGTATCAGAGTTTCTATCGAGATACACATTTCCATAGAAATGAACTCACACCCCAAAAAGATAGGTGGAAGGTGGCATTTATTTAATTTTCATAAGATTCCTGGCCTTATTTCCTTTATATCTAGATATACTTGCATGATTTTTTTTTTTTTAAAGACTGGGAAATGTGGCCCTGTGTTAATTTCCATGGCTACACTCCCAGTCATCCAACAGTGGCTTGGTGGCACATGATATATTCAATACATTTTAAACACTGCTGAATTTAAAAATAACTTTAAAAGGTTGTAAATGTCAAATTGAGATTTGAAATATGTCAGATAGCTGTCATTTTTACACCCTTCATTAATTTCAATTGGACTCAGTGAATTGTATATGACAAACTGTTATCATACATTGACTACAAGCATGCTACATTTATGTAGCACATCGCTGACGTACAGAATGTTTTGAGGGGAACTTTAAAATATGACTTCTCTTTGACCTCCTAGATGACATGAGACCATCAAATGACAAGTGTGGCAGCATTCAACTCTAAGGTTTTCCAAATGGTGGCATTTGGAAAATCTTCAAAATGCTTGTTCAGAAATGGAAATGTCCACTGGAGAGTTTCCAATAACAAAAATAGACACATTTGCTCTAGGTGGAAAATTGCAAAATTTGGACTACAGCTAAGACAAAAGGGTCATGAATAAAAATTTCCTTTTGGCAGATCTGAGCAGATAGAGACATAGAAGATCAGGTCTGGTTATAAGAACAATTTCATTATTAAAATGAATAGCAACTATCCACTATTAAGTGCTGGACACAAAGAACCTAGTGGTTGGAAGCCCAGGCTCTCATGTCAGAGGGTCTAAGTCCAAATGCTGGCTCCACTACTTACTCTGTGACTTTGGGCAAGACCCTTGACATTGAGGTGCTTTAATTTTATAATTTGTAAAACCAGGACAATAAAATTACTTACCCCATAGAGTTACTATGTGGATAATCTGAGTTCAATTAATGTCAGCTATTATAATTATACAGGAGGACTCTTTGAGGTACTTTGTGCATATTCATTTAGTTGTCCAACCACACTATGAGATGGCTGTTCTTAGCATTACTTTAAGTTACAAATGAAGAAATGGGAACTTCAAGAAATGCTTATTTTGTCCAGAGTTACCCCATCTAGGAAGGGGCAGAGATAAGGAGTCAGGTAACTGACAACACCTTTTAAGTCAGTTTGTTCATCTGTAAACTGTGGTAGGTAATTGAACTTGAAGGTCCCACCTACGTCAACTGTTACTGGATGCGGAGCCATCAGGAGTCGGCCCACTGTCACTCACTGAGAAAAATAAACTATATAAATCCAAGCACCAAAAAACAGAAATCTAAATTTATGCCCCGCTAAAATTGGGCAGTTGGTTTTTAACACATACATGTCCTCAGATTTGCTCCTTTTTCTCTTGTTAGAAAATAAGCCAAGGGGCGCCTGGGTGGCTCAGTGGGTTAAGCCTCTGCCTTCAGCTCGGGTCATGATCTCAGGGTCCTGGAATGGAGCCCTGCATTGGGCTCTCTGCTCAGCAGGGAGCCTGCTACCCACCCCCCTCTCTGCCTGCTTCTCTGCCTACTTGTGACCTCTATCTGTCAAATAAATAAATAAAATCTTTAAAAAAAGAAAATAAGCCAAGCTTTGTATGTATATATGACATTGCCATATTTTTAACACAGTTTAAAGAAAACATCAATAAGTAGATAACTGACTAACTATATCTTAAAAATGCAACTGTGGAAGAAATTTTATCTAGAAATGACTAGTTTTAGACCCTATATTGTTCTGAACAAAGAAAATGGCTATTTTTTACTGTTTATTATAGTTAACTTGGGCTTTAGCATTAAAAAAAAAAAAAAAAAAACCTGAAAATCAACCAATAATAACTCAGAGTATTTTTAATTTTAGGAATCTTTACGGATTATGAGTCCAGAGTTCTCAGGTGCCCAGCTCATCAGATGTACTTGTTCTTATCTAGACAACTGAATGACATAATCAGAGCGAGCGGGAAGGCGTATGGTGCTGGGCCCAGCTGATACACCTAACAGATTTGTGTAGTTAGACAACTACAGCAGCAACATAGTGTCTGACTTTTATGAGAAAGTTCCTAGTTTTTGAATGTCATTAACCAGTTCAAAAAAAAATGTATAAACGTTGTTGTGGGATAAGCAATACCTATGTGCAGGCCATTTTTGGTCTATGGCCGGGGCCATTTTGTGACTTTGATTTAATCTGATCTCCACGTTTTGCATACGAAGAAACCTTCACCCAGAAAGAAAGTCAAGGTCATCTTTTGACTTCTTCAAAAGCATGCAGTGGGGTGGTAATGCTACAAGACAAGAACCCTGCCCCACCCCCAAGTTCTGTGCCTTGATTGCTTTCACTATATTATTCTGCCACTTTCCTTGTTAGAAAACAAGGGTAAAGTCGTGGGGTCTGTTAGCTCCTGCAAGAAAGGAAGTACTATTTTGCATTTATATTTGGGAAGTGGAAAACATTTGGGTTGGATTCCTAGGATTGTCTTTGAAAGGTTCCTAGGAATCACTTTTAAGTCGGACTCACCGGATTGGATTTAAGGATTGTGGAAAATAAAAGAGAGATTTTCCAGCCTATGGTTTTCTGATTATGTGAGGAAAAGAGAAACACACCAGGATCAACAGGGACATGCGGTCCACCCCTATGATCTGTGAGAATGAACAAGGAGCCCTGCAGAATGCTGGGAGAATTGAGACAAGCCACTTACAGGTTCATGCTAACCTATCCCATAGCAGTCAGCTTCTTAAAGCTCATCCATCTCTCATCCTCCTTTTTCCTTTTATTTTCCCATAAAATAAGCATAAAGTCCTCATAAAATATGTGAGAGGACGATCTGGCTTATCTATGCACTTCATCGTCATTGATAGCTCCGACTGGAAGCAAATGCTGCCTTTATCTCACTGTGGGGGTTCAGAATCCTTCATATTAGTTATTTTATGTAAACGAGGGATCCAAGTGTAAAATTATAATTTATGAGAACTGTATGGAGCTTCTGACGATATTCATAAACATTCTAAACAACTTTATCTTGTTTCAGAACAAGACATTTTGTCACCTAAAAAGGATTTTTATTATAATAGGATTTCTATTGTGTACTGCCCCATTACTGTGTCTAATATGGAATGGGGCAAATTTTTTTCCTCTGTGTTTAGAAATATCTGCTTATGTCTATGATTCTTCCTTAAAGATTAGTGGATAGTAAATATTATTAGGTGACCCTACCCTTATCAAGCCTCACTGATTGATAATTGGCTGGCTGTATGTTTTGGAGCCCAGGTATCATTCTTGGTTGATTGTGCTTGTTTTGTTTTTAACAAAGTAATTAGAAAGTTATAGATCCTTGATGTAGAGATTGAGACCACTTGGTTCCTTTGGTCTTTACCACCACTCATTATTTACTGTAATTTTGCTCGGCAAAAACAAACAGCAAATGATGTTCTTCAGTTATGTTATGATTTTCCGATTGGCATTCACAGATCTGGATGCTGCTAAGAGAGGAAACACACGTGTGACATGGCAGGGTTTGTTTTGTTTTGTTTTGTTTTAATCTTTAGTGTCATAAAATTAATAGTTGAATAAACAGTCCAACTATCTTAATTATAACTAAGGGAAACAGCCAACAGTCCATTTTCTCCCAGAGTCGCTCATTACTTAAAAACAAAGCCAAGCAGAACTCTCCAGGTAGACTGAAACTTTATCCCCTTAATATTTCTTATTCTGGCGGTGGAAATAGAGACTAAAATCCAGCTCGTTTCTTTCTCTAGTATTCAATTTCTACTTTTGATTAAAAAAAAAAATCCACCTTTTTTTTTTTCCTAGGAAATATTTGAACAAAAGGCCATTAGATAGAATCTTAGCTTTCAGATTTAAATGCTCATCTAAGGATAACCAGTGTAATCAGCTGAGCTTGCAAAGAATACACAATCATAAAATGATTTAATTAAATTCCATCAGTGCTGTTTGTTTTGGTGCCCATTTGGGTATTAATAACACCGTTGCTGTTTTCAATGCCAAAGGTTTACCACTTAATTATTATCTTTGCTTATTGGAGATGTTAGCATCAATTTGTAGGGTTCCATAATCACATACAGGGTGTTGCTTCAGCAGATATGACATGCTTCCCAGAACTAGAAGTCCCACAGCCTGTGCTTGATCTGAAGATGAAGCCGTGGAAATCAAATGAAAACATTTGTTAACTTGTAAAAATGAGACACAGAAAATAAGAACAGTTATTCAGACTGTGAGTAAATTTGATGGGGTGTGAACTGATCACTTTATTGCACTCTGTTTATAGCATCCTTGCCATTTTCTGAGATGGCAGCCCGATGCTTTTCATTGTCTTAATTAGATTAAGAATGGATTAGAGGAGCCAAATCTATTATTAAAAAGGCAATTCTGCTGTGTTCCTGAAAACCCCCTTTTGGTTTTTAATTTCTTAAATTCCACTGATGCAAAATAGCAAATGCCTTACTGGTAATTATGAGCATGTATGCATTCATTTAAAAGGCTGGCAGAGTATTAGAAAAACCATATCTTCAATTTTTTTTTTCAAAATCATTTCCGAAAAAATAAAGGAAGAAAGGAGGGGACCGAGGGGAAGGAAAGCTGGGTTTCTTTTTACTATGATGGAAAACAGGGGAACACTGTTCTCTTCTTCTTTTAGTTGATTGAAATATAAAAAGGACAATGCATCCTTATATGAGCTGAAACCTTCTCTGATTACATGTAGGATTTTTTAGTTTACTTCCACACCTGAAATATTTGAGAAGGTTCTCATCCTTCTAGCTCAGACTAAGCATTTGTTCTGTGGGAAAACTTCTAGGGTGATTAGTCGGCTTTGTATTTTTGCATTTGTTCCTCTTCTCCTTGTGCCTGTACAAATGCACCTTTCACTTTAAAACTTTTTGTATAATCTGTTATAAAGATTATGCAAATATAGCTTTGAAATTCAGCTGGAGCCGAGTTGCTGTGTTAGAGACCATAGTGTTTCATTTTGTACAACAAAATGGTACAACAATTTAGTTTTAATTTAATTGCTCTAGTTTTAACTTTTTGTTGGGTTTCTTCCCTTTAAACTGTGTCACTTTGAGATGCTATTTGTTATATACTTCCTCCACATATTAAAATTACTACACATATATATGCCTATGATAAAATTTCATGGTATTATACAGACACATGTACACGTACACACACATGAATACATGTAAAAGCTGGTGAAATTTGAATACGGTCTATGGCTTACTTAATATGATTGTAATTGACACTGGTCAGTTTCCTCACTTTGATAATGTAAGATGATATCACTGGAGATACATGGATAAAGCCTACACAGAAATTTTCTGTCCTATTTTTGCAACTTCTTGTGGGTCTTAAGTTATTTCAAAATAAAAAGTTAAAAAAAAATAATGTGTAGTTTTAGTCCATTAACTCCTAGACTGCTACCAACAAATACTGATCTGTATTAAATTAATTTCATTTTAATTGCCAACATTCAGATATCACCAGCCTTTTATATACTCATAATTCTCTTCTTCTACCTCTGTGTACATTGCATGTGTTTTCTTCCTACTATATTCTAATATCCCTTAGCATAGGGTCCACATCCAAAGGGTCTTTTTAGGTAGCTTTGGACTTGATATTTTTGATTTGGACTTGGTGTATTTGATTATTGGCTATTCTAATGGGAAAATAAGTCGTGGGGTGATGCTTAAATGATTTAAGAGCTGCTCTGCTAGCACAGTGCTTGCCACACATTGAAGACTGCATATTCCGAAAGAAAGAATAAGTTAATTAATTAATGTTGTTCATATGTGACTTTTGTACCTTAGCAAGATAGGATTCAGTTCCTGCTGAGCCATTTGTTCTTTTGAGTACTTTGTGATGGGCTCAGATTCTGAAATCACTCATTAACTGTCATTGTTTCACTGAGGTGCTATGTTTGGGATTGGAGGTCTTGAAGTGATACCTCATTTAGGACGACTGTGACAAAAGTTATCACTAATTACCTGTCCCTCAAATGGGAATCAATGCCATCAGCAACATATGATGGTGATAATGGTTATCATTTATTGTGTGATTAGTATTCTAAGCACTTTGCATGCATTCTATCACTTTAATTTTACTCCGTTACTAGCTTAGAGTTTAGTAATAACTTTCCAGAGTTGGCCTTTGAGTGGCAGAACTGGGATTTGAACCCAGGAGACCTGACTTCAGAGGACCTAATATGGTCACGTCTTTCATGCTAGTGCTCTCATGTACTTAGATGGTGAGCACTTATCAACCATGTAGATACATTAGAATCATCTGAAGATGTCCTCTTGGACCTGCTTATTGAATTTATCTGGGTAGGCATTTTGTTAACATTCATGGAGTTGATAATGTGCAGCCATGGTAAGCATCACTCACTTAGCTACATGTGAGAATTCACTCAATGTCTCTGAGGAATGGAAGCTATTCCTTCTCTAAGTTCATTTTATCGGGCATAACCATAGCAAAGCATAGTAGTTGTCCCAGCCACCTACCTTTGGAGAGATAGAACTGGCAGTCTGTCTTTTTTTGCAATAAATTTTCCACCTTTGTTAGCAACCTTCTTTTCATATTCTCAGCTATAGGCTTTCCATACCTCCCCACCAGCAGCCACTGATGCTCATTTTAATAGTATTTTACTTATGTAAATGTGTCTATATGCAAAAAAGGAAATGAAAGGAAGGAAGGAAAGAATGAAGGAAGGGAGGTTCTACACCAGAAATCCTAAAAAATTACCTGTGTAGAGGAACAAGGCAGATGAGGTAAATAAATGAAGACAAGTCTTTTAGTAATGAGTATCCCATTTTTAAAAGACAGAAGTGGTTATCACCAGGACAAACTGGGAAACACACATCCCATTTGTAGAGGTTCTCGCTACTCTAAACTCACAAGCGTAGCCACCAAGAAATGTGCCCAGTATTCTGGATCTTACAGTTTTTCAGGGGACTTTAAAAATCTAATTTTTGGCTTGCTTTGCTTTTCTATTGCAAAATTACTTGACAGCTAGTTCGATTTGTTTCTTTTCGGCACTGTGCGAGTCAGTAGAATGTCACCAATAACAAAGTCAAAGAACTTGTGTATAGCTTAAAGCAGATAGCTGCCTTAGTCCATTACCTTTTTGCATTTTGAAAAACGTACTTTATCTTTCCTCACTACCAAGTGTACTGAATTCTAATCTTTGCCCAAGCTGGCATTCTGTCTTTAGACAAGGCATAGAATTTTGTGAACCATATTTCATCATCTGTGACATTGAACCTTAGAGACATGCACTGTCCAATTAGAGGGGGCATTAAAGGCACAGGCTCTAGTAAAGTCTGGTGGAGGGGTACTTTCTTACTACCACTTATCAGCTCCAGGACTTTAGATTAGTTATTTTGTATCCAGAGCCTATGTTTTCTGATCTGAAAAATACTCTCACATTTGTCCGGAGAACTAAATTAAATTGTGTGTATAAAATGTTTACCACTAAAGTACTGGCCCTAGTAATATAAAAGATATACTTAAGGAGTGTAATGTTTGTAATAGACTAAAATCTAGCAAACCATTGCTCATAACTTTGTCTCAGTGCTCTTGCTGAACTCAAGTATTTAAGCTCTAAGCAGGTTAGGTAAACCTGTTTGCTCCTCCTTTACTACTCCTTCCATTGACATTTCATGGCCTTTCCCTATTATTTCAGTTTTTCAAAGGCTGCCAGGACTGACAGCTTTGTGGTGATGGACAAAACCCCAAGTTATGTAACTCTTTCCTACCTCCTCTAATGTGGACCATACCGATCCGGAGGTTACGCTTGTAGAACCAGAGGAAATCTCTTTGGGATGATTAGAAGGAAAGTGTGATTAATAATGAATATATGTATGTATTTTAAGAGTAGGGTTGTGTTAGATGTGAAGAGTCAATAAATGCCTGTTAACCTCCTCGGAGGTCAACAGTCAGCCGGGTGGCTAGTTATGCAGGGCAGCCGGAACAGCTGCAGCCTAATTCAGACCTGCTATTAGATCTGATGATGGTACGTGCAATTAGGAGAGTGTCTCTGTAATAATGATAATCGGTTTAAACCAAGAGGACAGGACACAGCTGTGGGGAGCACTTGGAGAGAGAAATCAGAACAATTCATATGTTCCTGAGAAGCTAGCCTCAAGCTAGCCCTTTTCAGTATGTCTATGGTAGCTTTCAATTCCCTCTTGATCATAATTTACTGAAAGACATCTTTATTTTTTTTTAAAGATTTTATTTATTTATTTATTTATTTATTTAACAGGGAGAGATCACAAGTGGGCAGAGAGGCAGGCAGAGAGAGAGGAAGGGAAGCAGTCTCCCCGCTGAGCAGAGAGCCTGATGCGGAACTCGATCCCAGGACCCTGAGATCATGACCTGAGCCAAAGGCAGCAGCTTAACCCACTTAACCCATGCACCCTGAAAGACATCTTTAAAATAAGCATGTGACTCCTTGGGCCAAAGATTGTTCGTAGTTCATTATTTTTGTCTACTTGAAAATAGGTTGGGATTGTACATCTTCCTTTTTAGCAATGCTATTGTGGATTTAAATATCTATCTGAAAACACGTTTGATACAAATTTTGTGTGTTCTGTATTTTTTTTTTCTTAAAAACCGAGCTCAAATTGTGCTATAAAAAACTGCGACTTTTGAGAACGTATATTATTTCAGCTTTGCCTCACTTGAAATGTTGGTATTTGTCAATGAGAGGGCTACCGTGCTAGACTTGCAACCCTTCCCTCTTCTTTCACTTCTCAAGAGAAGCAATCATGAGAGAAGAATGATTTTACTGATCTTTGATTTTGAAAGAAATTTAGAGCTCTGGTCTACCTCCATGTCCCAAGTTATTTTTCTGTCTTCACCCCTTAACCCCATGTTCCTGATCCTTAGTTAGCAGTAAAGAATTCCTTGGCGTCTCCTCATAAAGAAGATAATGTCTCAGTTCACAATGTCTCTGAATAATTAATAATAGTGGTGTGAGGCTGTGTTGCATTTATGACTGCTTTCAGTTTTCAAGTCCCTTACACACAACTGTTTTTTGTTTTGTTTTGTTTTACTAAGCTCCGTATCAATACTAAGAAGTAAGAAGAGAGGATGGAACAGACTGGGCATGTTCATTTATTCTTGCACTGGTTGATTCAGCAAGTATTTAAAAAGTTACTATATGTGCTTAATATTATTCCAGGAGCAATGTCTGGAGGGTGAACAACAACAACAAAAAAAAATACAAGGTTTCAATGCATTTTATTGGGAGGACCAGACAGTAATTACTTGAGTGAGTAAAGTCATTTTCAGTAATACTTGCTGTGAAGAAAATAAAACAGGATGATGTCTTTGGAAGCTGTCATCTACTGTTGCTTTAGATTGGGTTGTCAGAGAAAGTTATATAGGGGTGGTGACATTTGAACTGAGACCTAAATGTCTGGAAGAATAGACCCCAGTGAGGCCTGGGGAAAATATGCCAAATGCAAAGACCTTAAGGTGAGAAGACCAGTGAAGTGGGGACAATGGGGGAAGGTACAGGCAAAGGTAAGCAGGGCAAGTCATCTCAGATCTTCTGTATCGTGGTAAGGATATTAAAGCAGAGCCATTACTTCACTGCCTATAATCTTTCTAAAAGATTAAGAAAAAAAAAAAATCACAGTGCCCTGCCCCTCGATTTGATGTAGAGATGGAACAGTCATACAAACACAAGGAGATTCACACCATTGCCACCACAACACTGTGAGCTCATTCAATAAAGGCTCTGCCCTGGACACTTGATATTGGACCTGGTATGTAATTAGCAAATATGTCTGAATAAAGGAGCTGGAGTGTTGTCAAAGTGTGGCCATGGCCCACCTGCATCAAAGTCATATAGGGAGATGTGTTGAAATGGAGATTCCAGGGCGTCACTCCAAGCTTACAAATTCAGACTTTCTGGGAATGGAATTCCTATTCTGCATTTTCAGCAAGCTCATAGGCAATTCATATGCAGAGGAAATTTGAGAATTGACCCCCTTTTCATCTTTCCAAGATGTTCCTACTATATTATACACATCTCAGAGGCAAAAGTACTTAGGCTAATATGTGTGTATATTTATGAGAGATTCCTGCTGACAGCTGCATGAGTTTACACTATTTTATATACTGGATCTTAATAAGATTACATAAGTGTGTTAATTTTTAACATACTTATAATTTATCTCTATTAATTCAAACAGAATGAGTGAAATTGGGAAATTACTGCTATTTCTACATTTGCTCTATTCTATTTACTTGGTTTTTATTATCAGAAAGCAAACCTGAGCTTGGTTGAGGAAGATATGTGACAAGGAACAACCTCCTTCGGCAGCCTGTGCCAGACTGTAAAATCCAAGAGCTCAGGACTGAAAACTCTGCATAAAAACAGAGTGACACAAAGAAAGCCATATGTTAAAAACATGTTATGCCTTGAGATGCCTGGGTGGCTCAGCTGGCTAAGCATCCCACTCTCGATTTCAGCTCAGGTCATGATCTCAGTGTTGTGAGATTGAGCCCCTCATCAGGCTCCACAGTGAGTGTGGAGCCTAATTACAATTACCTCTCTCCCTCTCCCTCTGCAACCCCCCCCCCATGTTGCTGACTTGCACACATGATTGCTCTGTCTCTCTCAAATACATAGATAAACATGTATTGCCTCCGTGAACTCATATTTAAAAGAAAAATTGGATAATAATGAAACAGTGGGTCATGATTTAGAATGAACTTTGGTGAAGATTTAGGTTCCTTACTTTCCCCTATTCAGTTGTTCGATATCAGAGGGAAAGATTCAGCATTAAGATTAAGCCATACCACATGGTTCAAGCGAGAGGGAATTGTTCCTGCTCCAAGTACATTGTGTTTTTGAAAATCCTTCAAACACTGTAGACATGGCAATCGCTTCAAGTAGTGTTTCCAAGGATGAAAATGACAGACCCTCAGCCAGGAGAAGGGACACAGCTTCAGAGCTATTTTTGCTATATGTGTATTCCATTCCAAACAGCCAAAGAGGAGGTCGGAAGAATGGAAATTTCTTCATTTCATGTTCAGGGGTTTTGTTCTGTTTGCTCTTTTATGATATTCTGCTCTTCCACTGTCTTGTCAAAGCTGCACATGTCATCAATCCATTGCTCTTAGCTGCTATCTGTTTCCTAACAAAAATATACCATTGTTTGTACTTGTGGCAGGGAAAACAAACAAACAAATAAACCAAAAGGCAGAGCACCTTTAAACAAAATTCTCTTAAAATCTTGTCTGAAAAATAAAATAAAACGATGCTGTAAGGCACTGCACAAGATAGGAGAAGGCTGAAATTTGCTGTGGGGCTCCTTGTCCAAGAAATAGGGCTGCTACTTCTTGTTTCAGAGCCAACTGATTTGAATGTAGATCATTTAGTCAAGTCTTCTTGTCCTCCCCTGAAAACATAGGAGACTGTATTTCTTTCACTTTCTAGTACCAGGTTCTAACCTATTATTATTTTTGTTGCCCTTTTTTATTCAATATCATGATTTCTACAGAAAATTACCAGAAATGATTGAATCCCCTTTTCCCAGCTAATCTGGTTTTTCTTTATCATTTCAAAAAAAAAAAAAAAAAAGAGAGAGAGAGAGAGAGAGAGAGAGAGAATTTTCTTCTTACCTTCCTTCAGATTACTTCCAGCACCTCCAGTCCATGTAGCCAGAGAATTCTAATTTCCTCCTTAACCCTGTGTTTGCCACCAAATCTGACTTTATGGTAATCTGGCACTCTTCAGGCTGCATTGTGGCCAATAGGATTTTGTTTAGCCAGCACAGTGATTTTTTTTTTAATTGAATGTGAATGCCTTTAGATGAGCACACTCCCCACCATTCACAATTGCCTCACAACTGGCTGCTTCACGCATTGGTCTCTGAAGGACTCCTGCTGAGACCCACTCTGGTCTTGATCTTTTCTACCGCCTCCATCTTTTTTTCTGTTTGTGCAGCTCCTAGGTATTGAGGAGAATGTTTGTGTGTATATGTACTGATTGCATTAATATGTGTCAGTAGTGTGTGAGTTGGTTGTCTGTGTGTCTGAGTTGGGTACAGGAGTTGTATGTCAGTTATACATGCTTTGGTTATATGTAGTATGTGGTGTGTGTGTGTTTGTGTGTGTGTGTGTTGCTATTGAGTGGGGATGCTAACTGTAACCAAATAGTTGTTCCCCAACTGTAACCAAATAAAGTCTATCTCCCTTGGGAGATTTCAATAATTATTTAAAAGCTAGGTAGTTTCGTGTTTTATTTGCCATATAACTTGGATACTACTTCTTAATTCTCAAAGACAAAATCCTGATGCAACCAGTTACTCATCCAGTTAAAGACTATTTTGGGCCTCAGATATTTGACTCTGTCCATTAAGACTTTGAGATTCAAGAACCTTTCTTTAACGAGAGCTGATGGCATTTTTTTTTTTTTTTAACTTAGGACTTCATTATAAGAAAATTTGTTGGGAATGGCAAAATACAAATTTCTCTAATCTCGTTACCAAGCACTTAGCTGAAGTGTTTATCTGCAGATACATAACAGAATATGGAGAGCTATAAACAAGGTTGCTTCTTGCATTTACACTCACCCTGTTTCACTAAGGAACTGTCATTCCCTTCTTAACTATTTGCTGATTGTCAGTGTTCCATTCCTTGAAGCCTCATTTAGCAAATCACCGCCTTGAATCATGCCTGGTTTACCAAAAACAGAGAACACTCCCATTACATTTTTACAGGTTTACCTTTCAGGTTCAGACTTTTGGCACTCATCATCCTCTCCTGTGTACTAATCCTAGCCTCTGTTCTTCCTTACTTACTCTCTTAGAAGATTTGCAAAGCTAGGACCAAGATTTTTCACATTGCCTACTGCAGCTGCCTGTTGTTCCCAGTGAGTTCAATGTGCTATGATATGACTTTGTAAATTACAAGAACCATTTCCTGATTAAAATCTCCCCCAGTGTTCAGATTTATCTTTTAGTTTGTATTTACCTTAACTGTTTTATTATCGTACACCACCTCACTGAAGCCATCCAAAATTTTATTATTTAACTATTACTCATGTGTTTCTTTTTTTAGGAACTATACTTATAATACTGCGTATGAATTATGAAGTTTTTGCTAGTGTGTGTGGTATTTTTTGTGTGTGTCTGTGTATCTCAGATAAGGAACACATGAAGGTAGAGGTAAAAACAAATATAAGTTACACAGGAATGTCCTCACAAGTGTATCAGTTATCTGTTGCTGTATAACAAATTATCCCAAAATGTAATGGCTTAAAACAATAATACATATTTAATAATGCTTTATAGTTGTGTGGGTCAGAAATCTGGGAGTGGATTAAGTTGGCAGTCCCGGCTCAAGTCCTGTCATCAGGTTCCAGTCAGGATGTGTACCCCAGTTGCAGAATCTGTAGTGCTTACGGGACCTAGAGGATCTGTTTGCTAGGTAGCTTATTTACATGGTTGGCAGGAGGCCCAAGTTCTTCCCTGCTGGTTTTCCTCCACAGGCTGCTTGAATGTTCTTATGACATGGTAGCTAACTTCCCCCAAAGTAGGAGATTCAAAAGAGAAAAAGGAGAAATCTCTTTTATGACCCATGCTTGGGACTCAGTATCATGTTATTTCTTCCACATTCTGTTCATCAGAATGGAGTCAGTAAGTCCACATTCAAGGGGAGAGGGATTAGACTCTGCCTTTGGAAGAAAGAAGCATCAACGGGCTTGTGAACATAATTTTAAAATACCACATTATATTCCTGTAGTTTTAACTTTTATTATTTATATCACAAATTCGTAGATTGTCAGTATTTTTTCTTTATTGGTCTCAAACTGTGATCAGAAGTCCAGTGTGGGGACAAGGTTATTCCAGGTACACAGAATGGCCTTGGGTTGGACAGTATTTTGTGGTTCTTCATGCTGTGTATTTCTGGCATGTCTTCGCAGATTGGTTGATATGTTTAATAAAATTAAAACCATTTATTGGTGTCATGAATAAAACAATTCCAGTTTTCCCTACTCATTTGGCTAAGTGGCAGGTTTTTTTTTTTTAATAGAAAACAAAAACATGACTAGGTCAGTGGTTTATAAACATAGATTTTGCATATATGACTCACCTGAAGCTTTTTAAAAATAAAGATGCTTGGCCAAGAGCCCAGATCTACTAACTCATAAATTCTAGGGAATAGAGCCCTGAGAATTATTATGGTCTTTTAAAGGTGACTCTGATATAGCCAGTAAGATCAGTATTTGGGAACCACTGCCACACTTAACCAAATCTATTCACCAACTAAAATCACTTGCAAAGGATGACTTCAAGAAAAAAAGGAAATCATTGATGCACTCATGATAATCAACCTTATTTTGCATTCAGACAAAGCTCAGTCTTGGTTTCTAGGTACTTTCCCCACACCAACCCCCTGACTGACAATGACTATCTGGTTCTGTAGCTTTGTTCCTGAAGGCAGTAACACAAGGGGCCGTCACAGTGGTAAGGGCACTGGCCCAGAAATGCATTGTTCACGCTTTCTGAAGACAATGACTCTCTTTCTGATTAGAGTTGTCCTCCTTTTACCCAAAGGCTTTCCATGTAACCAAGGGAGCATAACAATGACATGAGGGCTTGGAAAGGAAATGTCTTCATTGATTTTTATTTCATGAATTGGAGCCTCCATAAAAATGGCACAGGCTTGTTTTACAGTGTCAATTTGTGGAATTGAGGGGAGGACTGTTAAAACCCATCCATTTCCCCAAAGTTTAAACCACCCTAATGAATTAATCCATAGATAATGGATTGAATTCAGTGCAATTACCCTAGTAAGTAAGGCTTGTTAAAAAGAGATAAGGCAACACCCTAAAGAAAACAGCAATTTCAGCTATTAACTGGATTTCATCTGGACTCTGATTATTCAGTATATGAGTTTCCTTTGAAAAGGAGATTGTGGGTCCCATTATCAATGTAGAGACCAATTGTTGGCATTCACCTGTGGGAATTACACTGTGGAAGAAGACAATAATTCTAACAACCATTTTTCCAACAACCTCAGTATCCTCAGGATGTATTTTGATATGGCCCAGTAAATCTTTATAAGGCTTTGATTCCTCAGGACAGGACGATCATCTTTGCTCCAACTCCACCCCTATTACCTGAAATTATGCTAGTTAGGTCTAGAGGACCCACATTATTTTGAATAAGCTGCTAAAAATAAAGTGTCTGTAGGTGTTACACAAAATAAGGATGATTACAAGAATGCCTTATATTTCTAGAGACCTTTGCAAGTAAAAAGCACTGTTACATATCAAGTTTCTATGCCCAGGTAGTAGAAGAATTTTAACATACAGCCCTAGCCCTTATAAAGCTGCACTTAGCCGACTTGGAACCTGATTCTTAGTAGTAGCTCATCTGTGTGTATCTTTCAGTGGTTGCTTCTCCCACTGTATTCAGGTCTTTATTCCTTTTTGTTTGTTTACTTTAGAAAGTTCCAAAGTGACTTCTTCTTTAGATTGCATGTTCCTGTCATACAAATTGTTTCCAGAGACATTATTGTCCTCATTTCACTGCCCTAATAAAAAATCTCAGTTGTTTCCAATACTTGCAGAAGTGACCCAAAAGCTGTAATTTCACATTTAGGGTTCTTCCTGGTCCATTTCTCCTTCCTTACATTTTCAGTGTTGGATTTCATGACCTTCTCTCATAGTATTATGCCTTATGAGGGTTCTTCTTTGCTCATGATCTGACATTTCTCCTACTGCAGTGGTGTTCCACCTCCTGAAGATATGCTCTAGGTCTTAGTCAATACCTCTTCCTTTCTACAATGCTCTTTTCCTCCTCATGCAAGCTGATCCCCTCATTCTCTGAGTTTCTGTGACTGTGGGACGCAGATGGCAAAAGACAAGGTGGTATAAAGAATGTAGGCTTTAGAGTGAGCTGGCTTCAGCTTAAATTTTGCCTCGACTGCTTTCTAATGGTATGACTTTAAAGCAAATAACTCCTCTGGCCTGAGTTTCATTTGTAAATAGAAGATGATAACGCCTTCCTTTTAGGAACATGATGGCAGTTCAATAAGGACAGAAAAAGCCTTTAGCGTAGTGTTATTATTGCTAATATTCTGCAGTTGACCATTTACCCTTATACGCTGGTATTTCTCACTCTTGTTTCAGCTATACATTGCTTGCATGTGTTCCCAATACATTGGCAACCATTTAAAAGAAGCTTGTGTCATTGGATCTTCACAAATGAATGAGGCATGGAGCTTTGCATAAAATATTGATATGGATAATTACCATAGTTTATTAATCACTTACTACAAGTTGAGTACTCTGCTGTGTTAACTCAGAAAACAATCTATGAAGTAAATCCTATTATCATCACCATTTTCTAGGTTAGAAAAGTTGCACTTAGACATTCAAGGTCCTATAACATAAAAGGAGTAGAATATATTGAACTAGGCTAATTGGCTCAGTGTTAAAGTTTTCACTTTTGAAGAATGAAAGAGAAATAAAGAGAGATTGATCAAGAAAGAGATACCTAGGTTTAAATTCTGGTGTACCACTTTCTAGATGTATGCCCTTGAATGAATTTCCTAACCTCTGTAAGCCTCAGTCTCTTTATCTGTAAAATGGGAACATTAATAGTCCTTACCTCCTAGGGTTCTTGTGAGGTTAAATGAAATAACTCATATTATTACCATGCCATTGAGGCTCTATCAGTACACTTTAATCTTATGCATATGCTTTGTTTGGTACAATTTTTTCAACTGACTGGTATACCAGTCTTTCTGTACCAAAATAGTTTAAATAAGTCATAGAAAATCTAGAACTGAGCAAGTACATGAATTGACTTCACACTAGAACTTAAACCAGGATGGTGTTTTTCAGATTCAGAATACCTTCAAGCTTACTGATGGGGTGATAATAACATTCCATGGTCACCTTTGCAGTGTCCAGTAAAGACGCACATCTGGTTTTCTCATTGTTATATAGAGAGTCAACTATATCAAGACAATAAGACTCTCTGGGATTTGGAGAAATTATTGTACTTCTTGTGCCTATGACACTACCCAGGGTGTGTTGTAATCACCCAGAAATGCACTGCTTGTATCTTTCTGTGATTAAGTCTCTGTGTAAACATTTAAAAGGAGAAAGAGGAGGAGGAGGAGAAAGAGAAATGGGACAATGCTGTGGAAAATACAGTTCTACTCCTTTGGGTGACCTAAAGGATTCAGGCAATTTGTGATTTCAGCAACAATTGGTCTTGAATGTATCTCAAATTAAACCTCTCACACTTCCCTAAACATTTATTATTTAAAACGGAATCAACTTTTCTAGTATATTTCAAGGCAACCTGGAATAATATTCTAGGAATGTAGTTCTAAGAGTGTCACTGCTGAGAGGGGAAATTGGCAAGGTAGAAATACACAGAACTATATATTTTCTCTACTGGGAAAACCCCAGTGTGGAAAATTATCTCCTGAGGCAAAATGATGAAGAAGATGGATATATATATATATATATACACACACACACACACACACACACACACACACACATATACACACACACACATACATATATATATACACATACACGCACACATATACATATATGTATGGCATATAGGACATGTTCAGCAAATATTTGTTGATCGTGTGTGTGTATGTATCTAGGAAAGTGCTCCCAGTCATTGTATAACCATAACAGGCTTTTGGATCACTGGCAGGGATTACTCCTCTTTTGTAGTACTTGTGCTTGTTACTATTTCATTACTCATTCAGCAGTTATTCACTGAGTGCCTACTGAGTCCCATGCATATACTACTGCCACTGCTCAGAATATAAGATAGATGAGATCCTACCCTTTTGTTGCTTGCATTAGAGTTGGAAACGACAATCCATAAGCTTGAAAGGCCATAAGCACAGTAACCTTAGCTAGTCATCTGGGCTATGAAGAAAATACAGTGAAACAGTAGAATGGAGGAAAACAAGAAAGGAAGCTACTTCCTAGAGTGTGGTCAGGGGAGGTCTCATTGAGTTGAGGCTCCAACAATGAGGACTTGTCAGCTATGGAAAGATCTGGAGTGTTCCAGGCAGAGGAAATAGCTACAGCGTGATTCTGACATAGGACTCATGTGCCTGTGTCTAAAACCAGAAAGAAGTTGTATGTGGTTGAGGTATGAAGAGTAAAGAGCAAATGGTAGAAGATGATGCAGGAGAAGCCAGATTATATATGGTCTTCTAGGCCTTAGCATGGAATTTGACAGAATTTATTACTGCCTCTTCCATGGGGAGTCTCTGAAATTAGAAATGAACTAATTTTATTGAGCATTTACCACATACTTACTACTATTCCGAGCACTTTACACCATTTATTTTATCCTCACAAACTTGCAAGGTATATATTTAATGCCCATTTTACAGATGAGACAAATGCAGTGCAGAGAGGTGAAATGACTGCCCAAGGTTAGTAATTAAGACCTAGAAATGGAACCCAAGTCTATTTGACTACCTAGCCTGTGTATTTCCACCATGCCTCCCTGTGCTACCTAATTACTGAATTCATGAAACATAGTCATTTAAAAGAACTGGGTACCGATTAGGTTATAGTTCACATAAGTATTGATATTTTTAAAAAGAGGAAGCCAGTGTTGAAAGCAAAGGAATAAATGACTAATGGTAAAGTTTAAAATAAATATAAGAACTTTTTTTTCATTCTGCCAAGGACAAACAGGTTTCCAGGCATGCCTTTTGTTTTCTTCTCCCATCATTCCTATATTCTCTCCACTATCAATTTTGGATTAATCTATCTTCTGAATATCCATCTCCTATACGCTCCCTATGCACAGCTGCTATCCCATTCAAGGGGCCATCAGCTCTCCCCTGGATGCTTGTTGGTGTACCAGCTCTTCTCCCCGGGGAGCCACACAGCCCTGCCAATCACGGCTCTATCTTGCAACCAGAACAATCATTCTAAAGTAGAAACTGGATCATTGTACCTGTATTGTGCCTTCTTAAATAACTCAGCAGGGAGTTCCCGTTGTCATTAAGTGGGGACCAAATTGCTTAACATAGTATGAAAAGGCCTGGCTCTTCACTCTTCAGAAGATTCATCTTAGTGTCTGAGCCCCTGCCCAGGGACCTTTTCTTTTGATTGGCATTTCTTCTTTCCAGTTTAGTCTCATCTCACCCTTCTAAAAATGCTCTCCTATATCTCACCCCCTTATCCTTTGTCTGTTAACTTCTATTCCTCCTTCAGATTTTGTTTCAGACTCAGCTCCTCAGAAAAATGCCCCCCATTCCCCACCACCCCAGACTAGGTCGGGATGCCTTTCATATACTTTCATAAACATTGTGTGGACTTCCCTTTCATAAGAAAATTGAAGATTATAAGTATTTACCCATCTGATTATTTATCTGTCCTTCTATCTTGATTATGGGCACTGTAAGGTGAAGAATTGTGTCAGTTTTGCTCAAGTTGGGCCTTCAGCACCTACCTTGATGCCTGGTGTATAAGACATGTTCAGCAAATATTTGTTGATCCTGGCAGTATGTTCACTGCCAGAGAAAGGAATACAAATGGATCTAATTCTGCTATCTCACCTTTTTAGGGCTGAAGTAGTAGTTTTAAACAGACCCTATGGATGTTGCTTTCCACATCCGCTCAGCCTTCAATGGGGCCCCATTGAAGCTCCCTGTTGAGGAAAATAAAGTGGAAGGTCTTTGCCCTTCATGCAGTACTAGTCCTACTGATCTGTGAGGCAGCGCATCCTGGATCCAATTATACCAGGTAACTCTACAAGAGAGAGAATGTTCTAAGAGAAAATTGTTCTGTGAATAAACTGGTCTGTTACAAAATATGTGAACACATGTAAATGTAACAAAATGCCCAAGTGACACTAGAGTAGAAAATCAATAAATCTACTCAGCACTACATGTTGAATCAGCTTTTAACACATATTTGTAAGGGGATCACCAACTGGAGTCATATTTAAATCTACCCAGTTCAGAGAGATAAATCAGTTATGAGTCCTGAAGTGATTAAGCTCTTCACCCTATACTTGCGAAGCAGTCCTGGGACTCTGTTTGGACCCAGTATAGGTGACTGGTACACACACAGGCACCACACACACTCACACACACACGCACATGCACGCACACATGCACACATACCTCTGTGTGCGCGTGTGTAAGGTAAGGTATCCAGCATAGCACACAGCACAAAGCAGGCACTGTACAAATCTGGCTGTTTTTATTCAATATATTTTTTAAAAAAATACTTCATGAAGGAAAATGCCTCACTCTTGATCACATTGACAAAAAACAAACAGAAGATGATATGGCTTGACAAGCATTTTATTGCATTGAAGTGTGATTTTTCTGCCATTATCCTGTATCATTTTCTGAGGTAGAATTGACAGAGTTTATACATTGCAAGTAGGAGTTACTAGAGGGAGAAATTGAGTCTACTTGCAAGGCGTCTGGGTTTTGTAATAAAGAATATCCCTGAAAGAGCAAGTCTAGGAGAAAATGGAAGTTTAATTTTAGATATTTTGAGTTTGAGGCATTAGTGTTATACATATGTGAAGATGTCTGGAAGGCATGTGGCTCAAGTAAGAAGTTTAAGCTAGAGCTCAGTATGGGGAACCAGCAGAGTTTAGTAAATACAGCTATAGAAAAGGTGATAATGCAGAACCTGAGGAGGTTCTCTAAGTGACTGGGAGTTCTATAGATTTATCAGGTGTGGCTTCTTCACTCAAAGAGCTTATACTCCTCTTAGGTTGACAAGATATACTTACTTGTCAACACATAATTTCAAAAAAGTTTTGATAAGGAAAAAACGTCTAGGGCTAGAACTGTTAACACATTTTTCCAGGGGGTTGGGGCCGAGGGGGAGACAAGATGTGAATTGGCCCTTAAAAAATGAGTGGAATTTAGAGAGCAAAGTTCTTAGAAGGCATTCAGGGAAAATTAGAGCAAATCAGTCAAAATATTCTTGAAAGCGCATGGCAACTACTGGATTTAATCCAAGCAAATTTACTTCATAATAACAGGTAGAGTTACATTTGAAGCTCTCCAAGTGTTCGCTTCAGGGACCTTTCTAAAGAGAACTGAATTGATGGTGCCAATCAACCTAACCATTGTGTGGTTTAGTTTGGCTCCTGGAAATACAGTCTTAGTAGATGAGCTGTGCTCCTACCTTTGTTCTCCCTCTCTCCCTCCTTTTCTTCCTTATTTTCTTCTTTTCTCCATCTTTTCACAAATATTAATAACCTTATATGGTTCACGTACTGTACCTTCCTATAGGTACAATTCTTCAAAAGAGAGGTTTGATTAATCAATGGAAATCCATTCCTGGAAATATATCTCAAAGAACATAATAAATCATCTTGTAGTCCCAATGTGAAAGGCAGTATTTTTTATTACCACCAGCAATTCTGCTTTGGTTCATTGGTTCAATCCCAAGAGAGAAATTTCCTCCTGTTATAAGGAATGGTTGGGCTTTTCCTGAGCAACTGGTTTGTTTCTGTATTATGAACACCATGGGTGTTGTAACTGCTTGGGCTTCCGCTTTGAGTCGGCTGCTAGAAAATTTGGGCTTTGGAACAAATTTGTGGCTCAGATGTACAGAATCCTAAACGCCAAGGTTGGGACATGGGATTCGGAAAAGCTCAACAAGTGATTCTGATGATCCAAGAAATCTGAAAACATGGAATTTGAAAAGCTTGGCATTTGTTTCTGTTTGTAAGACACTTACAGTTTATAATGAATATTTGGCCAATAACTGCATTCCCATATAGCCCAAGGAAGCATATCCAGGCTGCTGTTACAAGCAAGGCATTCTGCTGATATTTGGCATAGACTTTGCAAATGACTTAAATGTTAAAATCCCACAAAGTTAGAGAAAATGTCTAGAAAGTTAGAAATTCTTTTTGGGGTCTTAAGAGATGCTCAAAATGATCAAGGTTAATTTTTCGTGTGATGCTTTCTTATTATACCAAGCATAGAGAAGAGGGGCCATAAATGTCTGAGGACTTTGGTTGATTTTCTTTTTTTTTTCAGGGAGATGCAGAAAAGTTGACCAACTTCATCAAGGTCATCCAATTACTTAGTGACAGAATCACCTATGGTGCTAGCACCCACATGTTTTGATTCATAGTCCAATGTTCTCTCTGTAGTTCCAGCTTCATAAAGAAAATTGATGTCTCCATAAAGAAAGTACTGCCACCATGTACTTAACTTTCAGCAATCCCACCTGAATCCCCTAAGTTCCCCAACCTAGCAGGGGAGAAACTATTAAACAAAACTTCAGTGCCTCCAAAGGCTCCCAAAGCATTCGTTCATCTTTGGAAAAAAAAAATTTTTTTTTTCTGCAAAGAGATGAGCAACAAAAAGAGATTTTTGAAAATGAAATTAACTAAAAGATTTAAGCATTAATTTTAGTTGATGGGTCCAGTGTTAGGTTCAGTGTTGCCTTATTTTGGCAAATAAGGATACAGGTTACTGACATTTTGAAGTCCCAACTGGGAAATCCTATATTTTAAAATATTGACATTGCTGTTGTCTGGAGCAATGTTTCTCCAACGTGGCCCAAAAAAAAGCTATTGAGCATCTTCTCACATATTTTGTTTATCACACCCTGTATATGTTCTGGACGTTTAATAACATGTAATATAGCAGATGTAATGCAAAAGTACACAGTTTATAAATAAGTATGGATAGTGTGAGTTTGTGCCTTTTTTAAAAAATGATATGAACACTTGAGTAAAAAGAGAATTCAGACCACTGACAGAGTTTTGAAAACTAGCTCTTCTATTGCTTCTATCCAAGGCCACCGAGAGCAACAGGCCACCACAGTGAGTGTCTTTCACCCTCCTCCCCTCCCTCTCTTCTTTTTCTTTATTCCTTCGTTCCTTCCTGCCTGCCTGACTCCCTTCCTTCTCTCCCTCTCTCCTTTCTTCCTCTTATTTTTTTCTGAGCATGTCTCCTAAGTGCTAATCTGTAGTCTCAGTAGACCAAATTCAAGGTTGCTGCACTTTTGAGGTTGATCCAATCACCAATCACATAGGTTGTTCAAAGAATTTCAGCCATTTTCCAAACTCAATGGTTTTTATCAGCAGTTTATGTCAACATATTTTCTGAAATGTCAGAGAATCTCCCGAAGTGTAAGAACTCTATTGCTGAATTATTGCATAGGTTTTTTGAAATCACATTAGCAACTTTAAATACTTGGGAAGAAATATTGAGAAAGATCTTTTTTTTTTTTTAATTGACCAGTTATTTGTCGACCTACTTAAAAAATAGCCTACTTAATTATTTTTTTAAATGTTTAATTCACCTTCTCACAGGAGGATTTCCACATATTTAAAAGCTTTCTTTTTCTTTAAAGAAATAAATAAATCTTTTAGCTGATTATGGAAAATTCTAAGTATACAATAATTAGATTTAAGAGGATTCTCTTGGAGCTGCAATTTAAAAATTCTAAATGCATGATACACACTTCTGTGAAAAGCATAATAATCACCTATACAATTAGCTAAATGATTCTCTTGAGTTCAAGAATATAAATTGGTGAGTGGCTATCTGCATTAATCAGATAATTTCCATGTTTTACTTCGGGATGTAGACTTTCAAAAATATTGCTTTGTGGGTTTTATTTTAAATAATAACTCATTGAAATGGAAGGAAAAAGTTGATTTAATCCATGCTTCAGTGGCTTAATATTTGTCTGATTTTTGAGGGATTTAGCACTGTGCCTCAGGGAAACGTGGAGGAAAGTGAAAAGCCCATCCAGAAGTTTCTTGGATTAGGTTTGTTCATTCATTTCATTCACTCCTTCTTTTACTTAATGTTTATTGCATGCTTATTCTGCACCACAGCCATGTATGTGTGTTGCAGATTCATGCATAAAAGTTGTGATTACTGGATGATAAAGCAACAACCTAAAATAAAAGACTGACATTTGACATAAGAAAGAAAAATTAATATATCAGATTTATTATTACATATAAATTATTTTATAATATTTTATTGTACCTAATAGTAAGAAAATCATCACTTCTTGAATTATGTTTGAGATACTATGCCAGGTACTTTAGATTTATTCTAATACTTTCAACTCCCCTGCAAGTTTGGCATGGTGGCACAGTGTAGGAGCTCAGAGGCTAGACTCTGAAGCCACACTGACTAGGTCCAGCCCTCTCAATGTCTGAGTGATTCATAACAAATTATTTGATCTCTCATTACCTCTTTCGCTCATGTGCTGGATGGGGAAAATAAAATCACCTATGTAAGAAGGCTATTGGAAATTTAAATGAGATTATAATATACAAAGAACTTAGAACAGTGAACAGAGAACTTAGAACAATTTAAGTGTTTGCTATCGCTATGATTGTTGCTGTTACTATATGCATTTTAATTGATGAGAAATAATAGTATTAAACACCAAGTTTATGTACATGTTGATTTTGCCAGGGAGAGAATGAGGCAATTCTTTTCATAGGAAGAGATGTTCATTTAGTTCTGGAAGGTTGGGTGGGATCCCAATTCAAGTAAGGAAGAATTTTGAGGAAAAATGAATGAAATGGATGCATGCATAGCTGTATGTTAGTTCAACATAAGTTTGAAGAAAAATTAGCAGTTTGGGAGTCTGAAATGCAATGTGCATGACAACAAGGGTTAAAAGGTCAGACTGTAAAAGATATTTTCATACTATGATTTGTTCTTCTATATAGGGAGAATGTGTGTGTGTTCATACACGCTTTCACACTGGAAAATTCACTGATTCTGATAATACTTGGATCTCAAGTTATTATTTTCCTTTTAAATTGTTCTCATTAGTTAATCTTAGAACTTATCAAAAGCTGATCTGAAAAGGAGCCTTAGAAAGAAAGGAAATCACTTTGGTACAAATAATCAATCACTTCATTTATGCTCAGTAGCACTGTAAGTCAGGACAGCAGCCATCAGTTAAATAGACCAAAAATTAGACTGAGGTCAAAATTGCCAGCCCAGGCACAATATTAATTTTCTGATTGATGATAAGTAGGAAGAAGCTATTGGGCATAGCCTCAGCTGTATTTCAGGGACCCTGTACATTTCTTCTAATTTATAAAGTATAATAAATGAATCTCCAAGAAAAGAGAATTAGTTGTCAGCTCCAAGACCGAGTGTGAAGAATGAAGCACTCCTGTCTTCTCCTGATGTCAGTTGATCTATTAAATTAACAAGCGTATAGATAGATTATTTAAAGATCAATTTAGCCAAGAATTGCTTTCAAATGAATACATCAGGCATCAAGCCTGTTTTCTGAGATCGTTCTGTAATTGGAATACATATTACATGCAACTTCTCATCACAGGGCTCAAGCAGTTTCAATCACGAGGCTTTGCTCTTTCTGCAAAGTGTGTGAAAATCAAAAATGAGCAGGTCCACTTCATTATGTATAATGAGGAGATCTGTAGTTACTCTCTAAGTAATCGCTGAAAAGAATTGCTAGAAAAATTTTCCATACTCACATTACTGGCACTGGGCTAACACTTGCCTCTTAAAAAATCTTTTCAGCATGAAAGTTTTAGCATTAAGTTCCTAATAAACTTCAGAAGTCCAACAGCTGTGAGTAATTATGATACAAGCATATCAATCCATGTGCAAACAGATTTATTCGGTAAGCTCCAATCCTCTTGCTAACCCTTCACTGCAATAATTAAGCACACTCTAATGAGTTTGTTAGCAATTTCCATATGATTTTCCCCCTTATTATTACTTGAGTTGCCCATGTTTATAATACTTAGTAATATTCTTAAAGTATCAATGGCGAAGGCACAGTTTTGTCTGGTGTATTAATTTGTATGTTCTCATTGATATGCTAAATAAGTAGGGGGAATCATTTGTTTAAAGGTCAAAAGTTTTGAAATTCGTTTTTGTGTGTGTGTATGCTCACTTTTATGCATTGCTTTAATACCCATGGAACTAGTGAATCATCTTAGCCTGAATCAGGTCATGCTTTTCTCTGCTTAAAGACCTCTAAGTTCTTATCATGGGCTTTAACTGATCTGCTCTGCCTACTTCTCCAGACTTTGTATCTTACCTGTTGCCAGTTCATGGAACTCCAGAATCCTGACCTTCTTCCTGTTTCTCACAGAGGCCAAGCTGGCTTACATCACAGGATCTTTGCATTTAAGACAGCCCTGCCTGGAATATGCTTCCCCTGTCACTTTATGGGCTGGTTCCCTTTTGTCAATCAAGGGACCACTAACATATCACCTCAGGGAGGACCTCCATGAGTCTAAGCTTCAGTAGCATTTTAGCTAGTCTTTTTCCTTCACCGAATCCAATTTTGTTTTCTTATTAAATATCCTCACTATTTTTTTTTTTTTTAAAGATTTTATTTATTTACTTGAGAGAGAGACCGTGAGAGAGAGCATGAACGAGGAGAAGGTCAGAGAGAGAAGCAGACTCCCCATGGAGCTGGGAGTCCGATGCGGGACTCGATCCCGGGACTCCAGGATCATGACCTGAGCTGAAGGCAGTTGTCCAACCAACTGAGCCACCCAGGCGTCCCTATCCTCACTATTTTAAGTGAGCTTATTTGTGACTTTACTCCTCTTTTACTCCTCTGTCTTGTGCCTAGAATGTAAGCTTCATGACATGTAAGAAGGCATGTCAGGTATCTCACTCATCCCTTTCTCTTCAAGTCTTAACACAGAGACTGGTGCCTATTAAATTTTTTTTAAGATTTTATTTATTTATTTGATAGAGATCACAAGTAAGCAGAGAGTCAGGCAGAGAGAGAGAGAGAGAGAGGAGGAAGCAGGCTCCCTGCTAAGCAGAGAGCCCAATGCGGAGCTCAGTCCTAGGACCCTGGGATCATGACCTGAGTCGAAGGCAGAGACTTTAACCCACTGAGCCACCCAGGTGCCCCCATGGTGCCTATTAAATTCTTAATGCATATTTACTCAATGAGAAATTAGATAAATGAATATTATAAAGGAAATGATAAAGGAATATCAGTAGTCTGGTCTACTCCTCATTTTATAGATGAGTAAATTGAAATCTCTTTGTGTCTATGATTTGTCACCTAAAAGAGTCTGTTAGAACAGACTGAGAAAATTAGTTCCAAACTTTTTAAATTCCTGGCCCAATGCACCATTAGCATGATACTTGCCTTCATTTTTTCCCCCAATCCTTTCTAGCTATATGGACAAGTCACCTAACTGGCCTGGGCTTTAGGCTATCTCATTTATAAAATAGGGTAATAAACTAGTGGTAATAAACTAGTCATGCTCGATCAGTCAGGTGGTTGTAAGAGCCAAGTAATAAAATTTAAAAATTTTTTTTAAAAATTAAAATTATGTGGTAAATAAGAAAAATATGCTTTGAAATATTAGTAATCAAAACCCAGATGCCACTAAATAATGTAATATAAAGCAGAGTAAAACTCTTTGTGGTCTACTTTTAAATGGGTTCAGATACTGAAATTCCAAAGAAACTGTAAAATGTATTCTTAGTGGGATACCTGGGTGGCTCAGTCGGTTGTGTCTGCCTTCAGCTCAGGTCATGATCCCAGGGTTCTGGGATCAAGTCCCACATCAGGCTCCCTGCTCAGCCGGGAGTCTGCTTTTTCCTCTGCCTTCTACTCCCCATACTTGTGCTTTCTCTCTATCTGACAAGTAAATAAATAAAGACTTAAAAAGAAAAGAAAAGACAATGCATTCTTAGCTATAGAAGGGATAAATAGATACATAGATACATAGACCTTTCTTCTTTCCTTTTAGGTAGTGGTTTTCACAAAAGGGTCCCCAATTCAGCAAATCCACATCATCTGAAAACTTGTTTGAATTGCAAATTCTCTGGCAGATCTCAGACCTAGTGAAATAGAAACCATGGGAGTTAGCCAGACAATCTGTGTTTTATCAAGGCCTCCAAGGAGGTCCTATTCATACTCAAGTTTGAGAACTTTTACTATAAAAGATTTAATAAGATAAACATGATGATAACTCTTAGAATTATGAGGACTTACTGTGTTAGTATATCTGCTCATAGAAGTTAATTTTAAAACCTAAAAGTTAAATCTGCATTAAAGTATGTCACCTACTCATTCCTATAATGAGTCGAGGACCAAATAAACCATGGAGCGTAGTTACCCAAAATGAAATAGGAGACCAATAATTGATCACTTACATATCATGGCTGATTGCAGAAGGAGGTCATAGTAATTACAAAGATATGCCTTCCAATTAGGCAGTGCATTGAGGAAATAAGGAATTTATCAGGATGGTTCAGAAAACAACAAAATGGGTTTGGTTTTCTTAAAAAGATGGTCATTCTTTTTGCCTCCCAGAATGCTTGCTGTTTCATCTCTCAAACAGTCCTTTTGGAGTTGACAGGAGAGCAGAGTACCTTGCTGTAATGGTTTACTAAATCTTACCAGGATAGTAAAAGTTAGTGGGCATCAAAATCAATTTTAATTACAAAACAAATAGGTATTCGAGTCAAATCTGTCTGCTTCACTTACTAGCTAAGTGAACCTGGGCTAGTTAGTTAACGTTCTCCAGGTTTCTCATCAGTGAGAAGGGAATGATAAATCCTGCTTCAGAGAGTTGTTGTAAGGACCAAATGAGATAATGGCAAGAGAAGACCCATCAGCATACCACTAAGCTGGGCACCATAAGTGCCCCTCATTCTCTGGTAGCTTCCCCTTTTCCTGTTCCCTTAGCAATCAATCTGTCTTTTTCAGGGTCCACACCTTTTTCTCTTTGGCTACACCTCAATTTCTAAAATATCAGGTATTGAAGAAATGAAAAGACATGAACGTGAGAAGAGATACATAATCTCAAACACAATAACTTGTATCAGTATAAATGGTATTTACACAATGAGCTCTTTTCTGCCGAGAGGACTGTACACTGTTGACAGGAAGACTTAAGTAGCTATTCCAAAGACGTATTAGACTCTTGTTTCATTCCCACTTATCATGCTCCTTACACACAAGCCTTTATGTTTATGTGTTTCTTCTCACCGGCTCACACACTCTTGCACACCAAATTGAGTCTATTGTGTGCTTGTATTACCTATGTGATATAGAGCTGTGGTTTAATAGCATTCCTCTGAAGTATAGTGTAAGTATCAGAGTAGGGCATAAGATCAAAATATTGAAGACAGGAAGAAAAAAGATACGATAGGACTGTAAAAGGATTGGCCTTAAAGCATTGTTGGATGGAAAAAATACAGTGTTAGGCAAAACTCATTGAATTCAAAAAGGGGATCAAGGACCAATCTTGATATCATCTGAGTTTGCACTTGAAGTTTGTAGATATTAAGCTCATTTCAGTACACACTGTATCAATGAGAAAGTGAAGCATGGGGAGGGACAATATCTTCTGCAGAAAAGAGTCTTAGAAACGGCTCTACAAGTAAACCACATGGCTTCATTTATGGCCCCTCCATGCCTCAGTGCCCTCAGTGGATAAGCTTAAGTCATCAGAATTCCCAGATGTCCTTATATATCATCGCAAAATGGGGTATGACTTTGTGATTTGCAAAAGGCAGAAAGTTCCTCTCTCAAACAGCCTGTCGTGCAAGTTTTCGATCATGTATGCATTAATCACAGCTTCCCAGTTGTTGGTTTTTTTAAACAGCTTTATTGAGGTATTTTACATATCATAAAATTGTCCCATTTGAGAATACAGTTCAGTGATTTTTAGTGACTTTACTGAGATACCACCATCATCAGTAAGTTTTAGAATATTTAAAACAAATATTTTATTTATTTATTTTACACAGAGAGAGAGAGAGAGAGAGAGAGAGACAATATAAGCGGGGGGAGGGGCAGAGGAAGAGGGAGCAGGAGGCTCCCCACTGAGCAGGGAACCTGAGTGGGACTCAATCCCAGGACACTGGGATCATGACCTGAAGGCAGTTGCTTAACCAACTGAGCCACCCAGGTGCCCAAGTTTTAGAACATGTTTGTCCCTCCAATAAGATATTCATGCCCATTTATAGTTCAATCCCCGTTCCTGTCCCCAGCCCCAGCTGACCATGAGTTTACTTCCTGTCTCTATAAATTTGCCTTTTTTGGACATTTCCTGTCAATGCGATCATACAATATATGGTCTCTCATGTCTGACTTATGTCACTTGGCAGAAGTTTCTTGAGGTTCATCCATGATGTAGACTATGTCACTAGTTCATTCCTTTTATTGCTGAATTATTAAGCCAAAAGCTCCTGTCAAATAAATTTTAAAGACCCATAGTTATTTAACTCTATGTATACAAAAACTGAAGAGAAAACACATTTCCAAGGAAGAACAAGATAGATTCAGCTGCAGAATATTGTTGTCTATATCTCACGTAATGGCTGTGGCTGATTCTACCTTCTTTGCCGTGTATTTGTTCATCTTGTAAAGAAAACATCCCAGCAAATGTTGACTGCTGATTGTCCTGTTGCACTCTCCAAAATTTCAGAATAGCTGGTTCAACCCCAGAATGGTGAAAATTTAAAAGCAATTTCTGGCAAACCACAGTTGAGAAAATGTGCCAGGCATTCATTTGGAGTGTGCTGTGATGGCAATGTGTTAAGTAATGTAATGGAGTTAAAAATTATCATAGTATTAAGATGAGTCATAGGAATCTGAAAATAAGTAGAAGATTCATTACTTTTAATATTTGAAGGTAAATTAATTCAGTATCTCATAGTTTTGTTGATTTCATTTTCTTTCATATTCTAATATCGTGTCAGAGAGATTGCTGCAATATTTACATATTGTCTTTGCTGTGTGCAATATAGTTACCCTCTCAAATTATCCACCTGGATCCATTTAATTTCATAATGGGTTTCTTTGGAAGTTGAGTTGTGGAACGTCATAAATGTTCAGGGAAAGCATGCCACTGTGGACTCAGAAATTATATAAAAAAGCTGCCAGTACACACGCTAAATAAAAACAGGTCATATAAAGTTTATTAACTAAACAAATTAAACCAGCTTGGTAATGGGGATTCACATGAAATTCCCGGAGCGCACGAATATACTTTGTAACCTGAGGTTAGAGCTCCTGTTTTTCTCACATATCATGTGCATTTTTCTGCTTTCCCCTTTTCTCTTCTATGTGGGGGCAAACACAGTCTTCTTTTCCTTGGGACAGGAGAGGCCTTTCCAAAGACAGTGTGGATTGAAAGATTCAAGCAGTGCCAGAGGACGGGAAAAAGGGTCAGTAGGTGGATTTGTGGTGACCCAGCTGTAATAGTCAGAGTGGAATTGTTCACTCAGTACATGGGGTAACCACTCTTACGTACCACATACTCTGCCATGAACACTGAGAGCATTGGTAAGATAAGCGCCTTGCCTTAAAAATGTAGCTTCTAGGGGCGCCTGGGTGGCTCAGTGGGTTAAGCCGCTGCCTTCGGCTCAGGTCATGATCTCAGGGTCCTGGGATCGAGTCCCGCATCGGGCTCTCTGCTCAGCAGGGAGCCTGCTTCCTCCTCTCTCTCTCTGCCTGCTTGTGATTTCTCTCTGTCAAATAAATAAATAAAATCTTTAAAAAAAAAATGTAGCTTCTATCATTATTCCATCAGGCAAAAGAAGAAACTGAGGCTCAAAGAGGTCGAGTAACCTCTCCGAAATCACTAAACAAGTGTCAGAGCCAAAACTTGACTCTGAACTCTGTCTAGAATTCCCACACGAAAGCCCATGTTCTTAACAATTATGCTAAACTGTCTCTCAAAACAGCAGGCAGGAGACCTGCCCCTCCCCACCCCTGCTGGCTCTTCAACTACATTAACAAGTCAAATGACCTGTAAGGTCTCTGCTTATTAATCTAAAGGATGAGAGGTTCATTCTAAACCAGGTCCCTCTCCTTGAGCAGAATCAAATTTTCATTTCCCTAATCTCTTAAGATGACTGACTCAAGGCTGGGGTGAGGAAAGAATCAGTATCAATTGCCTGTTGGAAAGGAAAGAGATGGCAGCTCTGTGTAAACACAGAGGAAGGGCGCGAGAGGCAAGACGATGGTGGTCCCCACCACACAGGGCTGGGGCTGTTGCAGTTGCCACCAGGAGTCCTAACAGGCACCCATCAAATCAAGCTTGAAAATCAAGCAGAAACTCTTCAGCGTCTGAGGAGACGTGTCATTTAGAAAGCAGAGGGTGTGTGTGTGTGTGTGTGTGTGCACGTGTTTAGGTCAATAATGAGTGATGAAAAGGAAGGAGACAATGTAGCTTTTAAAGAATGCATTCCTGGGGCCCCTGGGTGGCTCAATGGATTAAACCTCTGCCTTTCGGTTCAGGTCATGATCTTGGGCCTCTGCCTTCCGCTCAGGTCATGATCTTGGGGTCCTGGGATCGAGCCCCACATCAGGCTCTCTGCTCAGACAGCCTGCTCCCCACCCCCCACTCTCTGCCTACTTGTGATCTCTCTCTTTCTCTGTCAAATAAATAAATAAAATTTTTTTAAAAGAATGCATTCCGGAGTCCTTTCAGTTATGTAAGACTTTCACAGTATGTCAGTAATGTTAGTTTAGTGCAAGAAAGGTCAAAAAGTTAAACTCTGATACCTTTATCTTTTCACAAAACTTATTCCGAAGGAAGCTATATGTAAAAAGAAAAACAAAAAAGGAATATATATTACAACAACAACGACAACAAATCCTTTCTGATATTCATTCCAAGTAATGGGTTTCACCTCATAGCTATTCTTTTCTGCAAAAGGTTTGTGTTATTATCCTCGGGTATTATTTTCTGATGGTATCCGTGTAGTGGGTCATTATCGAAGAGCTGGCTTATTTCTGGAAGATGTTATTAAATGCTGTGGAGGTATGGTTATTTCCATTAAAATGCCAGAAGAAAGGAGAAATGTGAAAATACAACAGGTAATTCTGAGGAAACCAAGCTGAACCTTAGAAAATGAGACAATTTGGTGCTAAAACTTTGAGTTGTGGCTAACTTCTCCTTTGGGGTTAGCCTGTTCCATTTCAGTTACACAAAGGCCATGGCAGAGGAGACACAAACTCAAGGGTAGTGAGGCTAAGCAGGTAGCATGTGTGAGCGGACAAGGCTGATTGGTGACAGAGATCTGGGAGCAATAAGACGATTCCATATTTCCCCTCACCTTGTGATAAGAAAAATAATAGTACAAGTGCAAATTTAGAAAGTAATAGACATTCAACCTCCATGTCAGACATGTAATTGAGCCTAGACAGGTATTGGCTAGCCAGATGCTTCATAAAAAGGACACAGCTGTAATTCTCAAACCAATTGCTCCTTCCTTTTTTGTTTTTTTTGTTTTTTTTGTTTTTTTTTTAAAATCTGGGTCAAAAATCCAGAGGAGGGTAAAGGTTGCATGCAGCCGAAGGGAGAGAACACAGCAATCAGGAAGCCCTTTAATACCTTGGATGGGATTTAGAGATATGGGACAATTTCTCTAATTTATTTACCTCCTGTAGGTGCTGTGGAACTCTCAGCGTCCCAGGCGATGGGGTGTGATGATATAAGAATGTAACATGTGCAAGTTGGTCGGTGCTATGTTCAGGGACTTGTAATAAGGAAACCAGTCCTGAGGTGTTATGGTCTACAGAAGTCAGTCACGAGGACTAAAATTAGCAGAGTAGCATTGGAAACTAACAGACAGATGGGAAGTTGGTGGAGTTTTTGGATTCAGGATGGGAGGAAAGGTCCAAGAAGGTAGAGATGTTGGTGGAGACTCTCAAGAAAGAGGTTGGTTCCACTGATAATATTGTACCAGAAGAAAAGGAGCAAGTTTTAAAAGGTCAGAGGCAGGGTCCAATCAGCACATAATGAGTTATTTCATATGGGCAAACATTCCCAAGCACAGGAATGGGAGAAAGGAGAAGTGTGTATCTGACCCGGAGTTGCCCCGTGAGCTGCCCCACCCCCCCTGCAGGAGGTGCTTGGAGATCCAGTTCCAGGTATTTTGTGTTTAAGATACTGACAGAACATTTCCCACTTTAGAAAGTTGACCCCTAACCTGATGTTCCCTCTCATTGTTCTCCTATATTGAAACTTTAGGTACATTTTACCTGCGGGTCCCTCTAGAGTTTTGTTTCCAAGAGTCCCCTGGGAAACAAATCTGTGAAAGTTTGGGCTTCAGATTTTTTCTGTCTGAAAGGCAATCTCAAAGATCAGCTCAGGTGGATCTGTCCATGTGCATACCTTTGTGAACAGCCATGAAAACTAATCAGCAGTATGAGTGAGAGCAAGGGGATCCAGACTATTCAACCGCAAGTCGGAATGTCATAGAATGATGCCTCAGTAAGTGCATCACGGAAAACAGACCATTCTGCACAGAAACTGACCAGCTCTGACAGGGTTGTGTCCAGCATCTGGCTTAGCCAATGTGCAATAATACTCTTTTCTTTTGTATGACAGAAATACACACACACACACACACACACACACAGATATACAAACACAAAATATTTGAACAAATATAATAATTCGTCATTCTGCTGTTTGGTAACATGCAGAAGACAAGAGTTAACATTTGCTTATCATGTACTGTGTGCCAGGTACTACCCAGGTTTTCTTTGGAAACCTTGTTTCGGGTTCCATCTCAGCAGCAGGGATAGCAGGACTGAATATTACAAACCTAGACCATCCTAGAAATTCTGGACCATATGGTCGAATACCTATGCCTTCCTCATTTTCTTCTAACAGAGCTTGAAAACTCCAGCAAGTTATTTGGAAGTCTGTTTGATGTCGGTCTCTAGTGAGAAGCAATGTGACTATTCACTTGCTGCAATCGGATGGATATCTGTCTGGGAAAGAGGACGGAGGGTGGATGGGGTGCAGGGGGACCCCTCACCACAGGCTTTGATCTTCTTCAGCTCCTCCTGGGATATCTTACCTTTTGATGTTGGGAATCTGTTAATTACTAGTTGAAATTGGTTTGAGGGACTAGGAAAGAGTTTGAAGGCACTGTTCTCAATGTACATGTACTTTGATCTGAGAAACTTTAGGGCAACTTTCCAGGGATCTCAGGAAAATGAGAAGGGCTCAGTCCTTGGCCCCTGCCCAGCAGTGGCCTCGATTTTGGTCCTTTTGTTCTATTATGGTACCATTCTTATTTAGCAGACATCTTCAAAGCCCTTGTGGTTTCCTTGATAGTAAAATGACAACAACTTTTAGAATCATATTGTATCTTTCACACCACAGACAGTGTACTTGATAATTCCCCCCCGCCCCTTAGACCTTAATTTGAAACTTCCCTTCCTCTTTTTTGTGTAACTCCTGGCTAACGCTACCACGAATATCTCTTGCAACATAATCTTGATTTGTAAGACAGTATATTAATTAATAGGTTTGGAGTCAAATTTCCTGCCCTATCCTTTGTTGACTCAAGTTAACATTTTCCAAGTTGACCTGAGAGGCTGACAAATGCTCAGAGGTTTGACAGGCAGGTGGTGCTGGAGAATCCCGCTTGCCTTTTTCCTCCAAATAAGGCAACACAACCTGGCACCCTGCCTAGTAATCCAATTCTCCTAATGAACACGTTTCCCTCATCTGAGGCCTTGCATTGTGACCATGCTACAGGGCTGACAGAGAGATAATTTTCAGTGTTGGGGGAAAAAAACACCGGAGGAAACCCTCTTAAGAGCATGTTTTGTTCTCGTGTCACAGCCCATTATGGCATTTTCATTTTAATTGTACGCAAAACCCATTTAAAGAGGTGTTATAATGTGACTGCTCCCTTGGAAAATAGAGAGGAGTGATATGGGTGTGTTTTAGAGAAGCTGGCCAGTTACCTAGGCTGTCATCATCATATCTTAAGGGTGCTAACATTGTACTGGGTATCTAAGTAAATGCAATATATTTGGTTCTCTGGTACATGAATCCCTTGTCCTTATATAAGTAATAGATTCATATCAAAGTATCTCAGGCTACAGAGTAGTGTTCCTCTTTCAAAGACAAAATATGCATTGCTACGCATGGGCATTTTCTAGTTTTTCAAATGGAAATTAAGTCATATAGATAAAATATGCATACATTGTGACTCTGGAATTACTCATTTAAAAGAATCATTGAGGGTGTCTGGGTGTCTCAGTTGGTTAAGCATTTGCCTTTGGCTCAGGTCATGATCCCAGGGTCCTGGTGTCTTTTCCTGTGTCTGGCTCTCTGCTCAGTAGGGAATCTGCTTCTCCCTCTCACTCTCCCTGTGTTCTCTCTTTCTCTCTCTGTCTCTCAAATAAATAAATAGTAGATAAAAATATAAATAATATATAATATAATAAATAATATATAAATATAAATATAATAAATATATATAATATCTTTAAAATAAAATAAAAATAAAAGAATGGTTAATAAGGTTTTGCTCTTCCTTTATTCTCTCCCTCATCATGGGCAGTGGCCCAAACTTCAAAGCATTTAGGGCTTCCTGACCTTCTGTAAGTAATAATGAAAATCCCCAAGGCCAGAGAAATGAAGCCATGGGGTCTTTTCCGTAAACTAAATCATGTTCCCTAGGTATCAATTTCTATACCCTTCTGTAAGAAGCAAATCTCCCAACTGAAAGAATTTCTACATCACTTTGACTTTCCCCGCTGTGGTCCCTTCCTTATTTAGCAGACTTCGTTCTATATGCATAATTGGGAATTAATTTTCTAATTAGGTTCTTCACATTTATGAAGTTGTTTGATGGGGTGTCTGTTCCTCTAACATGGCCTAAAGGCTAAAGTCGAGGTAATAATTCTTTTTTCTGGCTTTGCCCCTAATTCAGCTAAGGTTCCTGGGAAATATATTTAACTTTTATGAGATCCCGGTAATACATCTTTAATACCGATCTACCTTTGAAAGGTTGTTAGGAACGTGCTAACTAAGACTTTAAGACTCATTACAATATGGTTGGTTTTATTTATAGGAGTTGCTCAAACAAAATGAAGCCATTTCTTTTGCAACATGAAGGGAATTTAGAAAACCAGGAGCAACAACTGCAGAAAGTAAAATCAGATGGTGCTGGCAGGCAAAAGAACATTGAATTGACACTTGAAAAAGAGGTGACACGGAAGATTAATGGCTGATATTTTTACGGCGAATGGATAAGTAGGACTGGATTGAGGTGTCTGGGTGACTCGGTTGGTTAAGCGTCTGACTTTTGATTTCAGTTCAGGTTGTGATGTCAGGGTCATAAGATTGAGCCCCACATTGGGCTTCACACGCAGCGGGGAGTCTGCTTGACAGTCTCTCTCTCTGCCCTTCTCTCCAACTCATGCACGCTCACTCTCTCTCTCCCTCTGTCTGCCTCTTTCTCAAATAAACAAATAACTTAATTTTTTAAAAAAAAGCTGGATCAGGTATGGGCTATAAGAATTTGTCACTTGACTTGCCACAGGTAGAGAAATTGACAGCCTATGGCTCAACCATCCTGGGATCATGAAGGCTAGTATAAACAAAACCATCTAAATAGTCCTTTTTACTTGCTAACCATTAATCTTAAAATAAACACTAAGTCATGATGTCCCAATTTTTTCTACAGCAAGGATGATGTTACTTATTATTATAGGTACACAGTAGCATGTTTATAAGGACAAGGAGTAATGACATTGTATATTGATAAAAGGCCATCCTCATTTCATTGGAAATCAGTGTCACTAACCCTACTTGAAATTTGAATCAAAAAAAAAAAAAAAAAAGAAAGAAAAGAAAGAAAGAAAGAAAAAACAAAACCAAAAAACAAGATACTCCTCAGCAGCCTCCAAATAAGAACCACCTCTCATACTGACTTCCTTTGAACATCCATATTTATTTGAGTGAGCTCATTTACATGGATGTCAGGGCCAAGCAAAAACTTTTAAGAACTAAGCATGAGCCTGAATATACGATGAATAATAAGTCATGCTCAGCCTCAGGAAAAAAAAAAAGTTTCTTTTACTCCTGACCTGCTTTACTCTTTACCATTTAAGTTACCCTTTGGGTCCGTGTAGCTTCTAAACACATGACCTCCTACTCTAAAAGTTCCCAGTTTACAACTACAACCCCTGTAACTCTCAAGATCCAGCCAGGGTAACAGCCTAGAAAGGAGGCCAAATGACAGGAGTGGGAAAATGGGTTTACCCCGAGGAGCTCAGGAGGCCTGTTTGCTGTGTCCATCTCTCACTCTGAGTACCTGTGTGATTTTGGACAAAATAGCTAAGCCTTTTGTTCCAGTATAGGTCAAACAAAGAGGTCTTGGTGTTCGGAAATTGGAAACACGTAGCTTCTAGATCTTTACCTACCACAAGCATTACCCAAGGAAATGTGGTTCAGTCCAACATCTTAAGCAATGAGCTTACACTCACCAGGAGCAAGTATAACAGAATGGCCAAGAGCAAAAGCTGCTGGTGTTGCATTTGGGTGTCATCATTGCCACTCTCCCCAGCTACTTAATTATCTCAGCCTCAATTTTGCAGCTGTTACATGGACTAAAGATTCTACTTCACAAATCTCTTTCTCTTCCCTACTCTCTTTTCCTCCTGTTTTCAGTACTTAACAGTAGAGTTTTGTTCTGATGTGTTTTGTTTTGTTTTAAAAGCCTGAAGGAAGAACTGGAAGGAGGACCTTAACCAGCTCGCCTGGGTTGAGAGTGACAAGTCTAAGAGAATGAATCCATCTCTGGGACTGGCCATTACTTGACCTTGATTCTATTCTCCCTGATAGCACCCAGAATCTTTATAAAAATTAAATTGAAATCAAAACATAGCATCTCTTTATTCAAAAACCATCCATAGTTTCTCACTGTAAAGAATAAAATTCAGACTCATTACCATATCCAAACAGTAATTTTTGACTATGTACCCCTTCCCTCCCACCTTCCTCTTCCTCCTCACCACTTCTCTCCTCCTACACAAATTCAGCCTCCTCCTTCTCATCTTCCTCCTCTAGGAGAAGAAGTCTCTAGCCCCACAACTGTGCAGAGTTCATGCTTGTAGTGGAAAATATGCCCCCTGAATTCTGGTCAGCCTGTCCATATTATAATTCATCATATCCTTCCCCAAACTACTAAGCAACTAGTGCTCCTGACTTCTGTTAATAGCATTGCTGTTGTTAATAGGGAACCAAATTCACTGTATCATTCCTTTTGGCTCCTCTCCATCCCTCTTTCTCTTTAATTGCTTACCAACTTTCCTGTGGGGTGTGTGTGTGTGTGTGTGTGTGTACACACACATACCTTGATTTGTATTTACCTTTTCTTATTGCCATTGTTGGCTCTCAGATCAGGTCCTCAGAACCTGAAATAGTGCAATGCCATCCCAACAGGTCATCCAACACCTCCTTCTTGTTTCTCTCTTTCACTTAAGGTTATAAAGCTGTAAGATTAATTTATTTTATGGAGTACAGCCCTGATCATTTGATGTCCATGCTCCCAAATATTTATTAGCCATTTAATAAAGTCTAAACTCTTTAGCCTGACTTTCAAAGTCCTCTACTACTTTTCTAAGCTGGTTTCCAACCTTTCATTTATTATTCTATTTACTCATTCCTTTATTTTTTCAATAAATATTGATCAAGTTCCAATAATATGCAAGATCCCAGAAATACAACATTGAACAATTTAAGTGTGAAATTTTCATTCTGATGGAAGAGAAAGGCTCAAGCACACACACACACACACACACACACGCACGTGCGCACATGGAAGTGGTATAAAAGAAACAAAACATACAACAAAAATAAAGTATTAGAGAAGTAACTATATTTTTAAGTAGTGCTTAAATATATCCTGCACTGAACCTACATTGAATAACGAACTAATCCTGAATACTACCTAGTATTTTCTGCCTATTTTTCTTTGCTTATGCTCTGTCTTCTCAGGATGTCCTTTTCTCTAATAGTCAACATCTGATCCATGTTTGAAGGCATATATATTGAAGATTTCTTTTTGCTTCCCCAGTGTCAACTTTCCTTGGATCTACCCCTTCCATGTCCTCAACCCAGGTCTTATTCTAGGAGTGAGTTATTTTCTTTAACATTATGTTCATCTGACATGGCTGATCTATTTTTTTTTTTTTTTTAGCCTTTGCCTCTTTATCTCCAAGTCATTCACCAATATGTGATGAACACTGGGATGGTTTGTTGATGGCATGACTCTAAATACCTCTAAATTACATTTCCCAGCAAGCCAATGAAGGAACAACTGTACTAAGTAGTACATGGAGAAATAACATGGACTATAAGAGGGAAAGAGTTGAATTTTCACTCCTTTGTTTATATTTCCATAGTTCAGTATCTGTTATTGAGCCAGAATTATACAACTCATTATCTAGGTCAATCGAGTGAGCCACCATGCCAGCACAGATGTGCTACTTTTGCACTAGAATTCTCAGTGGTACAGTTGCTTCCAAGCTGGCACCTATGATTAATAAAAATGTTAAATAAATAGATTAGAGAGACAATGAAATCAACAAAGCCTACGTGATGAGCGCAGTAGGCTCTAAATGTGGCATCTTCATGTTTTATGAAATTCTGTTAGCTGCTTAAAATTGTGGGAGATCAATAGCCACTTTGTATTTGTGCTGGTATTGGTTCATTGGTTCTAAGCAACAGAAACTGAATCCAGATAAAGAAAATGTTGTAGAAAGGAATGTCTGGTCAAATGAATTAACAGATTGAAAGCAAAGGTGTTAGACTAGGCTGGAGAACCAGATAACAAAAATGTGTATCTGTAGCCCCATCACATGAAAGTTGGACACATCCTCACCCACAGTTTTCCTCACATGATTCCACTCAGCTTTGCTTTGCATTATTCTGCTCAAGACTAATCTCTAGGACAGTGTGTTCATTTCCTAGTTGTGATCATATGTCTACTCCTTGACCAAGAGAAAGCAAGGCATTCTCTTGTAAAATTCTACCCATACTGTACACAAACAACAGATGTCCATTACTTTGATAAGCTAGAATCTGAAAACCTTCACTGTCCTACTTCACACATATCCTGGGTCAATTGCCAATTTGTGTTGAACGCAAGCAAAACGACTTTATCAAGACGCTTTGCTGTGGTAGTCACATCACATTTGCTCAAATTTTGGAAGCATGAAGCTGTGCTTTGAGGCATATGGGTGAATTTGGTAGAAAAAAAGATGTAGCGTTTGGTGTATTTTAGTTCATCAGTTTGGCTACACGAAGCTTACACTGCCATGTATTAGCAAATGAATTGTACTAATCTGTCTTTGAGCTGTGTTGGAATGATTTTGCCAAAGATGTGGGGAATGACAATGTTCAAGACACAGATTTTGTTTTTTCAACCCAAAAGTCTGTCCTAGACTATCCCTTGTCCCCTTGGAGGATTCTTTTTTTTTCCCTAAGATTTTATTTATTGACTTGACACACAAAGAGAGACCACAAGTAGGCAGAGAGGCAGGCAGAGAGAGAGGGGGAAGCAGGCTCCCTGCTGAGCAGAGAACCCAATGCAGGACATGATCCCGGGACCCCAAGATCATGACCTGAGCCGAAGGCAGAGGCTTAACCCACGGAGCCATCCGGGCGCTCCCCTTGGAGGATTCTTAATAAATGTGTGCACAGCCCAAATAAGCCAGGCATCAGGAAACGTTATTATTAGTGCGGGCATTGACTCCAATTACCAACGTAGAGCTCTAGTGAGGTGGGCCAGAGCATATAGGAGACCGGTTTGTCTGAGGATTTTAGGGCTAAGGAACTGGAAGCTAATGCATGCTGAAAGTCCCGTTTTTCTCCTTTTCTGAAATTACAAACCTGATCTGAGTGTCAAATTCAAGGAAAGTCTAAAACAGGTACCATCCTTCCCAGTCAGAGGATAACAAAGGCAAAGAAAAAAGAGCCAAAGATTTGGTCCCCATGCTTAGCGTTCAGCTGCCCCAGGCTGCCCGACTGAGGCCTTTGCAGTGGTTCAGAGCTGCCCCCAGGATAGCCGCATCCAAACCCATCTAAAATCCCCACCAATAAAGAGAGGAACCAAGGCTAGTGTCATGGGATTGTGACCTTTGCAGTTGCCCTGTGCTCAGAAACACCCTACACGTGCTTTAACATACTGCTGTTCTCTTGAAGTTATTAACAACTTGAACGGAAGGCCTGCATTTTCATTTTGCACTGCGCCTTGCATGTTATTATGTCTAATCCTGAGCAGCACAGAAACAAAGGAAGCCAGAATTGCTTGCAAGCTATTCTGACATGCATATTAAAATACCATAATATTTCGGTACATTAATTTATGTCTGAAACACAAAATCATACATTATTACTTAGAGCAGAAATGAGCAAACATTTCTACAATCTAAACCACAAGGTGCTGCAACTTTTAATGTCTTTAAACAAAAGCCATCACTCGCGACTGTAGTGCGGTACAAAAAATCCTAGAGTTCGTGCAATCCATATTCAAAACACTTTCTCTGGAGGAAGGGCAGCCAAGGTAGGAGACAGGCAAAAATGATGAAGAAGAACGACAACACTCTCACCACTAGAATCCTCTTTGTAGCCAGACCTCAAACATGTTGATTTATCCAAGACAGATCACTTTCCTGAAACCCAAAATGTATTTGATAGGTAAGGGGTGGGCAAAAGGAGTGAAAGGGGTCAAAAGGTACAAACTTCCAGTTGAAAAAGAAGTCAGTCAGGAAATGTAATGCACAGAATGTTTGGTCTTAATGATTCTGCATTGCCTATCTAAAAGTTGCTTAGAGGGGTGCCTGGGGAGTTCAGTGGGTTAAGCCTCTGCCTTCGGCTCAGGTCATGATCCCAGGGTCCTGGGATCAAGCCCTGCATCGGGCTCTGCTCGGCAGGGAGCCTGCTTCCCCCTCTCTCTCTCTGCCTGCCTCTCTGCCTACTTGTGATCTCTGTCTGTCTAGTAAATAAATGAAATCTTTAAAAAAAAAAAAAAGTTGCTTAGAGAGTGGACCTTAAAAGTTCTCATCACAAGAAAAAAAAAATTGTTAAGTATGTGTGGTGAGGGATGTCAACTAGACTTAATGTAGTGATCATTTTACAATAGATACAAATATTAAATTATGTTATTTGCCTAAAACTACTATAATGTTCTGTGTCAATTATATCTCACTTATATCTCAATTTTATACAGATGCCTAGATAGATATAGATACAGATATCTATCATATATAGCTATATAATTGTTTTTTCTTCAAGAATGGGTATTAACTCATGGAAGAAATGGTATTTTTATTTTTATAAATAATCTTGTTCTTAATTTATTCAACTATTTGTTACATGAAGCAAATCACTCTGCTAGGTTCAAGACAAAATATAGCTTGATATCCATCGTGGAAGGCTGACTTAGAATATAGATATGTACAAAATGCTGAATCTCCTACAAGGGTGGTGGTCTGTGAGAACCAGCTTTTAGAATATGTATTTATATACCTAAAGTCCTTTCATATATTCCCAGTACAGAAAGTTGAATTTAAAAAAAAAAAACAAAATTTTTGAATAAAGCCAACTCATATGTAGATCTTGGTATAAATGTCACTTGCTAGGAGAGGCCTTCCTTGTTTTTTTTTTAAACCAAATCAGGTCTCTCTTGTTATTCTCTCTAAGGACATCTGTTGTTTAACGTTATAGCATTTTAAAAAATTTTTTATTGCAGCTTTTGTGTATCTAGTTATTTGATGTTTCTTTCCTATATTAAATTGTAAGCTTCTTAAGGGAAAGAACCAAACTTCCCCTATTCTCTAGTGTATGCCAAGCATTTAGCATGATTCCAAAGAACACAGTAAATGTCTCATAAATATAAATTGAATTAAAAAAAAAAAAAAGGCATGAGAATCCCAGCCCTGTTTTCGAAGTGGCATCAAGTGCAAAGACTCTGAGTTATGAACAAACATGGTGGGTTTGAGGACCAGAAAGAAAGGCCGGTATGCCTGCAATACAGTGAGCAAAGGCTTATGGGTAAGAAAGAAGCAATGAAGTCTGTGAAGGGCACCAGATCCATGTCAAGTAAGGGCCTGTAGGCCAGGGTAGGAGATTAAATGTGATAGGAAACCATTGGAAAGTTTTTAAGTTGCTAAGAGATACACTGAAATGACATGTGTATTATAATATCATAATATTTTGGTACATTCATTTAAGTCTGAAACACAAAATAATACAATATTATTTTAGAGCAGAAAGGGGCAATATTTCTACAAAGGGCCAGATAGTAAATACAGTAAGCTTTGCAGACCATATGGTCTCTGCCGCAAGTCCTCAGCTCTCATTGTAGTGCAAAAGTAGCCAAAGGCAAAACTTACACTAATACATGTTGCTGTGTTCCAACAAAACTCTATATAAAAAACAGGCAGCAGGCCAGATTTGGTTCACCAGCCTTAGTTTACCAATCCCTGAACTAGGAGAACATGGGACCGTTTGCAGCTACTTCAAAAGGGATGCCTATTAAAATGCGGATTCTTGTGCCCTCCACCAGGCACACTGAACCTAAATGTCTGGGTCTGAAGCTGAGGAGTCAGTGCTTATTAGCAAGTTGCCTTAGAGAATTATGTGTGTGATTAGGTTGAGAGCCACTGTTCTAGAAACCCAATCCATTCCCCTCAGAGTAGAGGACTGAAAAATATAACTGATCGGCCTGCAGAAGCACTTTCGGTGTAGATGGGCTAATATTGGAACATTCTGCATTCATCTAAGGGCAAGAGGCAGGTTGTAAGAACTGGCCAATAACCTGGAACAGAGAGTGCCAGGAGGCTATACTGCAGAGTGTATTATAGTAGTAGCAAGGGAGAACGCTCTGCTTAGATAAGGCTGAGAAGATCAGCCCTCCCTTTGAGCTCCCTGGTTTTAATTATTGATGCTAAAAATACATTTCCCTTAATTGTTTTGTGAAAATAAGTTAAATAAAGAATAAAGCTGTTCCATACATGCACAGGCAAACATTACACTCTTTTCACATAAACACTGGGATGATTCCTCAGAGTGTTCCTTTTCAAATTTGGTTGCAAAATAACACCCACAGAATGTATTTCCAACCACAAAATACTGTGACAGTAAGCAGACAGCACAAGAGAGCCTGTTATGCTTTATAGATTGCAATGATTATATTGCGATTATATTGCGGGAGCAGTTGATGCATTTGTTGGTGTTCATTCTATTTCACATTTGCATTTAAATTCCTGTGGAACAAAGATAAGATAAAGAGGGAAACAAATGATGCTTATTTGTTGTCGTATTGAACTTCTATTATAAGTATTGCTTTAAAAGAGGGTGAAGCTTTGTAAGAAAGCATTCCACGTGTTCTCTACAAAACATCAGATACACATTCAATCATCAACTAGAAATATGCAGGGAAACATATCCCTAGGGCCTTAATAAAAATCATAAATCAATAAGGAATAACCCAAAATGCGGTCGACTTCAAGGGGCAAATGAAGTACTCAAACTCTCTTTGACATGTTCATCCATGTTTTATTGATACATAAGAATTATAGAACTACATTTGAGTTTTAAAACACTATCCTTTTTATTGTAAGCTTTCTTTTAAAGCACGGCTTGATATTCACAAGTTTCCTCTTTCAAATAATATGTGTATCCACAGCATGATTCTTTGATGAATTTATGCAGATCAGTTCTATATCCAGGGTAATTCTTTCTACTCCTCCAAGCTATCTGTTTTGTTGGATCCATTGGGGGGGGGAATCTCTTTGTAGAGTTTAATTGTGCATCCTAGTAAGTGAATGTTGGATTCCTCTATCAACATAGGAAACACACCTGCCTCCCCATATGATGTGTTTGCCGTAATGAAACCCAGAAGAATGAGAAAATGCCACCTCTTTCTTCCAAGTTGCTAAGTGGCATATCAGTTCACTGATTATCTCAACTAATAATTTAAATATCACACTTATTTCTATAAATATGCCTGATCAAAATAACAATCAATTGTTCAATGGCAACAGTTAATGATATGAATGTATTTGAACTCGTAACAAAAGTTTCTCTGATTTTTCCATGCTTTACGGTACATTTCTCAAAGAAAACATTAGTCCAGAATTTTCTGGATATTGGTTGGGGGAGTCTGGAAGTTCTTTCTCACAATGACCACTCTTCATAAGAAAATGCAATGGGATCATTAAATCAGGAGAATAATATCTAAGAACCACGGCTTGGCTTGTTTTCATTCTTTGATATTTGAAGACATCCTGGCATATTGGAAGTTCTGGGAAATTCTGTAGGAAAGACATGTATGAAGCTTTGTTTTTCTAAACTGTTCAGAGAATATATTTTTAAAATCTAACACCTGGCATTGGCATGTGTATTCCCAGGAAAACCCTGGTCTAAGTAGTAACTAGTAACTATCAGTAAGTACTTTCTTCTGTTTTTATTATGCTTCTTTTATAGCTCCTCAGGCATGTTTCTTAGTATACATTTTGGGCATGTTTATTCATTTGTCATGCATTCAGCAAATATCTGATAAACGTCTCTGTGTCGGGGGCTGTTGGGTACTGAGAATAAATCAGTTCAATAGTATATTTTAATTTTGTTTTCAAAATATAAGATAGCAGTTGCTAATGTAAATAATAAATTATATTTTAAAATCAAAGTATCACAGCACACCAAATTCAGACTATTTTAGAATCTTCACAGTTCAGAAAAATCGCAAAACAATAGGTATTTTTCCATGTATGTCATTAGGGCACCTAGATGGGAGCAAGTACCTTATTTACTGTCATGACTTTCCCTGGAATACTGACAATAATGCATTTAAATAACCCATAGTTATGAGATTTAGAATCAGAAGCAAAGAAACTCGAAAGCATTGAATCTAGCCTCTTGCTTTAGATGAATTTCTATGATCTAAACCAGTTCCATCAAATGTTTTGAAAATCAGATCATAAACAAAATTATATAAGCTGCCTATCATAGAATGTGAATGCAGAATTGCAGAAACCTGGCCCATTTTTTTCCAATTGTAAGGTGATTTGGGTTAGAAAACCTATTTTTAGAAATAGTAAGCATTTTGAAAGTTCAGAGAAGCTTCAAGCTATAGATTTGAATAATAGCCCATGGAAAAAAATAATTCTGATTCTCATTCCTAGGTCTCTGATGCCACTTCGGTCCTGTTACTAGAGATGAAAGAGACTACCAAGTTAGCTTGGTCCAGGGTTTTTGTCACAAACTGCACATCTTATTAATTATTCCTTTCATTTGCTGGTAAGGAAACCCAGTTCAAACTAGCTTAAGTAAAGAAGAAAAACAGCAATAATAAAACTAACAAATAAATGCCAAGAGATGTTTAGGAGATGTTGTCTCACTTTACCTGAAGAGAGTAGGCGTACAATTTGCTTCAGGTTTAACTGGCTTCAATGGTACAGAGCATGTCATTGGGACCTCATGTGTGTGTGTGTATGTCTCTCTCTGTTTTGGCATGGCTCTCAAACACTCCCCTCCACCTGCTGATTCCCGGTAGCTGCAGGCTTACAAAAGCCTTGCAACTAGAAAATCCAACAGGAAGAGCCACCTCTTTTTAGCGATTCTCATAATTGACTCTCACTGGGCTGTCCTGACTCATTTGCTTATGCTGCAACCAGTCACAGTGATCAAGAGAGTAGAACGATCTGACGGACCAGGCTCAGGAGATGTTTCTATTCCTGGAGTTGGCACAGACCAATAGTGAATGACAGGGAGTGGGGCAGGTGTGGTTTTCCCGCAAGGATATTGAGGCACAGATACCCAAAGAAGGGAGAATTGATGCGAGGCAGGCAAAATCAACAGGTACCCATTATATTATTTTCAAATGGACGTTTTAATAGAAACATAAAGTATCAAAGAAAAAGAGGGAATTTCTCATTGGATGGTCCTGGGAATAGGGAAAGAGCCCAGAGACCTGATTATTCATCCATACCTCACAGCTCTTGAGGGAAGCTGACCATCTGTTCTGGTTTTCCTGGGATGATCCTGGTTTGCCAGCATAACTATTAATAGCACCCATTTTTCCTTGTGAAACTGTTCTGCTTTGCTTGTTGAAATTTAGGGTTGCTCGATCCTGGGGAATTTCAGAGATCTATTATTGTCCGTCAAACACAGTTGTAAAACTCTTGATCTTCACCTACGTATTCATTCTAATAAATCTGTTTCATCTGAATAACACAAAGCTCTTGCAATAGTTTAACTCTGATTATTCTCTTTCATTTTACTTGTTTCTTATGCAAAATTAAAAATTATTAATATAATTTTATACAATTAATAATTGTGTAGAGTTACCCACATTTGGCAAAGTCTGTTTACATCATTGCTTCTTGAATCCTGATCTTTCCCCTGAGATAAATTTTCATTTCCCTAAACTATTCCTTTGGAACGTAAAGGGGAGGGGGGTCCCTGGACCAACATCCTCAGCATTACCTTGGGGCTTGTCAGGAACACAGAATCTGGGGCTCACTAAATCAGATTCTGTGGTTTAGTAAGACATCCTGATTATTTTTTATACTCATTAAAGTTAGAGAAACCTGATTTTAGGACAGTGATTCTCCACACTGGCTGGGCATTCAAGTCTCCTATGTGGCTTGAAAACTTAAGTATCACTATACATATTTAGACATGGAGATTTGTAGACCCTAAGGCCCTTTCTCTGACAACTAAATTAGGATCTTTGAGCATAGACCCACTGCTCTAAGAGGTCCTTTTTTTAAGAGCAACTGGTGACAGACTCATTTTTATTTTTTTGAAAAGTACTTATTATTCATTACTGAATAATAGTTTAGCCAATTATACATTTCTAGATTGGCATTTATTTTCCCTCAGTGATTTAAGGTTTTAAAAGATCTTTACTCTTTTCTGGCTTCAACTGTTTTTTTCTGGGAAAACTGTTGAGAATAACCCTTTTCCTTTGTAGGCAATCTGAGTTTTTAATTTCTAGTTGCTTCTAAGATCTTCTCAGATTGTACAACGCTACTCCATTGCGGCTACTTATGTATTTCTTACTTATTGTTACATTTAGGATTTGTTGTGTTTTCTTATTCGGAGGATTTGTGTCATTCATCATTTTTGAAAAATTCTTAGGTATGCTATTGTCCCATATTCTATTTATTCTCTTTTTTTCCTGGAAAGTTAGTTAGACTTATGCAAAGCATTTATATTTTATCTTCCTATGGGTCTCTTATGCTCTCATATTTTGATCTTCTTGTCTGTCTCTTTAGCATTCAGGAAAAATTCTTTATATCTTCCAATTCTAATATGTTACTGAACATATGCACTGAGTTTTTGTTTTGATGCTTTTATTTTTTCACTTTTTTCAATTTCTATTTAGAATACTTCATTTCTAGAAGTTCTTTTTATAATCTGACTTGTTTTTCTTATATAGTATCTTTTTCTTGCTCATTATATCAATTCTTTAAAAAATAGAGTTATGTTACAATCTGAATCTCATAATTCCAATATCCAGAGCTTTTTCTGTTGTTCTTGCTGATTATTGCTCATGGACACCTGTTTTCCTGCTCATTTTGCAGTTTTAGAGAGGAGCTTGTGTTCGCTGGAATTAATCTGTGGATGTTTTGTGAGGCCATAGTGGAGGGTGCATTCCATCTTTGTAGAGACTCCTACCCTTGTAGAGAAACTTGTGTTGGCTTCTACCAAGTTCTATAAAATACAACCAAGTCATGACCACTTTGAATTTGTGTCTTGGGGTTTCCTGATATACACTGGTTATGTAAATTTTGAATCCCAAATTTGCCTGAGGCCGGGCCTGTGGTGATGAATTTTTCAGAAGGTCCTTATTTTTCATCTAGAATTCAGCATTAGATAAATCAATTCCCTCGCCTGTTTCTTTGCTGACTGGTGAATTCTTCTCCACTCTTTCCCTGAGGGGAAGCTCCCCAGTTTCAAGTCATTCATGCTGTTAATAAGTAAAGTGAAGCTCAGAGTCTGACTTGCTCAGGGCCACACAGCACCTGGGAGGCAGACAGGAAAAAAGAACACAGATCTTCTCATAGTCCAATCATTTTCTCTCCAACAAAACAAGCTACAAAAATAGTAATGCCTTCTTCTAATAAGAAGGGCTTCACCTTTGCCTCCAGTTGGACAAGTAACAGCAAGATTCAGTTTTTCCTCATGGTTAAGCTTGATGAATTGTAGAAATAGGTTACTTAGATATATTTTAAGAATCATAAGAACATAAAAAAGTCATATGGGATAAGACTTACAGTCCAAACTTTTCAGTATTTTGTCTTTTATAGTAGCACCAAGGGACGTTGGTGTGACATGATGATAGTTGCCCTTCATGATATTGTCCTCAAAGGGGGCATCCCTAACTGGGAAAGATCTATCATCCAAGAATTTCTCTAAACCCTTCTTGAACTCTCATTATATTTTTGGTTTGTACAACCTTAAGGCATGGCTTTATATGGAACCGATCTTATACTAGTCAGGACATAGACTAAATAACCCTGAGGTCCTTTTAAAATATGTTTTTAAGTATCATAAATCTTGTTGTGTAAGTACACTCTGCACGCGGAGGGTATATAGTAGAGTGATGTAAAGCTTGGACTCGGAAGTCAAATGGGCTATGTTCCAATACAGGCTTTCTCCTTGTAGGCTAGCTGTGTGACCTTGGGCAAAATCTTTTCCTATTCTGAACCTGTTTCCCCTCCTGGACATGGGCAATAATTCTAGGGTTACCATAGGGTTATGTTGGAAAATGAGTGAGGTAAATGCATATAAAATTATCCATCTTAAGGCTTGTGGTAAATGGTCAAATGAAACTATTCTTACTGGTAACATGGATATTTTTATTATTGTTAGTGAATGAATATTAATTTTATTATGATCACAAATGTCACCAAAAAGTGCAAGGATCCCATTTCATATTTTTAAAACCAAGTATCTGGATAGTGAGGTACAGAATAAGATATGAGCAGGATAAAGTCAATACTTATCCCCTCAAACTATTTAGATTTTTATGGGTGCCAGCAGGCACCCATATATAAATCACTGACCTTTCAGAAGACAATCATTAGAATATGTTTGGATGTGCTATTGTGGGAGCCTTGTATTTTGAAAAAGAGAGATATCAACTAACCAAATAAATAAGATCACTTACATTTCCATCCTAGATTTTACTCATATATAAATTGACTCTGTATTTGGTCATTGAGTTCCCTCAATTATCTTATTATTACTTTTTTTTTTTTTTGCCCCAAATAAAACAAAACAAAAAGCATGTGGTATGTAATAGCTGTAATGTTAATAAAATTGAACCATTTACCCTGGAAAATGGCCTCTCCACTCTTTCTTAAATGTCTTGGTCTGCCCCGACATTTACTTTGCACTAGTAACAACACTCAATTTTCATTGACATTATCTTCTAAATACAATCAGATCAAAAATCGCCAACATCATTCTCATTCCTCTCCTGCAAGCAGATAATACAGGACAGGGTCTCGCTGATAACTTCCGCTTCAGTAACCTCTGATTCCACTACTTGAAATGTTCTGTGTGCTTTTCCATTGGACCAGAGTCAGAGGTATTCGTGTAAAACAGGTGATTCCCATCAGCAAAGATGCAAGACGTGACATTTGCCATTAATTGGACTTTCCTCCTGCTGGGTGCAGAGATTCTGTGAATCGGTAGGTCCCTGAGGCTGACTTGTACCAACTGGAGCCTGCACCAGCAGGACTTTCCCAGGCACATGTTTTTCATTTTCTCCAGGGGCTTGTGCTCAAACGGATAGGTTGGAAGGAATTGAAGTGAAACTTTTAAGAAATGGTAGTGAGCATTTAGGATGTTCTAACTCAGTTCACATAAGTGTTGACTGTATGTTAAGACACTTTCAATTGCAAACTAAGTTTACTTAGGTTTGCTCACAAATATTGGGAATTGTTCTTTAAACCTTACCATCTGAGTGACCTTCAGCAGGTGACGTAACTTCTCTAAAGGTCAGTTGCCTCATCTATAAAATGGGAATAAAATATTAATTTTTTTTTTTAGAATTACCTAAGAGTTAAATGAAATCATTCCAGTATGTCACTTCAAAGGTCTGGCACATTTCATAGATGCATGTACATATATTTGTGATATTAATCTTAATGTTAACCTATACTAGTTTATTCCCAAAAATGGTCTGAGATCTCCATTCCTCAACTTATATCTGGAAAGCAAAGTGGTCAGTTGAAGACATGACTTTAAATTCAGTCCAGTTCTACTTGTGCTTGATATGCCCAGATATTTGCAGGAGGAAAAAAAAATTCCAATATTAATTTATCTAGAAAACTTCTCAATTTAGGGTAGAATAAATTCTATGTTAGGTTTTCTTTTATGCATTTAGAGTAGCCAACCATCTGGGTTTGCTGTGATCAAAGGAATTTCTGGGATGTGGCATTTTCAGTGTGAACATCAGGACAGTCCCAGGCATGGGATTGGTTGAGTTAGCTACCTTAGATTTTATAGCCCCTATTAAAAACTGTAAAGCACTCAAATCTGATGAGTTTTAAACAACATGTAATGGTGTAAATTTACCAAATCCTTCAGTGCTGAGGGAAGGGCAAAGAGAGGAGGCATATATCCTGACAGCTGCTTTTAGCTTCAAAAATAACTAGATGCCAAACTAAAATGGTGACAATAAAAGATCTCCAAGTCAGGAGGTAAATGGTTTCTGGTTTGGTCCAATAATTCCACGATGTCTTTGAGGACTGGAGAATCTTTGCATTGGTGTTGGCCATGTTTGCTCCTAGAGACAAATTCAGCTTTTTCTTCAAGCATCTCACTCTCCCATGACGTTAACCAAACCAGGAAGAGCAAACATGGGAGTGGAGCAATTTCAAGCATTTCAAATAATTCAGTAGAATTATTTCTGAATCCAACCCAGCTTGGTTTCTCTTCTATTTCCTTACACATAGCTGGGCCATCTACTCACCCATCAGTCAATCAAAATTAAGCAAGTACATGGAATTACTAGATAGTTAGACAAAACATAAGTACATCACAGGGCTGAGGGAGGGGCCAGCCTTCTCTGAGCACCTTTCAGCATGAGCAAGAGTGGGATCTGTGAGGAAGGATGGAGGGAGATTGGAGGAACAACTGATGGCTATTGAGTAGGTAATCAATGGTATTTACCATGGGCTGGGAAGAGGGGGGAAGCTATCTCTCTAATATCCCCTCCTTTTTTTTTTTTTTTTAAATCAGCCATTCATCCCACTGATTTGAGTACTTCGTGCTGTTGATTTCCCAGGTACCTGAGGAATATGGCAGATGGGCCACCATCTAATGGTGGAATAGATCATAAAGCCCAGAGAATTCTTGTGAAACTTATCGATATGCCTCAGTTTCTCTGTCATTTAAGATATGGCCAACCCCTCTTCTAAACTGGAAGAGTCTAATCAAGGAAAACACAGTAAGGAACTCTCCATTCTGAAGTTTATTTCTTGCCTGCAAACCAAATAAGATATTGATCTTTCTTCTCAGGAGAAAGTCTTTCATTGGAACTTTGATGCACCAATTCTCATGGCAAAGTCCTCAACATAGAAAATATGATCTGTTTCTTTCACCTTCGAAAATCTTTCTCAACTCCCTGGGTCACTGTCTTTATGTGCGCTGAATGTTTACACTTTTCCCTCCTTCTTGGGGCCAAGCATGAGAGTTCAAGGTCACTGAAGCAAATCTTCCTTAGCTTTACCAAGACCAGTTCATGAGAAAACAGAACTGTAGCTCTCGTGTAAATGATGAAATCCTTGCTTACTGAGACTTGCCTTGTGCTGTCAAGGTTTGTTGTCTCATTCATACCCCTTATGTCTCTTATGAGGGTGTTATAAGGTTTCATTATCTAGTGATTATGATGTTTAATACATTTTAGAAATGTTCCACAAATGTTAAGTGCTATTACTCCTTGGGTCATTCCCCATTTGCATCAATACGACACTGAGTATCATCCTTGCACTCTAATGGGGGAGTTGGTCCCTTGAGCATTGCCTGCTTCTTAGAAATGGAGAAAAATGCCAGTTGCAGAGTAAGGTTTAATTTTCCTTTTTGCTTTTAGATGATTCTTAAAACCTTTCTGAGGGACCTTGAGTGAGAATGATCTGGAAAACAGTGACTTTTGGTGGTAAAGGCCTAATGTATAAAATATTTGATTAGGAGTTAAAAGAATAAATTAGCAGACATATGGCCCTGCCTTTTAACTGAGCATACATTTAACATCGCCATAAACTAGTCCTTCTATTTGGAATCCCCACACTGAGTTTAAGAAACAGAAACAGTGGGAATATTTCCAGGAAATCCAGTATGATTTTGATAGGATTCTACCTGCCATGGTTCTCAACATTTTCGTGATCCCCTGTCATGCATTTCTCTCTATATTTCTATAGCTGTTTGTGGTTTCTATCTGTGTTCAGATGCACAGTGGGTAGTTTGTTTGGCTATGGAAAAAAAGAGTCATCTGCTTTAAAATTATACTGTTTTTAGGTTATGGGGAAGTCCTTAATAAGAAATAAGGAATTAGAAAATCTTCATTTAGTTGGTTTGGTGAATATAGCTTTCAGTCAAAAGAAATATGTGAACGTCTCTTGCCTAACACGTACAACACATAAAGAAGAGGGAGCACATCAAACTGATTTGTTCTATCCCCTGAAGACAGTAAGTGGGGGACACATAAAGAAAGTGAAAGACACGAATTCACATTAGATGGCACAGAGAAGCAGTTTCAACAAAGCTTTGAGCACCCTACTCACAAATATTCTATAGGGTGATTTTTTTTTTCTGATATGCTGCCCTCACTACTTCCTCTCCTTCCTTTAAACTGTGGTCACGCATCACACCTGCTGAGCTTTCTCGCCTCCCACTCCAACGTATTGGAAAGTCAGCTTCGCACCAGCCGTAGTTTGTTGGGGATAGGGGGGCAGTGTGGCGGGGGTTGGGGGGAGCAGAGGGGGTGGCCGTGAGCACCGGTAATTAAGCATCATGGTTTAAACTATAGCTTTCAAAGGAGGAACATTCTTAGACGAACCAGTGGTTGTAGGTCATAGGCTGTGCTTTCCTTGCTAATAATTGCAAAATCTATTGTGGTCCCCTCTGAGCTTTTTTTTTAATAAAGGACTATTAAAACTGAATAAAAGCTTAATAAGTAGATTAGTTAGAACAATAGTCCTCAGGAGAATGTTTTGATTCTGAGTATAGCTGCTAAAGATAACCCTAAATGCAATGGGTTTAGCTCCCTGCATGTGTGAAAGGAAGGTAATACCCTCAGAGATTTTGCCAACAGATGACATTATTTTTTAAGTGTCTCTTTCTACATTTAAATTAGTCTTTCCTCTGGGCACTGGCAACAAAACCTTTGTTAAGAATCACCAGAGAAACAGAGCTCTGAATAAATGCTCAGTGGAAAATTATTTTTGAGAATTTGGTTTTAGATGTTTCACATCAAAAAGATGGATGCCAGTGCATGCAAAAGGGAGTACTTTGTGATCCTTCTCTGTCCTCTTTGTAATTTTAAGGATCAAAACTCCCAAGGTGGTCAGAGATAAGGACAAAGGAAGTCGTGCAATTTTACTAAACATATACACGTTATAAAGGGCAATGTGATCCAATGTCAACCACAGCCTGTGTACTCTTCATGTCAGTTTATTAATTTCATTCTCTTTGGCCAGATATATTTATATTTCCTCTCTCCTCTCTCTCCCTCTCTCTCTCTTTTCCACTCTCTCTTCCTCCCCCACCCTTCCCATCCCCCTCACCCTGTCTGTGTCTCACAACAATTTTCTCCATATGCTAAAAGACCTCTATAACACTCAGAAAAGTTGATACCTAGACTTGATTATTCAAATTACAATGTGTATTACTACTCAGGTATGTTCTTCAGACAAGATACCACAGTTAAAACTAATAATTTTTTATTAGCTCCTATGACATGCACATTCAGAGGGAGTTGGCCTTCTAGTTTCCATCTCCACCTGTCCATTTCTTCCTTGAGATGGGTCTTTTAGATTTTCCTATCAGTCTCCTCTAAGTTATGCACGCTATTCTCAAGAGTGTGCTGGGCAGCTCTATCATGTGCCAAAGAAGACCTCGGGTGTTCTGTTTCTCCATCCTTCTCTGTCACATGTCTTTTCACGTTCATCCCAGTACATTGTTGCCTCCAGAACCATTATGTTCACTCAGAGCTTAGTCTCTCTTTGAACAGGAGAGACTGTGAAAAGAGCAGTCTTGACCATGAAAGTTTAGGAAGTCCTCTGTCACCAAATTAAGTAACAGGTTGCTCATTTGTCTGCCAACACCCATCCAGATGTGGCAGTAAGTGTGGAATCTTTAACAGATTTTCTTTTCTTCCATCTTTTGAGTTAAGCCTTGGCCCTCAGTTATCAAAATGTAAGGAGTATAGATGCAAGACATCACTAAAGTGATTTGGTTTCACATACATACTCCACCCTGTAGCCCTGTAATGGTGACTGTTAGACTTTAGCTTTGTAAAGATAATGTGAGCTAACATGAAATTTATTTTGAGACTATGCTATTATTTTATAAAGCTTTGAAATAATTGGAGAAGCATTTAAGAGTCCATCAGCCAAAGAGTAAGCTCATATTTATTAAGCATAGTCATAAAACTGGTTGGGAATTAGTCATTCTATTTTACAAAGAAAGAAATTTCATTCTCATGTTTTGACATTTTTTTCAAGCCAGATAAAGTCAGAGTCATCTGGAGATCTTTCTAGAACTACACAGACTGGGTACCATCCCAAGCCTTCTCATCAACAACCTGGCTGATGCCTCAGCTAGAATATATTTTTAAATTTCCATAAATGATTCTGACATCCAGCCAGATTTAACAACCATGGACCTGTCATATATTATGTTGAGATTTTAATGTATGTTTTTGTGAACCCCAAGTGTGTGTGTGTGTGTGTGTGTATCTCCTTTACTTATACCCATTATCATATTATGTTAATTCCTTTAGGATATCTATTTTATATATTATATATAATCTATACCTATAGATACACATTCCCAGAAATATTATAGGCCACAAATATTTCCCTAAAAATTATTCACAATTTCTGAATGATTTACTCTGCCTATAATAGGTTACAACCTCTTTTCCTGAGGTATGTACATGTTAATAGTCATGATAATTATCTTTTATTGAGCTCACTCTATGCACAGTGTGCCAAGAGAAATGTTTTTCATCCATTATCTCATTTAATCCTCACAATAAACCTGTGAAACTAGTGCTTGCGTTTTTGCTCTAATGCAACATATACATTCTTTAAAAATCTTGTCTAGTGCAAAATTACACACAAAAAATATGATTTACATTAATCTAGGTTGAGGCTGACCATTCAAAGGCTTATACAAACTTGGTAACCAAAACATCAACAAAAAAATGACAATCCTAAAAAAATGAAGCACTTAGCAGGGTATTAATAAATTTCTAATTTGTGTGTGTATACATGTATGCATTTGTGTGTCTACGTATGTTTACCTTTAATAAAAAAATTAAAGGCAAATTGATTAAAGGATATGAAAAGTAAAGACTACTGAGCTCTGGAAATAAGAGCAAAATACACAAGCATCACGGAGAACAATACAGTAAGTCCTTCCAAGACAGAATACAGTCAAAATGAGTCAAAATAAGAATATGGGGTGGGGGCCCTGGGTGGCTCAGCGGGTTAAGCCGCTGCCTTCGGCTCAGGTCATGATCTCAGAGTCCTGGAATCGAACCCCGCATCGGGCTTTCTGCTCAGCAGGGAGCCTGCTTCCTCCTCTCTCTCTGCCTGCCTCTCTGCCTACTTGTGCTCTCTCTCTGTCAAATAAATAAATAAAATCTTTAAAAAAAAAAAAAAAAGTAAGAATGTGGGGTGAGTGGTAGTGAGGGTGAGTGGAAGTCAGGGAGTTGCTACTGCCTTCTTCTCCAATGTGTTGCATTCAAACATGTTCTCGTTCTCTGCCATTATTTCTAACACAAAACATTAAGGCGCTGGAGAATATTATGCATTAGCTGATGAAATTCTAAATTATACTGGCATGATCTCTGATTTGCCAATGGCCTATCACCTGATACAGAATAATGAAACACCTGTTGTAGATACAAGATCATAGTACCAGCCACGTCCCGCTGGTGGGGAAATTTTCATTTCTGGGTATCAGGCATTCTTGGAAAGGTGGTGTTTCACTCCCCCTGCCCTTCTCTTTCCTGCTCTGTATTTCTGGCATTGAGAATACCTACGTACATGAAAGTCTCATTTAGGAAAAGTGTGATCCTCGCAAAGATAGGGATATGCTGTTGTGTTTGCCATTAGGCAACTGTGTAGAAATTAAAAGAGATACATGTTTCACACAATTATAAAGCTATACAAAAGCTTTCTCTTATTCTGAGATGTCATAACTTTGATCTCTACTGAGCTCTTTCAGTTGGACACATGTTGCCTCAGTGTTTACCTTATTTGATGTTCAGTATGGCCCTGTTAAAGCCGTTAGAGGAAACAATGAAATGGAACCAAACCAGAGAGGAAGACAAACTATAACAGACACATTTTTTTTTAAGATTTTATTTATTTATTTGACAGAGAGAGAGAGAGAGAGAGAGAGATCACAAGTAGGCAGAGCGGCAGGCAGAGAGGGAGAGGTAGAAGTAGCCTCTCCGCTGGGAGGGGAGCAGGGAGCCCGATGTGGGGCTCGATCCCAGGACCCTGGGATCATGACCTGAGCCAAATGCAGTCGCTTAATGACTGAGCCATCCAGGCAACCCCTCGACTGTTAATCTCAGGAAACAAGCTGAGGATGCCTGGAAAGGATGGGGATGGGCGGGATAGGGTGACTGGGTGATTCAACATTGGGGAGTGTCTGTGGATTGTGTAAGACCAATGACTCACAGACCTGTACCCCTGAAACAAATAATAAATTATATATAAATGGGGAAAAAAAGAAAAGAAAAGAAAAACCGTTAGGGGAGGTGGCACTAAGTCTGTGTTGTAGATGTAACAACCGAAACCCAGAGACATATTGCATGAATTAAGAGTGACTGAGCCCTGCTTCTTCTATGTGCCTCTTTCCCTCAACCCTGATTCCAGTATCTGTGGCACTCCACTGCTGAGAAGCAGATGTACGTTTTCAATTCTAATTAAGAAAACTGACAGCACGCTTTCCTGAAGGAATAATACTATGACTTGGTATTCTTGAAATGACTTATTATTACTAAAGATAAAGTGTTGTGGTTTTAAAAGGACTCTGTTCTTGGACCTGCTTAGTTTCAGACAAGATGGATTGGTGGTTTGAAATATGAGCTTTGGATTCAGGAAGACTTGGATTCATATCCTACTTCTACTTTCTTAGTGATTTGATTCTTTGTCTTGACTTCGTCACCCTGATCTATAAAATGGAGATAATAACTTTTCCAGGTAGAGTTGTTATAAGGAACAAATATAATACATAGGTTAAATATATAGATACCACAGAGCCCTGAGTTAGTGTTTGATTCATAATAACTATTATTATTAGAATGTCCCTTTAGAAAAATAGATGATAAAGTCAAAATGGCACACTTATAGAACTTAAAAGTGAAAATCTTTTCGTAAGGTAGAGAATATCTCTATGTTTCATGTGTATATGTGTAAATTATCAAACTAAATTATCGGCCAAACTGTGTAAAATAAAATCTTTGTCCTATGTACTAAATTTCCCAGGAATCATGTGCACGTGTCTGTGTAAGCCACATGCATGTCTATAGCATCCCTCATTTATAAACTCTCTAATAAAAAACTATAAAGAAGTGAGAGAACTTGAAATCAATGACAAAAATACAACAACTCGTATTAATTTTTCTTACCCCCTTTGCATAAAAATATCTAAAATAGCTACACTGTAAGGTATATTCATCAAAGTAATGAGATAAAGAATAAAAAGCAGATGGGAAAAAAATAGGCTGTGAATATATCAACCAGAAGGAACATAAGTGCTTACATTGAACTTCAGTGTTAAACTCTGAATTTCTCAGTGTATTTATTAAGGTCTTGGTACTTAAATAGTTTTTTGGTCGGTTTTCATTTTTACCAAAATGGGCTTAGGGGTTCGAAAAATATAGAAGTTACTCAAGAAGACAAAAGTCTTCCAGCTATCAAATTCTAAGGTGCATTTTTCACACCCAGCTTTTTTTTTTTTTTTTTTTTTTTTAGATCAGGGATATGAATTGATGGCATAGGCAATATTTCCATGGCCTTCTTGATAACAAAGACCCAAGTGGGTTTTACATGCACATATAATGTCCTTTGATAAAAGCCAAAGCCATAGCATTAAGAATTTCATTCTGTACAGATTCATTCCTCTTAACAAAAAACTGAGGTCCAAACCCATGACCTTACGGCCATGTAACTTCAAGTGCTAGAGAGGTGAATGGAATATTTATCCCACAGGCAAGCTTTCTTTCTTCTTCTTCTTCTTTTTTAAGCTTTTATTTATTTGTTTGTTAAAGAGAGAGAGAGAGAGAACACGAGCAGGGGGAGCGGCAGGCAGAGCAGGCAGAGGAAGAAGCAGGCATCTCGCTGAGCAAGGAACCCAGTGTGGGACTCTGGGATCCCAGGACCCTGGGATCATGACCTGAGCCAAAGGCAGCCACTTAACCAACCAAGCCACCCAGGCGTCCCCACAGGAAAGCTTTCTGACCCATCATTTCTCTCCACAAGGCTTTCAGGAGAAACTTGGAAGGAAATAACTATAGGCACTGCCGTCTGAAGAAAGTTTGCATCGTGATATCCTCTCTTAGTTACTGAGAGTAAATCTGTATGATCTGAAAATCAAACCAGGTGCTAATATGTTTGATTCTGAAATGAAAATTTATCTTTACGGATGTGAATATGGGTATACAGGCAGGCACATATTTCTCTCAGGAAAGGACTTTAGATAAACTACTGACCCAAGTACCCAAAAATATAAATAATTAGAATAATAGCATGTAAGAAAACTTTGTTGAGGAAGGTTACTGAAGAGCAAGCCAAATATTGGGCAAAGCAGAAGGAAAGATGTGATGATTTGCTTAACTCTTATCATCAGAAGAGTTATGCTGCTTTCTCAAGAGATACCAAGCCTCCTTTCCCAACCCCTCAATGCCCAACACACAGAATACTAAAAGATACTCTACACTCTCTGCAAGACTTGGTATAGAGAGCATTAAAGTGCCATGTCTCTTATGACTCAGGTATAGCTGTGTGACCACTGGGTAGGTGCCATTTATCACATGGCTGTTTCTGTACCAATACCCATGGGTAGGCTCAATAAAATAATTAAGTTGTACTTTATTATTTAATGTATTATATGTTTTGGGTGGCAGAAAATATCTATTTTTTTGGTACTGTTTTGATTCTGCAATGTGTGTATACCATTTTCCTAATAAGGGAAAATGAAGTTATGCCAATTTTAGAATAAAATATGGTTCCCCATAACCCTTTCACTTGGCCCCTATGCCAAAACAAATTTTCTCACTACTGATTGAGGGAAATGCTGGTCCTCACGGCTGCCTACTGGGGAAGTTCTCTGGAACATAGACTGTCTTAGCCAAGCTCCTGACATTTTTTCCTTTACCTAAGACATACTGAGCACCCATTAGGTACACTGTATTTCATGTCCTTGGGATTGCTGGCAAGAATGTGATGGGAAGGCTTCAGAGTTTAGTGTAAAAGATGCTTGTGGATGCATTAGAATATAATATTCAATGATTAGAAAGGAAAATTCAAATCATAGTTCAAATACTGTCTTCTAGGTCGGTGGTCTCCGAAACGCAGTGAAGTTGAGAGAGACTCTAATTCAATCTGCAGCTTCTATTAAATTTGACCCCTAGAGACACCTTCCTGCAAATACCTTATTTTTTTTATTTATTTTTTTAGTGTAGAACGATTCATATAACATACACCCTTCTACTGACCTGTCCCTTTGAACCCTGCAGGCACTTGACAACTGATGAATAAAATAATAATGTGTGCTCTTGGGCCTACTGCAGACCCTTTTGTGTCTATAAAAGCTCTCAATTTTTCCAACATATGGAAGAGGATACAACATGGAGAGAAGCTGTGTAGAATAACTGAGATAGCATGGTCTAAGCCCCAGGGGCCCTAATGACATTGTATCCACAGAGCAAAGTTAGAATGTTCTGTAATGATGTCATTAGACTCTTGAAAAAGCTAACTTATCGCTGAGTAGAATTTCTATATTACATTCCCTTTAAAAGAGGAATAAACTCCAGGATGTGTGGTTGTGTGCGGATATTGACATTGAGTCTCTGAGCCTCCAGTCACTCTGCTGAAGCCATCTGACCTTCCTGCATGCAGTTTAGTCAACTCAGCTGCCCTTTTGATGGAGACAAATGAATTTCCAGAATTATGCAGGTGAGGTCACCGGGGGTCAAAAACTGATTATGCAGTTGTGCCATCACCTTTGTTCTACCTTGGCATCTTTGAACATTCATTCTGTAGGTCTTCACCTCTGATTTGGTGTCCCACAATGTTTATTCCTATGAAAGTACATATGCAGACAGAGACCCACAACTGATGCTTCTAACACATTCAAAACCTTTCCCATGGAGCCAGACTCCCAAAACAGACAGTCCAAAGCATTTATTTGAAAAGCAGAATTAGAGTTGGGGGTGGGTGGGGAGAAAAGGCAAGACATTTAAAATGTGAGACCCAGGTTCTGCTACATATTGGCCCTGTGACTCAGGGCGAGTTGTATCATCTCTGTATGACTCAATGTCCTCACCTGTGGAAAGTGGGGGCATTAACAGACCCTCTCTCTTGGGATGAATGAAGTGAGATAGATATATAAAACTCTTAGGAAGTACTCAGGAAGTGATAATAGCATTGATCACAGCAGGGCCAGGAGTAACGGTATCTGAGTTTTTGTTTTTTGTTTTTTTTTTTTTTTTAAATCAGAGGAGTATCAGTTAACAGAAATGTAATCTTCCTAAACCCAGAATTTAGATTGTGTTTATGTACTAGCTGGTCACACTGTCAGCACTGCAGCTTTTATAAATGTCTCCCTATCAAAACACTGCAATCTTTATGTTGTTGAGCTCTGTTTAAGCTCTAGCCCCAGACAGCTCCAAATTTGCATTCCCCGCATTTGCATTCTGTATTTCACTGTCTCCAAAAATGACTGCAAGAAAGTAAATCTTCAACTTAGAGCACCTATTCTGTCAAACTGACGTGCTGTCCAATGAATGGTGGAAAGAAAGGAACACATCACCCCACTAACATATAAGCTCTCTGAAAATATCAAGTAAGCCCAATGCCAATATGATATAATGAGATTTTTTTCTAAAGCGATGTTGTAGTCTAACGAGATTGGCATGGTTTATTAATGGCCTGTGCTTCTTTTGAAATGGGAAGATAACGTATCTTGTTTCCTGTTGTTTGGTGTGACACACAAAGACTTTTGCGTACCTGCTGGTATTTAAATAAACCTGAGGAGGTAGAATTTGACAGTAAATTGCCACATGAGGCTCAGAAAAAGAGAAAGGAATCTAAGTTCAGACAATTGTAGTCCTATCTTTCCATTAACAATATTTGGTTCTAAACTCACATATCCACAGCACATCTTTGCACCATGTGTTTGATCTGTACTTTGGAGAATCATGTCTGAATGTTCTACTACATGCCATTGCTATGTCTGAGTGTCACTAGCATTGCCTCAATTTAATCATGGCCTCCCTGGGGTTGAAGATGACTCATGTTTACAGAATCTTAGGATGTTTTCTTGAGCACAGTTTAAGGACTTTAGGTGAGAGACAGTTTGGAATCCTATAGTTGTTAAGGGGATAAGAATCTCAGTTCTACTACTTAGAATTTGATTTTTCTTCAGAGAATGTATCTTTCTATCGATATAACTGGGAAAACATTAGTACCTAGCTCAAAGGGAGTAAATGAGATCTAGCCCATATTCATTACTTGATAAGTGGTGGCTGTTGTTTCATTAAGTAAGAAAGTCACATTCTCATATAGAAAATACAAGACAAATATTGTTATGATCCAGGCAAATACCTATACAAGAAAGTTTTCTTCCCTCTATGTTTCCCTCTTGTCCCAGTGGTTGTATACTTCTTAGGTCACCTGGGGAATATAGAAATGTCAGAGATCAGGCTGACTTTCCAAAAACTTTGGAGTATTTACTAACCCCGTGATACTTGACAATAATTTGGAATAGGCAATGTGAAGTTTCAAGCAAATTCAAGAAGCCAATTAAAAAAAAAAAAAAATCCTATCATCTAAGCCCTATATCCCTGCATCAGCTTGTTATAGCTATTTACATGGCACTTTTTTTCTACATATGGTCAATTTTTTCCAGAATATGAATGTAACAAGTATCGCCATTTTAGTGATAGGTCTAGTCTATAAATCTTTGATTATATTGTTTCTACCTCCGCTATCTTCCACTTAAATTTCAGTCTTTTTCTTTTTAATCCAGATTTTTTCCTTTGAAATTAAACATCTTTATTCACTCAGTAACACCCTTTTCCACTCATTCTTCTCTGCATAGTGCTAAACATTTTACCTTATAAATCATCCCTCAAAAATAAAAACTAGCAGACACGGCTCCTGGTTTACTTAGATATATACAGTGTAGGTTAAAAAGGAAAACTCGACACACCTGTATTTTACTTTATTTCTTATGCCTGGTACTCAGGAGGATTTGACAAACTAAGTGAACTTGAGAATGTGTACAAAGCAATATAGTAAGTGTAAAATTATTCCATTGTATGTAGGATACATACATTCATGTCTGCCTAGAAGGAACAGGATCATTGTTGAGGATTATCAGTCAGGGAAGGCTTCCTGGAAAAATGACAAATGATTCCACTTGAGAAGCTGAAAAGGGACCTTTGAGATGACAGATTTTATGCAAAATAACTGCTCCCTGCAGGCTTATTCTGCATTCCATGAAGAACATGTTTTCAGTAATCTACTATATCCTCCACTGTAACAATGCTTCATAGAATTAAAAATACATTTTCCTCACTCCTGAAATGCCCTTGAAGAAGTTGAGATTATACTAGGCCTTTTTATGAATCTAATGCTTTTTGTCATCAAGAAAAAGTCAAACTAATTAAACTATGTGAGAACAGAGTACCTGAAAATGACCTCTTAGCATCAGCTGTTGTCTGTAGGTAATTCTCTCAACTAAATGTATGCATGTTGTACAGTGAGGGCACCAGGCAGTCAGTGGCCTTTCCCCCGGCTCTCTGTCAGACTCTTCCACTTGCCTTTCAGCATGTGGAGGACAAAGAAATGTCATCAAATCTCTTACTCAGCTCCTAGAGTAAAACTGTTTAACAATATTCCAGTGTTTCCAGGTATCTCAAGATATCCATTTATGATATATGAAATGATTGCCTAAATATAGTTTATTTTAATTATTCTTAATAATCAGTAAAACTTTACAAAAACCTATAGTTTTACAAAAACAAAAAAAATTGCATTTACTTTATGTTAATGAAGATATCATTTATTACATCACACAGATCTTTATGAAGTTCTGCAAGAAAACACTGGAATAGATAGATTTAAAAATTATGAAGTGATTACCACTTGTGTGACTAATAGTATATTTTGTTTCTATTGGTTGATAGCAAATCAGACCTAAACTTTTGCTCCCCTCCAGCAAAATCTATAGATATTTATAGCAAATATTCTGCATACTAACTTTATCCCTCTTTTCTTCATGCTCCCCAATTCTTATTCACCACCTAAAAAGCTTCATTATTTTTTAAAATTTACTTTTCAACATAAAGCCTTATGGGACACATCAATTTTCTTAGACCAGATAGCTACAAAATATGGTTTAAAATATAATGACTAAAGAAAATACTGTAAATCTTCTGATTGATAATAACAGAGATTTTAAGATAAATTTGAATAGGATATGGTTAAAATTATTAATCTCCCTTCCCAAATTTAACTGATCCAAGCTATTACAATGTCTATAATACAGAACAGGAAATAATCTGCTTGTTCATCAGCAGGCACTTGGTTCAAAAAATTGATGTACTAATGCAGTAAAATAATATGTGACTATTAAAATCATGATGTAGAACAACATTTACAAATATAGAATAGTATTTGTGATATGTTATAAAATGTAAAATTGCAGGCTACAAAATAGTCTGTTTAGGACTGTTCATGTTATGGCCAAGAATAGCTTTCAATACACGCACATAACAGAAACACATATATACCCACAAAAGATTAGAAATATATGAAATAAAATTATGACCGTCTCCAAACAGTGACATTACTGATGAGTTCTCTGTTTCTTTCATTTTTGTAGTTTTGTGTGCGTGTGTGTTCTAAATTTTCTACAAAGAACATGTGTTATGTTTTTCATCAGGGAAAAGTATTTGTCTTAAAAAGCCAGATATAAAACATTTATTATTATCACATAAGGCAGATAAGTCCTGCTTATCAAAAAAAGCCATAAAAAAATAATTCTTATATACTCAGTGCAGAGCCTTTTCCACTTCAGTGGTGATGGTATAGTTTCTGGAGATTGGTAGACTCAGTGTCATTCTTTTGGTTCCTCTGTCTTTCCCCAGTCTGTGTTTCTGTGGTAACACTTGCCACCTCAAAGTCCATTCCTTTGTTTAGTAATTTTTGCTTCCACACCCAACTATGCATTAAGCCTGCATCTCATTTGAGGGAAAAGATGATTCACATTTTTAGCATTCTTAAAAGTCTGTGGAGTAAGTATGTGATTGACTGAGTGAAAGTAAAAAAAGTAGAAACTTGCTGCCAGTCAGACTAGGATAACAGCAGACAAGACACCTTCTTTCACAGCCAATTTTCTTGCCTGACTTTGTCTGTATAATTGCTTCAAATCTGTATTTCCTTTACCTATCTAGCTTCAGCCTAAATGTTGAATATTGTATTTTCCCTCAAAGAATGTCAATAAAGATTTTATTTTTTTTCAATTACTGTTGCAGGGAATGTTTCCCTTTAGGAAAACTAAAATTTAATAACTTTTCTTCAGCAAAGTTGACAATCTCTTTATTCTCGCCATGATGACTGTAGTCAATCAGTAGTCAGTTGGAAGCCAAGCTGAACATAAAGTGATTAAAAGAAAACCAAAACACAAATGCACCCTCTTGAAAACCTAATCACATTATGAAGCTCTGAGCGTGAGTTATGAGGTAGCTGTGGCTGGCTGGGTTTTGATGAAGTACCTATAATTTCCTATCAGCTGCCACAAGACTATTTCCTATAGCCTTTCTGACTTCTCTCTAAGTTTAAAATATGATTTACCCTGTTATCATCTACTTATACAGTCTTCAAGATCTACCTAGGAAAAATGGTATTAATAATATGTTAAACTGCATTGCTAGAAGATACTTACTTTTCCACATTCATACGGTGAAATTCAAGTGATAAAAATAAAATAGGTAATTCATTAGATTTCAAAGCTTGGGTTGTTAAAATAAAAACATTTTCTCAATTCAGGAATCCAGGCATGAATTTATATGTTATCAGCAAGTACTATAAATATACTTCTTTTGAAAATATGTACATGATTTTTATTCAGTTTAGATTAGGAGTAATTAGACTTATTTAAGTTTAAGGGGTTATGATCACATAACTAATTCCAGTATTATATTCACAATTCAACTCTGAACCAGTTTTCTCTATTGATGCTGAATGTAAGTTTTTATTTTAGAAAGGATCCTTTAATAGAGAAACCTTAGAAACTAGTTTCTTAGGCTGTCTTCCTGAAATGTGATATTAGAAATTCATAGTCTCTGACATTGTAAGCAGTTTAGGTTTTTATTCTAGGTCAGTATTCTGCAGAAAGAATTTGATTGCATTGATGATGACTCTGAAGTGGAGTCTCTGTGTCCACATGTAGCAAAAGGAAGTGAAACCTTGTTGCAGTGGTCATTTAGGGTAGTCTGGGATCTTTGATGGAATAAGCAGCATTTATCATTTTTGCTTCATCATGGTAGCAGCTCTTTTAAAAGTCAGCTCTTTTCATTGGCCAAGACTGACTTTATTTTTAAGTGAACACAGATTTTATAACCACCTGGTTAAATATCAGAAGTCTGTCTCTGCATTGCCTTTGTCTTCTCCTTATCATTCCTCAAGACACAGGCTTTGGAGAGAGTATCCTCCTGGCTATGTGGACTTTCCTGCTCAGTGTTCCCCTAGACTTTGCATCCTAATTATTTCATTAATCACTCTATTCCTTCAACCAGTATTGAACCTGTTTTACAATGGGTACGGTACTTGGCACTGGGAATGGTGTTGAAGGAAGAAATGATCCCTACCTCTAGAAGGCTTGCAGATGTATAGAGAAAACCAGAACAAATAGTCTTAAGGGAGAAAAAAAAAATATATGAGGAAGGCTAATAGGTGAAAATAAAACTCCCTGTGAAAATTATCATTGAGGGGTAAATCTAAAGGATAAGTAGGAATTCAGCAGAAGAGTTGGGAAAGAGTTTTCCAGGCAAAGAGGAGTTATCAAGATCTGAGACAAATAAGAGAGTGGTGGCTTCCAAAACCAAAAGTCCTGGGCAAGAAGAAGAGCAGAAATGAAATGGAGAAACTATGGGAGGGTGAGAGACCAGGAAGACTGCGAAGTTATAGTTCGGATGCTATGTTAAGGACAGAGAAAGAGATTAAGCATATGCACAGGACATGGAGTAAACACAGTTCAGAAAACCCAGGGTGGGGAAAGCCGGGGAACAGGCAGGAGCTATTTAGGATGCTGTAGATGCTGAAACTGCATAAGGACAGCGGTCTGGGCCCGACCTGGGGAAGCACAATAGGACAGGTGCCAGTAATGCTTAGGAAACCCACATGGCAGGACTTTGAGATCCAATTATGAGTCTAGCCATCACCCTTGTCATTCTGAATTAAAATGACTTATTTTGCCCTCTTCCCTATAAAACTGTGAGTCTTGTACAGGCAGTTTTTAATAAATTGAGAACTGAACTCTGCTCAACGTGTTTTAGGTGCTTTGCACACATTCAGGAATAAATCTTAATTGATTCTGTGTTGTAAACTGTCTTGGACTGATGTTATTATGTTCATACCTCTAGAAAAATTTCACTAAAATCATAATCCAAAGAAGTTGTGTTTTCCGACTCATAACTCTAGACAACAAACTGATGGTCACCAGAGGAGAGGCGAGTGGGGGTTGGGGGAAATAAGTGATGAGGATTAAGGAGTGCACTTGTGAGGAGCACTAATGTTTAGAGTTGTTGAATCCCTATATTGTACACCCAAAGCTAATAGAACACCAGATGCTCTGGAATTAAAATTAAAAAACAAAAAACAAAAAACAAACAAACAAACAAAAAAACCCAGGAACAAAACAGAACAAAAATTTGTAATTAAAGTTGCTAACTATGCCATGTGTTTTTTTCAAATTAAATATTCTATTTTTATATTTTAAAACAATAATGAAGTTAAACTTAGAAACAAGTATTTTTACCCTGTAATTTCACACACTTATGAATTGCTGGGTAAGCTCCCTAAACCCACAGTCCAAATTACACTTCCAACAGTATTGTTTGGATTATTTCAGAACTTTTCTATGATACACACACACACACATATGCACGTTTTTCTTCTTTTCTTTAATAAAAAGGTGATTATGCATTACATAGACTTCTACAACTTCCTTTTTTTCTAATAACATAACATGGATATCTTCCCATTTAGGAAATGTTACCTAGCTCATTTCCTTTAACAGTTGCAGCTTGTCCACAGATGAAGCCAGAGGGTTTACTATTCCCCCATTAGTAGGCATTTTTAATTTTATCTATTTCATTCACCATTATAAACAAAGCTGAAATGGACATCTTTGTACAGATACTTTACAGGATAAAAGTCTAGAATTAGACTATAGATCAAAGGTTATATATGTGTATTTATAAGTATGTATAAATGTATGTATGTATTTATAAGTACATGTATATACTGTCAAATTGCCTTACAAACAGTTTGTACTAATGTATTCTACCACCAATGGTGTAGGAATAGAGGTGTCCTTTGCTTTTTGAAAGTTCGCATTATGCTGCTTTGCTTTTATAAAACACCTGCCTGAGTATCTTTTTTTCGCTAACTAAAAGAAATCCGAAGACGATTTTTGCCTTTGCAAAAAAAAAAAAAAAAAAAAAAAAAAAAAAAAGCAAGACGCGAAAATAGGGTTCAGTGTTTGTTTTGCAGTACATCATTATAGAGGCAGCGGGTATCCTGAGCAGCAACGGTGGTGCTGCCAAGCTCCTTCCCCCAAAATTACACTCAGCATCTCAGCATCAAGCTGCCATAGCTTTGAACCGTGTCTGTGAGCATCTGTGCTTTCATTTTGTGCATCCGTTAGCAAGATGTGTCCTAAGGTATCAGAAAAGCCTATGAGAGGTAATTTTTTGGGTCTGCGAATGCTCAAAATTTTTTCCGTATAAATTAATGATAACGGTTTCTTATGTTACGCGTTTTGACTTATGAAAGACTTCACAGGTATGCCGTCCTTCCCGGTAACAGGGAAACCTGAACCCACATCCCCACCCACACTGGCCAAGATGAAGGAGAGATATTTTCAACTCTTCCAATTTTGAAGTACGTCTAGGTGATTTCCTAGGCTTTATTTTCGAAGCACTTATTTACTCATTAGCTATGTCCTTCCTGCCATTCGGGAATCCAAACCTTATCTTAGGGAGGGTGTGTGTGTGTGTGTGTGCTGTTTATGTCAAGAGAGAAAGAGCACACAAAAAAGAGAGAATTTTTCCCTAAAGCCTATTGTTATGGGTACAATATGCTTTGTCACTTCTCTGTGGTTAATAATTATAAATAATTTTGAGAACTTTTTGTTGGATTTTGGCAAACTCTTTGAGATAGGCATTTCTCTTGCTCCAGAATGTTGATGGTGCTTATACATGGTGATTCTTTATTGACAATTTGTGTTGATATATACAGATTTTGAGCTGGCATGGAGATCGCAGCAGCTATGTAATTCTGTTTCCCTGGGAGAACTCTCTCTGGAATGGGAGCACTGATTCCAGGGCTCAGTGGCTGAGAGATAAGTGATGCCCATAGCCCTTTAGGCAGAGTGTGTGTGGAAGTGTCAGAGAAGTTGGGGACCCTGGGCATAACAGCAAGACGTGTGAACTTAGATACTTAATAAAATGTAATCAAATTCTTTGTTCAGAGCTTGCTTTGGAGAGAACAATCTTAGCATGGTCTTCCCTTTGTTGTTTTATCAGTAGGCAGACAAATAAACAACAAAGGGGAAAAAAAGTAGTACCAGTTTTTCCCATATGGAACCTTCCAAATGAATTATATAGGGCTCTATATTCCCTATTACTATTGAAATGCATAACATCTTTCTAATGTGTTGGATGTTTGTTAGTATAGTCTTTTGTGCTCATAGATAGTAATAAAAGCAACTACACCTGTTTCTTTCGTGGCAGTTGTCATAATCTGTATTAATTGTGTATATTTGTGTGGTTGAATATTTATTGTCCATCTCTGTCAGTACTCTCTGACAGGTGGGACTGTGTCCTCTCACTCACTTAACATCAGAGACAGGGAAGTCAAGAAAATAGACATTGCCTTGGCTGCTCTCTTTTTACTACTTTGTCCTACTTGCTAAAAGGAAAGATGGTCTCTGTGAGTCATCTGACTTCCTGGTTGCACAAATATCCCTAATCTCTTAGAAGAACACTGTTCATGTGAAATAGAATAATGCCCATTATGTTTATCATTAAAAACTAGAGTGTGCGGTTGTTGTTATATAAATATCTGTTTGACTGTAATGGAGTCCCAAAAGCTGCTGATAATTGGGTTTATGTGAGGAAATAAACACAACCAGCATTAGAAATAACATTGTCATTTTCTGGATGCCCCAAATAGAATGGTTTTGTGAGATAGGGAAAATGGTATTTGTCAGACATGAAATTTATGTTCCTATGAAAGGGGCACCTGACATTATAATGAAACTCACAAAAGCATGCAAGGAGGTCTGGAAGAAAACAAAACGTTCCAAAGTGTAGAAATAATTGATGGAATCATACTAATGCTAATTTTAATAACAATCCATCTATGAATGGCCCGCCAGCTTCACTCTCTACCACATTGTGCTCTTATTTATGATGATTCTAATGTAATTGGAAGTATTTTTAAATTAAAAAGGCCTGTAGTACTTGGATAAAAGAAATTCCTTTTGGGTGGCTGGGTCACCATTGTGTCTGTCTGTGGCTTCCCAAGCTTTTGAAAAGGACACACCACACACTGTGTGGCTCTGACAGTAGGACAAACCAGAGGGTCTACTCCTGCAGCTGGCAAGGAGATCAGATCCATGTCAGTTCATATTCTGCAGTCATAATTTAGTAAAAGGATCCTGATCAACACTCAAATTTATTTTGATGAGGAATAGCACAAAGGGAACAACGAAGCCTCTCTGGTGAGGTCTCGAACACTGGATTCTTCTCCAGAAGACAGATGGCCTCAGCCTTGGCTATCTGTCCCAGTTGGTGATGGTCTTCCCAAATGATGCCACCTGGCTCTGGAGTCTCTATGGGTATGCCCAGGAAGAGCCTTTGTCTAGGTACTGGCACAGAGGAGAAGGCTTTTGAAATCAGGAAACTCCCAGCTCACTCCCTGTAAATATCTGTGCAAAAGTGCATCAATAATTATCACTGACATGGCATTCATAGTATAAACAACTAAGCTGGGAGAATGAGTCTGCAACAAATAAAGAAATATTGTACCTTTAAAATAGAGCTTAGGTAATATTTAAGAAAACATTCCTCAACACAAATACTCTTGTCCATTGTTCCGCTCTTGCAAGGTGAAAACCAATGGGAGAATTTAGTTAGAATATTTTATGATAAGAATAAAGCATGTTACATGCTATTGTAGGAACACTGCGTATTTCCTTTGATCACCAAAAGTCCTTTCCCCATTAATAATAAGATAAGTAGTAATAGTTATTGTAACTGTCATCAGACTACCCATTTTCATTGAGCACTGTTACACTGAACCGTCCTCACATACATTTTCTTAGTTCATGAAAGTTTTGCTAATAAAAATATCCAGGTTCTATTAATATCACCATAGTATACATAAAATAAGCTGAGTCATATAGACGAGAGCCATTAGCTCAAGAGATAGATGGCTTGTAAGTGGAGAGGTCAAATTGGGACCCAAATGAGATCTTAAGAAAACTGTATCTTCAGCTCTCCTGCTGATACTCAGTGCTATCTTAGTGGTTCCTATCCTAGGCTCACATTTTAAAAACATACTCTTTGAAACCTCAGGTGGAGTCATTAGTCTTCAAGAGCTAAGCCCTCCTTTTCATTACTGTCCAACTTTGCAGTTTCAGAAACCAACTTTAAAAGAAAGTTGTAGAATGTTTACACTATTGAATATAAATTATATTTTTGAAAAGTGACTCAAAAGTTTAGTTTAACAAGAAAAAAATTGAAACCATCTGGGAAGAGTATCAGTTATTTCTTCTTTTTATGGCCACATATCCCAAGTCTGCAATGCCAACGTAAACTCTGTCATTCTGTTTCCATACCTCAAGTACATGCACTTCTGGGTTTTTACATTCCACCTTGAATCAAGCAAGCAAGCAAGCATTATGCTCTCCCTCTCTCTCCTTTTTCGCTCTCTCTTTAATTTACTTTTTCTTAGGGAATCCCTGAGATGATCTTTTAAATACTATTGGGAGGAAATGCATTTTCAATATCTCAGCGGTGGGTACTGCCAGTTCAAGAATTCATGTCAATAATTCTTTTTCAAAGAATTTTCATTCCCACCTTAAACTTATGGGCTGCTACCTGGTCCCAATGCTTACAAAAGTCTTGTGAAAACATAAAAGCCTTTTTTTAAGTTGAAATTTTCATCATGGTTTAATTGTAAACATCAACAAAAATATATGTGGTTGAGGTCATTTATAATAGGTAATCTGTAATGATACATTGTAGACTGTGATAGGTGATTAAAAAAAATAAAAATAAAACCCTGTGTCCCTATTGCCAACTACAGGGTACATCTACCTTTCCAAAAGTGATGAAAGGGTATAGAGGGAATGGAAAACCGTGTCTGCGTAAGAACACCCATCAGGTGTTTCAACAGAGAGTTAGGACTGGTTGCTGGCACGTAGAAGCAGGTTAATATCAGCTGGTGGGAGGAGGTGAGCTCAGTTCAAATCTAGCATGGCCATCAATAGTAAGATTACCTTGAGCGAGTCACTTACCAGCTTTTTTGCATCAATTTCCTCCTCTGTGAAACGGGAATAATAAATGTATGTTTCTCATACAATTGATGTAAAGATTCAACAAAATAATGCGTTAAAGCATTTAGAATCATGCCTAACCCATAATAAAACTTGGGGTTTATTGGTCACTTCCTAGTATTTTCCACGATCCACTTATCCATCCCATGACAAATGTTGACTTTATAAGGACACATTGAGTATACGAATGTGGAAAGGATAGGCAACTCATTAAACGCTTAAGCAATGCAACTTCATGCTTTAATGGCCCCCCAAAAAGGTTTTATGTAGAGCCTATGACTTTTCTTATCCTTAATGTTTTAGATTAGAGATGGAAAAGTCTGCTGTCTTGGACGAATAATGATGCATGTCTTGATGACTTAAGTGTTTAAAGGAGCTGCAGCACATTTGTTAAGATTTATTTGCTCTCAGGCATCTATTCCATAGCCCAAAGGTTGCTGTGTGTTTATGTGAAGGGCCTATTTTCACCAGGTAGTGTCTGCACACCAGTCACTTTGATTGAGCTAGGGCTTTAAAAATGGAAACATGTTTACAGAGGACAAAGGGAGGCAAGTCTTAGCATAAGTGGAACTTGATGAGTTTCTATGGTAACCTCATTCAGTATTACAAGGGCCAATCTCATGGGATAAGATGATGTTCAAAGATGTGTTCTGGAATTTTCTTGATGGTCAACCTAACTATTAAGATTAAGAAAAAAAGTAAAACTGATCTATCACTAAAGCTTGGGTGGAATGATGGAACCATTAAAGGAGCTGATGCTTTAGATATTGAAGAGTAGGGAACCTTAGAAGTGAAGCCTATCACCTATTGGTACATGGGTGAGCCCTGAGCTTAGGAGCCCCACTCCCCTTTTACCAAGCCCCTGTTGACATTCTGGGGGAAAGAGATAAAGTCAGAGTTCAGAACAATCCCAGTCTCATGACCAGACTCCTACCTACTGAATACCTATTGTCAGATTTCTCAGAGCAAACACATTGCCAGACGTGTGTAACAAAAAGTACACCTAGAGCATAGGGGCTGTTTTATCTCTGCTTTAATTTTATCATTTGGCATTTTGCTACTGAGCTAGTGACGCATTCTTTGCTAACCTCAGAGAAAAGCGTACTATACCGTACTGAGAAATGAAGTTTGATTTCTTCAAGTCAGTCACTTTAGATCAAATGGCACATATGTGACATTTAATTTATTTACATGGTTAGAGCATATAGGCATATGTAACCAATGTATTTATTCATTATAATTGTCAGTACATTTCTAAAAAATTGTGCATGGGCAGAAAGGTTAGAGGGACCACTGCTTTCTGAAAGAAAGAGAAAAGGCCTGATTGCCATCATAAAGTAGGTAACGATGAAGTGGAAGCATTGGCAAGGGAGTACATTTATTCTCCAACTTATTTATCAGGGGAAAACTCTTTTCTCCATTTACCTAGTATTTTCATTTTGTTCTATCTTCACATTGACTGACATGTGATTTTGTTCACTAACCATGCTAGCACTGAGGTTGAGAGTTCACAGACGTTTTAGTTAAGGCATTTAAAAAGAAATTCTAGATGATCAAGGTACTTTTCCTTTAAGACTTAAAAACACTAAACCACTTTAGCCAATTACACACTTTTTATAATAGCAGAATTTGGTACAGCAAAAATCTGTGAGAATTTTCCTCCTGTTTCTCCCCATCTCCTTTCCTTTTTTCTTTTCAAATGGTACATTTTGGGATGTGTAAGAAAACACTAGAATAAACAAGTAAGCCAAGAAAAAAAAATCACTTGAAAATCATCTACAGTCTTACCGTTTAGCAAGAATCACTACTGACATTGTGAGATATGCTTCCAAGGCTTTCTCTACAATTACATGTAATAAAAAATTAAAATAATAATAATGTTTATATAACACGTTGTTCTGGGCACTGTAAAAAAATGTTTTATATTTAGTCTTCCAAAGAGCCCCATGAAATAGGTAGAGTATTACTATCATTCCTGATGGATAGAGAAACTGAAACAGAGACAGGTCAGGTGACTTTCACAAGGTTATAAATGCAGTGAGAGAGGGGGAGAACTAGGACTCACCCTCAGACAACCTGGTTCGCCATTACCTCTCCTAGTCACCCTGTTATACGGCTTCTCAGTGTGTGTATTTTGGAAAAAAAGAAAAATGGCTTCATATTTTACTTACTGTGTTAGGTTTTTTTTCACTTAACGTATTGTGAATTTCCCTTATGTAGTCTTCTACTATATCATTTTTTGTGATTCTCCTTGTGACTCCATCTAAAAGGGAGTGTAATAATGTATTTAAATGATCCCTCATTGTTGGGCACATAGATGGTATCACATCCCAGAAAGTTGTCTAATTGAGGAATTTCTGTCTTGATCCTGGAAACACTAGTGTTTCAACTAACTCATGTACCAACTTTGTTTGAAAAACAAAACAGATTGTATGTTGCAAGACAGAGCTGCTGGCAAAATACTCCATCGTGTCAGATTTATACAAACCCATCTCCTGTGTATTGCACCATGTCCTAGAAAACTGAAAACCATGAAAACAAGTGCTCATATTTTAAGGGACTCAATGACAGCTGATAAAATATTGCATTTTCTGTAGCAGTTTTTACATAAAGCTTCCACCTTAAAGAAATGGATTTGATGGGACTAGGTGGCAATTTTTTAACACAAGCAGTGACAAAATAAACACCATCTGTTAGTATTGACTTATTCCACAGCATTCTCATGCTGGGTGATTTTATTTCACTTTTTTCAGAAATGGTTAATGACACATCTGGTAGTCAGTGAAGGTACACTTTGGGTGATTAAATGTGGTCATAAGTTTACACAAAATGCTAACAGAACATTCTTTCCCTTTCTACTATAACCAATGGGACATGTCTGAGTCCCTAGCTACTTACTCATTTTAAAGCGTGTGCAGAATTATCTAGTTGGCAGTAGTTAAACTTTTGGAACCATGTTGTGTTATTCGGGGTCCTCTGAGAAGCAGACACAAAGACAGGATTAGATATGCCAAGGATTTGGGGAGGGGGACACCTGTGAAGGCTTGGGAAGGCTTGGGAAGGAGAGTCCCAGACTGCAACATGTTCTATAGAAGTGTCAGGTAGGACAATGAAGAGTCCAAGGGCCAAAGTCACCCATGAGAGCTTCCCTGCATCCCACAGATACAGACTTGACTTAGTTTCTCCGCTGTGCTCGGTCATTGGCTCAGAGCAGTCCTCAGGAATCCTGGCCTCCATGTGGATACAGTGGTGGGTTCAAAGGGGACAGCCATTGTAGCTCTCAGCCACCCCTGTTCCCAAAGCAGGAGACTTGAGGGGCATGTTTTCATGGTCACCACAAATACCTCCATAGGCGATGACAAAGAGAGTTGAGATGACCGCTGCATTCATTGATCTCTGTAGGTCTTTTAAAAAAGGAAACAGAATATTTTAAATGATCTCTCCTCCCGCAGTGTCTCCACCGGTCTCCAGCAGAAGGTTAGCGTAGTTGGAGAAGTGAGCCCAGTTTTGATTAAATTCTGTCGGCCTCTGGAAAGAGAAGAATGCTTAACTCAGCTCTTACCTATTCATATGCTCTTTTAAAAGCTCCCAAGGGTTCTACTGCTGCTACTACTAATTTTCATTCTGTGGAAAGTGTTCCTGAGGTGGGACATAATTCTTGGCCAGTGAACCTGGGAACCCCACCTCCTATTTGAATGGGAAACTCATCTGGGCACAGGAGAAAGAGATTTTAGGAACGAATACGTGCTTTCTAATTGTTCAAATCTCAAAACGTGTTTTGAGGGGCAGGAGTTAAAAATGAGTGCTGCATTATATGGTCACTTTCTGTGTGCCAGGACTCTGTATTGTCATGCTTCTCAGTCTTCACAGTCTTCTGAGGGAAGTGGGCTCATGTTTTTGTTTGCGATGTTGGGTTGGTTTCTTTGTTTGCAACAGATGAGGAAAGTGAAGTTAAGACAGCACTGGCAACTTTTCCTTGGCATGCAACTACAAAGGACAGATCAAAGGTTTAAACTTGTTCTTCCTCCGCTTTTCCTGAGTTGGTACAAAGAATAGGTTTGTTAAAGAGTTTCTGGATCCTGGTGGCTCTTTTACTGTACTGGTTTGGGAAAGATTTCTACTGATAACTGTCTTCTGATATGCCTGCTAAATTATCAGTTGCTATCTTAGGGGTGTGGTTGTGACTTTTTTCAGTTCTCTGGGCTTCAGTTGTTTTTGGGTTTTTTTTTTAATTTTCTTTTAACTTCCAAAGAAAGAAGGTTGTACTAAATGGTGCTTACCAAACGTTAGCCACCTCCAGAACCATGATTTTTGCCACATCTGTGACACCACCTTTCATTTATTTGCTTGATTTTTATTTAAATCAATTCCTCCCTTTTAACTTAAATGTAGTTAAAATGAAAACATTACATCACTACTTAGAATGGAACACCAGAATAACAAGTAGAATTTTAGGTATAAATAAAATTTTTAAATGTTTTATGTAGATAAATATATATGTAAATATAGACATAAATATATGGCACATATATAAATATGCACATGAATATAACATAAGGTGTATGTAGGGAATGAAAGGTTTTAAAAAAAAAATGCTAGCAGAAAACCGAGGCTTTCTCTTTAATGTCATTAGAAAGGTTGATGGAAAATTGAAAACAAGTTATTTCTAGTGAGAATGCTATTTGATACTTTTTCACACCTAATATCATTTCATGGGTGGCCAGGGCTCTACACGTTGGGATCCACTGGAAAAAATTATCTATTCCGTATCTGTTCAATCTCATGCACTTCTGATTTCTGTTCTCCCCCACCTTCACCTACCTGTGGCGCATCATTTCTCCCCATCTTTTCAATTGCAAAATTTGTAAGAGCTATTAGTCCTATGACTGCAGAGACGCTCTCCCTGCATCTTGACTCACAAATGGAAAAACTAAGACACAGAACAGATAAGAACATTCCCTTCTTTTTCTTCGGGAAGGGTTCAAGAGAAGGAAGTAGACAGAGCCACATAGGCAAGGCGGGAGGCAAGCCCCACTGTGCCTTCCACCAGCAGACCTTTTACTCAGGAGGATCAGTTTTAAGGTAAAGCCACTGCCTTCAGCTCAGGTCGTGATCCCAGGGTCCTGGGATCGAGCCCCGCATCGAGCTCTCTGCTCAGCGGGGAGCCTGCTTCCCCCCTCCCCACCCCCGGGCCTGACTCTCTGCCTACTTATGATCTCTCTCTCTCTCTCTGTGTCAAATAAATAAATGAAATCTTAAAAATTTAAAAAAAAAAAAATAAAGTGAATAGTGGAAATGACCATGGAGCTGAGAACAGGGACCAAGAGTTTTCTGTTGTATCATATTTCTCTAATCCTGTTATTGGCTGCCCCAACCCCCAGGAACTCCCCCGCCAGTTATTAACCCTTTACTCTATTTCATCCTATGGTTTTTAGAAAGAGCATGGGCATTGCAATCGAAGAGAACATGATTCAAACCCCAAGTCCCCCACATCTAGGCAGAGAGGCAATAGTTCCTGGTGAATGGGAGAACTGGGGTTCTCCAGGGGAGGTCTCTGGGGAGATGACAGGGGCAGAGCCCCATAGGCAGAGGAAAGATTAGAGGCTGACACCCCAACCCTGGTGTCCAACCAGTTGTCCCCAAGACATTGTTCTTGCTATAGGTATGTGATATGCAATGACTGATCTTTCCTAACTTCTAACTCCTGAGGATCTGAAATCTGAAATAGCACAATTTGGGAGAGGAGAATACCTCTTTCTTCACCCTCTGCCTTTCTTTTCAATCCAACTCTCTGCCTTCCTGATTCACCACTTAGTAACTCTATCTTCTTTGTTACTTCAGCAGCCTGTAATGCCACTACCTGAAATTATCTCATTTATGCATGTGTCTACTTGCTTACTGCTGTTCCTGCCCTACTAGATTGCAGGCTTCTGATGACAAACTTTATCTGCCCTGTCCACAGCCTGTCCTCCGAATCTACACAGTGTTTGGCACATAATGTTAGGTCAATAAGTATTGATTGAAAAGTCAAATGGATTGGTTTGAGGCAGTTGTCACCATTTGCTCTTACTTGGTGAATTAGTTCCTAATTTTGGCTATGCACTACCATCACCTGGGGCTTTGTTGCAAACACAGTTTCTAGATCATCACCCCTGGATAGTCTGATTCCGTTTGTCTCAGGTAAAGCTTGGGAATCTGCATTTTTAAATAACATCTCAGTGACTGGACACAGCCAGTGCCTGGACCAATATATGGGAATTACTACCATGGGGACTTTTACTGAAGGCAGAACTTCATTGTCAGCATCACCTAAGCCACATTTCCTGAGTTGCGAGCAATTGATTATGTATCCATGATTTTTAAAATATATACCTCAAAGGTTTATCCAGTTTGTGTATGCGTTTCTGGCAGAAACAATTGTATTAATTCCTAGCCGGTTTGCGATAAGGTAGGAAGACCAGTTAACCAGGCAGGTGGCTTCTCCCCAAGAAAAAGATTAGGTTAACAGAGAAAATGGTGAATTTCTGAGAGTTTGCCCAAATGGCCTTGGGCTTTCTTTTAGAATGGCATCGATACACCGCAGATTTATGGCAGATAGACTGTAGTGTAGCATACCCACAGTGGGCTGGGAATGGGGCCAGTGCAGGATCTTGCATCAGTCCCCTGGAGGGCTGTTTGTATCCAGGTGGCAGTATAGAGTCGAGACTGAGAGCCCATGCTTTAGAGTGAGACAGGCCTGGTCTGAATCACAGAATGACTACTGATTAAACTGTGATGTAGGGCATTTTACGTAGCCTTTGCGAGGCTCGGCTCTTTCAGCTGCAATTAGGGATAATATTGTCTGACTCCTAGGTTTGTGATGAGCTGTCAGGACAGGACACGTTTTATGTAGATGGTGATCGATAACTGCAAATACCGCAACCTCTGGGAAGGTTAATTCAGATCATCCCATTGCCAGAAATTGCCCTACCAAGTCTCCAAGGTCCAAGAAATCTTGTCCCCACTAGGCAAGAGGGGGATCAGCCAAAGGTCTTTGACTGGGTGGCAGAAAAAGTGAGAATAATGAGACTTTAATGTTAAAAAAAAAAAAATCCCTCTGCCAAATTTCATTTAACATTGGCTCTATTAAGTTAGTATTTTAGTAAAGGAATTTTTAAATACGTGATTTTCCTGAAACACAGATTGGGTTCCCAGAAGCCTAAAAGTTGGGCTTGATCCCGATGACTTCCAAAACTAACCTCTTAGGGAATGGTTTCAGCGGGTAAACTGAGGAATTGTTCCTGGGGGACCAGGCAACTGTCACATGCCAACAACTGAGGCTCCTCCATCTGTCATCTGCCTTCTGAGAAACTTCTAGGCAAAACTGATATTGATTAATGCAAGGGTTATTAAGCACAAGTCAGGGTGGAGGGATCCGGGGTGAATGGTGGAAGAAAGATACAGCGGATGATTCTGTACGCAGCTGCAAAACCAATAAGCAGATAGACTCCAATGCCTTTAGTCTGATTCTATCTCAGAGTGTACTGACTAGCATGTACAGAACGTGGTTGCAGTGTTATCATCGCCATATGTGACAGCTAGTTACTTAGGGGAATATCCTTTACCCCAGGTTCCTGTTCCCCAAAGATTTAGCTTCAGGAGGAATTCAAGGAGCCCGGCATAATCATTCCTTTTAACTTTTAAAAATAACTTAAGTCATGGAAACAGAACAGACTAATTAGCTGAATGAACTTTTTACATCCCATTAACTGAAGATTTTTTAGACAGGCACTATAAACCTCACGAGAAGATTTCAGTATTATCAGAGATCTACCAAACCATCAGCCTTCTAAATCGATACGTTCCCAGAGTTCCCTTTGTTCATTCCACCCCCTCTGCACATGATCGACTCAATTTCTCATACCAAACGAGCCCCCTTAGCATCCTGCAGGCAGAGGGGCCCACAGTAGGATAGTTGGTGAGCAAGGGTTCTCAGCTGTGGTGCCCACTGGCATCACCTGAGATCTTTACAAACCCCTGGTGCTGGTTAATTGGTTGGGGGCGTAGCCTGAGGTTCAGGCTTTTTAAAGTTGTAAAAGGCCCTGCTTCTTTTGCACAACGCACTCTGGTTCCAGAAGCCCTGCATGAGAGAGGAGTGTCCCTTTCCCCAAGTCTAGAGGTGACTCGGTTTTATTTTCTATCCCTAACTTTGACGGTCATGCCCCTATTTTTATAGGACAATTAACACAGTCTTGTTTTTGTGGGAGGAGCCATCATGATGCGTTTATTCACCTGTCATTGCTTTGCTGCCTTGGTATGTTGCTGTAAGTGAGCTTAGCGGTGGTGGACTTAATTGGTGCAGATGGAGCTTGCTAATCATTTTGGTGGTAGCCCAAACTTTTGAGGATTGGGTCGCTTTTTAATTTCTAGATGGTGATTTCTAGATTTTTTTTTTTTTTTTGAACTCCAAGTACAAACTTTATTTCTATTACAAGTATGGTGGTAGTAGTAGTAGTAGTAGTAGTAGTAGTAGTAGTAGTAAAATAAAAAGAGGGGATGGGGGCTCTGATACTTGGTTTTCAGAGCAAGCCATGAACTTGGGCCTCAGTCCTGATCCAAGCAGAGCCCAGCATGTGTGAATAGCTCTCAGGGGTTGTAAAAAGTGCAGGAAGTGAAACTAATATGGAATTTCTCTGAGACTGGACTGGGTGATCGCTGTGCTCATCTGAATGGATTTTAATGTTTACATGGAGAAAAAAAACACCTCATCATTGTCGTGGCAATTAGATAATTAGCCTGTTCTTACACAAAAAAACAGCAAACAGCCACCAAACTTATTTCTATTGATTTTCCAGTCAGGCTTCAACAAAGAGCTAGAAATTTGGATATATCTTGTGTATTTATTTATTTATTTATATTTATTGTGTATATTTATTGTATATATTTATATATTTATTTATATTATAATAAATAAATATATTTATATATATTTATATATATTATTATATATAGTACATATTTATTGTATTTATATATGTATACATATATTTATTGTAAAGTATTCATGTACTCTTGCTTTTGTTGTCATTTCCCAAAGGGATACATAATTCTCTGGAACTTTATTGCTGTTTTGTGGACACAAAACCCCAGTCGTTTTTGTTTTGTTTTTTAAGATTTTATTTATTTTGGCAAGAGAGAACTAGAATAAGAGCCAGCACAAGTTGTGGGGGAGGGGCAGAGGTCAGAAGCAGGTTCCCCGCTGAGCAGGGATTTTTTTTCCCCATGCAGGACTTGACCCCAGGACCCTGGGATCATGACCTGAGCCGAAGGCAGACACCTAACCGACTGAGCCACCCAGGCACCCTCAAAACCCCAGTCTTTAGCCATAGTCAGTCACAGAACAGAATTTTCCAGTGTGAGGGTGGTATATACCACAGGTGGGACGTAGTGATTTAGGTATAGACTCTGAGGTGGATCCCAGAGAGGGGATGAATATTGGATTTTTAAAAGCCAGGTAGTAAGGATATTACACTTTGCAGGTCATGCAGCCTCTGGAACTATTCAGTTCAGCCATTTTAACCGGAAGCCAAATGTCGACAACCTGATACAGCCCGAGAAGTAATAGCTATGTCTCGAAATAAGGCTTTCTGTATGGACACCGGGATTGGAGTTCCACTTCATTTTGATGGTCATTAAATGGTATTCTTACTCTGATATTTTCCCCAGCTTTTTAAAAAGATAAAAATAACTCTCAGCTTACTGTTGGTACAGAAACAATTGGTGGGCCAGGTTGTGACTCCTGCCTGAGAATCCTATGTGCGTTGATAGACTTGAATGCATCTCCAAAACCTGTGAACTTCAGTTTTTAACTCCAAGGATTCATGCTGGTCTCTGGATCAGACAGGGCTATTTAGCCAGAATTGAACCACATTGCATTGAATCCCTTACATTTTATTTTCTTGAACCGACTTTTATTTATGTCTAGTTAAATGAATGATGTGTTTAGAACAATGATTAAAAAATGACTTACAGAAAGATACCAAGAATCCAGCTGACCTATGAATTGGCAACAATCACGAGATGTGTATTGAAGGGTTAGTTTTGGGGAAGTTGCTATCTAGATTCGATTATCTGAGTGGCCTTTTTTTTTTTTTTTCTTTTTTGAGGAATATCTGTGTTTCTGGAGGGGGAGAAAAACCAATTAAACACACAAATTCCCCATCCACCTACTCACATCAGAGCCAGCCGAGATACAAAAACCAAAGTAAAATAAGGTTAAAACTTGAGATGACTGTTGAAATACACAGAGCAAGAGTGGTTTAATTGCCTCCCTTAATCATCTGTGGAGGAATACCATATAATCTCATGTCCTCTCTTACCACCTCTCTCATCTTAACGTTTCCATGCCTCCCATGTTCATGCTGTACCAACAGGAGCTGACTTGCTCATCTGTATCCAAAATGGTGACCCTCCTTTTGCTTTCCAGGAAAGTGCTCCATAAATGTTTAAACAAGGCAACAGAAATAAGAAAACCGAGGGGGCAAAGATTGTGAGGTATTGTTTTGAAGGAGAGTGGATGAAACGTTCGAAGCTAAAATGATGACTTGCTCTGTGGTGACCATGTTTCCATCAATGCCAAGGCCTTGCTTACACTCAGCACCACCGTGTCTCCTCTTGCTGCCTCCCTGGGCTCTTCCCTCACTTCTCACCCCCTTGCCTTCCATTGTCACTCAGCTGCCGGTCAGATCTTAAGTGAGTCAGCCTGTGGCTGTCCTGCTTCGGTAACTGGGAAGCTCATCACTGCAGCGGGGCTGGGGGGTACCATCCACACTATGAGCCAACGAGGCCCTTCAGTGTAGTCCCTGCCATTCTGGGGCCTCCGCTCAGGCTCCCACCTCATGCCAGCCCCTTGACCTTCCTTCATTTTCTCATCTTAGCCTGTTTCTTGCAAGCAGTGAGTCTTAAGGCAGAGACGATGCTGCTCCCACCAGCTCAGTTTCTCACCCTCGATACCACTGACGTTTTGATCAGATAATTCTGTTAGAGGAGGCTGACCTACTGGATGTTTGGCCATTCTGGGCTTGACTCACTTAGATGCTAGGAGCGCTGCGTCCCCTGCCCCCTAGAACAAACAGTGCCTCTACATGGTGCCAGATGTCTCCCCACTTGAGAAACCTGGCTCTACTGGGGCTTTGTCCTTTTCACCTCTGAGAGCTCAGCATCCATTGTGCTTGGACAGCTGCCCCCACTCCTACTTGCAAAAGTCCTCTCATGTGATACTTTGAGTCCATGCTTTGCCTTGCAAGTGCTTGTCCCCAAGCTTAATAGCTCTCTGTATGTTTGAAGAGAAACTCCTTGAAGCCACGTTCATTGACTCATGGCCTTGATTGTAGCACTTACCACAGTGCACATTGTTGTACGTCTGTAAATAGCATTTGAATCCACAAAGTGAAATTTTCATTCTATAATCATATGTGCCTAGTACTGTGTTAGCACAAGCACTGTCCATAGCTGCGAGCATTTGGGTGGTTTCACACAGAAAAAGCTTTGGGTGCCTGGGTGGCTCAGTGGTTAAAGACTCTGCCTTCAGTTCAGGTCATGATCTCAGGGTCCTGGGATCGAGCCCCGTGTGGGACTCTCTGCTCAGAGAGTTTCCTTCCCCCTCTTTCTTTCTGCCTGCCTCTCTGCCTATTTGTGATCTCTGTCAAATAAATACATAAATAAATAAATCTTAGGAAAAAGCTTTAAGTTCTGAATAGCCCACCAAATTCTCTCAGTGATTAAATTGCTGTCCTATTTCAGGTACAAATAAGTGCTTTGGTCTTTGCCTTATTGGTGACACGAAAATACAACTAACTCCAGATGCCATAGAGGGGAATTTCTCCTCCCTTTTCCTCATTCTAGGAGCTGTTCTTCTACCCGGAGCTGATTAACCTGGACAAAAAGCCTTTAGATGCAGTAATTTAACCTCAAAAGCTACTCTTCTTAATATTCCTTTTACAATTACCCTGTCCCTCTGCCCCCAGGTGTTGCTGTTTTGGGTAGTTTTGTTTTGTTTTGCTTTACCTTTAAAATTCTCTCTCAAGTATTGCATTTTTCTAATACAGTGTCTTCTGATGACCTTATCATTTTTATCTCCCATATTCCAACAAGCCCAGCCCACTCTATGGTGTGTTTTCCTGTTTTGAAGGACATAACATTTCCCAACCAGACCGCGGTATCTCTCTTCATCAGGCTTTGGCGGCACTCCTCCCTGTGTTAGAGCATTTTCATCCATAGCCTTCCCTAGAAACAATTTTCTTTGATTTCTAGGATTAATTGCCTGTCTTTGCCACCCATCTACCTAGTCCCTGATTTTCTAAGTGTCTTTGTGCTTCAAACACTACACCTGCAGTCCCCTGTTCACTGGCCTTCCCCAACCCCGCATTGCTTGGAAATGCATAGTGGGAGGAATAGAGAAGAACTTCCATAAATGTTTTTTAAAGGAATGAAATACCTTAAAAATGTAAATTCCCTGAAACTGAGAATCCATTCTATTGTTAGCTAGTTACAAAAGATGAAATGTAGTGAAAAAAAAAAATACATGGTTACTAAGGTGACAGTCCTAAGAATTGAAGATGTTTCAACACAGGGATGCCAAATAAAAGTGAGGTTCTTCAAATCAAAACTCCAAATGTTGACAGAGGCTCAATACACTGGCATACTGTGTTGAGTAGGATTCTGAGGTCTCACCAAGCTCAATGAAAAGAGATCCAATCAGTAAAATGTACTGTGAACATTGAGCAGGGATGGCCACAGGTATCACATCCAAAGTCTAAAGAGGTAACTAAAAAGAAAAATCCTAACAAAAGTTCTGCCTATTTTACCTTGTTTAAATCAGAGAATCCTCTACTTCAAGAGCCGTTTTACGAAATCCCTGAATCTAATCACTGTATTTTACAGATGAAGCTGCTAAGGTTTATAAAATCAGTATGCTGAGCAGGTCTCCACAATAGCAGAGATAGAACTAGAACAATGCCCTGCTGATTATCTTTCTAAGAATTCTGAACCCTGCTGAGTTCATGGGGCAACATTCCTGTGGCATGACTTGCAGTTTAAGAGGCTTCTGGATCTTCTATCCTTCTGCCAGGGGCGGAGAGAGCCGCAGACTAACAGCTAGTAATAATGTAGCAGTGATTTGTTTAGTATCAACTATGAGCCAGGCTTTTGCTAAACACTTGCTATGCAGTTTCTTCCTCACCAACCCCCCAGTGCTAGGTGGTAGGAATAACTATCCGCAAAGTACAAATGGGAAAACTGAGGCTTAACAGATGAACTTGGGGAAATGATACAGCTGAAAATGGAGAGAGCTGGATTTAACCCTGTCTGGCTCCAAATTCGCTTCTCTAAATGCATTAATACACTGGGGTTGTGGGGGGACTTTTATATAGCACATTTGAGGACATCTTGAGTTCTTCAGACCTCTTCACAGACACAATAAATCATGGAAACAGAATGAAATTTGCAAAGACAGTTTATCTAAAAAGATATAAAGAGTACTTGACTTAGAAAATTTATAAAATCCCCTTGCTCCCTTGATAGGGAAATCAGATGAAACGTGGACCACAGTACTTAAGCCTTTTAAATATAGGAATGTGGAACTAGAAGCTATAGATGACCTACACTAAGATAAAAACAATAAAATAAAAAGCGCCAGCCTTCCCTGGGGACTTACTACATGCTAGTAAGTGTTTGGGTGAAGTGTTTTAGAAACAGAATGGCTCGAATCCCCACAACCCCAGAGCAGGCTCTATATATTCTGAATGCTCACTGTAAAACCTGAAAAACCATTCCCAGACACTCTGACTTCATGGTAGCTTGGGGTGTAGGGCAGTACAGGGGCTCTGCTTCTGACGTGGTGAATATTCTCCCATTTATTACTGTGAATGCAGAAGCTTAGTGGTTAGTTCAGGCTTCATGTCATTAGAAAAGGACTGAGCTGGGATCTGAACACAGAGCATCCTACCTCCGAGATCTACCTCCTTACTGTTCTTGTGCACTGATATACGTATCAGCAAGCATCCGGGCTCAGGGCAGAGAACAGGCTGATTCAATCGGTGTGGCCATGCTTGCCTGGCTTGTGTGAAACCAGGCTTCAGAGGAGACACAAAGCCAGCCATTAATGATTTGATACTATTAATCGTAGATTGTCACTAGCACAATTCAGCCCATCTTGAGGGGATAGGTTTTCAAAGCAAAATAAACAGATTTCATTTGAATATGTATTGATTCTATATTTAGTACCATTATCCTGCATCCTAGTACAGCTTGCCTTGGAAAAATAAAATTGCTCTTCAGAAATGTACTTGGTTCAGCAAGAGCACACACGTGTGGTCCTATCCTGTCTTTAGACAAAACAAAACAACAAAATCCGGTAAGTTGGGGGGAGGGGGAACCCCAGGGAAAATAATAGGAATTAATTTATTTCAAAAAAAACAGCAGGAGTTAGGCAGGTAAATTATGTTACAAGAACAGAATAGCCACATGAGGAGTGTGACCAGTAACACTTCCTAAATGACAGCTGCTGGAGAAATGGGGCAGTTCGATGGAAAATCTAATATTTGTATTCTAGCTATTACATCTTTTTTCTCAACCATTACATCTCCTCCCCCACGCTTGGAGGATGTGGAATTTTTGCAAAAGTTGCAAATTCGTGGTTCAGTGCAGCCCCTTTTTGACTTGGTTGAAGCTATGTGTACATGAAGTTAGGAATACGTTCGAAAGGTAAACCATAAAATAGCAGCATTATCATGATTTTTTTATACCTGTTTCAAATTACTGTGCATGAAATTAGCATATGGTAGCAATTACTCTTTAACTCCGCGTAGCTTCTGAAGCTTCAGTGGGAAGGAAAAATAACATAGATTCCTGACAAATCCTGTTTGAGACCATTGGCTTTGGAATCGGGCCAACTCTTCGGAGTTGTTGCTCACGAAGCTCTGGTGAGATCTTGGGCGAGTCACTTATGCGCTGGTTCTGTGTCCTCCTTTGGAAAAGTGAAATGATCAGTCCTCACCTCCTTCACTGTTACAAGGATTCACTGAATCCATGTGTAATAAAGTGTTTGGCAAAGTGCTGGAGTCCTAGTTAGGAGGACACTTAATTGTAGCTTTCATCATTCCTTCATTTGTCGTCTTCTCTGCCTTGCCCAGGGAAAGGATCTACCCACATCCCTGTATAAATATTTTCTTATTTTAATGAATTGTGCAATAAACTTGAACTATACTAAAAATAAATATTTCTTTAAATGTTATTACTTCCAAGTCCCTTTTTAAGAGCATACTTGCTTTGGCAAATAAAAGTATATCGTGCTTTCATCAAACGACCAGGCTTATGCAATTTGAGAAATTTTCATACCATTTTGAACACTGCAACAGTGAAAGAAAACTATAAAGTATGTCCCCTGCCTTTGGAGAGATCTGGGGAAGGCTTACTGACTCTTTTTTTTTTTTTTTTTTTTTTAAGATTCTATTTATTTAATCTGACAGAGAGAGATCACAAGTAGGCATAGAGGCAGGCAGAGAGAGAGGAGGAAGCAGGCTCCCTGCTGAGCAGAGAGCCCGATGCGGGACTCGATCCCAGGACCCTGAGATCATGACCTGAACTGAAGGCAGCGGCTTAACCCACTGAGCCACCCAGGTGCCCTTACTGACTCTTTTTATGCAGAAGAGGAACCACCACGAAATAGCAAAGGAAGGCTTAATGCACCTATCACTGATACAGCATGCTGACTGAACTATTAAATGAGCAAATGCTATTCACTCTTCCCACCCATTCATTCAGCCACACAAATGAAATAAATACCAAACACACTTCCGTGTGTGGGTGACTAAACCCATCATGAGGTAAGAAAGAATGGAAGGGCTTGGGTTTGAGTATTCTGTCGTTGCCTGGGAAGTTCTGCCTTCTCATCCCTTCCACGTCCTTTCTTGACAGCGTACATCTCCACCTGGCCAACATACTGGTTGATACATTGATGTTCTCATTTGGGTCTTGCTTCTCTCCATGAGGCCATGTCCCTCATTGAATTTCACTTTGTTTTAATGAAGAAAGGGCTGGTTTTGCCACAATGTGAATCCTTTAAAGCGTAAATGTTTTTCCAAGAACTGCTGTTCTTCCTTCCTTCCAAGGTCTCATTTGTGCTTTCGCACTCACTCCAGCTTCAGCTCCGTTTGCCTGCTTCTCTCTCTTGCAATCATGGCCAAACACGCGCCTATACCCACATTCATAGAGCCCTTTCAGCTTGCTTTCTTGTAGCGTCAGATCACGTCCCAGAATTGCTTTGGCTCCAATGAGTCCAGAAACTTCCAATCCGAAGCCATGTATAATACATGCCATGTGACACCATAGAGAGTATATGGCGTTAAGAACACATTAAATCTTGATTTAAGCAGTAAGTAAATTGGGTGTGGTTCTTCTTTTCTAACTCAACAAAACCTTATCCTAGGATTACTTTATATCATTTGGGAAAGTTTTCATTGCCCCCCCCCCACCCCGAGACACTTAAAATAGAACCCAGCAAGTAGTACAATGGATTGGTTCCTAGTTTCATTGACTTACTGTTTTTAGGAAAGTTTTCAACAACTTAGGTCTTTGTGGGGTAGCAGATAGTGTTCTTTTGGACTAATAGGGGAAGGTAAAAAAAAAAAAAGCGAGAATTTACTCTTCTCCCTCCAAAATTTGTTTTGCTTTTTCTTGCTACTGTTGCTGTTCATTCCCTGTCTCCAGCCCCTTCTCTTGGTCAGAACAGGCAGAAGGAATAGAGCAGGAGACTGAAGGAACCGTGCGACAGTAAGAGAAGAACTTGATTGAAGGTGAAAAATTATTTCCAGGCAGTTCTGAATTTGGTTCCTTTAGAGACATTTGTTGTAGAAATTGGCTGTGGAGCTAGCCTTTCTGGGCTTACTCTGCTGGAAGTTTTTATTCCCTCAGTCCAGCATGGCCATGATGTGGCGTGTGGAGAGGTGGCGGGGGCCGGTGGGGGTGGGGGGGTGTGTGTGCACCTGCCCTAGCTGGCCTGCAGTGAGCAGCGTGTTCATCCTTTGGGTCTCATCTGTATTTTGGGTCCCTGTCTTGACAAAGGACCCCTATTTTTTACAGATAATTCTTCTGGGTACAACCTTACCCAACTTTGATTGTACTTTAAAAATCTTATCTTTTTAGAGAGCTATAATCCGAGGACATCCTGCCCAGTAGGAGCAATTCCTCCAATGAATTCATTTAATACAAAACCCATAATACAAAAATGAGTACTTTGTGTGAAGTCCTTCCTGGTGGGGAAAAGTAAATGCCTCTCATAAAGGAATGTCCCACCCTCACCTCTCGCTGCAATTAGCGAGATAAAATATATATGAACAGAAGAGTTAATACCAATATTGGATATAGAAACACCAATGACACAGAGAGGTCATAGAGGAAGAGGGCTATGCAGGCCAGAAAAATCAAGGGAAAAGGAGGTTTTGAATAAAAATGGCGGAGAGTAATGGAGTTGGAGTAACTTTGTGTGAGTTAGCTGGTCTTGTTTCTTGCCACTGTGTCAGAGTTGAAAGAATCAGGCTTTCTTACTTGCGTAGCTTAAATTTTTTGTACAGTATCTCTGGGCTAGAATTCCTAATGTTGGGAGAAATGTGATGTCTTCTAAGCTTTCCTCCCAGAATGCACCTGAGGTGGAAGAAGAGGGCTCAGGTTTGGTAGAACGGAATGGAGGCAGATGGAGCTTGGGTGTCTTGTTGGCTTATTTGGAGCCTGTTCTGTGGCATGCATTATTGGTGGTGGAGCTTGAATACCTTGCAGTTGGTAAAAGTCACTGTCAAGAAACCATATGTTACTTCGAGTTGGCAGAAACACTGGAGGAAGAAAACGTCTTCTCATGCTGACTACCTCGTACTTTCTGTGTATCAGAATGTGAAACGTGATGAACTTAATTTCTTAGCAGAAATATTTAAAGGGAAAACTTGGCTTCTGCAATAACTCTTGGAGCAGTCATGGCTATCTCGCTCCTGTTGCATACGAGTGGAACTCTGCAGAGTTAAACTAAGTGATCCTCTAATACCAATAAAAAATTAGCTAGTGGATGAACACATATTTGAATGAAACCGAATAATACCTCATCTTACAACTAATTTTCAAATGTAGAAAAATTGATAGAAATCATATATCTGTATTCTATTTTATTCCTGCTGATTGATCTGGATGGAACTTGAGAATATTTTTATTTGATTACTTTTGACTCTACTACTGGCACCTTCCTACCATTTGCTCATCTCTATAATTTAGTTTTGAATTTGAAGCTAAGGAGTCTAAACAGCAAAACTTTGTATTTATTGGTTGTGATGGGGAGGGGGAGGATGGCTTTCTCTCTCTCTCTCTTTTTTAAGATTTTATTTGTTTATATATTTTTTAGAGAGAGAGATCACAAGTAGGGGGAGAGGCAGGCAGAGAGAGAAGGGAAAGCAGGCTCCCCGCTGAGCAGAGCGCCCAAGGCAGGGCTCAACTCCAGGACCCCGAGATCTGAGCCAAAGGCAGAGGCTTAACCCACTGAGCCACCCACGCACCCCAAGGATGGCTTTTTTAACGCAAGGTTAGAATTCATCCTGTCCAGGGTAGTATACCGATTGCATCTTCTGTTCTATGCTTAGCAGTGATTTAGACTCTAATACATAGAGGCATTATTAAAAACACACCGAAATTAATAGCATGCATTGTCCATTATAAACTTTGAGAAAACCTAGAACCCAGTACTTGATCCCTACCCAGAATCTTGGGCATTTTAACTGCTACATTCCATTCTATCCCAAACCTTGCGTGTGGAGATCCAAACCAGACTGAAGATGCATATGACCATCAGAATAATGGATCTCTTCAGAGCACTCGGAGACACCATAGTCTTGCTAAGTCTTGAAGTCACTCTAATTTGTAGATACTCCCCATCATGCAGAGAAACTGCCTTCAGAGACTGAACAAAAGACCAAATACAAGCTACAATTTAACAAAATGGAAAGGAATGGGCGATGCTGACCGTTTTGGGGGCCAGCCATTTTCTGCCCAGTGAATATGATCAAGACTTTCTTGTGTCTTAATAAACTTGAAACCATTGTTGAGATACAGTCTAAGGTTGGGAAGACAAACGTTTTCTTTCAAGTTCTGATTGTTCTTGATGGTTCATGGTTGCCTAAGGTATAGGTATCATCAGAAGGTTAGGATGTCATTCTACAGGGATTGAGTGAAAAGGTCACAATGAAGAGTACTTCCTGCCTTGGCAGGGAAGAGGCAGAAGTAATGTATTTTACAGACCTACTTACTATGTATGGATACACCATAGTGCCAAAACGATTGCATATGCACTTGGAGTTGTGAGGTCATCACAAGAATGAAATTGCACTGTACAGGTGGCAGATACTTGCTAATTGTTCATCAGCCCATTGTTCCTTTTGCTCTTTAGCAGACAACTGAACTACAACGTGAGACTCTCTGGAAGTTAGGTGTAGTCATGTGTCTGAGTTCTGGACTATAATGTGTGGGAAAAATGTGTTGTCTTGCATCACCATTTCCAGACTTGGAAAATCTTTGTGCATATGATCCCCTTTCTATTTCTCCATGCATGGGTGAAAGGAATGGAGAGGACCTAGAAGAGCCTGCAGCCACAGGAAGGAGCCTGAGTCTCCGAAAGGCTGTGTGGACCTGAGGCCTCCCCCCAGCATTCCTGCCTTTCACCTGGAAACTGTAGTGTCCTGCAGTGAACAAGAAATACACCTTGTGCGGTACCATGTAATTGGGGTCATTTGCCAACATTGACTAATACTACTGATGTCAAAACTTTTTATAAAATGCAAAGCACAATGGAAATAGAAATGAAAATACAAAAAAGCAAAAGACTGTTCCCTTTTCATACATATTCCACATATTTCTATCAGCTAAGAAACCTCCCCAAAGCATTCTTTGCCTTACATTTAATGGGAAAATTGAGCACTTCCCTCCCTTGATGAGTCAGACCTGTGCTTCAAAAGGTCTCTCCAGGGGCAACTGGGTGCCTAGTGCAACTATCTTCAGCTCAGATAATGATCCTGGAGTCCCAGGATCGAGTCCCAGATCTGGCTCCCTGCTCAGTAGGGAGTCTGCTTCTCCTGCTGACCTTTCTCTCTCTCATTCTCTCTCTCTCAAGTAAATAAATAAAATCTTGAAAAAAAAAAAAAACTTAAAAAAAAATTAGTCCTCTCTGATGGTGAGGGTATCAGCATTTGAATCCAAGTGCAGCACCCCCCCCACACATACTGAACCCGAGCTCTGGAGGACACCTTGGGAGTGACCGTAAGTAAACAATTGTCTACTCCCTCCTGCCTACATCCCCTTGACCACATTGGTTTCCTGTTTGTACTGTCTGTCTCTTCCAGTGTGGGCTTGTGGTGTGGCCTCCTGACCTGATCTTCTATCACTTTCTCCCCAGACCTTCTCTACTTAGGTTTTTATAAAACTTTTTTTCCTTTTCTAAGCATAAATTTTTGGTATCAAATTTGAATTTCATTTCATGCGGTCCTTCCAATGCATCCAGGCCAGTTTGGATTCTAAATGTGTTGTGTCTTCCCTGACAGCTGGGTATTCATTGTGGAGTACGAATACATGCTTAGCTCTCATGTCCACACACTTATAAATAGAACAAAGTGGGGTGGAAATCAGAGATGGTAGCTGCTCCTGAAGTTAGTCCCATGGGTACACGCTTGTTCTTGCAACAGGGCAGCCAGAACAAATGGGAAATGGACACGTAGGACACATTCTTTCTTTGTCTCTGCATAGACCTCCATCATTCTCTGCTCTGCGCAGACCCATTTTCCCTGATTCCCAGTTCACGTGGAAGAGCATCACTACTGACACCCTGAAGGTTTACATCATCTTTGAGAAATTGGCTCTGACTTTTAGAAATAGATCAAGGTAATAGAGCAAATGAGCAAGAGAGGGAAAGGATAAAGGCACTCTACGCTTGGTCAGGTTGTCCACAGCTGGTCCAATCTCAAGCCAAGAAAGCCAAGATGGGTTGCAAAAGTCTCTGGCATTCCCATACCCATGGATAAGTTAAGGGGAATCTAACTGAATCAGGTGCAACCCCCAACGGTCTACCACCGTGGTAGAAATGAATGGTAGAAGGACATAGATAGGTGAAAGAAGGAAGAAAAAGAAATGAAGAAACAGAATTTAACTCTTTTTGAACCTGAGATTCAGAAGAACTTGTTTATGTGTGTGTATATATATGTATGTGTATACACACACACACACACACACACATGCACACACACACTCACAGACATATAGCTCAAACTTGGTGAGAGCCTGAAGTGTAAGTCGTAGGGAGGGAAAAGGGGGTAGATTTTCAAGAAACTTGTCAAGGTTAATAAATCTGTACTAACCTAAGGACATTTGGAAATCATCAGAAGATTTTTAAGCAGAAGAGTGACAGTCAAACTTGTGTCTTGTATAAATCACCTGGCAGACATATGGAAAATGGATTCGGGAGGACGACCATCTGTGAGACAGGGAGACTAGTGAACAAACTTTTGCAGTGCACTAGGAGAAAGATGTTGGAGACATAAACGAAAACAGAAGTCTAATAATATAGCTACCAATTGTTTATGAATTCAACAAAGAGCTATTAACATTCTTAGGTGCTATGCACTGTGCTAGTTATCTTACACAGATCAATTTATTCAGTTGTTAGAAAGGGCCTATGATGTCAAGTGCTGGTATTACAGATGGAAAAGTGAGGCTTAGGGATGAGTTACCTTCCCCCAAAGTTCTCTTAGTCAATAAGTGGCAAAAAAAAAAAAAAAAAAAAAAAAAAAAAAAAACCAAAAACAAAAATAAAACACATTAAAACGCAAGTCCCAGGGCGCCTGGGTGACTCAGTGGGTTAAGCTGCTGCCTTCGGCTCGGGTCATGATCTCGGAGTCCTGGGATCGAGTCCCACGTCGGGCTCTCTGCTCAGCAGGGAGCCTGCTTCCTCCGCTCTGCCTGCCTCTCTGCCTGCTTGTGATCTCTCTCTGTCAAATAAATAAATAAAATCTTAAAAAAAAATAAATAAGTAAAAAAATAAAACGCAAGTCCCTTCAACAGACTTCAATAACTTTAACCACTATCCCAATGGCAATAGCTATGAAGAGGAGATACAGTCAGGAAAATGGAGTGTGTATAATTATCCAGACTAGACAGTAGACCGGGTTCTGAGACTGAGAAGAATGCACAGAGCTAACAACCATATTTCGAGCCTGGGGTGGTGTCTGGGAGAGTAGACGATGAAGGAGTGAGTTTTTTCCATATTTGAGGAAGGTTGTTCCACATTCATCCCAGTTGATGGAGCACCTACGAGTCCGTCATTTTGCAACATTGCTCGCTACAGACCCTTGCCCTTCCATCTTCTGTGGTTAGTCCTTCTCTCCATCCTTCTTGGCTTGGGTCCCTCGGGCAATGTTTCCAGCCCTGTCCTTTAGAATTCCATTAGTCGCTTTGTGCCCTGATCTTTCACCATACCTATGTCAGCCACTTTCTGGGGAATCAAACCCAGCTGCCCGTTTGCCCTGTGCCAGCTCCTGGAAAACCACGGAGTGGTGCCTGTAAATATTAGTTGTGACTAATGTTCTCACTCCCCCTTCTCCTGTTCCTCTTCCCCCACTCCCCCTCCCCTCCTGTTCTGCACCTGACACCTTACCTTACTCCTTACACCCTAACCAGCCACTTGCTCTTTGCAGGGTGACTTTGCCACTGACTTTGGGTATCAAGGTCCTGCAGGCTGAGGTCTCTCAAGTTAGTTGCCCCACCTCCACCTGTCTTTCCATTCCTTCCATTCTCCTCTCTCCACTGAGATTTCAGAAAAAGAAGTGGTTTCTTTTCTTGCCACCAGTGAGCCTTGTTCTATCAGTTGTGTGCAAATTATTTTCAGTGCATTGTTTAAAATGTGTGCACGATTCCAATTCAGCTATTTTAAAATTCTTTCCTCTATAAAAAAGGTTGGTGTTTTTTTTGTTGTTTTTTGTTTTGTTTTGTTTTGTTTGAACACAACTTTCACCATCCTTCAGTAAGCCACAAGTAAGGCCAATGGATGAAGTGGGTGAAACTCCAGTCAACTAGATTTTAGCCCTTAAATGATACTTTCCCTCCCCGTTTCTATGTCTTAGTGAATTACTGGACAGAAAAAAGTTAACAAGTAAAAAACGAGCAGGCATCATTAATATCTCAATTTATGTTTTTTAGTAGATACTACGAACAAGTGTTAAGATGCCACCATTCATTAAGATTTTTTTAATAAGGCGAAGAGGAGGGGGGAATTAAATGCATGAATGCAAATTGAGTTCCAGTTTCAGAAATGTGAATATGAAACTGTGGAAACAAGTTGTATCATCTAAGGAAGGCAATACAGTAAGTTTCCACCCTAGGATTATACTTCTTTACCTAGCACTTGTATTTACGCCTAACTTGGTCAGTTCACAAAACTCCTATTCAGAGCACTGTGTTCTCTTTCAAAAGTTCTGCTTTATTCTTTGTTTAAGAGGGCAGAAGTATTTGAGACCCACGATACTTCTTTCTGTCCTAGGTTAGGAATTGGTTTTGTGATGTCTTAGCTCAGTAGTCTTAATCCGTTACATAAACAGAGCTTCAGTGAAGATTGAAATACCACAAGGAAAGAAAAGCCCATGACTGAGGAAGTTTTTTTGAATATGGAATAAAACATGAATCTAGACATGAGCAAATGAAAACACATTTTTCAGTGTTCTACCCCAGTAGGAGTTTAGTGGAAAAAACAATTTACTTGCTCTAAAATGACAAAATATTTCTTTCAGCAAATACCCATATGTAGCATGTACATGTTTCTCTTATTAAATGATAAAATCATTCTAGCTCTGGGTTTTAGTGTTTTCTTGCTGGAAGCATCTGATTGCACAAATTAAGCCTAAGACACCGTCTGGACAAAGTACATTCCTGCCTCACAGGCTCACAGTTGCTTTGTGTATATACGCACTTGTGTTTGTATATGAATACATTTTAATGGCATTTTGAAAAGAATGCAACATGTTTGCGTTTTTCAGCTAACACACCATTCCCATGTTTTACTCCCATTCCCTGGTCCTCCCTTTGGGTTTCTGTGTCGGAGCTGGCTGAGACAGCTCTAGTTACAGCTTCCTTTTGGACTTGGCTTGCACTATCTTCCTGGTGAATCATTTTAGCAGTTTGGGCATAGGGTATTGATCTCAGGTACCAAAAACACAGGCACACACATACATGTATACACGGAAGCACAGGCACACGTGCACCTCCCCACATGCAAATAAGCATGGATATCCGTGTACCCACGTGCACACATGTGCGTACATATATGCGCATTTGTGCCTGTGCATACTTGCATGCTTCTGTGTGCATACACGCACTCTCTCTCTCTCTCTCTCTATATATATATATATATACACACACTTGAACATGCCTACAGGTACACTCTATATGCATACATATAAGCCAATGCATGCCTGTGCATACACATAGATTGGACACCTTGCCCAGACATTTCCCACCTCAAATTTTTTCCTTTGCTCCCATTTTTCAATTCCCATTTTCCCCAATCTTGAGATGCTTGATGTTATGATCTAGCTCACCATTGCTGAGAATATGAAATTTCCCCTGACAAGGCCTGGATTTGTCTTTTTGCAGGATCTATGAACAGTCCCGTGTACCAGGTACGGATGTTTTCATAACCTGCCTCAGTGGAAGAAACATCAAATTATTGAAGCTTAACCCTCAAGAAACGAGGGTCGCCTTGGCCTTGCCTCCCAACTGGGGCTGTCCATGTTGTAATAAGTGAGGGACATGGGACTGAGAGCTTCACACTGTCTTCTCCTTTATAACGGGGGTGTAATCACATGGACGGATTTCCACATGTTTTCTAACGCTTTTCTGCCATCACTTCCTTGTGCGGGATCTTGGTGTCCAGCCCTCCCCTAGTGCTCCAGTGTTCTTTGCATTAGATGGAGAACAGAGATTTTTGCAGTTGTTTCTGCTGCTAGCATGAAATATCATGGATCGGGGAGTGGCTTTATTACTCCTCGCGGATCTTGTCTCTGCCCTATTCTGCTTTTGTTTCATACGCTGAGAAAGGGCATCTCTGGGTCTGATCTCTGCTAAGTATGTGGAAAAAATGGGGAACCATGAACAAGAGGAGGATTGTCTCCTAGCTGAATTACCAAGTCCTTTGAATCTTTCCTTTCTTCTTTCAGGCAGAGTTGGGCTTCCTGAGCCTGTGAGCTCAGGGTTCTGAGATCTGTCCCTGTGCAGCCCAACAAGCCACTGCAGGGCAGGCCCCTGAAGAATTGCCAAGTAAGAGGAGCTGGCTTGTGTAACAAAGTGACACAATGGAAATACGCTTATTAGGATTTCATAGCCAGACAAAGGAAACTTCTGACGGTTCAAATCCCGTAAGATTTGTGGGTTGTTCTCCCTGTCTTCTGCCCATCACCCTCCATGTTTAGATGCTGTCCCAGAGTTCGTGCCACTGGGGTTGCCTCTACAGCCTACAAGGGAGCCCTACACTTCGCACCCTGTCACTGTTCTCCATCCTCTATGGGAGGGCCTGGGAACACAACGTAAATGAGGCTTCCAAATGGTAGCTTAAAAAGGCCTGCAGTAGTGATGTATGTACTTATAAACTTTTTACCCTTGTTCCTGATTGCTAAATAACATACCCTTTATTATAGTTACTAGACTTTGAATACTTACTTCATACTCATTATAAGGATGCTGTGACAGGGGTCTAAGGATGCCAACATAGCCCCTGACCTCAAAGAGCTCATGGTCCTGGAAGGAAGAGACCAGAAAGTTAATATTATGGAGAATTTGTATAGAAATAGATGGATAGTGATAGATGGATAGTGATGGGGGAGGCTAGGGAAATGATACCAGGAAGATAGCGGGCTTGGTGTATGGCCCCAAGGAGATCATATCTTAGGAGAAAGCAAAGCGTTCATTAATGTAGATGGGATGAGAAGTCCAAGCAAAGAAATGTGGGTGTGAGTGTGCGTATTGTACATATATGTGGTGCATATGGTATGTGTTCATCTATGTATATATGATATTGTGTGTGTATGTGTCTGTGTGTGTTGACCACCTGTTTAATTGAGGACTTTTCAAGAAATCTGCATCTGGAGATGGGTAACGCATGCTACTTGTGGAGGACAAGGTGGAGAAGGGGCTAGAGAGCCGTGACAACCCATTTAAATCCAAAATGAGCCATTGAAGGCTTTAAAGCAGTAGAATTAAAACGTCATTTTCGGTGTTTTGAGCCCTAGGATGTTGCAAAGTTATGGTTATGAACATAGATATTTTTGACAGAATTGTACCAAGATTGATGAATACTTACTGAGAATACTTCCTAGGGATGATAGGATTAAGCCAATTTAATTTCTCAATCAATTTGCTATACCTTTCCATACAGTACTCATTTAGCCAGAGTAAATGATGGGGTCAGATCCTCTTTGGTGTCAAAATGACAGAGAAGAACAATCCAAAATAGTAAAAAAACAACAACAACAACAACAAAAAAAAACAAAACAAAATAGTGGTGAGGTCAAAACTTCCCCTTTTGGGTTCTCATTTTAATACAGGTCATGCAAGCTGCTAAATACAGAATATATTCCTGCCACATTCTAGCATTTGTTTGTGACACATAAGGGATCCACTTTAGTTCGGGGATTCAGTTATTTTAGAATGCTTCCATTACTGGAGAAATTTTTAATTTTCTAACTCCCTCTGAAGTTACTGAACATGTTTCAAATGGGACTTTTAAGAGGGACAGTGGAAATCTAATGATTAGGCACACTGGGCTTGCTGTCATATCACCAAAAGAAGTGGAGCTCGGAGGGAAGGTCTGATCCTTCCAGCCGCTGTACATACCCACAGCCAGCTGCCAGTGTGTGCTCGGAGCCCTTCAAGGCCACTGAGGAGCATGGTCTCCCATTCATCCCAGATCCCAGCCTGGGAACACGGGGACACGGAGAGGTCCTTTGTAGTCAGAACAGTGACTCCTGTCATGAAGACTTGAGAACAAGTCACCTGAGGGTTGATGATGACTGGGAAACTGTATTTTGAAGGATCCCAAGATATCTCTTTAACATTCATGCTTTTTCAGCAATCTGCTAGTCTGTCGACTTCTGCTTTCATCTCCTTGAATACCACCCGGTTCTCATTGTTGTGCCATGTCTGTGAAATATACATCACTGCCCTGCCTTTCATCTGAGAGTTTATTACCTAGACACAAGTGTTCATCAGCAATGGATTAACGTCAGTTGAAATTAACAGCAGTTTCACTCATTGACTTCTATTGTTAATATTTACATAACTTTCAGATTGTGGCCTTTGGGTAGGGAGATCAATGGAATGCAGAATGAACCAAGGTCAAGAAGCTCAGAGAGTTGCTTCTTTCCTTTTTTTTTTTTTTTTCTTAAAAAATTGTATTTTATTTATGTTTTTCATTAATGAAATGAGTTGAATGGCTTCTAGTTAAACTGACAAAAGTGAAGTGGAAGGTTCTGTTTTACCTAAGTCTTAGCAATCCTAAGGACTAGGATACTAAGTCCTAGGAGTTCCTCCTAGCTGGAGGAACTCAACTTTCTGAGACAAACCATTTCTGTATCTGTAATATAAAAGTCTGGGGGGAAAAGAAATCAATTTTAAGTCTTTTACATTTCCTTTATTTTCAGTGAGTGAAATATACATAAAGCCATCTTCATTCAAATTTTGTACATTTTCCATCACTACTAGGACTACACTAACCTGCTTCCTTTAATTTGACCATCAGTTCACTATTTTAAGAGCTTTGTCCTTAACTATAAACTGACCCCTCCTACATCCTCAGTTTTAAAATCTTAAAGTGAGATGACTTAGAAATAGGTTGAAGATAATCTCGGATATCCTAAAATAACCCAAGAGTTGTAACTGAATGATTCCTTTGGCACAATCTTCATACTCTGAATTTTTTGCCTCTTCAAATGCTTAATTTTCACTGGCGTGATAGTGTTTATACCATCTATCTTTTTAGAGATTTCATTAATGTCTAAAATAGGAAGATACTTTCCTGCTCCTTTTCTGGTTGAGAGGATTTCAAGCAAAGGAAAGCGCATGATCTTTGGACTGCTCTCTCAGGATCAAAGCTGCATCACTGACACACTTGTGCCCTTGAGGTCGCTACTCTGAGCCTCAGTTTCTGAATCTGCAAAATGGGGATTAAAATATGCCAAGACTGTCATTGCCCGGGGGACAAAACCTTGATTTTAGTGCTGCTAATTTGCAAAGGAGTTTTAATTTTAAGTAGGTGATTTCTGAAGCCTTTGCTCTTCTGAAATTGTGAATATCCATGATCCATGTATGAATGTGATTTTAGACCTCCTATAGAAGTGATTTCCTGAATCAAAGGGGGACAGTTGCTTTCATATAACCAGGAGAATCTCAAATCTCCTTGCAAAGTGAGGGTCCAGAAAGCCATCATCCATTGGTCTGAGTATATTTTATTTTCTTACATGTCCTCATAATCCATCCTTCTCTCTTTCGTGGTAGAGCTCGTCCAGCTCCAAAGACCTCACCTGAAGCCATGTGGTGTAAAGAACACATTTGGGGCTTATTGTCTGACAAATTGGGTCCTGTTGCTGGACCACTCTCAGAAGAGCTGCTGACCGGGGCAAGTCACAGCTTCTCTGTGGCTCAGTGTCTGCATCTCTCAAACAGGGCAATCACCTCTGTCTTCTCTGCCTTACCAGAAATAATGTCTGTTAAAGTGCTTTGAAAAATCTCCTGGGATGAACAAATCCCAGATGAGCCATTGGTACTAATGAAAAGCCCAGAGCCTGCCTAACCCTTGGAGACTAAAAGGGGTTAAAGTCAAATATGTAATTCAAAGGTGAGTGAGATTTGATACCTGAATTATTTTATCCATTGTATGGTAAAAAGAATATGGGTTTTCAGGTCATAACATAGATCAGGATTCATACAAATTAGAGAGAAACCAATTTCCCAACACAACAAGACAAGCTCCAGTGAAAGTCTAGTGTGAATCAATAGTTTGGTTTGATTTTTTTTTTTCTTCTTTTCTTCAAAATTTACCAGTTTTGTGACCTTTGGCCTTTCACTCATCTGTGAGCTTCAGTTTCCTCACAGGCACACCAGTGATACTATTTTGCCAGTTTTCAGTTTTTATGTGTGCATTAGAGACCAAATCTGTAAAAACAAAAACAAACAAACAAAAACCAAACAAAAAAACAGCAAAATCCTGGAGATCCCCAGGGCCCAAACACCAAAACAGTGTTGACTCTTATTTCTAGTTTTTACATTCTTCAACTCAACTAGATTTCAAACTCCCTTCTTGTTACAAATTGTTTTTTGAGGTAGTCACAGGTATGTAAATAAAGGAAGGTTAAAAAGCATTCTACGCAAAAAGGCAAGGACAGGTTGAAAATGTAAAACTAGAAGAGATGAAAGAAATTATTTGTCAGGTAGGAGATCCCATTCCTAATCACACATGCACCATCCTTCAAGGTGAATTTGAGAATGGAAACACTTTTTGAGATGAATTAGCCTACACGCTTGTGACATTCCCGCTGGACCAAGTTCTGTTCTCGAGTCCATACCCTTGGTCTCAATGACTTATCACAAAGGACCAGGGAGAAAAGGCAGCTCCTTGGTGACAAGGATGGAGATTTTTAGACAGCAGTGAGATCTAAGAAGAGTTGCGCAATGTTGTAGCTCAGAGGCTCCTGACCTACAGAGGGGTGCCTTGAGCAGCTTGAACTTCCGCTGGGAGAGAGTGTTTTTCTCGGGAGGTGAAAAGTGAAATGAATGTTTAAAGAACTGAAAATGAGGCAGAATGACAGACAAGAAGGAGTCTGCATTGTGGATGACGTCTGGGCAGAGGGCAAAGGGCAATAAGGAAGTAAAAAATGCATAACGAGAGTATTTGCGATTAAGGACACAAAAGATGGTCTTTCCAGTGACTTAGCAGATCCTCTAGAAAGGCCATTCTCCACCAGGGGGTGATTTTGCAGCCAGAGGACTTTGGTAGTGTCTGCAGACAGTGCTGGCATCTAGTGGATGGAATCCAGGGACGCTGGTAAGCATCCTGGGATACCCAGGACAGCCCTGCCCCCAGCAAAGAACTACCCACCCCAACATGTCAAGGGTGCCCAGAAAGGGTGCCCAGATTAAGAAAACTTGGTCCAGAACAGCACTCTCCAAACTGGGTTCCACTGGCATGCCACAGGATAAAAACACTTTTAGGGGGGTGGGGCAAAGAATGGTGCTTGAGGAAGGGAGATTGTGTATCCCAGTGAATTCAGGAAGATTCCTGACAAACAAATGCAAATTGGTTTCCTGGCTACAGAACCGGAATGCTTCCTAATAATAAAAGGAAAGCGTTGTTAAAGCCAGTTTTCCAAGAAAAAACTTTAGTAGGTTGCCAGTGTTCCACAAAACATAGTATGTGAAACACAAATCACTTTTTCATATTAATGGCTTATTAGTGACTTATGCCATGGTGTTTATTTGGAAAAAAAAAAAAAGTAAACTTGTTGACCTTAAATTGTTTAACACACACACACACACACAAAACATAAAACCTAGCCAAGCATATAGGGGGAAAAAAATCGGAGGGCACAGAAGATTGCATCCTGACAGTGTACTTTACTTGATGGTTGAGGCAGTGACAAAACAAAAGAATGTTCTAGTCCATACCTCCTTCATAGCATCTGTAGTAGTAAGAAAGACAAAGTCTAACGCCGCATCAATATGCCAGGATGTTAATACAACCTTTCCCCTAGTAGGCACTCAATACATTTGTTGAACTGAATTTATTATTGATACTTAAGTGATTCTCCCCACGCGTGTTTATAAGTAAGTAGTTAGAGCAGATGCTCATATCTAATTACTTTGTTTGTAAAAGAATTCTATTCACTTGCATTTTTTCTCTGAAACATCGCATGCATTTATTTTAGCGCATCTCTTTTTAAGACGTAATCAAAAGAGGACGAGAGGAATATGTGCTCCCTGGTTGCACACGGGGCGATAATTTACATGGAGGTGCTGGGCTGAGAGTGAGCTTCTGAATGAAAGTAGAAGCCCAGAAAAAAAGAAGGGGACAACTCATCATTGTTCACAGACGATATCGAAACTCTAAGTTCCCTTAGTTACTTGAACGTAGTATGTGTTACGCCAAAGACATTCTGGAATGAGCTTGATGCAGAAGAGCAGGTAGGGCGTGTGCTGTGTTGGACTGGAATCTTCAGTAATCTGTTACAAATGGCAATTTATTAGGAAATAGGCATGTGTATTTAGCATAATAAATCCCCGAATTCTAGTAGCCCAATTACTTAATTTTCTAGGAGAAAACTTCTATCTTTTCTCTTTTGATCCTGCTTACCATAGTATTAAAAGATTAAAAGCCTTAGGACCTTTTGTCCTTCAGTCATTCATTAGCCTGATGTTACACCTAATCCCCATTTCCATTTGCAGTAAAGCCAGTTAGTATAATCAGCTATCATTATTTAGCAGGTTTTTAAGAAGGTAATACATCACTTGAAAAGAAGGATGAAAAAAATATATGAGTGGCTTCCTTTTGTATCAAACACAACTAGCAACCTTATGTATTAGTTTTTTCTGTTGCTGCTGTAACAGATTATCACAGGTAGGGACTTAACACAAATTTATTATCGTGCAGTTCTGTAGGTTGGAAGTGTGGCACGAGTCGGGCTGGGCTGAAATCCAAGTGTCAGTAGGGTTGTGTTCCTTTCTGGAGGTTCTAGAGGAAACTCAGCCCCTTGCCCTTTCCAGACTGCCTGCACTGTGAGGTTCATGGCTCTCTCCTCTGTCTTCAAAGATAGCAGTGCAGTGTTTCTCTGACCCTGCTCCCATTGTCCTGTTTCCCTCTGACCACAACCAGGAAACTTCTCCATTTATTAGGGATTCATGGATTAGATTTAATCCCTCTAGTTATTGCAGAATAATCTCCCCATCTTTGAGTCCTCAGTCTTCATCACATCTGCAAAGCCCCTTTTGCCACCGAAGGTAACATTCAGAAATTCTAGGAATTAAGACACGGATATCTTTGGGAGTTTATTATTATGTCTACCATGATTTATTTCCTCCTCTCCAATATGATTTGAGAGAAATTCCAAATGATTCGCAAAATTCAGGAACTCATATTTCAAAGTGTATTTAAAACATGAGTCATTACTTCCTCAGCTTTAAAATTAAATTAACCCAGACACGAAATCCTCAGCTTCATTTTTTTTTTTTTTTCTGTTCATGCTATAGAAATAAAATTCCCAAAGATACTGAGTAGGATTTGTCCCAGGACTAGAGATAAGTAGAAGTTGGTGGAACATCTTCCCTGTCAACTTCCAACTCTGAATACCCATGTGTCACCCAGACATGTGTCTAGCTCAGTGAAGCCCAGCTGTGTCACTTCTGCCTTCCCTCAGGCACTGAATCCTACAAGCAGACAATTACTGGTGTCAGCAAGCATGTGGCTACGGCTGGCTGCATGATTAGCTGTTAATATTTGGTAAAAGGAATCATTTGAACCCCATCAGTGTACCCACTGGAGATAAACTCTCTTTGAGCATATCAAGCCAGGCTTTCTAATGCAAAAGATGTCACGGCCAGAATAAAGTATTGCTCATTTTCCCTGAAAGCTATGGAATGGACCCTGGTTCATTCACGGTACTTGTAGATTGAAAAGAAGGAGAAGGGGCATGTCCGGAAGCTGAAAATCCTCAACTTTTTATCTAATTTCTTAAAAATGTTTCTACTTGGACCTTAGATCACTTACTCCTGAATTACAGAAAATATACGTTTCCATTATGACTAGTCTTGGAGAAATGAGGCAATTTATTGGTAATGAGAGTGTGATAAGGCAGCCAACTACAAAAACCCTCTTTGGAGCTAGAATGGTAGCATTCGATTTCTTTTTCCTTGAAGGACTTTAGCACTGTAATCACTGGATCTGTCCTTAAATACACATGAGGTTGTGGTGTTGAGTAAATATGACTCTATTGGCACGCTTTTTAAAAATTACGGCATTTTTGTAGTCAGTGGCTTATAAACCACATTTTGCTGTCCCACTCTTGGCTCAGGCCAACTGAGCAAAGAAAAGCATTTGAAAGTGAGGCTTGGCCTAAGGCGTATGCTGGTTTTATAAAAAGATCCTTGTATCTGTGGCTTTCCTTATATTCAGCATGAAATCCAGATGCCCTGCCTGACTGGGCTCCCTCATGCTTGTCTCCTGCCACTCTCTGCCTTGATCCCTAGTTCTGTGGTCACACTGGGTTTCTTTCTGTTTCTGGAAAGCACAAGAGTTCTCCAGTCTCTGGATCTTTGTACTGGCCACCCCTGCCTGCAAAACTCATCTTCCTCTCCTGCTTCACTCATAAATGTTCTTCACACAGCCGCCAGAGGGCGCGTGTTACAGTCTGAATGGTCCCAGCTCCCTCCCAGCCTTCCGAAGGCCACCCATCTCGCTAGTCTTTACAGGACCTCAAAGACCCTCCACAATCTGGCCTCAGTTGCTTCTATGGCCTCCTCTTTTTGCCACTCTCTCTTGATCACACTTACATTTTTCCACATCCCTCAAATAGGCTGATTTTTCCACATCCCTCAAATATTCTCCCATCTCTAGACCTCTGCCTTTGCTGAGCTTTATCTTAGTGGTCTTCCCCTAGGTATATGCAAGGCTCCCTCCCTCACCTCCCTCATTACTACTGGTTTTTCAGGTTCTAAAACAAGCATTTAGTAAGTGCTCAGTATCTTCTGAATGAATGAGTGCAGAAAAAGCAAACATCACTTGTGCATGGAGCCCTTTACTGACAGCCCTATTTTTGAAACCACCTGCATTCTACAACTCATCACCTTGCTTATTTCCTTGATAACACGTATCCTACATATTTGGGAGTTTTGTGTCTCCCTTAAAAAAAAAAAAAAGTTAGCTAATAGGAGCAGGGACCATAACTAACTACTTCATTGCTGTCTTTAGCACTTGGTACAATAATGCCACATCACTGGGATCTGATACGTATTTGAAAAGGTCTGAAAGAAAACAAGACTTTATTTACCAAAATTGGATACGTAACCTACTACGCAAGAACTTGAATATGATGTAAAAGTCAGTGTCTGGGGAGGCCATAAATGTCAGTGTTAATACTGCTTGAGGTGTAAGTGTGTGAATTCTGCTGCCCTTCTGACTTTGTGCAGTTGGCAGCACCTGCTTGATCAGAAGGGAATTTCTGGAGTCCTTTGTAATTTACCAAGAGTTGTTGCAGTAAGACCAGAGATAGGTTTCTTTCTTTCCGTCCATTCTTGCTTTATCTCACTACCTCTTCCATCAGTAAATATGAGTATAAATACCATTCTTCACTTAGCACACCCGTCCATCTTCAGTGTGACCTACCTTCCTCTCCAGTAGCAGTCCTGCCAATTGAAAAAGACTCTGAGGGTAAGATAGTTTTTCCATTCACTTGCTGTGTGACTTTGGGCAAGTTTCTTAATCTCTCTGAATCTCATCCTACATGAAGCAGGATTCTTAAAAAAAAAAAACAAACATAAAAAACTCTGGGGTGCCTGGGTGGCTCAGAAAATTCAGCATCTGACTCTTGATTTTGGCTCAGGTCATGATCTCAGAGTCCTGAGATCTGGCCCACATCAGTCTCTGTGCTCAGCATGGAGTCTGCTTGAGACTCTCTCCTCTGCCCCTCCCCCACTCACTCTTACTCACTCACTCAAATAAAATAAATGAATCTTAAAAAAAAAAAAAGAAAAAAGAAAAACCTAAACCTCTACTCCCTAAGGTTCTCATTAGTTCATGTAATAAGTATTTTATGGAACAGCTGTTATGGTCCAGGCATTACCCAAGTGCTAGAGGAAGAGTGATGTAGGAGGCAAACAAGATGCCTTTCTTCAGGTAGCTTTCGGTCTCTTGGGGGTTGACAGGCAGGAAAGTAGGAAGTAGAGAAGAAATTTGGTAAGATATCTCCAGTGAGTGAGAAGTATTTTGGGAAGAAAACAAAAACAAAAACCCAGAGTGATGGAACAGAAACGAGGTGTACCCACAGGAGAGAAAGGAACAACTTAAGGTGGAATCATCAGGGAAGGCTTCCCTTTGTACTGGGACCTAAAGGCCGAGAAGAATCAGAGACACAAAGATCCAATGGAGTAATGTTCCATCCAAGGTAACAGAGAGGTATGTGTGTGTTGGGGGAGAGCTAACTGACCACAGGTCAAGGGCACTAACAACTGTACTTCCTGGAAGCCTGATGAATCAGAAGAAGCTCTGAAGGTCTTCTCTGGCAATCTTTCAGTAATTCCGTTTTCATCAATCTGGCATGTCAGTTTGTTCTCCTAGTGAATTCTGACTGGTGACTGTATTATGCCTCATGCTGAATGGTTGTTAATTATCAGCAATGTTGTGGATTTTGCAGGCTAAGCACCTCTGGTACCTGTGCATGGTTTTCTCTGTGCAAACACCGCTGTCTGTCTGTCCAACTCCCATGCTTCCTCCTGGCATTCCTGTAGCAGCTGCACAATGAGCTCTTCTCAAATGCAAATCGGACCCATTGTTCCCTATTGGCACATTTTTTGCTTGGCCTCCCAGGACCTCTAGTGGTCCAGGACCTTCTTTTTGTGCCTCATTTACCTTTCTGAGTACCTCTCTTACCTCTGCTTACCAGCCGCCCCCCCACCCCCCAATGCCTTCTTTCCTCCAGGGAAGCCTTGCTCTTTTCCTTCATGCTATAGTTTTGCCTGAAATGCCCTTCCTCCACCCAACGTCACCCCTCTGCTTCTTCCTGACTCAAGTTCGCCAGTCCTTTAAGCCCCAGCCTAAGGCCTCCCCACAGGCTACGGACTGTGTTCCCTGTCTATGCCCATCACCCTCTCTAGGGATGTGCCTCCCCAGGTGCCCCGCAGCCTCTGTCTGTATCAAAATGATTCTCCGTTGTCATTGCTGCCTGTCTAGCCACCCAGCTCCACTGCTAGCTGATGGGAGCCGGCAGTAGGGCTGTGAGGTCCCTTTCTTAATCCCCAAGGCCAGACACACTGCATGGCACAGAGCAAGTATACTAGGGAAGCTTTCCTTTTATTTAAAACGTGCCTTTACATCACACGCCTCTGAAAAAAGTGGTAGATTAACTCCTCATTGCTTGACGTCTAGTTGCATGATCTACAATCAAAAAGTTACTTTGATGAACCCAGTATTTAGAAGTAATAGCAGAGAGACTTCTTTCCTTGCCCTTTCTTTCCTTTTCTTCTTCCTTTTTTGAAAAAAAAGAGTCATTTCAAATTTTAAACTCTCTGCCAATACCGCGCCTTTCCTTCCATGGGCTTGCTGATGACCAGAGATGCCTCTAACAGTCTCAAACTCCCCTAGCTTCAATGTTATCCCGTAGAATTGATTGTGTTGAATTTTCGCTGTTCGTCATTAATTGAAAGAATATGTCTTCATGATAGGTTAATAAATATGTTTTATTGCAGAAATCCCAGCTGTGCAAATGCAAAATTTGTATGTTTTAAATTTTAAATTGTTGGCCCAAAATGAAGCCTCGAATGCTCCCCAAAGTCAAGCTTGCAGACTCACTAATAAATCCAGTCATTTCTTGACATTGCTTTTTGTGTATCTTGCTGGGCCCCCATAGGCATCTGCTGAGTCCCCCCTGAATCAAAGAGTAGGTCGTAGATCTGTAATTTATTGACTGGGGTGGGGGAAGTGGAGAGGCTCCCAACTCTTGTCATATAGATACAGGCTTGTTCATAGCCACCTGGATTCTGCGACTTTTTGGCGTTGCTGGACTCGATTTGAGCTCGGATACCTCTAGCAGGTCATGGGCACCTTGTGGGCCACTGAATGGTGCTGGATACTCACTTTTCATGAAGAGCTTGTTTTGAGTCTGTGGGCCTGCACTTAGCTTATCTGGGCTTGACTCAGGGGTTGTGTCGACATTCTGGCTCCAGGTAGCGTGCCAGGTAACAGTCTTAAACCTAGCTGACTTGGAAAGAAGACTGAGTTGACTCATGGGATTAGGGCCAGTGCTATGATGCAAGCCTTCTGCACACACTGTTTCTATTCCTATCATTCTTTTCCTCCACTCGATTTCATCCCCCCACCCCTCCTTTTTGGCAAGGTTTATCTCCAGAAGGCTGAGGATGATGAAGTCAAGCTGCCTCACTTTATTTAATCAAGAACTGTCAGCCCTGCTTGTTTAGAAGCATTGGATGAGGCCTCTTAATTTTAAATGGAGTGGCCGAGCGAAAAATGTGCTCCATTTTGTGCTCCATTATCTGCAGCCTAGAAGCCTGGAGCTCAGCCTTGGCCTGAGCACCACCAGCATCCCCAACAAAAATGAGCCCCAGCTCCATTTCTGGGACAGTTAGGTGGAAACCACAAGGGCTCCTGGGAATGCCCAGCCTCTTAAACTGAGGAGGAGATCCCAATAAAATCGATGCAACCAAGGCCGGGCTGGCTGTATGAGAGAGCCAGGCAGTTTCCAGGAAGAGACGCTTGTCATGTTGGAATGTAGACATTATCAACAAAACGAATGCTTCCCACCTCAATTTGGCAGCATCTTTTCGGGGACAACCCCACTTTGTTTTGTTCATTTTTTTATTACCTTCCTTTATGCTTTAACTAAACATCCTTGTCAATGCTACACACTCACCAATCTGCAAAAGCATCATTGAAAGAAAACGAGGCGCCATTTTCTACCTCCAAGTAGCTTCTAGGTATTCCTGAAAGACCACTTCCTCTCCCACGTTGGCTCCTTGTCGAGGTGTTGATGCCGTAGCATTCTGAACGCTGACTTCCAAGCCCTTAACTTTCTAATTTCACTTATTTCTAAAACATAAAGGCCTATTATTATTAACTTTTTATCGGGGAGCTAAAGTTTAGTTTTTGCATGTGAATAGGCCACTATTCTCCTTCCTGTATTAGAAGCTGCCTTTTAAAGCTCTTGTGTTCTATTAAAATAACAATATCAAATTATGTAAATGTGCTAATTGCTTTATTGAAATTAATACCCTTATTTAGCAAGTTAAATCTTGCAAAATGGCCATTTTTATTAAAAATTATGGAAGTGTGCTGCCTGTTTAAAGGCTAATGTAATTGGGTGAACCCAACAACTGGGAAATGTCAATTAATGGGAGATTGTTAAATAATATTGTTTAAACAATCAATTTTCTCCTGTAGATTGGAAGATGGTCCTGGTAAAGTAATAATGACTGTCTAAGGCCTAAGGGAAGGTTTATGAGTATTTTGTTCTGCTCTGTTATTGAATCTGTTATATTTTCTTTTCAGTTTGTCAAAGCTAGGTTCTGTTTAGTAATAGAAATTTCAATTTAGCAGTTTATAGGAAATTATACTCACAATATTTCTCCTCTGTGAAGGTCATTTCCTGCTTGGCAATGAATGGCCGCGTGGCTCTTCTGCCACCATGCTGTGGGCACCTATGTAGAAATACCTGAAGATATTTTATTCCCATCCCCCTTTTTTGGAGACAGTTTGCCTTTAGAAAAGGATTTTGAGATTATAAAGACCTCTCTCTGCTCTTGAAACATTGCATTCTATCAGGAAAATAGGAAATATTCCTATCATGGGTCTTAATTTCTTAGCTTCTCCACCCTTGGAAATAACTCCATCTGTGAAACAACCTAAAAATCCATTGTCTTCTCAATAGCCTGCAACTGGAACTGGTGGTGGCTCATTCTTACAGTGTCAGTGTTCTCATTGGAGCATACTAGTGGAACCTATTTATGAAAATATCTTGTGGTTTCCAAATAGTTGTAGGAAAGGGAATTTTGGGTCACTTATGCAATTTACAGAATTGAGGTCAACTGAGGATGTTAGGATAGTTCTGAATGAGGCTGTGAAGACAAAGGTAGGAGTAATACTCTCGATCTCTAAGCTCATTTCTTACCGCATATTGTTTGTGAGTCATTGGCTTTGAACACCATAAGACAGCCTCACATTTCAGTTTCTCTGTAAACACCTGTTCTTACTGTCATTCAACAAAGTTAAAGTAATCGTTGTAGGTGGTGGATTATGAATAAATTTCCAGGACTTTTTGTGACAACGAGCGAGATAAAGTGTTTCTTTATCATACAATATGACAAGCTTTCCACTCTCTTTTCCACCCCACTCCCCCATCAAGCTGGGACCAAACTATCAGAGTTTAATCTATTTAAATTTTCCTTATTCATGTTAGATATGTTTTCAATTTGTCCATGGACTTCTATGACCAATACTAAAAGTACTGAACTTATCAATCTAATTGTTGGTGAACAAAAGCTTATTTTTTTTTTAATTTGCTGGAAACAGAAATTAATATACTAAGTTCTATCTTAACAGACTGAATTTCCATTTTCCCCCTGAAGAATTTACCAAACTAGCAGTTGCATTTATCCTCTACTAAATATATGCAATATGAACTATAGAATAATAAGCATATCAATATACTGGGATTCCTAACAGTTTCAAGAGAAAGCTTCTCACAGGAAAATTGTCTTAGTTATAAGATATCCCATATACTGTTGAAATACAGTCTGGTGACCATTTTGTTTCACTCTGATTTCTACATCCTTTCAAGGATTCTTTAGACAGAAATACCCATAGTTCCGATGTCCAAAGGCTACATGCATGTGGTTAATTGCCTTACTGGAAGGTGCGAGTAATCTCTCACTTCTGATAGCAGAATACCAGATGAAAACCCATGCCAGTTGCCTAAAATGGGTTTTTATCCTTGAGACTTTTTTTTTTTTTTTTTTTGCCAGTTCTATTGGGAAGAGTTCATTTTTTAGCTGTATCAATAGAATTTTGCACGAAATGAAAGATGTTTGCCTCTATTAGTTTCATGCGTTCCATGGAGCTGAAATTTGTTGGCACCTGCTGAGTGAGATTTTTCTGGTCTGTGCGCTAACATTTTTTTTTCTAGTGCATGATCGTTTATCCAGATTTTTGAGATCTAAAGCAGGTATTCTTTGATCTTGAACTTACCTTGAACTTCCTAGTGGCTGAACCAACTCAGATTCTCAGCCCTCTAGACCTTCAGAAAGTAATCGTATTGGTAGCTTAATTTTTTTCATGACAAAAGCATTTTTTAAAAACATTTTAGCTATTTTATTATTTGAAGATAGGTCATTTTGCTTCTGCCTTTCTAGAATGTTTGGTATAATTGAATCTCTTCATGGACTCTGGATGATCCGTAAAGCATCCATATCTGAGATCTTTTTTCAGATTGTTAGGGCTATTTTCTTATCTCCTAAATGGTCCCAAACTACTGCTTTTGAGCTTTTAAATTTATTTATTTTATTTTATTTTACATAATGTTTCTTTCTCATTGTGCTGCTTTCATGGTATTACCTTGTCACAGTGCCTAGTAGGTGCATAGTAAGTGAATAGTAGGTGCTCATAAAATATTTAGTGAATAAATGATTGTCACTTTTCACTTCTGTTGTAGTCCCTCTGGTTGCACACATATGGTTATATTTCTTTTTTTTAATTGTCTACTTGTAATTTGTTTAGGTTTTGGAAATCTAATAGCGATATATATAACAAATTGATGTACAAGTCAAGATCTAACTCACCTGAGGGATAAAAAGTCATCAGGGGCTTGAACTTTGTGGCATCTGTTTGTACTGTCGAGAGGTCACCTTGAAAATGCTTCCTGATGTGGATCTGGGCTCTGAATCCACAGAATTGTGAAGTAGTTGGATTCCAGATAGATGAGGTGTTTTGTATTTAGCTTTCCTTCAGATGGTCATTACTAGTACCTAGGAGGATGGCCAGAGCCTGATATATAAAAATCACTAGGCCATTATGCTGTTTGTGCTTATTTTAATTAGATTTCTTCTAGATTTTTTTTTTTTTTTAAGCTGTCCAAGGAGAAATGTGTCCCTGCGAATGTAATGTCTATTATGTAAAACTTAAGTGCATTTGAGGGTTTGGGAAGTGTAAAATTTACACTTCGGGCCCTGTTTGGTCAATGTGATGAGATTTAAGATCAATTAGAGAGGGGAGAAAGTACCAAACGCTGTATTTTTAGGAAGACTTAAGAAGATAATTTTTTTCTTGCTGCCAAATGGTTGACCGTTTGCTTTTTTTGCATTTCAGTTGAGCTTTTAGAGCTTGCCGGTCAGAGCCACTTCTGCCACTTACTGTGTCCCGGCTAGAAGTGTTGGGAGGACAAGAAAATTTCTCATTAGTGACATGTGGTGACGGTTCACTTTATTGTGCACGGACGCTTTTCTGACAGAGATAGATGACATGGTTCGAGTTTCCAAGAAAATGTTATTCCATCATGAAATGGAGAAGTTTGGAGCCAATCTTTCTGGTCTACAAACAGGCTGTAGGTGCGCCGCGTCTGACAGACTGATCGTGAAACGTGGAGCCTTGAAACCGAAGACTCTTTCCTTGATCATTTTTGGTTATAGGTAACTGAACACACGAACACTACCATGTTTTCACGGTTTGCCACGTAGTGAAATGTGTAGGATACACTGTCCTGGGGGCAGTCTCTTCATTCCTTTCTGTTTTGGGATGCTGGATTCTTATTTTCCCAGCAAAAGGTATTTTTTCTGGAGCAGAAAGGGAAGTCCAAATAATTTTCTCTGTATTCTTTTCATTAATTAATTAGTTTATTTATTTGACTGATCATAAGTAGGCAGAGAGGGAGGCGGGAGGGTGGGGGGAAGCAGAGAGCCCAATGCTGAGCAGAGGGCCTGATGCAGGGCTAGATCCCAGGACCCTGAGATCATGACCTGAGCCAAAGGCAGAGGCTCAACACACTGAACCACCCAGGCACCCCTCCCTGAATCCTTTAACACCAGCATCTTCTCAGTTCTATTCCTCAAACTGGTGTGCAGAAGTCCCAGAAAGGCATATACCTAAGTGGTTAGGAACATCTCTTGGTTAACACCTGACACCCCCTCCCACCCCCCCCCCACCCCCGCCCAGCCCTCAGGGAAAGGTAAATCTCCACACTCCCTTGTCAGCAGTGCCCAGTTTCTGTTTGGAGATAAAAGTCAAGAAAGGAAGATTTAGGCAAAGCCTGTCAGTTGATTCTATCCTTCCAGCCATATGGTTATGGGACCTAAGCTGGACCAATCAGAAAGCCTCTTAGGACTCCTAATTCCAACTCTGAGATGGAGAAGCTCAGAGTGGGAGTCCGTAGGGTATAACGATGTGAGGACAGGAGCTGTTGCTTACCGTTGGAGGTGCTGAGAGAGAAGCCAGCCTGAAAATGAAGGGAGCCCTCAAAAAGGGTAGAGATAAAGAATCTCAAAGAAGTGTAAGCCGAGTTCGAAGCCTTTAAATTAAACCATCCCTGAAGCCTGCCTTATTTCCAGACTTTCTGGTATCATAACCCAATATTTTGCCCTTAAGTTTTCCATTGCTTGCAATCAAAAGATACTAACTGGTAAAACTACACAATCGCCCCTCCCCTTTTTAATCACTTGATGCGACTCTAAAACTGCAAGCCCTATGAATGAAATATAAGATCAAGATGGTTAGTTCTGACAGAATCTCTAGTCAACACTGTGTGGTGAATGGTTAACAGCCTCTGGGGGCGAGAGTGGGGGCTGGTGTGTAGCATTTGGGGATTTGATTTTCAGGGTGTAAACATTCTCACCATGGCCAATGTCAAGCTTTAAATGTGATGCTGAATGTGGAATTTAGAAGAGATACTAACAACTGGCTCTCACAAGCCTATAATAGTAACAGCATACCACTACCTCCGTTCAGCAGCTGCTGTTTTACATATGAGAAAACTGGGATCCAAAGGAGTCCAGTGGCTTTCCTGAAATGACATGGAGAAGGTAGATCTGAGTCAAAATGTCTGTCCCCTGATTTCTGAAATCTCGTTCCTAGTAATACGCTAATGATCTGGTTGGTTTATGTTTACACATGCAGCTGCGAATGCAAGCACATTTATTCCTTTCAAACAGGCCCCTAGTTGTCTGCTCAAGACCAGAAAACGACACAAATTTACACGAAGTTGATATTTCAGACTTTGCTGTCCGTTTAATAAAGAAGAATCCCATTGCGTCATAATGGAGATCCTTAACACTCAGTTGACATGATCTCAGCAGAACAGGCAGGGAAGAAGCCCTCTTTCCATTTTATATATGAGGAAATTAAGGTTCAGAGAGGTACAAACTTGTCCAAGATCACACCTCATAGGTAGTAAGGGGCAGAGTGGGAACTTGACCCCAGGTTGGTCTGACTTCAAACATCATTTAGTCTGCCCCACATTTGGTGTATTGTTCTGGAGAGATCATGTTTCCAGGATGTGCTCATGGGCTTTGGGGATTTTCCGTAACTTAGGAGACACGTGAAGGGAACAAATTCCGATACTAACCAAAATACAGGTGGAAGCAAGGATTTGAGCAGGGCATGGACAGCATTCATGGCCTCTCTGAGGTTCCGGTCATAGTTCTTCTTAATTTCCTTATCATGCAACCCATCACCTCATCTTTGAGACTTGGCAGAGCTAACTGGTGAGGACTCACACGAGAAGACCCATGGCTTTTCTCTATGGCCTTTCTATGAAATGGAATGACAAATATCCACTCACTTCTAGAAATAAATGGGAGTAATTGGCAGCTAGTTAAAATGTAAAAAGCAAAAGGATTGCTTATTATAGATGTCAATAATTATAGTTAATAATGAGGCTATTTGAGGAAAAGAATGTTCTGTTTGATCATCCCACCCTTCTCGCATCAAACAGATACCGCTCCTGCAATTTCCATGGCTTCTCGGTGTGCTCTGCCTGCATTATTCGCAGTGACTCTGCAGCTTTCAGTAATGTGGTATGAATTATTTAAGTGGGATGATTAGCATAATCTGTACTGCACCCTTAAGAATACGGGGGCAATTAAACACTGAGCTTGACCTACTGCCCTCTTTTGTAGGGAGGAGAAGGATCCACACAGCAGAGGTGATAGCAAAAATCAATTCTGTTCATTCTCCCTCCCCTCCTCTGCTTCCCTCCCTTCAGCTCCCCCCCATTGTACACACCCAGTTTTTATCCTGCAAAACTGGTGGAAGACTGATTAACTTTGCTTCAGTCTACATGGCATTTAGACAGTCTGAATGAACATTGAAAATGCTAGTCAGATAGTGTCTCCAAGCATCTAAGCATCTGGGTGTCTAGTGTGGTATAGACAAATTACCCAAGTATATCCACTGTGCCTCTGGCTCTTCTTAGAGTTCGGGGAAGATGACAAATGGCTGTAGGTAAGGAAACAAATAACAGAAAACAATTAGTGCTATTACAGTCGTACCGTGGAATGTCAGGTGGCTAGATCCGAGGTGATTGAAAATTGTGATCCAGTTTGCTATAATATTTATACTAATTCTGACCCACTCATTATGGGTTCGATTCTCAAAATGTACAGCTAAACAAATTACATGGAGTGCCCAAGGCCATTTCGGTATTTCAGAAAGCCAAAGAGAGGTAGTATACCCTTCTTGGTACAAGCTAACATGTAAAATTTCTCTTGGTTAGAAAATGGATACTGAATGAATGCAGTTCAGTAAACAAAAACTTTAATAAGTAGAAATACTTAGGAGATTTTTTTCAAAGAAGAGTTAAGCCTCATGTGGGAACTTTTGACCGAAAAATTTCCATGAGCTGTCCCTAACCGTTCATCAGTTATCCCCGGGTACCTATGGAAATGTGATGCGGTGGTGAGTTGTGGACCGCCCTCACGGTGCTTCTATCTGGTGGGGAAAGAGAGAAAATATAAATTGTTATGTAAGTGAGATGCATGTTAGGAAATGAACTTAGAAATAACCACTTCTGCTTCTAACCGAAAGGTGTTTGAACACAGAAGAGCCATCTACCTGTAGTCTGTGATTTTTATAGGAAGCAAGAATGCAACATACTTATAGGTAGCAAAAAATGTTTTTTCAAATCCTCTTACCACTAAAAAAAAAAAAAAAAAAAAAAAAAAAAAAAAAAATCCTCTCTCACTCATTTCTTTGAGTTAAAATGTTTAGGGTGTCAGGAAAAGATGTTATCTACTCAGAAAACATGGCAAACCGTGACAAAACCTTTAGAATTCTTCTTGAGTCTGCTGGATTGGCAGTCAGTCACGTAGAACCTCTGTAGACCCAGGGTGTGGGCCAGAACCCCTGGAGGTGTGATATAGGAGGGCCTTAGGAGGGGAAGGAGCCCCAAAATATACCCCGCCAAGTGAGGGCACCCCAGAGGGATCCCCAGGAATGCTATTGAAATCTGAAGGCCTGGAGGCTGAAAGACTTGCCAAAAGGAAGGACGAGGTCCTTAGAGGGGGTGCGGAGTGGCCCCACTAGCCAATTCCAGCGAGGATGCCTGCCTTCCCCAGCCGCAGACAACCAGGGCCCCGGCTGCGGAGAATTGCCAGCCTCCCCGCGGAACGGTAGCGAAAGTGAAGCTGAGTTGATGAGATTTGCCTAAGGCCACAGAATCCATCCCTGTTACACCTGGGGTTAAGATTCAAATCTTTCTGCCTTCCAGAAAGACAACTCCTGTCGCTCCCAATCATGTCCTATTTTTAAGTTCATTAGTTAACCTCTGGGTACTTAGCCAGTACGTCAAAGCATTTTAAATGGACAAGTCTAAAGTGACCGTCCTCTCGTTGCCCGCCTCCTCTCTGGAGCCCCTGCAAAGCCTCTGTGCTTCCTACGGAGGCAGTCTGCTCATCAACAAGTTTCCCTGGGAGGTGGGAAGCTTCTCTCCTCTGATCAGAACATGCCTGTCACAGAGCGCCGGCGGCTACTGAACGGGGCCTGCTCGAAAGGGCCGCTGCCCCAGCCTGGGAGTCCAAAAATCTGTCTTTTGGCAGAGGCTTAACTATTTGGCTGCTGCTTCGGAGGGTCCATGCTGGTACCTCCCAGGAAGAGAGAACCCAGCTGGGAAGCTGCCAGTTCCAGGCAATCTTCTCCTTCATTTCAACTCAACAAATATTTAATGTGCTCCTGCTGAGGGGTCCAGTCCTGTGGAGTCTGCAGCCCTCTGGGGGTCTGCAATCATGATGGGGAGTCCAGACACGGAAGCAGGAGGCAGCCAGATGATACACGGAGGCTCCGCGTAATTAAGAGCTCGGCAGTCATGGCTGCAGGAATTAAGGGACTGGTCAGGCCTCTGGATGTAGCGCGGCTCTTGCAAAAAAAGACCACCAGCAGCAGTTAGCAGAGACCCAGAGAAAGTGTCCCTACCCTGTTAGGGTTCTCTCTGTCTCTTACAGACACAAGAGAAGTGTAAGACGATATCGGACCTCGGCTAAAGGGAGACTTCCTAAGGAGATTAGGACCCCTCTGATGCAGGAGGTTCTTTCCCAGGTAGTTTTATGGGGTCACTGAGCTGATCCAGAGCCCTCTGCGGCCAGGGGGAAGGCAAGGGAGCCCCAGCAGTCCTGGCTGCTGTTAGTAAATCCTTCTACTCGGAACACCTGGCTTCCGTTTGCTTCTTGCCTGCCTGGGTACTTGCACGATTTTGTTGATACTCTTTGGCATCTGTGAGCATCCCAGGATGCCTGGCTCTCTAGTCCGGGCCTGGGTGGCAGTGGATTCTGAACCCAGAAGGCTGGTTGCTGTGTGTGACTGCTCATGGTCTGGCTAGACAGCGGCATGGTGGGAGCTTCTGGCTCGGTGAAATGCTAGTGGTGCATATAATAAAGTAGGGTTAGGAGCTCTGAGAATACACCGTGGTATGTTGGGTTTGAGTTCATGTTGTGTCAGCCTGACATCTTCACACTTTTGATATGCTCTTGCTTCCTAGAAGAGACGTCCTGAGCTAGGTGACTGGGTTTTAGAAGACATGTCCCGGGGCGCCTGGGGGGCTCAGTGGGTTAAGCCTATGCCTTCAGCTCGGGTCATGATCTCGGGGTCCTGGGATCGAGCCCCACATCGGCTCTCTGCTTGGCAGGGAGCCTGCTTCCCCCACTCTCTCTCTGCCTGCCTCTCTGCCTACTTGTGGTCTCTCTCTCTCTCTCTCTGTCAAATAAATAAATAAAATATTAAAAAAAAAAAAAGACATGTCCCAACTCTAAATAATCATTAGTGACCTGACTTGCCGCATGTCTTTCCCCCCCTTATAAAATGGTAATTCCCATGACGGCACTGAAAACATGTGCATTCTTTCTCATTGTGTCTTAAATGGACTTGCATGAATTAAGTGCTCAGGAAAATAGCTGTTAAAAGGATTATATTCGTTTGCTAGCTCTGCCATAACAAAATACCGCAGGCTAGGTGGCTTCAACAACAGAAATTCATTTTATCGCAATTCTGGAGGCTTAAAGTCCAAGAGCAAGCTGTTGGCAGGTTTGACGTCTCCTGAGGCCTCTGTCCTTGGCTTGTGGATGGCTGCGTTATCATGGCGTCCTCATGTGGCCCTTTCCTCTGCCCATCTCTGGGGTGTGTGCCTATGTGTGGGCACGCATGCAGATTAGATTTTCTCTTCTCATAGGGACACCCGTAAGATTGGATTAGGGGCCACCCAAATGGCTTCATTTTAACTTAATCTCCTATTTAAGGGCCCCATTTCCAATTACAGTCACATCCTATGGTACTGGAGGTTAGGACTTCGACAGAGGAATTTGAAGACCCAGTTCAGAAAGCAGGGACGAATGCCATAAACAGGATGAAGTATATCACGGAAAATTGGTTCATGTTCAAGTGGAGAAATTGGAGAATAATGTCCATAAAAACTACGTTAAAATGGGTTAGGGTTATTCCTTGTGATGATCCCACTGTCCCTCATCTGTTCGCTTGAATAGAAAGAGAGCGTGGCTGTGGCGTTACAGCCAGCAGGCCAGGAGTGCTGCTCCGGCTTGGCTAGGTCATAGATGATCTCTGTAACTTGGGACCAGTCATTCTATTTCCGGGCCCCGGTTCTTTGAGAAAGAGCTTGGAATCATTGCACCCCTCTGTGATGCTGAGGAAAGCAGACCAGAATAGAAAGACTCCTTCTGACTATTCCACTGGGCTAAGAGCAAAACCTTCAGTGATTCTCTTTCTGAAAGGCTTGTGGAGAGAAAACAGGCACCACAAAGTATATCCTCCTTTTTCCTTAGTGGGAATCCAGGTATAAGCAAGTCAGAGTCTTGGAGAAGCAGAAGTCTCTGCCTCAGGATGGGTCCTAAGTCACAACTTGAAGCAACTTGAAGCAACTTCTGAAATCGGAGAAAGCCTGCTTGTGTTCCAGAAGTCCACCTTGGTGACTGGGCACAGCCCTTTACTGCCTTGCATCTGTTTCTTCCTATGTCGGTGACGCTTGACTTTGGGGGATACGGTGGTTGGGGCAGCAGGAAAAGGCCTTAGTTCTACAGTTAAACGTTTGTCCCTTTTCCAACTCTACCCCAAAGCTCAGAGTTGGTAACTGATACAACAACATGAAGGACCGCTTTCCACCCCGTTCCGCTGACGTTTTCTGTGCATTTCTTTTTCCAGCGCTTAATTGGGAGATTATCTTGACCCATGAAATGACAAGCTAGAAACATATGGAATGTTCTCCCTCCCTCCAGTGTCGTCCCCGGGCAAAGTACAGCAACTAATTTCTTACCACCCTCTCCAACCCATGTCTCCTGGAAACAATTGCTCCCTTTAGCAAGTCAGAAATTGCTAGGATTCTATTGAGAGTACAGTCCTGGGATGATGAACAGACCCAAAGGCTCCTAAAGCTTTCATGAGTGAGGCGTGCTGGTCTAGAAGCCTGTCGCCTTGCTCACCATACTCCACAGGAGCTGACTTTGTTTGGGTTTGCGGATGTTCTCCCATTTTCATTTGCCTAAGAAATCACCTCTCGGAATCAACAATGCCTTTCCAAATCCATATCTTTGCCTTTCCAGTCAGTGCCTTCTCTTCATTTAGTCAATGACATAGGACTACAGAAATCAGGATGCAGAAACGTTTGCAAATAATTGTGATTTCAGAAATTCAGGGCCATTTGCATTTCAGTACGAGACAGCAGCTTCTGAAATAGGCCGAATGGAGCTTGAGGAACCCTGCACACCCCCACCTGAGAGAAGGCCTCCCCTGTCTGCTCTTGGATTGTGCAGTCAATTGACATTTTGTTGACTCTCCTTCCCTTCAATCTCCCTTTCTATATAACTTCAATTCTCCTTCCGCTAGGATTTCCCGTTTCTAGTCCCAGTGGCTTTATACCTCAGCTCAGCCAATCTTTGAGAAACAATGTTGTGCGTCTCTCTTATTTCTTTTCCATTCCATGTCCTACTTGATCCCTATCTTACCTGTGCAAACACAATTGGGATACTGCCATGATAAGAACCACCCTTTAGTCTCCATTACTGGGCCTAGGGATTCACAAAAGGTACCCGATAGAGTTTAAACAGAAGTTGATTCCTTAATCTTGGAGGGAAAAAAGCACAGTCTTGATTTTTCTCTGAGTGAGAAAATGCATCCCTAACCTGTTTCTTAATTCCTTCTTGATGATGTCTCCTTCCACCTCCACACTCTGACCCCATCAACCTCCTTCACCTCCTCCACTGACTGGGCACCAGCCACACAGCCTCCTTTCGACCCTGCAGACATACCAGGCTCTTTCCCATCTCAGAACCTTGGCACTTGTTTCTTCTTTCTGGCACACTCCTTCCCAGTGACTCTGGTGCGTCCTTCTCCCCAGTCTGAGAAGCTCAACGTGAGCTCCCATGTTACCTCCTTGAAGAAATCTTCCCCGGACCACCCTAGGCGCAACCATGTCACCATCTCCACTATGTCCTTCTCTATTTCGTTGTGATAGTCTACATTCTCCTTAACTTTCTTACTATCAAAGATAAGAGTCATGTCTGTTAGGATTTGCCATCAGGGCCTCTTTTTTTTTTTTTTTTTTTTCTCCCCTCCACCTTCTTTACCTAAACCTGCCACAGATGAGATACTCAACAGATATTTGTTGGATGAATAGATTCAGAAGAGGAGTGTAAGGAGGGATGTAAGGAAGGATGGACTGGAGAGGAATATACATAAATGATCTGGAAAAGGGAACCTGAAGAAATTTAGCCCTGAGGTTCGTGGTTCTTCAGAAGTGGCCAGTCATGACCTGTTTCTGAGAGGAGGCCTTGTCATGGCCAGCCTGCTTCCGACAGGCCGGCCGCACAGGAGATGCCGGTGCTCCCCGCCCCCTGCTCACAGCATCCTCTATCGTGTCTAGACTCTGTCTCCTCAGATTCAACGTCCTGAGAGCATTATCGTTACTTCTGGCCCAGCGACAACATTTGCCTTCTCAACCACCTTGTCATTGCTCTCAGTGCCCATCTTCTCATCGTCCCCGAAGGAAAAGAGCCAGATCTCACCGACACTTAGCTGTCTTTTGTCCCTCATTCTCAACAGATCAGAAAGGTGTTGTGTTACTTTACGCCGTCACGTGTTCATTCAGCACCGCAGTTATTCCTAGCCACTGAGCTGAGCCTATAAACAAACAGGACCTCCCCCTTCCCCGGGTCCCCCTGGAACACTGTCTCCTTTTTGTGTTTTCAATGGATGAGAAAACAGTGAAGGAGCGCCACTCTCTGGGGCCAGACCCTCTTCACGTGGAGCTCACCGTCCCTCAGCGACAATGTCTTCACCATATCTTGCATATCGTCGCCACACTCCTCATCCACAGCACAATCAATTATTCTCCCTCCTCTTCAGAAACGAACTTCATTTGGGATCCAGAGAGTTCTTCTGCTGAGCCTCTCAACCTTCCTTAGTCATCTATTGCTCTCATTTATCCCTATGTTTCTCTAAGAATTCTTTCTCAGCCAAGCCACTTGCTTCACTGTCCCTTTAAACTTCGTTCTTACTCCTGTAATACCTGGCATGGAATTTAGATTTGGATGAAACCTTAAAAATCATTTGGCCTAACAATTTCATAGTATTAAAAAGAAAACGAGTTCCCAGGCTTAAAGGCAGAAAGCTAGTCCTACAAACATGACTCCCTGACTTTGAAGATGCTCTACCCAGCACATTTCCATGTGGGCTCACGAGGTGCATATCCATGTGGCTAGTGTGTTAGCAGCGACTATCAGAGCCCAAATAAAATTCCCATCACAAGTGGGGAATGAACAGGGAGGTTTTCTCCAGGGACTTGGGGAAAGATGATGCTTGTAAGAAAGGGGAAAAGAGGAAGCAGGCTAAAGAGAGGATGCTGGCAGATGTGACCTTTGTTGTCCTGCTCATCCACATTTGCCGTGTGGCTCACGGAATAGGACCTGCATTCTGAGCCACTAAATCTTTAGCAATCCATATTCTTGAGCTCATCTCAACACTGAAGGAGAAACATCAACTACAAGCATGGTTGCTTTTCCTTTTCAGTACAGGGCCTGGGTGTACCCTTACTGGGGGGACAGCTGAGACCAGAGTTTTAGAGTCCAATAATCGTTGACTAATGGTGCCTCAGTGGTGGTTCCAATATGCCCATTAATGTTTCATGTCTCCTCCCATGAAACCAGATCAAAAAGCTTTAAAGCTGCTGGGCCCCTACCATTTGCAGAAGGAAACCTGGAGACTTAGGGTCTCAGAAAGTGGGACAGCACGAGCCCATCAACTGGCTGGGCAAGACCTCGTTTAATAAAGACAAGGAGGAGGCATCGTCCTCAAAATGCACCGTGTTGCACAGACCATGATTCATAAGTGGTGTGTAAGGTAACTATCTGAACTGACAAAAAGGCTAGCAAAAAATAAATAAAAGAAAGCAGGCTTTTCTTTTTCTCCTCTGTGTTTGAAACCTTCCCATTAAGAGAACACAATATGCAGTGGCAAACAGGAATCAGCCTCATTAGGGAGAAAGAAAATTGTTTGAAATAAACCTCAAAGAGAAAGAAAAAAGCTGTCATTTTCTTTAAGGACACTATTATGTTCTTATTGACAAGACAAAAGAGTAATAAAGTTAAATTAGAGCAACTATAAGCTTGATAGCTGGGTTGGAGGAAAATAGAACAACCTTTGCTATTCAAAAAAAAAAAAAAAAAAGAAAAAAAAAAGAAAAAGAAAGAAAGAAAAAGAAAAGGGAAGAAAGAGTGGATGTTTTAATCAGCCTCTACTTAAGCAATGATGACTGACCTTACCCCTCATTGAGAGCATTCTTGAGTCTGTTCTGGGGCAAAATTCTTAGCTCACTGATACAATCTAGGAATTTTAAGACTAGAGGTGGGCTTGAATCATCATGATGTTGGAATATCTTATGATGGGAAGAAGTGATGTCCAAAGCAATTTGGTGACTTGCCCATGCTCACCCAGCTTTTGAATTTCAAGGTCATGTTCTAGAAATCAGCAGAAACTGAAACTTACTGTCTCCAGACCTAGAATGAGTTAATCAGTTGTAGTGGGAATGGATCATGCTGAAAAGAAATTCATGGAGATTATTTTGAAATCAATCCAGAAGTGTAGCTGGGGATTCTGAGTATACCTGTGAAGTCCTTGAGAATTGAGGGTCCCAAGTTTCTCTTCCTTATCCAAACGAGGTACCGGGCAGTGGAAGAAATGGTGTCAGGAGAGCCCCATCTCTCCTTCCTGCTATACCTTAGCAATAGTCAACACCTCCCACCTCTCCTGGTTGGATCAGAAGCAATGCCTCCCTGGCCCCTTTTCTGAAAAGAATGAAGCAAGACGAACCTGCTAGCCATGAACAAGCTCTGAGACACTCCAGCTGGGCAATGAGAGAGACCAGACACCTTGGAAGTGACAAGCTCTCCCTTGTAATATATAGTAGGAGCTCAGAACAAGAAAATGCAATAATTTCTTAAGTACTTTGGGCCATTTTCCTCTTCTGCTTCCCTTCCCGAGAAGTCTGGACACCTTTTTATTTGGAAAGGTGCATTGTGACATTTTCTATCATTCCCTCCACCTATTAATAGCTCTGGCTGCCCCAGGTGCTCATTTTCAAGACGCCCTCAGAGAAGGGGGACTTCTGGCAGCCGCGCTGCAGCTGACAGCTTTGGGGAAATGGCAGGTTTTAATTGATGTATTGTGAGCACCGTGCTTTCTCTATCTCTCTCTTTAGAAAAATGTGATGGGTTTAGTATCCTCCTAGGACCTATAGATTTTAATATGTCAATTATTCCCCTGTTACTGGAACTAGGATGTTTGCGGCTGACTGATGGTCTTCCAGGTAGCTTTTTGTCTCTGTGTGACACCATGAGCCGGTGTCAACATCACCTGTCTCTCTTTGAATAACCTCTCTAGACAGGAAACAGCCAGCAAGCCCTGGAAAGATCCTCATCAGGACAGCAAGTCCCACAAATACTTCTCAAATGAGCTGCCTGCCATTGGTTAATAATTACAGTGAAATGAGGTTGGAAAGCAAGGCTAGAAAGCAGGAATGTGAAATACCCCAATTTTCCATTTTAAAACAGTCCTGGTTGCAGGTCTCTGGCTCCCACTGAGGGAGACAACTGTTCCCAGGCCAGCAGTTCCATGGGGATTGGCTGCAGAAGTCATCCCATATGATCCTGGCTTGTGGCCAGCTCTGTGAAGGCGTCAGACTATTTCCCCAGAGTCTCAGACGGGGCTGGCTCCGCCATCATTCTGCCCAGTGAGGCCACTCCCTCTGTGTCCACTTCTCTGCAGAGTTCCATCCTAATCCCGAAATTCTTCTTCCAATATGAAGTGTGTGTGTGTGTGTGTGTGTGTGTGTGTGTGTGTGTGTTGGGGGTGGGGTGCGTCGCGGTTGCTTGCTTACTCAGTTTCCCTAGGCATTCTAATAGACCTTAAAAAGAAACCTGCTCCATTGAGGTATAACTCACACACCAATAGAATTCACCTGTGAAAAATCTACAGTTCTGACTTTTTATCAAATACATGGAGTTCTATGTCCGTCCTTTGACATATTTCACATTCACAACATTTCCATCATCCAGAAATGCCCTATTCCCATTTGCTCCTAATCTCTGCCCTACTCCCAACACTAAGCCACCACTGATCGATCTTTTTATCTCTGGTAACATGCCTTTTCTGGGCATTTCTTACTAGTGGAATTAGACAATACATACTATGATGTTCTTAAAATCCATCCGTTTTGTATATCCTTTTTATTGCTGAAGAACATTCCATTGATGTGGACACACCACATTTACTTTATCCACCAAGTGATGGGTGTCTGGATTTTTTCCAGTTTGGGGCTATCACGATCTTAGGAACATTCACATAACTTTCTTGGCATGGACCTGTGTTTCTAAGTTCTTAACTACCGCCTACTAGGTGCTAATGTGCCCTGCAAAATTATACTAATCCCTTTCAACGCATTATTTTGAGACTTTACAACTGGTGAGACTGGAATTTTAATTGGGAAAACAAGGTTTATGAAGAAACAACTCATTTAAACAAATGTATCTGGGGCCCAAATTCAAGCCCAGGGTCTTTGCCCTATGCCAGGTAGTCTCACTGACAGAGAAGCAGGCGTCTGGGCTGCATTGTCCTCCCCCTCTAGCCATAACAAAAGTCCCCAGTGTGGCCACTTTAAATGGATTTGAGGTTTGCTGATCTGCCCTAGGATTCTTTCATGTAGAAATATTCTCTTCTAAATTACAGCAGCCCCAGAGGTCACTTCCGACCCAATTTTCACCTTGATACCTAGGTCAGTGCAAATGTATTAATTATCTGCCTTATGCTTAGCACCAGGGTAGGCACCGTAAGGATGCAAACAACCATGGTCCCCTGAGGGCAGTGCAATGGAAAGACAAGATTCATACGCATGCGCGTGCCCACGTCTGAATTACAGAGCACCGGCGACACATGTCCTGAGAGCTTTGATTATTTAAAAATTTGTGCTAATACCCAGGCCACTTAGAATTCACATGGCACCTGCCTCTTTCCTTTTCGAGTTATGTGGACACTGTGGAGCTAAATTACGAATATAGAGAGCTGGACTCTACACAATGTAGGAGCTACAGAGAAGATAATCTGTGGAAACATAAAAATGTTAACGTCGTTTAAGGCAGTTTTTCATGTTTCTCAGGTAGGAACTGGGTAATCTCGTTTTCTCAAAAATACATACATACGTCTCCTAAATCTTGATGAAGACATACAGTGTTCCAGGTACAGAGTACAAAACACACAGCCTCAATGGGGAGCAAAAGAGAGTTCCCTGACCTCCTAGAGCTCGCACACTTGGGGATAAGATGAATGCTCTCTGCTCAAAGTTTCTGTTCCCTGAAATCCACATGTTGAAGCCCTAATCCCCAAGTGACAGTATTTGGAGGTGAGGTCTTTGGGAAGTCATTAGGTTTGGATGAGGATGAGTATGGAGATCCCACAATGGGATTAGTGCCCTGAGACCAGACCTCCATGCTCTCCCCACCACATGAGGACACAGTGGTGTCCATCTGTGTTCATCTACCAAGGCTCATAGGTGTTCATAGGTGTCCATAGGTGTTCATCTACCAAGTGGGAAAAGGGTCTTCCTTAGAACACGACTATGCTGGCACCCTGACCTCAGACTTCTAGCCTCCAGAACGGTGAGAAATGAATGTCGGTTATTGAAGCCCCCCAGTGTATGGTATCATGGCAGCCAAAGCTGACCAAGACAATGGATAACAAACAAATACAGAAATCATCGAGGTTGTGGGAAGAGCTACAAAAAAGAGGATGTCTGGAGGAGTTTGATACATCGGTCAGGGGCAGGAGGCAGTGGTCTCAGGCCCAGATCCACATCAAACCAAAACCTTACCAAGGAAAACAAAAAGTCCGAACACAAGATCTCAAGCCACTGTGTACAGGAGGCATTAGCAGGGGGCATGTGATATATCCCAGTGACTCCGAATATGAGGCTGGCAGGAAAGATGGAAAGAAAGATACATTCAAAAACGTAAAGCCCTTCCTTCTGTATCTTTTTTAAATATTCTGCAAATCTTCTATAAAGATTGGCAATTTCTCTAACAAGCGTGGGTAACCTAATATATCAATTCTCCATTTTTCCTGCCCAACTTAGTGATAACATATCTTCTATTAACCTATGCTGAAAGAGCCATTTCTATTCTAAGAATCTATTTATGTGCTCCTATGACTCTCTTAAAGATAGGCCCCTGGGCTGTAATACCTCAAGCTTATACCCAGCTGAAATGTGAATCCTTTTGCCAAATTTTAGTAACATCTGTTGGGCCTTTTCTGAGTCATTTCATCATGGGAGCCTGGGGATGTCTTCCCTGTGGGGTAAGAAAAATACCCTTCCTTTCATCTGAGGGGACTAAAGCTGAAAGTACTTTTTGGTTGCTTGCCGTCGATTTGGCCTTCGATATCAACAGTATCCTATGCCTTTTATTTTCAATTATTTCATGAGTTGGCAAAACAACAGGTAACCCCAGTTCTGAAATTTCTTTTAATGAGTGTATGTTCCTGTCCTTGTCTCTGCTTTTTATAATCTTCAGTGAGACTGCTTTTATTTCAGCTCCTTTCTATATATTTTCAGTCCTTTCCACAATTCCTTATGAAGCTTTTCTAATTCTCAGTACTTTCCAGTTGTCAGAAGCCTTTAGTTACAGGATCATTTTTACTTAAAGATTCTAGGAAAAAAGTCTAGTTTTACCTTTCATAATCTTCACATCTTATCAAACTGGCTTTTTGAAAAATTGCTACCCTGTAGCATTTCCTACTGAAAAATTAGTTGTTCATTTTCCTTCCAATTGACTGTCATCATTAACAAAAATAATTCCCATTGGTCTCCTGTTTTTCTTTAATTCTCTTCTCTCATAAAAAGGGTATATAAAATTCTCCCTACCCCACACTGAGGTTAAATTATTTTATGATACATGTTGAAAAGCTTTTATAATTCCACTAAGTTTTACTGACCTACATTGAAGGTGTTGATGTGTAAAGAAATTTCTCCATCTGTAAGGGCTTCTGGATTTTCATTTAAAAAAGAACAATTCACATGTTTGTCTATGTATCTTCATTTTTTAAAAGGAACCAAGCAATGATATTGATTTCATTCCATCTCTATTGGAATAATTGAGTATCACTTTTACTGGAACAGTAGAGAAACTGAGACAAAAGTGAAAACAAGTTATTTAGGACAAACACCGCAGAAGCCATTACACTAAGAACCAATGGAAATAAAGTGATAAATAAGACTTGACTCTTGCTCTAAAAGACTTACACTTGAGGAGGTTAGGGAAAAAGATGTTCATAATAATAATAAGAAGATGAACTTAAGGAAGTAAAAGTTCAAGGGAAAGAGGGTGCTTCTGTGGGCTGAGTGGTTCCAGGAATCCTGTACTGAGTCTTGTGACCAACATCTCCCAGGTCAGCTTGAGAAGAGGAGAAGCACAGTTAAATCAGCCAATGACGGTGCATTCACATTTGATATCTGTGTTTTTGAATCAGTGTCTGTTTTGTTTTGTTTTTTACTCCAAATCTCTGCACTATGTATATTAATCAATAAGGAGACCCCCCCCCCTTTTTTTTGAGGGAAGAAATTTGGGAAGGAACTTGGAATCTGGAACTGGCTTGATCCCTACTACATTGCCATTCAGATGAAGTCAACATTATAATAATCTCTCCTTTGCTTTGATCGGGTGTATTAGACTTTGTCAAAAATAATGGAGATTATTTTTTAAGCTGAAAAGGCATACAGAGGCTAATTGCAGTGTTGGTTCATTATTCAGGAGGAAAGTTATTAGCCTACCTGGAGAATTCTAACAAAGGAAAAAGAGAGCCAAGCGACAAATAGAATTAAATGGTAAACTGGGTATCAAGCCCCTAGCAGAAGAAGTGGCCAGAACAGATGCTCAGTGAATACAATTTTCCATTCTTCTTCCCCCACTCCCACCCCATGACAATTTAGTCCTATGCTCTTGGGTGCTTCAGTTGGTGTTGAGATACACATGTGAGTTAGAATGTTGTGGGCTCCTAGGCCACCCACACTCAGGGTACTCAATTCTCAGAGCTGCCATGTTTCTCCTTGAACTTGATGTGCTAAAGAATTTGGTATGAGAATGTTGGCTTTGTGATCCTGCAGTGGTCCTTTTCTTTTGACCTGGCCTTTTTCCAAAGTTTTGAGCCTGAATATAAAGGGGAGGAGTCCAAGTGTGGTACGTGGCTTCTGGGATGATTGATAAGCCATAGAGGCAGTTTTTCTGAAATGGCCAATTGAAACCTTGAAAATAGACTGTAACATAGTAAATCACCTACACTTTGATTCTCTCTCTCTAGACCTTTGGGAGCTTCTTAAAATATTAAACTCATTAAACAGCCTGGGGGCTTTTTTTTTTTTTTTAAAGTAAAAATGGTGTGGGTGGCTGATTAAATATTATGGGAGATTCTGACTCCCTCCCCCTGCCCCAAAATATGTCCGCACTGGTACTTTGTTTTCAGGAGGGAGATACAATTCCTCCTTTCATGATACAGCTCCTTAGAATGTTAGAACTTGAGATATAATATTTTCTGATACAATTATATCCTACTTCACTAGCGTATCGGGAAATGCGCCTTCAGAAGGTCTCGGAGAAAATTTATAGGCTAGGACAATAGCACGTATCATCAGGAAAACTTGACTTGAATATGATATGAGGAAAGGCTTCCCTAAAGAAGTGAACTGATTTCTAAAAGGTTACCAGAGGAAGGGGTTGTGGGGGAGGGAGGGAGAGAAGTTGTATTTGTGAACTGGGAAGGAAAATCACGTGTTTCAGGACCCAGAAGGAGGACAGGGTTGCTGGGGCAGAAGGAGGGAGCAGGAGAGAGGAGTGAACACTGAGAAGCGGACAGGGAAGAGATCCTAGGAGGGTTCCTGGATCAGGAACCCTGAAAGGGGTATAAACTCTATCCTCAGAAAAATGGAAGCCAGTGAAGGATTTTTAAGAAGGGGATATAAGGATCAGATTTGTTTTTAAAAGATCATTTTGCCTGCCATGCAGACGAAGGATTAGAGAAACAAGAGTGATACTGAGAGAATCAACAGGAATTTGTTGAATTGGGCAAAATGCCATGATGGTAGAAAACAACATGATGGTTTGTCTTTGCCCCTCGGAAGCTTACACTCTGGTAAGGGAGCAGACATTCGTACCCAGGACTGTTACAGTGCCATATGTGATGTGTCATGGAATTCTGCAAAATCAAGTAAGAAGAGGAAGAGGTCACTGTTAGCAGAAACAGGGAAATATCTTCTTACATGTTGAGCAGGATCCAAAGTCTCCAGTGACCCGAGATTTGTTTTACTTTGGTTTATGCCCGCTAGCTGTTATTTTTTAGTTACAACTGCTTTCAGGATGAGAAAATATTTTAAAAATAGCATTTCTACCTTTTCTGGTTTTGTTTCTTTAAAGCCACAAATGCACAAACATGTTATATTCAGGTTCACATTATCTTTGTCAGGCAAGATAGAAATCATTGTTTGTTTGTTTGTTATTAATCTCTTTTTAGGAAAGAATAAGTGAAATCTTCATTTCTTACTCCAGGTCATCTATCAGTATAATCGGGAAGGGCTTAGAGATAAAGCTTCTCTTTTTGGAGAACATGCTGCTGCTGAGTCAACAGCTGGGATGTAGAGGCGCACACTAATGTCTGTGCAAATGAACAAAGACGGGATGACTTTATCCTGAGAAATCTAGAATGGATTGCAATTAGAAAGACATACGCATGGTTCTCCTACAGCTGTTGGGGCCCCTTCTTGAAGCACCATTCTGAAACACAAATATAAGCCTTTATGACTGTCCACACCTACATATGGCTCAGTTTTAATAGGATGACCCTTCAACTGCTCTGATTGACTGTGATGGAAAAGTTATCGAGTGCCACTGGCGAATCTCTTTTGAAGAGAAACAGGCTGGGTTGTATTGACATCATGAGAAAGAAAATGCTTGATGGCCATGTAGAGAAGTATTAGGCGAGCTCTAGCCCATGATTTCACATTGGTTCGACTCTCAGCTCCATCTTTTTGTGGGCTTGGGGAAGTCATTGAAGCTCGCTGAGTGTCTTTGGAAAAATAAGATAGTTACTCTGACTGATCACCCAGGTACGTTGCAAACTTAGTTCCACATGTAGGTTTCTATCCCGGAGAACTGTGAACTGATTTTTCAGAAGGTTCTTTAGCCTCAGGATACTGACAAGTATTTAGCTATATGGGTCTATACACGAGCCAGTGTCTCCTTCATACTGATGTCAGAAAACAAACAAACCAAAAAAACCCTCCTTTAGAGATCTATTTGAAAAACATATTTGGGGCTGGCTATTTGACTATAAATTTCCAATGTCCTGATTGGTTCTAAGATTGAAGAAATGGCATATCTGGCCTAAGAAATTGTCTCCTATAAGCTTGAATTCTTAGAACACAGCTAGAAAATTTTGTTCCATTTGAGATGATGCAGCTTAAGCACGCTGACAAATATGAAGCGAAGAAAGGTGATAAAGATCAAGAAAAATCTGACCATTGCTAGGTGAGGAAAAGTTGTTTAAAACTAGCTTGGTTTGGTCTTTACAAGACTCAAGGACACATTACGGCTGTCTCAAATATTGTGAAGAACTATCAGCAGAACAGAAATGAGACTTTCCTGGCTCTGCCTTTCCTGATAGACCTGGGGTAAATCGATTGAAATTGCAGGGAGCGTCATTTGTGCTTGGTGTTAGAGATGAAACTTCAGGCAAGACTATCTAACCAAGAATGGAATGGAATCTAGTCCTCCTTGTGTGTGGAGTCATCAGGAAGAGACTGACTTGTAATGACAGTGAAAGCAATGGGGGAGGCATTTTTGCATATGTGACCTCAATACTCAAAACAATCCTTTGAGGTTGACTCGTTCCCGTTCCCGTAGCACAGATAGAGAAAGCAAGGTACCGTATGGTTAAGCCACTTGCCTAAATCCAATGAGTAGCTGACAAAGCTGGGATTTGAACCTACTCGGTCCAGTTACAGACTCTGCAGTCTTAACTGTGCTGCTGTATTGTTCTAGGCATCCCATAGAGAGGCTGTGGATGAATTTCTGCCCTGAGTTTCCAGGATGGTCTTTGAAGATACCACCAATGGCAGTGCATTTTGTGGTGCCTCACCTAGGCAGATAATGGTGGTGCAAAACACATGCACAGCTCCTACCCACATGCCTACTTGGCCATTCTGCGGCAGCTGTGCCCAGGCATCCTGTTGCCTTCCCTACATGATCTGGCATTGAGGTTCATTGTTTCTTGGGAGAATTTTTTTTTTTTTTTTGTCTGAGATCCTAATGTCATCTGTGTACTCCATTTCAGTAGCCATGCCATGACATCTTTAAAAATAAAATCACAAAAAAATGTCCAAAAACATTGCAAGAAAAAAAGCTCTGCTTTCTGAGTAGAAGGGCTACAATTAGATCTTTCTTCCAAACATAATGGATAGCTGTTCATTCTCTTCTCCATCAAATAGCACCTTGTGTGCATGTTGGACAGAGATCTTGACTTCATCAGCCCTTTGCCCATTAGGAAACACAATGAGAAATGGAGAGTCCTTTCCAGCACAGGGAAGGAAAATCCCTTTCGAACCTGATAAGATCTATCTAAAGGTGACTGACCAACCAGGAGTACTGACCCCATTTCATATACAGGTGCTTTAAAATAACTTGACAACAGGTAGTTAAAATGTAAGTATGCCGTGCTGTCAATCACACTCCATCCTTCTGGATTTGAACGCTTGTTTTACTTGAGGGAAGATGATATTTGAACATTTTGTGGCATCCATCAACAAGAATGTGCACATGGTTTCAAATAAGGGTTTTCAGCCTTCTGAAACCAATTACTTCTGCCTAAGTGGAAATGCCAAAGCAGCGATGTGTCAGCAACTAAGAGAATAATTTAGAAGAATAATAATAAATACAGGCAATGATGCTGTGAAACAACAGAAATCGTACACACGTACAACACATGCACATATGCACAAACCTTTTAAAGAGGTATTTCAAAAAGTCTGTGTCAAACAATGTTAAGCCAGAGCGATGCAGAAATGTCAGACACATTACATGGGCAGGACGTGCGGTTGGCATTTGGCTACCAGCGGGGGAGGCGTCCTCCCGCCACTAATTCCTCAGGAACCTCATGCTGAGTGTGTCTACAGGGAAGGGAGAAAAAAAAAGGGAGGAGGGGAGAGCAGCTATTGCCTATTATGTTCTTCCTTCGCAGCTGGAGAAGGCCTCAGCTGCGTCGGGCTGGGACTGCTGGTGATTTTCTGTAGTTAGAGGGGAACACAAAAGGAAGAGCTTCCCTTGCCCAGCCTGTGCCAATGGTGAGCCAGCCGCTCCTGGTCATCAATGCGGCCGGCACAACTGAATGCCGGCCAGGCCGCCTCTCATGGAGACTTGCCAGCGCCTCACCTCAGCAAGTGAGTTTTGTGCATGGGAAGGTTGTGACAGAGTCTCTGGGGAAGGATGACTAAGGTGCATGCAGTGGGGGCTTGACCAGGACCTTTCCTAATCAACAGTACTGGTGGAGCATTTACTTGGACCTTCCAATGAGTATCTAGGAAGAAGTGGGGGACTTGGCAATGACCCTGGTTTTGCTCCGCGGCGCGTAGAGGCTGTGAGTCCTTGTCACTGAGTGTAATTAATACTTCCCAGCAGGCTGTCGATCGGAAATATATTTCTGCTGCCCTCATGATGGCTGCCAGGTATTTCACCAGAAAAATACTCTGTGAAATAGTTATAAAATGGGATTTATTAACTGTAAACATCTGTTAAGTCAAGCGTCTTGTGTCTGTTGCCGAAATACTCTTTCAAGTTACTCTCTATACATCTGTCACATTTTTTCACCCTTCAGAGACCTATTTGTGATAGTTCCCTGCACACTGATCGGTTTTACCCTTGATTGTGGCTGTGTTAAGACATTTTTAAAAATAGGCAAAAGGAAGGGTGGCGAAATGATTCATTCTGTTAATTGAACTTCAAAACGTGGCTTATTCCTGTGACCTGTATCTGATATTTAGTATGCTGAACAGATTTTTAAGAAACTCCTGGTGTCTTTGCTGCAGGTGGCCGGGTTTGTTGACAAATCTTCAGGTGCTCCGTTTGCCTGCAAAGGGCATGCTGCTGTCATGTCAATTTAAATGGAGTCTTAAAAATCCCTTGCATTTTAGGGTAATGTATGTTTTACGAAGTGCATTTACTTCTCTTATCCTAAGTATTTGAATTGATCTCATTTTGCCACATCCATCCTGTGTGTTAGGTATTAAAAACTGCCATGATGTCCATTTTTAGAACGATGAAACCAATGGCAAAGTACTCATGCAAGGTCATCAACTAGTAAGTGAACATGTTGGTATTTCAACCCACTCTACATCTCAAGCTTTTGTTTCCTTATATGTATGACCTACAGGTGGTATTGACACAACCACATGAGAATAGGTTCTTACTTGCGTATTGTTTTTTTATATATGTGTATACATTTGCCATTCCCACCCCCCTTCCTTTTCATCCTTCAGACCATGGCAGGAATAGTTGTGAAGTAGAATAAGTCCAAAATGAGCATAGCTCGCCTTTTTACAAAACGTGTACATATCCTTGGTCTCCTAGATTTAGGGGTCTCAAGATGACACAAGTATTCTCTCATTTAAGAAAAAAGAAAATCAATGAAACTGAAAAAGGGTTAGTATTACCTCTTGTGAGTCAAGGCAAAACAAAGGGATGACTCTGTAATGGTGTAGTTCCACTCCATTTATTTGAGTAGTAGAGATGGGGGAGGCAGGGAAAAGAGTCCAACGTCCTTTAAATTATCGCACATCAATTACCTCAGCCTTTGAGAACAACGACGTGTGTCCCCAGAAGCTAAGGAGGGCAGATGCCCTCATGAAGAGCCTGTGACATCTGTTTCTTTAGACAACAGATAACCTTAGTGCTCCCTCAGGAATCAACCAAAGACCTTGAGAACCAAAAACATCTCAACAAGAGCCGAAGAGCAAACTTCAAAGGCTACTTAGATAAGCCTCAAATGATTCAGGAGAATACAATCCTCTCTTTTCAGTCTTATCCCTCTTTTTCCCCCCAACCAAGGCCCTCCCTGCCAACATCCACATCCAGTGTCCAACCATGTGTGTCCGTTAGCTCTTGATGAGAACATAGGCATGACAGACTCCCAGGAAAGCATACGAAGCACCTCTCTCCAGGTTCACCTAGTATGCTTGGCACTACTTTCTTCTGTATCAGAAAGACAGCAAGGGATTTTCTGTTATCCTTTCCAAGACAGTTTTCATATTCTCCAGGCTTCTTTTAAGATCACTTAGCAACGTTCTGGTTACTTTCTAGAGAAGATGAATGCCCTCCCACCTCAGCCGTGGTCTATATTCGCACTCTTATCAAAACACATGGGCAGGAGTGATGCACGATATCACTAGAGTTTGCATTGTGGGGGTTCTGTTGTAGTCATTATTTTTTGAAGTTATTTGGAAAATCTCTTGAGAAATAGGTGGAGGGTGGATTCATAAAACCTTGAAATGTCAGAGCTGGAAGGCAGTGTAAATTACGTGTGGTCCAATTGTCTCATTATAATGATGAGAAATTGAGTCCCAGGGAGGTTGAGAATTGTCCCAGTTTATCATTGGAATGACATGTTACATATTTCCCATTTGTCCTTCATGTTGCCCTGAACCCTTTAAGACTTTGCTCTCTGTCCTGAAAAATGACTATGTGGGCTGCATCAACGGGTGCCCTTGTCCTCTAGCTGCCCACTGGCTTACTCAATGGCAGGAGATCAGAGGGCAGAGGAAGAGGAGGCAGGGCACGGATTACCAGCTTCCTCTTTGTCCTGGTGCCTGATGCTGGCTATTTGCCTGTCTTAGGGACACATGCCTTCTCAGGTTGCCTTCTCCAGACAGTTCTATCTTTTTCTGGATTCCTCCAGTCATTCCCTCTCCTTGCCCCTGCAGGACTACCAATGGCAACTTCTCTATCTTGCTAGCCCTGGAGCATTGTGTCATCCCTTCTGGTTTCCCAAACCCTGACCGCAACTTTTTAAAAGGAGCCTGTAATAAACTTTCCTCACATTACCCAGTTAGGTGCCATCTGCTTCCATGCTGTGACCTTGACTGGTCTAGCAACATCTCCAGCTAAAACTACAGTCCTGCTGGTTCTCCATCTCCATAGCCTTACTCTAAGTCTGTCTACCATAAGGTTTTTGTTTTGTTTTGTTTTGTTTTGTTTTTGTTATGGGTAGCTTAATACTTTGTGTAAGTACATCTTTTGTAAGTACGTAATGCTTTTCGTAGTAGCAATAGGATGTAATACTTAAAACTACAGGTTCAAATCCTGGTTCTGCCCCTTACTGTTGCTTAACCTCTGCGTGTCTCAGTATCCTCTTTCCTAACTGAAAGGTTATGGTGAAGATAAAGACACTAGTGCACTCAGAGAACTTAGCACATGTAAGCTGGTTTAGTAGTAAACGTTCATGCACACCCCACATATGGCAAGTGTTCCATAAATGTTTGCTTTTTTTTTTTAAGATTTTTAAAAATTTATAAGAGAGCACAAGCAGGGGGAGCAGCAGAGGGAGGGGGAGAAGCAGCAGGGAGCCTGATGCAGAGCTTGATCCCAAGGTACTGGGATCATGATCTGAGCCGACGGCACATGCTTAACCGATTGAACTACCCAGTTGCCCCTAAATGTTTGCTTTTTATTAGCATTTATGAGCCATTAGGACTCCCATCCTATCTGTAGAAACATTCATTAGGGCTTTGGTTCAGTAAATGGAAAAAATTGCAAATTTTTCTGATCCTTGCATGGTGTCATAAAATTTCCCGAGGATAGAGTCATCAGTACCCAAGACCTGAAGAGTGATGAGGAAGTGGGGGGTGCAGATCTGTGGAGGTGTGAGTCACGGGGATGCGAGGACAGATAGAACAGGAATGCAGACAGTACTGTGATGGGCAAGACTGGATGTGCACAGAAGCTTTTGTTCTGCCTGGGAGGGACTTGAATTGGCAGCATAGGAGTCTAGTTCCTGACTGGCTGACCTGGGAGGAGACCATGGAATGTGTTGCTTGAGATTGCAGCCATAAGCCTGGATGTTCCTGCACCAATAGTAAGATAGGAGCTAGTTTCCAAAAGGACTATTGAACCCCCACCTAGAGACTGGATGTCTTTAGTTTTAGAGTGTCAAATAAAGCATGGTGTTCCTATTAAAAAACAACAACAACAAAAACAAAAACAAAAAACCTGTTTCTCATATACTTATTCTTCATTTTGAATTACTGGTGAATATTCAGAGATGTGAAATCAGTAATACTCGAACTTTTTTGTCCTGGGGACTAGCTAGGGATGTTTCGACAGCAGAGTTCGACCGTCCTACACTACTGATTCCGGTAGAAAATGTCACACAGCTCTTTGTCGATTAAAACACCATGTGGTACATTTTACCCTCAGTGACTTTACTCTTTGTCTCTCCAAGAGTGTGGTAAATTATGACTTCTTTTACCTAGATCTAGTGCTTTTCTTCTATCTTTACCTACAGCCCCGTGACATGCCTCTGAAAGAAAAAGAAATTAAGTTATCCCATCCCCTGTTACTCAGGACAGTGACAACTCTGTCATCACTTGATGTCGGACAAGGAAAGAATTTAATACACTGTTGGAGGCCATGGGAACGTAGAAGGATGTCCATGGTGCTGGATAGCCTTTGCGAGTTAGACTTGGTGTGAATATCGGACTGCCGGCAGCCCAGGCTTCTCCCACTTGCTTCCTTTCTCCCTGTTTTCTCTTTTACTTGTCTTGTCATGTTGTTATCTGGCCCAGAAGGTAATTGCCCCTGGAGTCAACAACCTATTTGAGTTTCGGTAGCCGTGACTGGGGGTCACATGTAACTAAATGAGTGTCCTGCCCAGCTAGCTTCTTGTCGCTCTCTCCACACGGCAATGCCTGCCCCTCTACCCCAAAGTTACCGTCGAATACCTCTGTAACACAAATGTCCAGAACTATCTATGACTAAGATAGTGAGTGACTGCGTCTTTCCTTCTACGTTCCATTTTGTTAAGTCATTTTGAAGATGTACCCTCTCCGTGAGGCCTATCCTGAACATGCTGTCGAAAAGCAAAAGTCACCCTTTCTCCCATTCCCCTCCCTCACTCTGAAACCCCATCACCCTGATGATTTTTGTTTTACTTTGTTATGTTTTTCATGACACTTAGGAGTTTCTAACCTGCTATGTAATGCTTTATTTTGATATTCTTTCTTTGTCTCACTAACACACAAGTTCCACCAGGGAAGGAAATCTGATCTGCTCGTTCACTGATAGAGCCCCTGGACCCCGAGTGATGCCTGATACAAGGCAGGCTATCTGCCCATATTTTGCACAATGAATAAAAAAGTGTCATAAAGAACTTTAGTGGCCTACATTTCTGCAAATTTCTTAACTTCGCATAAAGGCCCAGTGCTGTGTTTCTCCACCTTGAGGAATATAGCCTGCTATTAGGAAAACTCACTGAAAGTGTATTCTATGGAAATTACCATATCCGTGCAAAAGAAAAGTTTGTCTTTGCAAGTGATAAAAATCTAACTTTAGCTTTAGATTATTAACAAATTGAAAACTCAAGATTAAAATCACCACGTGGCGCACAACTCCACCAGTTCCTCAGCAGACAGCTGAGGACCTATGGCCCTAATGCCAAGAATCAGCATCCATCCCAGGGGCCCTCTAGGGAAACTGAACTTTCCCACTTAGGTTCTGGGGCTTCCCAACAGCTCTTCCAAGCTTGGGGACTGGCTATTCCCCCTCCCACCATAGAGGCATCCTACAAATATCTTAGAGTCATTGAGCCAGGAACAGAAGCCCAAAGAGAGTGCCAGAACGGCCATGTCCTGCAATATCACTGACGGGAAAAGTTTGATCAACTTTGAACCCTCAGTATGCTCGCACTACTGGACTAGGAGTGTCACAGGAACCTGCTCCTCTGCTGGAAGGAATTAGGCAGATGCCCAAGGACTGCCTAACTTGGGGCTACCCTGAGGAACATGTTGTTCTGGATTCTCAGATGGCTTTCTGGAAGAGAATCAAAGTGACGGATTTTTAGTCTGTCACGCTCCCTCACACATGCACGTACGTGCATACACAGATCTACGATATCCTACAAATGAACGAACCATCTGACCAGCTCTTCTGGAGGAACAAGATCCCCTCCTGCCACATCCCCAGACACCCTTATTATACTCTTAGGTGTGAGTAAAACAGGAGAAATTAGCTGCATCTGAGCACGTTTTTTTTTATCTGCATATAGCATTGGAGTTTCTTTATCAGACAGAAGAAATTACATGAAAGATGAAAAGGAATGAGTAACGTCCAAGATGGCCAATCATCTTCCCAGAGAGTTGCTGGATTCCCTCTCCTCTTTCCTGCATCCATTTATTTTTTCCTCTCTAGGACCTCCTATGACTTCAGTGAGTGCCCCAAAAATGCAGAGCTCCGATTGCCACCATGCAGTGGCGAGGTTAGGGATGAAAAACCAATTTTAGATATTTCCTGCTATTGATCTCCATTTATCAGAAAGGTTTTTGCTGTGTTGGTTCACTGCTGTGCTTAGGCAAAGGTTTCTGCGGATTTACTGCCACAACTTATTCAATCTGTTATAAAGTAGCATCAGCGTTCAGGGGGCCGCTCTCCTTTCTTTGACCCAGTTTTAAAAACCTCCAACCAAAGGTGCTTCATTAAGTTTACAGAGAGGTTACAAAGCGATCAGAATTCTTCCGACCATTGCTACCGCAAGAATTACTTCAAGGACTCTACATTTTACCCACCAGAAGCTATTGTCTTTGGGTCTGAGGAATAACTGCCATACAAGATATTTTATCAAAATCCAGTGGAAGTATCAGAGATTTTTTTTTCTTCCTTCCTTTATCCCTTTTTGATGATAACCGATTATCTAGCTTATAAATTCCAAGTTTACACTTACTCTTTGGCCTGTCTTCTTGCAGAGTGATTCCAGAAACCAGGATGGTGGCCCCAAGACAGACACTGTTAAATATTGGCACTCAGCATTGCAAAGTATGTATTCCAACTCTCTCTTCGAAGGCAGCCCCTGCAATGCTTACTGCCTAGACAAAAATATGGTCCAAGCAAGTGAATGCTTGAAAGGCTCTTTTTAAAAATTCTTCTTTGAGGGGGTGCCTGGGTGGCTTAGTGGATTAAAGCCTCTGACTTTGGCTTGGGTCATGATCCCAGGGTCCTGGGATCTAGCCCTACATCCCCATCGTCTGGCTCTCTGCTCAGCGAGGAGCCTGCTTCCCCCACCCCCACCCCTCCTGCCTCTCTGCCTACTTGTGATCTCTGTCAAATACATAAATAAAATCTTTTTTTAAAAAAATTCTTTAGATAGATTGGTTTATGTTTATGTTCTAACCTGTCTGTTAGGTTTATTTCTTGCCTACCCGGACCACAGAAAGCACAACTTTGACCAACAAGCTCTTCTTGGTTCCCAAGTCTGTGTTATTCTGTTCTTTGCATTCGATTCTGTACGCTGAGAGTTTGAAATTGCAGAAGCTCCCCAGAGATTGGCAAATGTCAAGTATCCTCAGGCATAGCAAGTGGCTGAGATAGTGAGACACTGCCTGCCAAATGGGGATTGTGTTGTTATTATCATGTTTCTGGTGGGATGGTGAGGGGAAGAAAAGCAAGAAGGAAGAAGGCTCGCATGGGCACAAACACCTTACCTTTAGTTGCTCAGCGCCATCTTGCTATGACCAAAGTCATACTAACTGCTATTAGGAGCAGTTTACTACCTCTGTTACCACCCACGCCTTGGATAAATGACAAATGGTAGTGGATACTTTTAACTTTTCACTGATGTTCATAACCTAGAATTCTTCACCCATGTAGGATGAACTTCTCCTTACTTGAAATTGTCTGCTTACTTTAATTAAGACTTCACCAATTCTCCAACTTGCTGAGCTTGATAAAGAGTAATTTACTGCTTCTCTTCCCCTTTTCTTTCTTTCTCTCTTTTTAACTGTCTCATCCTTGTCGGGCAAAGACAGCGACGAACAACTGACAAACAGCGTGTCGTTAATCAGGTCTTTCTTCGGGGAGAAGCCTCTTGATCGGTGAAAGTCAGAATTTCCAAGCCAGTCTTGCTGATGGTCTATGTTGTGTCTCCTTATCTTGGCTTCTCAGCATAGGTGTCTTTAGAGTTCAGCCAAGAGGGAGATGCTAGAAAGTTCTCAACTTGACATTCCAGCTCCAGCAAAAAAGCGAACAGTATATAGTGCTGTGGTTAAAATCGAGGGACTGCAGAGTTGTCCTTCCTCTCCTTCTTCTACCCTGATTTTATCCTGCAAGCTGCTGCTGGTCAAGTCTCTGTCCGGTTTTCACCCCTCCGGGGAAATTTTCAGTGACCCCGCCCCACGCCACCCACAGTTAAGTAAGGTTCCTCTGCCCCCGCTCTCACGGCACCATCTGTTTTTTCCATCGCAGAGCTTCTTAGATCCTATTTAAATTAATTTAGCAATTGAATTTAAAATGTCTAGATTGTCAGTTCTCCAAGGAGCGAGATGCTGTCTTACTCATTGTCAGATTCCACCTGGCATGGAGTAACTTCTCGAGGAGTAAACCTCTGTTGGCTGGGATTTTGTGAGCTTGGGGATCTGGAAGCTGGAAAGGGTGTGCTCTCTTTCCTTTGTGTTTCTGTCAGCCCGTCGAGACACATGTGGCAAATTTGCCTGCCTTTTTAGATCTAAGGAGAGCACTTTCTTAGGTGGAACAGGGACACTTGGAGACTCTGGGCCATGAGGATTTCCTCTTTGCCTTCTTCATTCTACCACCCTCATGCAGAGAAGATGAGGGCCCAGATGCATATTTATGATCTCTGGATGAATGTGCCTTCTCTACCTGCCCGTGGGGAGCTCTCCCACCAGTCTCCCCTCCACCAGCCGCACTTCTCTGCTCTGACGGATGGAACTGACCGGGCCAATTGCTATGCTGATGAACCACTCAGCTACCTGCGCAAATGTTCCAGAGAGATCTCCGGGGATAAACCACATTTTAGAGATGGATTCATCCACAGCCTGGGGTGAGCCTTTCCGCCCTTAGCTAGTCGAGTATGGCGGGCTAAGGAAGATGAAAGGACTGTGGTATCCGCGCTCACTTTTTAGCAACCCGAGCCCCTGTCCTTGGGCTGGTGAGAAGCCGTTACTGCATTTTTCACTTTTCCCAGAAAGTTATTCAAATTGAGACCTAGAGGTCTGGGTGTCACTGTGCTCATTGAAAGAGGGAAACCAAGAAGCTGCGCTGAAAGCACTTAAAGGAAGGATGCATTACCTTAAAATATGCAGATGGAAAACTGACATTATTGTCAATGTCAGAAGTCACCTTTCTGAATAAACAACCACCTCTGGGCAAATGTGGGGATGTGTTTCTTTCCATTTACAAATGACTGAGTATGCAGATGTGAGGAGGGGGAGTGGAGCCCCGAATGCAGGGTTGCCTTCTTTCATCTATCCCTAATGAGGAACACGCAGAAATCTGTCAAGAAAGGCATCACGGGCTGATTTATGCCTTCTGAATAGAGGGGATTTCAGTGGTAAATCTGCCAGCTGGTTTTGTGCCTGAGTATTACATCAGTCTCTTGTATGATCTTGCATCCTGTGTAAAATGCAATATTTTGGCCTAATGGGCAGGATTAGCAAGAGCTGGGAAGCCATAAATGAAAGTTTCTTGTTTCTAGAGAGCAAGTTAGAGCTTTTATATTATCTGCCGCAGAGCTTGGTGAATTTAAATGTATCTCTTGGGCTTTGGTAATATTCGTGTTAATGTCAAAATTGATGCCATTGTTATTGAGATGTGTGGGTTTTCAGGCCAAAGACACACAGTGCCTGTTGCCAGGGCTGATGAATATCTGCATGGGATATGTTCCTTCCAACCTTTTCCCAGAACTGAGTGAGGTTATCACTGGAGCCTGCTACTGAGTTCTGTTTGTGGGCCTGGATTTTTCTGTAATTCACTCATAAACGTAATTGACATTCACTGACTACCTATTGTGTGCAAGGCACTTTGTTCTACTCTGGGGACATAACAGTGAGTAGACATGTTATGTCTACTCTGGGGACATAACATGATCTGGGCTCTTCTCCTAGAGGATCTCTACCTAGGCATGGAGATGAACAATAAAATACACAAGCAGGAAGATTGTGATTGTACATTGATCTAGTGCTATGGAGGGAAAGAGCAAGAAGAGAAGAGAGGGGATTATGGAGAGGAATATCACTAACTCTCTTGGTGATGAAACAGTGTTTAATCTGAGACGGAAGGGATGAAGCCAAGCCAGTCTTGGAAATAAAGAGAGAAAGAGCTTTCGAGCCGAAACAATTAGTAGGTGCAAAGATCCTAACCTGGGGAAGAATCCGACATGTTTGAAAAATGAAATGGAGACGAGCATGTCTAGTGCAAAACAAGGAGGCTGAGTGGGAGGAGATGGAATTAAAGAGGTTTTGCAGAGAACGCAGAGAGGGCCTTGCAGCCACGCTAAGGAGTTGACTATTTCATGCTATAATAGTTGACTATGCATGGCAGTTGGAAGCCATGAAAGAGAGTTTTTGCGTTCAGTTTCTATTTTTAAAAACTGTATTTTTCTAAAAAAAAAAAATGTGACAAGGTTGTAAAGAAATTGGAAACTTTATAATTGCTGATGGGAAGGTAAGATAGTATTGCTCTGGAGAAGACAGGGTGACGGTACCTCAAAAACTTCAAAGTAGAATGACCATCTGATGCAGTGATTCCCCTTCTGAGTATGTTCCCCAAAGAACTGAAAGGAAGGACCCCGGTATTTGGGGTATTTGGACACCCATGTTTCAGCAGCATTATACACAATAGACAAAAGGGGAAAATAAACCCATTGTGCCCCAACAGATGCATACATAAGCAAAATGCAGCATATACACACAATGGGATGTTATCTAGCCTTAAAAAGGATGGAGATTCTATCACATGCCTCCACACAGTGAACCTGGAAGAACTTTGTGCTAAGTGATATAAGCCAGATGCAAAAACAAATATTAGAGGACCCCGCACGTACAAGGTACCTACAGTAGTCGAGTTCCGAGAAACTGAAAGGAGAATGATGGTTGCCAGGAGCTGGGGGAAGCAGAATGGGGAGTTCGTGCTTAATGGAGACAGAGTTTCCATTTGGGAAAATGAGAAAGTTCTTGAAGATGAATGGTGGGTGGTGGCAAAACAATGTGAATTTACATAATGCCACCAAACTGTACACTTACTGGTTAAAATGGGTAATGTTATGTCTATTTTACCACCAAAAAAAAAAAAAAACCCTACCAAAAAAAAGCAGTTCCCACTATTTTATGCTAGATAGAAAGGAAGCAAGAGACCAGTAAGGCAGGCAGACAGGAGGCTGTTGCTTTGGTTCCGTGTGAAGGCAATGGTAGGCTAGAGGCAACAGGGAAGCAGAGGCTCTGTGGGTCTGAGACCCATCTTAAAGGGAAAAGCTACAGGATATTGATGGATAACATCACCGCTCTTTGTAGTTAGAATACACTTGGAGCCTTTAGACCACACTTCCAGGGGTAAAGACTGGCAAAATCCCTTTGACTGGCAGATGTGTTTAAACTTGACATCTTGGTGCATGACAGGGAGAGCTTTATTTTTAAACTCTTCAGTAGTCTTGGATGGAATATGGGAGCGATTGCTGTTGACGTGTGAATATTTGCCTGCTCTGTCATCTAGCAGTCATATGCTCTATGTGAGCACGCTTTGTCTTTGTGATTTGCAGTGATAACTAGCGTGTGGCTGGAGTCGTTCATTCTCTTCCTTATTAGTAATGCATGTCTTCCATTAGCATATGCAACTAACTACTCCCTTTCCCCTGTGCGGTGTTGACATTCATTGTAATGATTTATTATCCAAGCTAAATAACCCTCAATATGAAACAACAAACATGCCTATGTTTGTGTTTTCCGTTTGTTTTGTTTTCTCTTTCTTGCTTCCGCATAAGTAGGTAGTTCTTTATGTGATAATTATGTGGTACAGAAACAAGCAGTTGGGAAGCCCACTAGAAAGGTTAAGAATGTTGATAAGGTTTATTTTTTAAAAAATTGAAAATCCACCCAATTTTAGTGGCATCTCACACTACTGCCTTAGAATTTGAAAGATAACTAGATTATTAAGAAAATGTTTGTTATGAGCAGACACTCCATGTAAGACTTAATGATCTATAGAAGGGCCACATTCGGGCTTCTCGTGGAACCTCCAAAGCCCACAGGAGTGTCCTTTTGTTTGTTTGAGATGTTGCCAAAATTGTCTGAACCATGAGGTTACAATGTGGTAGCGAGTTGTGTCTGGGTCCGGAACTCTGCAGTCCAGCTGCCTGAGCTGTATCCCAGCAAAGCCCCTGACTGGCTCTGTGGCTTTAGATGATTCACTTAATCTTCCCAAACCTCACTGGCCTCATCTACAAAATGGGAATCATAGTCACACCTATCTCAGGAGGTCCTTGTGACTATTAAGTAGGATAATAAATGTAAAGCTCTTGGGGCACCTGGGTGGCTCAGTCAGTTAAGCCTCTGACTCTTAGTTTTGGCTTGGGTGGTGATCTCATGGTTGTGGGATTGAGCTCCGTGCCCAAGCTCCACATTCAGCGTGGAGTCCGAGTCAAATTCTTTCTCCCTTTCCCTCCCCCTCTGGCCTCCCTGCTCACATGTACATGCTCTCTCTCTCTCAAATAAGTTAAAAAAAAAAAAAATAGGTAAAAAAAAAGTTAAAAAAAAAAGCTCTTGGAACAGTTCCCAACTTAGAAAACATGCTCAGTAAATGTTAGCTGTTACCATCAGTGAACCACAAATAACATTGCCATGAAAATACATTATGTATGAAAATAAATGTATGTAAAGGCATCATATAGACAGATAAAGAGAGAGAGATATACACACTGAAGTCATTTTTGCGTGAACATGTATATATGACAGTGAAATTAACAGGCAGAGTGATGATAGTTTATGGAGTGCTTGGTATCCGTGATAAATTTGAGTAGTACTTTATACTGTACAAATGAGATGAGAAATCTTGATTCATAACAAGTTTGATGTTCAACAAAGGCATATCCTTACCCTCCTCTGGTCATTCTGTTTCTTACTAAATTTATATTGTTCATTTTAATCATTGTGGAACCTCCCCCCACACCCCCCACCCCGCAAACATGAGTTTGGACACAGGAGCCTTTTCACTGACTAATGACAATTCCCATATCTTAATATCACAGACAACTGATTGCATTATATTTCGTCCAGTTAAAGTTACCTTACCTGGCTTACTACGGCAGTTTTGTTTTGTAAAGAAAAAGAAACGCTAATTTTTTTGTTGAGTTACAGCTTAAAAACCTAAGCAGGTTATTCTTGCCGCAGGCTTTTCCCCAATAGAAAATTGTTATTGATGTTTTGTAAGTATCACATTCTATTCAAAGGTAAAAGGCTGCTTCCACTTGCCATTTTTCTAGTGATTTTTTTTTCTACCCTGTGTCTGCAAGTCAACACTCCTGGGCTCAATTAAAATATGTATTTAGCCACTGGATTTGCAGAGAGATGATCTAACTTGAATACTAATTCCTGGGCTATTGCCTATGAATACAAGGATGGCACACATTGAGGGATGGCTTTCAAGACGATGGCCAGTGAGCCCAGGACGCCTGGCAATGATCACAGCTCAGTACAGGTGTACAGCTAGATTCTGATGAATTTTGCGGCAAACAGTTTTGCTCATTAAAATCACAATTTGATGGAGCTCATGTCCTCCTGAAAAATTCAAAACCACCAATGCTATGCCCCTGCTTACCTTCCTAGTGCCTAGCAATCCCCAAAGACAGACATGAGTATTTCCCAACCTCTGCTCCTAAGACCTGACATATAGCGTCGTGATAGCAACTACTATTTATGGAGTTCTTACTGTGTTTCAGTCCTCAGCCCCTGGCTGGGAACGGAATGAGGATCAAAGGCAGGCACAGTCCCTGCCACACACAGCTGCCATTCTAGGGACTAGGGAGGATGTGGTGTCACCATGGGAATTCCTGAAGCTTTCCTCTGAGGAAGGGCAAACTGAACAGAACAGTGAAGGCTCGGTGACTAGGAAAGAACATCTTAGGCCAGAGAAGCAAGGTACTTGGCTGGGTGACAAGTGGGTACATGGCCAGGTAAGCAATGGGGTGAAGTCCTGGGTGGCTAAAGCCAGGGAAAGCCAAGTCCAAAGTAATTCTCGAGAAGTGATCAGTACGAGTTTACCTAGGATATGGTGGGAGTTTCATCTTGACTTTTCAAACCAACTCTATTACAATAGTGCGTACTAAGTATACCGTTTTCCCCAGTGCCTCAGAACATTACAGCCTAAAGTGGTGAAATAGGGGCACCCGGGTGGCTCAGTGGTTTAGCTTCTGCCTTCGGCTCAGGTCATGATCCCAGGGTCCTGGGATTGAGCCCCGCATCAGGCTCTCTGCTCAGCGGGGAGCCTGCTTCCCCCCTTCTTAAAAAAAAAAATCTTGGGGCACCTGGGTGGCTCAATGGGTTAAGCCGCTGCCTTTGGCTCAGGTCATGATCTCAGGGTCCTGGGATCAAGTCCCGCATCGGGCTCTCTGCTCAGCAGGGAGCCTGCTTCCTTCTCTCTCTGCCTGCCTCTCTGCCTACTTGTGGTCTCTGTCTGTCAAATAAATAAATAAAATCTTTAAAAAAAAAAAAAAAAGTAGTGAACTAATGTCATTCCTCAGCTGGGAAGTGATAGGTGGAAGATTGAAACCCAGAGCCTGAGCTTATGACCAGCATCTTGTGCTTCATCTCTAGGGCGCATCCCTCACACTGTCAAGTGTGACACTGACTCCGTGTTGTCATCCATTGCCAATATGGTCTTGTAGAGTCTCTGACTTAGGTCGGCATTGATTTGGTTTGCATAAAAAGAAGCCAGGCTAACTGCTGGCAGGCTCAAGAGGGAACACCAATGAACTCTGACACAGCTCTTGTCACCTTTATCCCAAATCTTAGGTCTTCAGGCCTCAGGTAGAGGTGTAGAAATGAGGGCTCGAATGTTTTTTTGGTCACCCTGGGCAATGCCATGGCTGAGAGAGGATGGCATAGCTTTTTCAGCTGGTACCAACTCATGATTCCAAAAGAATTTTTTAAAGATTTTATTTATTTATTTATTTGACAGACAGAGATCACAAGTAGGCAGAGAGGCAGACGGGGAAGGGGAAGCAGGCTTCCTGCCGAGCAAAGAGCCGGATGTGGGGCTTAACCCCAGGACCCTGGAATCATGACCTGAGCCGAAGGCAGAGGCTTAACCCACTGAGCCACGCAGGCACCCGCATTCCAAAAAAATTTAAAGGGGGCAAACACAGTATTATATTTAAAAATGGTTTCAAGATATTTAAGGAACAAAAATCATCCCCTGGTCTTTAATAGACGAGCAGGAAAGGAGAAAAGAGGGAAAGCTGAGGAGAAACACAGGTACGTTTTAAGCCCACTTCAGTCTGTCTGTCTGTGTCTCTAACTTTTGCTTTGAAGCCAAACACTTGACAGATGAACCCAGCACTAAAGAAAATGCCCTTTTTTTAATGCAGCAAAGCTTGGTAATTGCTGCAGAAAGATACTTAGTGGCTCATAATATTCATATAATCAGATTAGTTGTGAATCCTACCTCAGCGGAGGATGTTGGAATAATCCAATTCCTGCCTGTTTACCTTGTCTGTGTGAGAACTTCTTTCTCCCAATCATTTTATCCTTTCTGTTGGCCTCAGTGGGTGCTCTCAACAAAGCCACTCTAGTATCTGAGAAATCAATTACTAGATGAGAAAAAAAGAAAAGGAGAAGATGTAAATGTTCAAAGAGGTTTGGGGTTTTGTTTTTGTGTTTGCTTTTTTGTTTGTTTGTTTGTTTGTTGTTTTGTTCTGGTTTTTGTTTTCGTTTGTTTGTCTTGCTTTCTTGGTAACAGTTGAAACAACCCTGAGGTTCTCAACCTATGCTACTAAAATTTTGTTGGGCGGTTAACATCTCAATCCATGGACAACTGCCTCATGACCAATCCTCTCTGAGCTTTGAACATATGGCTATGTCTGATGGCTTCGCTGATTTCACCAGGGAGAGTTTTGTAAGATCTCTATTTGAGGGAGCAGCCACTACACAGATGAGTGATACACTCCTGGAATTAATTATAGCTTGCCAAGTTGGAGGATTGATTCATTCTAAGCCCAGAGCCAAAAATTCATCTTAAAGCTGGCATGTTTTTGCTTATCTAGGTCCAGCGCCCCTTACAGTCCCCCGGACCCATTGTCATTTGTACTCTGCTTTTTAATAGTGGACTTTGTACTGGGAAAGTCCTTAGTTTGAAATTCACTTTCTAATCATAAATGCCTAAATGTAGTGGAGGCCATACATTGCCAGGGACTGATAATTAAGAACGATTTTACCTTGCAACTCCAGGCTTCCTCTTTGCTGTGAAGTCCTCCTTTCTTCCTGAAATGAGAGTGGCATTTCAGCCATCTGGCATAGGCTGCTGTCAATAAAGGAATCCAATCACTTTTACCCACATTATAATGCATGAGTAATGAGCTTGGTCTTTATAAATAAATATGTGCTCCCTGAAATATAGGAGTGGCCTCCAGCATTTCTGCTCTTTCCTCAGAGAAATAATACTTGAACAAATGATATATCAAGAAAACAACCTAGTAATTCTTGGACTCTAATAGGAGAAAACAGCATGGATTACTGGTGGTAGCCGCCTGTCAGTCTTGGAAATCTACCTAAAGACTTGTCAACTGTGTGAGGTTTTCTTCTTACCAATGTCTCACTATCAGGACAGCTCACTTTTGGCTTGATGAGTTGTCACCCCACCGCCCCTTAAGGCACCATGGCTCTCTACTCTTCTGGAAGTAAATCCTAATGGGTGTTCTCCTAGCTTTCCCTGGGGAAAGGGTACAGGGCAACTTCTCTCATTTGGTGTTAGGTCTTTGAAGACTGACTTTTTCAGTTACCTACTAGACCTGGTATTTTCTTTGAAAAAACAAAACAAAACAAAAAAAACTTCCCCAATATCAGACCCACTCTTCTACAGGTCCTAATACCAAAAGTCCCTATCAGTAATTTGCTTTGGATAGATAGCCAGTGCACAAGGGTCAGCGCCTCCTATAGCCAGGCTTGAATGTTAAATAGTAGAAGGAATAAAACTATTCTCCATTTTCTGTATGTTTAGCCTCTCGGAAACAAGTCACAAGTCTTTTATTTTGGAAGCATATTTTACAGAGAAGAAGACTTCCTAAATATGATTTGATTTTTTTTCTTCCCTTCAGAGAAAAAGGATTTAAAAACTTTTTGTTTGTAGCCTCCAGAGATGGCTCAGCCAAACCGTCAAAATATCCCCACACTGAGAGAAGATGCTGTATTGTTTCAGAGTCCAGATCTGCCTCTTGTGATAAAGAGATTTAAGTCCTCACTATTCACCCACTGCAAGCCAATCTGAGCCATGGAATATATTGAAATGATAGAATGCTTTCAAGTTTAGCATTTTTTTGTGTGTGCTCTATGGTTGGAAATTCTGTTGGAGAAATATGGTTGGACTATTTTGACAATTTTTAACCTGCTTAAATTGGATTTTTTAAAGTGCACAAATTGATGTTCTGCCTACTTGGAGAATGTTTTAAAGATACCAAGACTTCAAAGAAAAACAGTGAGAGTAAATCAGATGCAAGCATCCCTGTATCCATCCTAGCAAAATTAGTTTAGGATTTCCTAGGGCAATGCTAAATTAGAATGATTCTCAGGCGTCAGGGCAAGTACCACTGGTAATCATCTTTTTTTTTTTTTTTAATGGGGGGAGCGTTGTTGGCTGAGGAAAAGAAAGATATTTTCACATCTTGTGGGAATCACTAAATGACATCAACTTCATAGACCTTTTTCAAGGATGCGATTGGGAATGCTTAATGTCCCTGCTACTGTCATGGCATATTGTGTCAGTTTCTGGTCCATTGGAATTTGGGGTGTTAGGTAGCCTTTCTTACCCTCCCTATTCTTCCCTGCCTTCCCATTTGGTCATCAGATACCTTTCTCTTTCTTACTGCAGGAGAAATTAGGTCTCAAAAGCAGCAACATGTATTAGCCACGATATCAGCTCCAGAAGCTGAAAGCATTTTTTAAAATGAAGCCAGAGAGATGGAGTGATCTGCTTGATAATAAAGCTTAGCTTTAATGCCAGCTCCATGCTGTTACAGCATATTACTAAACAGCAAGAAATGTGGCACAGATGTTGTGGCGGCCATATTTTACACCATCCAAAAGGTCATGTCGCTTGTTATTACATTCAGAATCAATATTAAGTGAGCGTTCCAAATTTCAGCTGTCAGTTGAATTTATTGCTGCAAACCAAAGCTGAAGGGTTCTCGACTGTGATTCAAGCAAGCTAACAAATTAACTAATCTAAGGGCATGCCTAGAAGAAGCAGGTGACCCACATGCCAACAGAAGCTGGGTTCTTACAGAGCTGCGGGAAAGGCTGCCCCACTTGCCAATCAGAACAATTGTCAACTTGATATTTTATTTTTTTTTTTATTTTTTATTTTTTTAAAGATTTTATTTATTTATTTGACACACAGAGAAATCACAAGTAGTCAGAGAGGCAGGCAGAGAGAGAGAGGGAAGCAGGCTTTCCGATGAGCAGAGAGCCCGATGCGGGACCCGATCCCAGGACCCCGAGATCATGACCCGAGCCGAAGGCAGAGGCCTAACCCACTGAGCCACCCAGGCGCCCAACTTGATATTTTAAAAAGCGAAGGAAGGAAGGTTGATTGATTCTCAGGTGGATGAAATATGATGAGCTTCTTTAGATGAAGTGTGATATATACATATCTGTCTGACAGTGTTCAGTATAGACACACCTTGGAGATAACTTGACTTTCATTACCAGAAATTCTGGGTACCTAAGTTTACTCATGGTCTTCTTTAGATGTAGTTGGAGAAACACCAAAGCAGGTGCTAACTGGGCTGTATTTTCATCTTGCCACTTATCATCTCAGTAGCTGTATGAGGGACCATCTTTCTTAGCTACCATTAGCTTTAGAAAAAATACAAAAATACAGGTGGACATCCATTTAATTAATACAGAAACAGCCCTGGTTGCCTAATGCGGTTTTTGAAAGGGAATTGGGAAGTCACAATTTCCTGAGAAGAAACTCTAGGTAATATCCAATCACTGGATCAAGGGGGGTATAAAAAGTTTCCAAAATGGTGTGTCAATATATTCTGCATGGAATGGTGGGTGAGAAAATGGAGGACTGCCAGCTGCAGTCTACAAGCCTGTGCGTCCATATACCCATGATTTTTTCTGCAATGAATGACTTCTAAAACCTATCTGTAACACCGTATCTCTGTGGCAGTCTCTCCAGTGCGTCCAAAGAGTGAATGAATGTTGCCTAATTAGCAAGTGGTCCAGAGGACACGCTGGGGCTTTTGCTCAGTGTGAGACCTCCTAAGGTCTTCTCACCAGGAAAAGTGAGCAGGACACCAGATTGTGTGGTCCCTCAGCAGATGGAATTTCTATCCTAAGAATGTCCAGGTCTTTCTGGAAACTCTCCTGAGATTTGGGATGCATTGGTGAGTTTCCAAACTGCTGGTAACTCAGAACTAAGTTTAACTAAATCCCTCAGATGCATCCTTGATAAAAGTGTTTTCACTTTTGGATATTTTCTCTTATCCTTCCTTCTGTTACAAATGCAAGTAATGATTTTTAATTGACTTTACTAAGAGTGTTTAGGAAAAAAAAAATCTGTAATTCTAGTAAATAAGTACTTCAGTCAAGGACTATTCATTATTCAAGATTCAATAAACATTTTTTGAGTACCTACTCTGGGCACATTCTATGTTCAGTGCTGTGGAATAAAAAGATAAACAAGACATGGTCCCTATTCTCAGGGACTGGGAGAGAAACAGGTGTATCAGAGTAAGTATAATGCAGTATAGCAGTATACAGTTTAAAATTCTGTTACCTTTTGAACCAGGGGATTTATTTCTAGGAATTTATCCAAAGAAGCAGTGTTCAGATTTATGTTTAATGTCTATTAGTTATTTTATGGTGACTGGCAGTTAAGGGTGCTCAGTGACTATAGAATATACATCATGAACTGTTTATAAGAGCAAAAATGGGTAATTCTAATGTGCAACTGAGAGAATTGGTTAAACATATCTACAAATTAAAAGATTTTGAAGAAATTTTATATTTTGTAAGAATATTTAATGGAACAGAAAATATTTTTCTAAATACATTGTTAAACAAAAGCAGCTTACCAAGGAATGTATATAATATGTTCCTAGTTTTGTGAAAAGAGAACACACACACACACACACACACACACACACAAGAGAAGCCTTTTTATCCTATATGGACCAAACTAAGTGATTAATGGTTTAACTCAATCAGTAAAGCAAAGAGTGGGGGGGAAAATCACCCTAAAATGTAAGCTAAAAATTTAAAACTTAGAAAAGTTTTTTGTTTTTGTTTTTGTTTTTCCCACTGATCTTAAGGAGGAAGGCCAAACTTTTTCTTAGAGTGTGGAACTGTTCATTACATAGACCACTCCCATTACTCAGCATGTATAATTCCTATTTGGGTTCTTCAAAATAAAGTGGAAATTAAAAGACTTGCAAAGAAGTCTGAATCCTGAATCCTTCTAGATGTTTACATATTCCACATCAATTTTCTTCAGTTGTAGCCATACCTAATTTGACAATATTGTTTGGAGCAATTTGCTTGCATGCATGGAGTTTTTTTCAAAGCAAAGAACTTAAGAAAACACTCTGTGTTAACACCATTTTATAGGTTCATGCTTATATTTAAATGAATTGTGAAATTAGATTAAAATGCAACTGGCATAAATAGGTTTGGGACAAACACAATTTGTAGGCACAAAAGGGGAGAAAGTTATTAAAACAACCTACAAGCTACACGCTCTGGGTATCCTAGTATGTTTTACAGAGGGGAAAAGAGTATAGGCTAATCAAGCCCATCAACTTTAAGGTCATTAGGGGAGCTCCAGGTTGGTCCCTTAGCAGGGAGAGAGAGAGAGAGACTGAAAAAACAGCTACCACAATGTGAATAGTGTGTCTCTCTGGAAGCAGAAATTCTTTTTCTCCACTTCTGTATTATTCAAAGTCTTTACAATGAATAACTATATTTCATAAGCAGACAAATTACTCATTAAATTAATTACTTTTTAATATTAAAAATGGGGGTGCCTGGGTGGCTCAGTGGGTTAAAGCCTCTGCCTTCATCTCAGGTGATCCCAGGGTCTTGGGATCAATCCCCACTTTGGGCTCTCTGCTCGGTGGGGAGCCTGCTCCCCCTTCTCTCTCTGCCTCTCTCTCTGCCTACTTGTGATCTCTGTCCAATAAATAAATTAAAAAATCTTTTAAAAATCTTAAAAATGAAAGGTGAAATGTACCTATGTTTATATGACATACAGGGTGTTTGAGAGGCGATATGACAAGTTTTGTTAGCAGCACTGTCTTTGCAGTTGGGCTCCCAGGCTTTGAATCTGAACTTTGCCACTTTTTCATGTGCCACTTCAGGAAGGTTCACTTTAAGCCCTCTCTAGTGCCCCACTTTATTTAGTTGCAACACAGAGATAGCAGTAATAGAATCCAACATCCAGGATTGTATGAAGATCAGATAAAGTGTACCAAGATTTTAGAAGAGTGCTTGACACAGAGGAAGCGCTTAAACATTAGCTTGGTCTTGTTTTAGTCTTATTTTCCTATGTCATCAAGGGGCTCAATTTCTAAACTGTGAACCAAGGCTGAGCTTTGAGTATCATTCAAGAAAAAAATCAAGCTAAGTGAATGATTGAGAGTATATGTGTGTTTGTCTTGATGTGGTACAGTAGGGGTTGGCCCATGGGCCAAATCTGACCTACTGCCTATTTTTATAAAAAAAAAAATTCCTGGAACACAGCCACACTCTTCATTGACTTATTGTCTGTGGCCCTTTCCAAGCTGTAATAAACAGAGTCGAGTGGTTGTAGCACAGACCACATAGACCGCAGAAGCTGGATTATTTACTATCTAGCTTTTTACAGAAAAAGTTTGCCCACCCCTGCTGTAGGGAATCCATTGAGGGCAGTATCTTTGTAGGTTGGAGTAAAAAGAGAAGACTCTGTGAACTAGAAAGGGGTGGGCAAATGAGGATACTCACCTGGGTACCTTTATCACGTGTGTGAGGAGTCAGCGGAAACCAGGAAGTGTTTTCGTGGAAGACTAGTGTTCAGAAGTAGAGAAAAAAAGTTTGGCTGGTTCACAGACCTGTACCCCTGAGGCTAATAATAATACATTAGATGTTAATAAAAAATTTAAAAAATTAAAAAAAAAAAAATAAAAACAAAAGGAAAAAAAAAGTTTGGCTGAGTCAAGGAGGACCCACGGCGAAGATCTTTGTCCACAACAAGAAAGGTGTTTAGGCCTAGTGTGTTGGGCAACAGGGAGCCAGGACAGGCTGTTGAGCAGGACAAACTTATGCACAATATGGCTCATAGGAGATGATCTGCCCGTGGGGTGTGTGCAGGGACTGCGGAGGGTAAACCTGTCATGGGAGAGTAAGTGCCTGTGAGAATAACAGGGTGATGAGGAAATCAGGTCTCCGCGAGAGTGGTGGTGGGAGGAAATAGCAAGTGAAGTTTCACATAGTTCTTTGATCCTTATAAGAACTCACTCCCCCGTTCTCACGAAGAAAACGTTGTGGGTTTCTTCTCAAGCAATAGGCTCAGTAGTATAGAGTGAACAGCAGAATTTATCAACATTAGCAGAATAACATAATCTTTTCCTACAAAAGTAAAATAATAACTCCAAAATGGGAGACTTAATCTGGATAAAAACGTAGATTAGGCTCACCATGCCTTTCTTTAAAAGTCATGTATACGCATGTATGCAGACTGCCCGAGCCATAGTCTAGGGAAACAACACAAAAACCATCTTATTCCATGCGAATTCTGTGATGGCAAATCCAGGTACTTACCTGGCCAGGTATCAACATCTGATCTGACTTGCACTCGGTTTAGCCCTCCGCCAAGGGTTTCGACCATGTTAACGTGTATTGAGCTGTCACCCAGAGCTTAGGGTATATTTAGAGACTTTTATTGTTGTACAGAATATCATAGTGGTAATGAGGTGGAAAGAAGAAAATTTTCATCCTAAATGTAAAGTGAAAAGAACACATCAAGTACACAACCTTTGAAATGCCAAGTAGCCCTACAGGGGTAGGCAGCAACATGACCCACTGGCTTGAGGGTTTTTGTGCTGTATCTCAGAGGCCCTCTGTTAATTACAAAGGCTTCATTGACAAAAGGTCTTTAGCAATTCAGAACCAAGAAACAGACCAATGGGAGAGATGATGTTAGAAGATATTTAATACCCTACCAACCAAGAACCTCTCCAGAATTCAATAGGGGGTTGGGGCAAGAGAGGTGGACATGATCCTGAGTACCCTAGAATTTACGTGGTGAGATCTCGAGTGTGCGTTCTTGGTATCTAAAAATTTCCAAGATTGGGTGGGCAATTGTGCTGCAATCTCTTGCGAAAAGTGACAACATATGACTTCCTATTGTCTATGTATGGTGACTTTACTAGGACCAACTCTCTTGTAGTCCTGGTACCAATAGACTTAAAACAACATAAAGTAGGGCAGAATTACTTGAATATACGAGTTTTAGGAGGACTATTAGTCACTGCCCTCCTGTTGATATTGGGATCAGGTAACACACTAGGACAAATGGGGCTTAGAGAGACTGGGTTTCTGGAGTGTTTTATAAGCTGTGGCATTACAAAGATCTACAGATGCTGCTTACAAAATCTATTCTGCTCCTGGCACAACTCTTGAGAAGGCCACATCCAACTGGAACTGGGGCCACAGGGAAGGGAGGGAGAAAGGAAAGAAACATAGCCCGCTTTATACTTTGCCATGGAAGCTTGGGAGCCACCTCTTAGTGTCTCAGAGAGGCTGGGGCCAAGCTACTGGGAAGCCATAGGATCATCTCAAATATCCCAGATTTATAGAGATAAGGGAGAATTTCCAAATCCTGAGACAAGCACCAGGGACAATACTCCAGGGGAATAGTTGGGTCATAAGTACACTGAATCACATAGCAGGAGCAGTGTTTGGCGTTCACACTCTTAGAATCTTCTTCTTTATCTCAAGGAGAAAACTTCCGTTTGATACTAGTATGACTTCATAATAGAGTCAATCCTTATTATTCATGGATTTCATATTTGTCAATTTGCATCCTCCCTAAAATGTGTTGGTAACCCCCAAATCAGTACTTATGGCACTCATTACTTAGGGACATGTGCAGAGCACTCTGCCTTCTTGTTGCAGTTCTCATGAAGTTAAACAGTGTCCTTTGATGGTCTGTTCAGTGACAGGTTTTCCACACTTTGTGCTTTTTGTTGATAATCCTGCTGTTTAAAATGGCCCTTGAGTGCAGTGCTAGAGGGCTATCTGGCGATCCAAATCACAAGAAGGCTGGAATGTGCCTTATGGAGGAAGTGTGTCAAGTGGGCTTTGCTTAGACAGGAGTTACAGTGTTGTTGGCCATGGGCTCACTGTTAATGAATCAACACTATCCATTAAATAAGACATTCTTAGGCTGAAGCATACATAAAACCAAGTTATTTGTTGATAGGTTGATGAAAATTTGGTGGCCAGCGACTCCCTAGGAACCTAAGCCTGTATTTCTTGGAGGAACAATGGTTCAGCATTCCCTAGCCCAGTGTTCATGGTGACTTTATAAAACCTAACTACCACAAATCATGACAATTGTACTTATAATTAGCTGGCAATAGCATTTTGTACGATTTTGTAAATGCTTCTGTTTCCACTTGTTTTTCATATCCTGCTCTTACCTTCTATTTACGACATAAATACTAACGTAAATTTTCCCTGCGTTATAAACTAGAGATACAGGTTTCTGTTCCTCGGATAAATTCAAGGGAAATAACTGAGTTAATTTAAAGAAGAAATACTCCGTAAATGATACTATGTACTAGGAAATATGGTAGTAAATATACACCCAAAAACAAGACATGAAGGAAGCAGGCACAAAAGAATTTCCGGGACCCTAGAATTGGAGAAAGCATTGATTCTACACCTTTCTTACTTACTGCCTCCTGAGAATCCAGTTCTGGAGTGGACAGCAAACTGAACAAAGGTACTGGAACATGGCTCCCTGGAAATGCAAAGAGTGAATGAAAGGGACTCCATTAAGCGCATGGCCAGTCTAAACTCAAGTTGAGGCTTCAACCATCTCGAAAGCATTTATGAAGATCACAGATGAGGAGTTTTCTGTATTGGTTCTAAGGTTTCTTATAATTAATAGCAGACTTCTGAATTACTGTTAATAATACAGTTCACCAGGCGTGGCCTTTAATTGTCCAATGGCCCAAACAAGCTGGTTCTCCCACGTGCAGTTCTGGGAAGGGAGTAACCCCACACCACACCTTAGTAAGACACTGAGATCATTTCCAAGTTCAGCTCTTTGCAGCACATGGTTGTGTAACTTGCTTTATCGTAAATGCAAGAGAAGGAGGCTTTTGGCACTTGGAGCAAAAGATGTAAAAACAAAAAAAAGTACAAGGGAGCAGTCAAATTGAAATGAGAGCAATTAAAGAGACAAAAAGTCCCCTTAGCTGCCTTTTGGGTACTTTTTTGATCTTTTCACCAAGGAATTAGTAGCTTTTAATTTTCCCCACCTCAGCTTAAAATACTGCTGGCGGAAAAGAAACGAACATTATGGGAGGGCTGTTTTGGATTAAAAAAGCAAATGTAGGTGAGTCAATCAAGCAGCTGTCAGACGCCATGAACACAGGGTCTGCTCACCTAGCTCACTGGCCAGCTTTGTGCTGGACAACAAAGGTCCCCAATTCAGAAACACTTGTCTTCACCATAGTTCTAATCAGTTATATGTCTGCACTTGGCTTCACTTTTCTTAGCATCACCGAACTTGTAGCTTCTACTTACTAGGGGGAAGGTGACTGCTGAATTTTCAAAGCATGTAGAAGGACAATGCTTTTGAAACTGAATGTAAGCTCAGGTTCTCTGAGCTCCACGGAAGACGAAACACTGATCACTCCAACTGCAAACCAGAAGGGTCTTTTCCTCTCACTTTCTCCTGTTAATCCTCATTCCTCCAAGACCGTTGTGTTCACCAGCATGCACCCAGATCAGCTCACCCAGGAAGTCCAAGGGAAGGGTCATACAGGTCTGGGAGGTGGTGGGAGCCAGGTCCAGGGCTGTGCAGGGCAAGGCTGAGATGTGTTTGTGGATGACCACTGTATGCTGCAAGGAAGGCTCATGCGGCACTGGTAGCAGCTGGCACTGCGGGGAGCCCGAGCACGTCATTTCAGAAGGAAGGGTTTCTGAACTCCATTTGAACAAGCCCTCTACAACTCCACTTCCAATCCCCAGGAAATTCATTAAAGCAGTTGGATGCCATGGCAGCGTGTGCTTAAGATAGAGAGGAATTGTAGCACTCTTCAGCTCCATCAATGCCAAGGCAACCCCTCCATCCATTAGCCCAGCCTCTTCCTCTACCCTGACCTGCCAGAGATGCTTCTGGCCTCCCGAGAACTAGCACAGGCATGGTTCCAATCCACCATGTTGTTTCTAACATTATAAAAATGTCAGCCAACGTATGAAGGGTTTTTGTTTTGTTTGTTTTTTTGTTTTTCCCTACCAGCAGATCTCTGGCCCTGGTGAGAACTCACACAGATTGAGCTTAGTCAGGTTAGTGGGTACAGTGATACATCTGGCATCTAATGAATAGCGCTGTGCGTGAATGGTGAGAGGAGGGAATTCTGGGAATTCTGGGGGTAAGGGAGTAAACCACAAGGTGAAGTTTACTGGCCCTTAGATTGTAACTTTGAAGATTTTTTTTGCAACCAAATTCAGGATTAATTTAATAGAGAACTGCTGACCAGAACCTCAACAGTCATAGTGAAAATAGTAATTGTAAGAATAGATCTAAGAATCACTGTCTATTTCAAATTCTGGCTCTAACACTTCTTAACTTTGAACCTTTGGACAAAATTACATAGTATCTGAAGCCTCCATTTCCCCTTCTGTAAAATGGGGCGGAGGGAGGGGAGATAATGGCAACTCAAAAGGTTTACTTATGCTGGGGGGCCTTGTTTTGGTAAAGAGATAAATAATGTGTGAGTATGATTGACAAGAAACCTCACAGAAGGCAGTGGAAGCTCAGGGCTTGCTGCTTCCTTTCCTCCCCATCCTCTTCTTTTCCCTTCTCTTCTTATGGTTAGATCATTTGAAGTAGGAATTGTGATTTTCACAGAAATCACTCCCCTTCCCATTTTAGGCTAGATCATATGCTAAAGTAATACCAACCTTAATAGTAATCATGCATATAGTCCCTGACCAAAAGTTGGCATAGTTCTTGTCTTCCAGAGTTTATATTCCTACCTGGTACCCTCTGCTTACTTGCTTTTATCCTTCTCCAGCATGAGCAGTTAAATGAGTTTTGGGTACCAGCAAAATATAAAACTATGTTTTTCTCTCAGCCAACCAGTGAATAGAAGATTGCACACATTTGCATTTGTCACTGTAATTCTTTTGTTCCAAAAAGGGGTGAAAAGAAGGTCAAAAGGGATGTCAGACACTGGAAGGAAATATCAAAATGTGTACCAGCCTCTTTAGAACATCCCACGAAATTGAGAGTTTTTATTATTTGGGTTTTAATTCAAGATACGGAATCTAAAATATCAGGGACAAATGATTTGTGACTCCTACTCCATCTATTCAGCTCCAAACTATTTTAATAAATCTAGGAATTCATCTATATCCTGTTAAATTAAGGTTTTTCCATTTTGAAGGAAATAGTACCAAATTGATAAAGTCTTTTGAATTATTCTCTCTAAATATACTTAATCTCCATTAATGCCAGCCTGTATGGTATTTTGAGCCAATCTGAATGAACAGGAAAATTTTTCACGTATCTAATTCTTTAAAAAGACAGCATTTCTTCCCCACACCCTCCAACTATACAGTCTGCTGAGAAATGTGTGTATAGAGATTTTCTGTACATTCAGAGTTTCTCTCTCCTGTCTCCTGGTCTCCTGTCTCAGCCGACCCTCATCTCTGGATATCATGTGAAATGGTTTAATGTGGTCCCTGAAATTTCTTTATTTTTCCTAATTTTCCTCAGTGCCCTGGTAAAATAAATCAACAATTTCTTAACATGCATTTCATGTGGGGAAGTCATTGAGGGGAGCTCCTTTCTTTCCTTTTGTTTTTCCTTGTTGATGTGGCTGATGAAACAATGTGCATTTCAATTCCCAGGCTCCCCAGATTCAGACCTAGACAGTAGCTAACACACAATTGATTTCCAGCCCTGCAGGAAAAGGGGAAGCTGTAGAGAAGGCAGATGGATTGATCGCTGAGATACAGGCCCTGTGGGATGCTTCTATATCATCCACGTCCTGAATGTATGAACAGCCCTCTCATCCATAGGAAAATCCCCAGGAGAGTCACTTCATAGGGTTCAAATAGAAATTTAATTGGAAGGTGTGCTACCCACATTCATCCCTCTTCCAATATGTCCTGCCATACCAAACTGCCAAACTTACAAATTCAGACTTGAGAAATAGGCAAATCCAAGGTAGAAACATCAAATGATGGTTCTACGACAGCATTAGTCAAGGGACTATAAACCCAAATATCCACGAGTACCAGGCAGACAGGTATGAGACAGTAAATGCTGAAGTACTGTTATCTTTGCTTCAGTGTAACACCTGTCTACTTACTTTCATAGCAGGCATGCTAGGGGGGCACCTGGGTAGCTCAGGCAGTAAAGCGTCCAATTCTTGATTTCAGTTCAGGTCATGATCTCAAGGTGGTGAGATCAAGCCCTGCACAGTGCGTACTCAGTGTGGAGTCTGCTTGGCTTTCTCTCTCACTCCCTCTGCCCCTACCCCTACTCTCTCTCTCTCTTACTCTCACTCATTCTCTCTCTCTTTCTCTCAAATAAATAAATCTTAAAAAAAATTTTTTTTTAAGTCACACTAGGGGTAAGGGAAATATAATAGCCAAATGAAAATATTCATGGGTCATTTTGGCCCACATTTTTTTTTTCTCTGTCCCTAATGCCTTGACCAAATGCCATGCTTAAAGTTCAAATTGTAGCTTGGAGAACTAACCCTAACTTCTTAGGTCTAAGCTCAATGGAAAGCTTTTGCTTACATTATTACACAAAATGATGTCCCTTAATAATGACAGCAACTGAACTTCACCTGGCTTCAGCAAAAATTAAAGGGAAATACATTGCCTCATACAACAGGGAAATTACAGTGAAAAGCATGACTGGATGCAGACGCTCAAATCGTTTAAGACACACTCTCTCCATCTCTTGGTTCTTCTCTTGTTTTCTGCTGGCATCATTTTTAGAAAGATTCCATTTACAGTATAAGGTAAATCCCGCTAGGTCCAAGCTTACATATCTACCTATAGTAAGAACCGAGACAGATTGTAGTAGAGTTTCCCTTTCCACCTGGATACCAGCAAAAGGTCCTAAGATGGAATCTCATTGGAATAATTTGGGACATAGATTCTTCCCTGAACCAATCACTGTGGCCAGGAGAAAAGAATACACATATTGGCCACAAGGTGAAGTCTCTCCAGTGAACCTCCTGGCCTGGCAATGAGGAGGGAAGATGGAGACAATGCTCCAAAAGGAGACAAGGGGAACTTGGCAGGCTAAAACCGTGGGTATGGGTCGTGACTCCCCTGAATGTTCAGCTCAGAGCTTGTCTCCACCCACAAGGCTTAGCACAGGGCTTCAGGGTTTCGAATTTGTAGAGCCATGTCTTAGAGTCCCTGAACCTACCAGAAGGCACATACTAGGGAGTAGTATAATTCCTAGTGACTCAAATGCCAAAGGTTAACCTCTTCCTTGTCTCAATTTTCCCCACTCACAGCACAAAGATGATTATTCCTAGGAGCAAATAGGCAGCATCTGCTATTCAAGGTTCTGAATGGTGTTCTAGTGATCGGTGAGATTCCCTGTACAGGAGGGGCTGGGAGAATAGAAGGAGCAGATCACGGGCCAGCCCTGTCTCAACCACAGCAGCTCTTTTGTCATCTTAAATATTCAAGTTTTGCATACCAATTTTTTAAAAAGCCATAGGCACTGTTTTTTCACTGAAAGTCACTTAGCAAGTAATGATTTTACTGCTGAGTATTCATATGATTACAAGTTACAGGACTTAATTTAACTTCAGGGGAAAAAAGGGAACAAAGAAAGAAAATATATTGACTGAAATGATAGGATAGAAAAGTTCGGGAAGGGCTGATTCCCAAGGTTCCTAATTTGGATGGCTTCCTTTCAGGATCAGTTCCATTCTTTGACTCCATGTGAAAGGAAGATGTATACCTATCATGCTTCCCCTTCTGACTTTGTTTAGAATCTGTCTCTCTTCCTAGGCAGCTTCAGGCATTCATCTTGCCTTCTGACATTCTCAATAGAAAAAAAAAGAAGAAAGAAACAAGAAACACCCCATTATTAAGTCTTTTTCGACCTGTATGACCCAGCTTTCATGGCACGCCTATTTGTAACCTCTGTGTCCAAAGGAATCCCGTGCTCTGTTTGGCCATGCTGGACTCACATGCCCACCTGTGCACCTGGGAATGGAGGCAATGCTTGCAAACCACATGGGCCCGGGGTATGGGAGGGATGGGAAAAAGGGAAGCCAGGGGATTGTTAGTGGAAGGTGGTAGGCAAGAATGTATACCAGCACTGTAATGGATGGGGCTGGAGCCATAGACCTTTAATTTCAAATGAAGACTTGAATATATAGTGTTGCTTCCCTTTTGTTACAGATATGCCTTCAAAGTGGTAGTTTGTATGTTAACCTTCTTTTGAATTCTTTTTATTCTCCCATGACAAGTATGAGAACATAAATAATCTGTGTTGGGTACATGGTCCGTGGAGATTTCCAAAAAGATTTCCAAAAATGGGTTCTGTTTTGCCCAAAGAACACGTAAGTGTTCTTCACTACAAAAATGCAGATATGGTAGATGACAGATAGTGGATTCAGATCCTGGTCACTATTGTGTATCTTTGTGGAACCTTGAGCCAGTGCTTTGCTCAAGGTTTCTCCTTTATAGGATTTTGTTAGGATAAATTGAAGCTGTGTGTGTGTGTTTGTGTGTGTATGTGTGTGTGTGTGCGTGTGTATGTATATATATATATATATATAAAATATACACATGTATATATATTGACATATCCATATATATGTGACTTGGTATAACGCCTAGCTCATGGGAAGTATTGCTCTTCTCTTTTTCAAGTGATATACCCCTCAGGAACCTTTTAAGTAAAAAATTCCTGGGACACCTGGGTGGCTCAGACAGTTAAGCATCTGCTTTCAACTCAGGTCATGATCCCTACATCCTGGGATGGAGTCTAGAATCAGCCTCCTCCTCCTGCTCAAGGAGCCTGCTTCTCCCTCTGCCTGTCGCTCCCCTGCTTGTGCCTGTGCTTTCTCTCTCTCTCTGACAAATAAAGAAAATCTTTAAGAAATTGAAAATTCCTTAGAATATGTGAACTCTAGATTAATTTACAGTAAGGGAATCTATTAAAATATTTCCTAGATTAAATCTATTTCATCAAAAAAAAGATACCTGACTGATTCATTGTGAAGGAAGTGTTACTAGTAATTGTTGAACCATCAACAGTGAAATATCAAACAATATCTTGAACATCAAAGAAATACTTAGATCTTCTGAGTCAAAATAGTTCATCACAGAAAAGATCTTCAAATACACTTTGCTTATAGATCGTATATTAAGGTGATGGTAGCTATGGTAGCAAAAAAGTTTGGATCCCCCTCATAGCTTAACTTAGAAGAATGGTGTAGATTATTTTCATCACAGTCCAGTGGATTATTCAGGAAGCCAAACTCCTTCTTGTTGGCTCATCTGCCCACTTGGATCATCAGCATCCTCTCTATTCAATAGTGGGAAATACCACTGTTTCTTAATCAATGACCCGTCACTTCCTCTCTCTTTATATTAATAGTTATGTAACCCTACTTGGAGGCAAGTCGAGTCCTAGGAACAACTCTTGACAATGGAAGGGGAGGCAAAACCTAGATCCTACGGCACTATATAACAGCACAGCCCGTGATTTTGTGAGCATCTCAAGGAAAGTGCAATGGCTCATTGGATATTGCATCCTTCTTGCCCAGCATAACACATGGTACATAAATGTTTCCTGATGTTTCCTGATTGAGGAAAGAAATTAATGAAACAAACTGGCAAATAATTAAGAGAAGCCTTGGAAAAAAATTCCTAAGCAAAAAAAATAAACCAAAAAACAAAACAAAAAAAATTCCTAAGCAAATAATCGCAAGCATTTGAAATCCATATTTTCCTCTATCCTACCTTGCATTTGGAGATAAAAGAGGATTCCTGGGAACAAGAACTTCCCAGGCCAGAAAGCCAGAACCAGTAGTAGGTCTGTAACTGTTTTACCTTCTTCCTGACTCTGGGCCTTTCCACAAAGCGAAGCCCACCTCATTCTCTGGTTTGTGAAAGAGGAGCCAGAAGTAACCCTGAGCAGGTGGAAAGAGCAGATTGCAGTGTTTCTCCTCTGGACAGCCTACCCAATTCTGGCCGCCCCTGGCCATGGGTTTGTCATTTTCCAGGTTGGTTGGACATTTTGAATGTCTTGTTATTAATGATTATTTTAGCATTCGCATAAACTAATTCGAGTTGTCCTTGTTCATTTTCAATTAGGTTGTTCTGATTTCAGCCAACTACCTTAAAAATCAACCACTTTAGTGTGTGCTTTCATTTGTTTTTCAGGGCCGACAACGTTCTTTGCCTGTTGGGCAGTTTTGAGAAGTAGTTAAGAATACGCTCTCTGCTGTCAGACTGCCTTAGTTCAAATCTTGGCTCAGCTACTACCAGAAGGGTAAAATAGGGCTTTAATAATAGTTCCTACTCTAAAAGGTTATTCTATTAGAAAAAAGTACTTAGCACAGTGCCCAAGACATAATATGTCCTTAATAAGTGTTAACCAGTATTATTTTATTGTAATTATCTAGGTATTCATACTTGAACATTTTTAAAAAGGGACTAGATCCTATTATACTTTACAGATAAAAGAAATAACATCCTGGAAGTTCAGTTTCTCATTGCCTGGTTTCTTGATTTAACCTCTATCTCAGCTCTTTGAGTGTATTTTTTTGTTATTAACAGACAAAATAAAAAGAGGACTTTTTTTTTTTTTTTTTTTTTAAGATATGATGAAGCCATGCCCTGGCTTTGATTCCTGCACGGAGCCTCCATTCATGTCAGTGCGATGTCTCTGCATGGATTGATGGCAGAATACGGTCTGTTTCGAAGACTGTTTAAAGCAGGGCACAAAAGAAATCACACTGGCAGGGTCCGCAGCTGGCAAAATGGGAGAGACTAAGCCGGTGAAAGAAGCTGTTAATACAGACCAGAAAATTTTTAGGCTAAAAAAAGGAACATGCCCACTGAAAGTCTGAAAGCAAAAAGTTTTATTTGGGTAAGGCAATGTTCGACGCTGCATGATTCCGACTTAGAAAATGCACACGCTTGCCTTCTCCAACTGCCAGAACATCATTTTTTAACACAGAGGAACCAAAATAGAGAGAGGAATAATGGGCTTTCAGACAGTCCCTGCCCAAAAGCAAACCTAGAAACATAAATGCCAAAGAGCCTGGACCCGTCGGTGTATAAAAGAGGGGGTTCCTGTAACCCCTCTATCTCGGAGCTGATCTCCCGCTGACTCTGACCATCCCACGGGAAGCAATATAAGCAAAATTTCCAGTATAGTTGCCAAGAGATGGTACTGAGGTTCCAAGTCACTTGTCAGCGCTCCTTTCTCTGTCCTTCTCACCAGATCCCCGCAAAGACCTTTTTGCCCAAAGCCCCCAAGTGACAGTTCACCCATCAGACAAACATTGTCTAAAAACACATGGCTTCCTCCATCCAACGCTTTCCATATTGAACATGCGTCTCCACCACTGGTGGAGCAGACTTCCTGCAATCACAGTGATTCTCCCTTTTTTGTAATCAGTGAAAAATAGAAATTTGCCTTTCATTTTTCACTCCAACCCCTGGAATAGGACTCAAAATTTCACGGCCAGTCACATCTCTGCCAAAAGTTCTTATTTCTCTGTGTCTGTGCTTTATCAGTAACTGCCCAAAAGGATGCATTTGGCTTGTATTATAGACCCCAAGTGTGTAAGCGTAGCCTGTCTGATATCCTTAGATTGTATCTAGCAAAGCATAGGTCTTTATTAAAAGCTCTCTAGTGAAACGTCAGCTGTCATACCTGTTTTTGCATAATCTTCATCTTTAATATGTTCTATACTAAAAACAGGGATTATATCACCTATGTATGCATGTGCCTGTATTTTTATACATCTGTGTATTTTATGTATAAAGTGATACACACCCTACCTATGGAAATATTCCACAGAATATGACAATAATGATTGTATAGCACACAGGGGAAGCAAATGGAACCCTAAAGATGACCAATAATTCCCCAATTTTGCAACTTGGAATCAGGAAGAGAGTCATAGTGTTTATTTCAACCCTCCTATACTATTTAAGGGAGCGAGCCTATTTTTTTGTGACCTATACAGTGCTTAAGAAAATTGGGGATGGTCGGCCTACAATTAAAAACAAAACAAACCTCGAGATTGTCACTTCCTTACCTGGCAGTTTTCCTTTGAGGAGAAAACTGACATGATGATATCATTAGAGCACACCCCGACCAGCTGAATGAGTAGAAAGGCAGCCACGGACTTCTGACTCAAAGGTCATGATGTGTCTCATGAAGGCACAGCATGGTGGCCCATGTCGGAAGGACACTCTGCTCTGCCACCAATTCCCCGGCGTTCCTCATGACACAGGTGCAGAGAGGTGTTTGGAATGTGTCCCAACGAGAAGCATGCATCAGGAGAGGAGACAGTTCATGTGCAGCTCCGGAGGGTTGCTCGAGACTTGAAGACAACATGTTCTGTCTACCTCGCTGACTCTAATAGCTCCTTGGGAGCCACAAAGAGCAGTTGTCTACATCCTTAAGTTGAGGGATTTCCTCCAGAGCAAGTGTTTCACTCAATAGAACATAATGCCTCCCTCCGAGTGGTTAGCAGAGGTCATAGGGATCTGCCAGGAGGTCTGCAGTGCCTTTTGTTTTTTTTAAAGGTGATTCATTTTTACCCCCATGAGGTATCCTTCTGTTAACAGGCATTTACATGATAATAGTGATGTCAACATGTGCGGTGGTACAAAAAGAGTTTTGTTGTATGTTGAGTAACGTTTTCACAGTTTTTGCAGGAGACTTCTCCTATGAGGTTTCTATCCCTGATTGAGTTTTCCAATTCATCTCCTCCTTTCTTTTGCCAGTTCTGCTGCACAGAAAGCAGGCAGGGAAAGAAAACCATTGCTTTTTACGCACTCACTTTTCCTGGATTCTCCAGGATGCGCAACAAATATGCATTGCTATGGGCTTTTAGAAATAGGCTGGAGGGAGGGTTTCTCCTTGTTGTTAAAACCTCTCTGCTACTTTGCTCTGCATAGGTAGAATTAAATCCTGGTCTGGAATTACATATTCTTAATGTCCCTTCTGAGGGGCTGTAGTGCAATCTAGGCTTTGAGATCAAGACAACAGCATGTTGTACCTCTTCCTACTGTATGATTTTTGGCAAATTGTTTAGTCTCTGAGGCTCTGTTTTTTTCATCTATAAAATGGGGGTTATAATAGTAAGTTTCATGAACTGGTTCAGAGAATTAAGGGAGAAGAGGACAAGCACTATATAACCGTATTTTATAGATTGTGGTAAATGCTTAATAAGTACTTATTATTATTTTTCAACTTTTACCTCTTCTTAGCCATTCTTTCTCTTCCTTTCTCTTTGTTCAAAGCATGTGTAAATAAGATTTTTGTCTGAAATCACGGCTTCTTCTTAAAAAAAAAAAAAGATTTATTGAGTGAGAGAGAGCACGAGTGAGCAGGGGGAGGGGCAGAAGTAGAGGCACAGGGATAGAATCTCAAGCAGACTCCCCACTGAGTGCAGAGCCTGATGCGGGGCCCAATCCCACAACCCTGAGATCATGGCCTGAGCTGAATCTAAAGTCACCCCCCAGGTGCCCCAAAGCACAATTTATTCTTAAGAAACATCAAGAGGTCAGTAAATGTGACCAGCTGAAGAGTGCAAAGTATAATAATAACATTACTTTCTATTACTCTTCAGTTTCACTTCTGTATCCACCTCTCTGTTCGCTTGGAGAAAAATATTAGAAAAATGTTAATAAGCCCTAAATTTGAGAAATAAGAATAGAAAAGTGATAGACAGTGAGGAATATCGCTTAAGGCTTCTCTCCCCAACAATTATTATTCCTGAATATTTAAAATCTATTTCTATCCACTTATTTAATTGAGGAATATATTATAGTAGATGTGTCACCCACCAGTCCACTCAGAACCCAGATAAAATCTAAAGCTGCTTCTACAAACACACATTATACAATAGCTACAAGGGGCACATGTTTGCCAAATAAAACACTCGTTTGAGAAAAACAAACATTTTTTTTGGGCATGACAAATCACACATGTTTATTTCAAATGTGTTTCTTCTGCTAGGGAACCTCAAAGGGAAATAAAGTTGGTCTGGTCCTGGCAGCTTAAGAGGAAGAGGTTAGCTATTCCAAGGTCCAAGTCCTCAGTGATTCCTTGAATAGGAAAATGGAGTGGGGGATTACATTTGTAATGAATCCTTGTCAACATGCGTTTTTTATGTTCTTGGTTTAAAGTGAATTGATAAGTGTTTAATTCATTCTATGTTAGAGGTACTGAGGTTGATAGGAGTGTATACAGCAGGGGTCAAATTAGTGAACAAAGAAGTTCTGGAAGGTTAGAAGGAAAGAGAAATAGGGTAACCATCCCATAGAGAGGTTTCACATGAAAGATGACTAGGAACTAGATCCATGGCACAAATGGAAACACCAAGGAAAAGAGAAAAGCTGGAAGGTTCACAAGAAGAAAATTGGCGGGGAAAGGAGACATTACAGCAAAGCCATGGCAATGGGAATTTAAAAAGCAAGTGTGCTAAATGCAGTGTGGTATCCTGGATTGAATCCTGGGACAGAAAAAAAAAAAAAACTAGTGAAGTCTGGAGCTGCATTTCTGGGAATGTGCCAGTGTTCGTGTCTTATTTTTGACAAACGGACCATGATGGTCTACAATGTTGATGATGGGGCCTCAGTAAAGGGCACGTGAGAACTCACTGGATTATCTTTGTAACTTTTCTACTATCTGAAACTCATCCAAAATAGTGTATTTTGTAAAAGAAAACCAAGGGGGAGAGATATTGAGTAGAGCAGTACATTAAGCTGACCTGGGGTTTGGGGAGGTGGGGGGAGATGGACAGGAAGGCTGGTGCCGTATCAGTGGGGACTGGAATGCTGGGCTGCAGAATCTTCATCCTGGTACAGATGGCCAAGTTAGAAAGCTCTTTTGAAGGAAATCATTCTGGGGGAAGATAATATTTTATGTTTGTTTTTCCCCCTAACACTCTGAGCATGCACTGATAGTGGCAAATACATCTATCTTTCATCTTTCAAGGGAATGGAGGCTTATGAGAAGAGAAGTCGAGGGAGAAACCCACATGGAGTTGGAGTTTGATGGTGCAGGGGAGTGACCCTGAGAACAGTCCTCCACGGACCATCCTTTGACAGAAATCCACAGTGAGGTGTTACAAGGGAGGGGGAAGAGCCTTGAAGGCAAGAGAAAAAGGAGGTCCAGGAGCCAAGGGAACAGCCATGAGGCTGCATGGCTCCAGAAGCCGAGGGAGGAGACGATTTCAAGGTGAAGGTGGACAATACTGTTAAATGCACCAAAATCCAGCAAGTGAATAGGAGCCATACAGATGTCCCTCGTGAGGTAAATAATGGCCATCAAGATAGCCATGTCACTGAAGTGATGAAGACAAAAGCCAGATTTTTTCTCTTTGAGAAGAGAAGAAATAAATGAAAAATGCACATTCCACCTTTATACGAAATTATTCTCCAGAGAGAGAGAAATAAGATGTCAAATAATGGATGCCTCTGTATGAGGAAGAAAGCATTTCATTGTTGTCTTAGTTGATTGTTATTCTTAAAGACAGAAGACTCTCTTTGTGAAAGGAGAAAGGAAGGAGGACACGCTACCGATGCTAGAGAAGGTAATAGATAGGAAAGAGTGTTCCTTTAGGAGCTGGGAAAAAAATAGAAACAAGGTCAACTGTACAGGCATTGGCTTTGTCTCCACCAACACCAACACCATTTCTCATCCAGAGGCATGATAGCCTCTAATCGCATCCGTTCACATCTACTTTATGACCCATCCTCATGTATTCACAAGTTCAACTGGAATCTTATCATGGGATACCCCTCCCCCTCAGTAAACACTTTGCATCGTTTTCTTTGGATATAGATCAAAATCCTACCAGGGGCTGCCTCTCCGCTTTATCTCACACCATCCCCTCTCCTCTTCTCTGCTTCTAACCATACTGGCTTACTTCCCACTGCTTGAAAACACTATGATTTCCTCTTCGGCAGAGCCTTTGTAACATGTACGTAGTGCTTACTCTGCCTTGCCCTTCTCTTCTGTCTTAATCCCCGCATCCTGTAGGTCTCATCTCAGGTATCAATACCCAGGTGAGGCCCAAGCTAATTCTCCCATTTATATACTCCTATGGCATCTCCTTTTGTATAAAAGCATAACTTGCAGTTCATTCAGCCTCTGTGTGTCTATGTGTACACACGTCCACATACATCTGCATGCAGAATTGAGTCATGTCTGTCTCCCCACTCCCAGCCCCCCATTAAGTTGGAAGTAGCTCAAGGCTCTTGGTATGCCATGCTTTCTCGAGTCATTTCCCATGGCCTGCAAATAGCATCCAGAACATGGAAGCTGCCCCTCTTTTAGAAGTTGCTACTAAGACGGGTTGTCCAAGTTCAGGTGTTTCTGTGGTATCGTTGGAATTACCCTCTCTAGCCATCTTTCAAGGTCCTGATGCAGCTTGATGCATCAGCCATATCCTCCTCAAGGTAAATTTTTTTTTATCTCATTCTTTTCTCATTCATTCTATCAGGATAGTATTTGCCAATAGGAGACATAAATTCCACTGCCTACAGAAAGCAAACAAGGATCTGCTCTCTGGTTTGTCAGAATTTCCTATTAAGTAGGACATTTCTATAACTTTTGTTACGGTGCTAATGAGGTGGGGGTGGGAAGAAAATCTCTACTTGTTAATCTTAGCCTGAGATTAACAAGCGTTTGACCATTTTGCCGTGGTGGGACTTAGCAATGGTTGATATGCAGAAATACGTTCTCAGTGTTGTCAGGCCTTCTGATTTTTGAGCCAAACTCAGCCTAGAACCCTCTAGTGAGACACATGGGTATGTGGGAGGTGTCGACTGCTAGAATCCTGACCTCCTTCTTCTTAGGGCATCCTGCTTAAAGTTTCCTTGCATTAACTAGGACCCATTCTAAATGGCATCCCCGTTAATGAGCAGAAATATTTGTCCCTTTTAGCTGAACAGCTCATAGAAGCAATTAGCATTTAGGGAATTTCTTGTTTAGAAATAATGCCTGCATCAAATTATCCATTATGGACTAATTTGAAACTGGAGGATAGTTGCTCATTTTTCCCTGGGATAGCACCTGCAAACATTTCTGGCAATGGGGCTTATAGCAGCTTTATTGTGAGTTGTCATATTTCCTTCATGATATGAGAGAACAGTGGGTAAATAGAAACCCCTCTAACTTGAGCATTTTCTGAGGAAGGAGATTACATTCCTTTCAAATTGCTATTTACCTGTCATTTCAGATCTGAAGGTTGAGTATGTTTCGCATGTGATAATTAATTCTCTCATTGCCTTCAAGATCGCTGCCTTTTGGCCAGTGTCTGGGAAACGAAGAGTGATGCCATGTGTCAAAAATGAGTACTGTGTCAGAAAAGGGAAGGAGAAGAAACTTCCTGCTGACTGACAGCCACAGGGGGGAAAAGTCTTCTCTATTCGTTGAGGGGGAAACATGGATGCCATGAAGTGAAATGTGTTACTGACTCCACAAATGCTGCATTTCCTTGCTAGGGGTCATTCTGATCAATGGGTGGTTCTAACACTATTTTTATAAGACAGATATTTGATCATATGGATAATAGCAGTGAAAGTTCATGTTTATTAAATTCTAGGGACTGTGCAGAGTCTTTTTTTTCTAAGATTTTATTTATTTGAGAGAAAGAATGAGAGAAGGAGAGCGAAAGAGCATGCGAGGGGGGACGGCCAGAGGGAGAAGCAGGCTCCCCACTGAGCAGGGAGCCCGATGCGGGCCTTGCTCCTGGGACTCCAGGATCAAGACCTGAGTCAAAGGCAGTTGCTTAACCAGCTGAGCCACCCAGGGGCCCCAAAGGGACTGTGTCAAGTCGTTCCGTGATTTGTTTCATTGACTCCTCCTGACAGCCCTATGTACTGATGAGAGGATTGATGTTGAGATTCGGTTAAATGCCTGAGTTTAGGGGTGCCTGGGTGGCTCAGTGGGTTAAACCTCTGCCTTCGGCTCAGGTCATGATCTCAGGTCCTGGGATTGAGTCCCGCATCGGGCTCTCTGCTCAGCAGGAAGCCTGCTTCCCCTCTCTCTCTCTCTGCCTGCCTCTCTGCCTACTTGTGATCTCTGTCTGTCCAATAAATAAATAAAATCTTAGGTAAATAAATAAATGCCTGAGCTTATTGAGCTAGAAAAGAGGAGTGCTAGGATTTGAATGCAGGCAGGCTAACTCCAGGACCAGAGCCTCACCACTACCACCCCCCATAGATGCTATCTTCTCCATCACCTCTCGCAAGACCTGTTGCTACAAGCCCCATCTTCCTCAGCTTTCTGTAACTTACAGATGGTAAGTGGGTCACTCCTTTGAAAAGCCCCTTGTTAACAGCAAAGAAACCACCGCCAGCCACCTGCTCCCAGCACAGATCTGTGCAGCACAGAGTGAATGTTCTGGTGGTTTAGGGCGCTGTCCTCATGTTCTGAAAGAGGAAACAGGATGAGGGCTTCAAACCTTGTAGCACAGAACGAGGCACTGAATACATCCTTTTACAAAAGGAGCCAACAAGGGCCACTGCAGACCAGCGAGAGGCTCTGCCCACATGGGGGACGCTCTCGGGTGGGTGGGTGGGCGGGAATCTTGACCCAGGTCAGGAGGGAGCCCAGAAAGGGAGAGAGTCGGGGCAGGGCCAGTAGTATTCTGGGGGATCCGCAGACTCTGCACTTCTGCCTGGGGCCGGCCCTGCTTCAAAGTGAAACTTCCACAGCAAAACTAAATAAAGGAAAGAAAAGCCAAACAGAACAAATTCCCATTTAGTCAGCTTTTACTGTCCTCGGAGGCTCTGTGTTTATGCTAGATCTTAATTATGCTGCTTGTCAAAGACACACTAAACTCCACTGTGGTTGAGGGAGCTATTTTATCTTTTTATCTCTACAGTCAGAAAAGGACTTAGTATGCCGAACCCTACCCTTGATGAGCTTCAAACCTGGAATAAAAGAACGTTTCTCTCTCTCCTTCCCAGTTGTCCCCACCTCCGCCTGCCATCCGTGAACACCTAATGAGGAGGCTTTGGCAGTCTTAAGAATAGGCAGAGCCTGGGTGGCCTTGGACAAAACTGGGGAAGTCCACGGGGGCTGCACGAGTGTCCTCTGTACAGGCCCCCATGAAGGGGTCCCAGAGCCCAGACCCCATGCGTCTGTCCTCCACATTCCCCTCCCCAGTGCTCATAACCCAGACCTCCTAGGGAGGCACTCACCTGTACCCTCCCTTTGGCACAAGAGTGGGGGGCATTCCTCTGGGCAGGTTCAAGGTAGTATTGGGGGGATTCCTTGAGTTGTTGGATGTACTCCGTGTGCCTTAAACGGCTGAATCGCACAAGGATGTAAACCCTTTTCAACCCTGTTGTACTCCTTCAGATTAAATCAAGGAGAATGTCTGCAGTGTTCTTATCATCTTCCTTTCTTTTCGCTGTATCTATTTTTACCTTTACTTTCTATTCGTGGCAGGTGATGCTTGTTTTACATTTCTTGTGATAAAAAAAATGTTCTTTTTCAATCGATGCATGTAGGGAAAAAATTAGATTTAAGATCTACTTAAAAAGTGGATCTCAAGAAAAAGTAAGTGAAGGAGAGAACACCATAAGGCAAAGACTATGAGAATAGAGGAAGGACTACCTTTTGACAAAAGTGGTGATCAGGAGGCCCTGAGTCATGCCTTGCTCTAGCTCACTGTGAACTGATCTGCATCGTTTAGGCAAATGCCTTCTTACACGTGTGTATTCTGAAGGAAAGTCAAAAACTGTGCCACATCCTTAACACTAATGAAGCAGTCGGGCAACAAGTTGAGGATCCTAAAGGCAGAATCAAAAACACGATCTCTGGGGGCGCCTGGGTGGCTCAGTGGGTTAAGCCTCTGCCTTCAGCTCGGGTCATGATTCCGGGGTCCTGGGATAGAGCCCCGCGTCGGGCTCTCTGCTTGGCAGGGAGCCTGCTTCCCTTCCTCTCTCTCTGCCTGCCTCTCTGCCTACCTGTGATCTCTCTCTGTCAAATAAATAAATAAAAGACAATCTCTGGAGCAGCTACCTCCATCCCCCGTCCATTGGCTGTCGTAGTCCGTAGATTACCGTCATCTGTGATAACCGTGCTGTGTTGGGTATCAAACTTCTGGAAGACTTTGGCTTCTTTGGTTTTTGTTTTGTTTTGTTTTTGTTTTGTTTTTTACCAAAATTGAGATGCTTGCCACCCCCCACCCCCGGAAGTTCTATTTCAGTGTGTCTGGAGTGGGGTGGACGTATGTGCATTTTAATAACTATCCCAGATCACAGATGAGCACTCTCAACTTAGAATTTCCACGGATGGAATTTGGTCAGTGTTGGAACCCATTGTCATGTGTAGACCGAAGTGAGAAAACACACGTGACTACATTTTTGTAAACAGATAGCCTTCCAGTGTTGAGAGGAGTGACATTGTAAGAGGAGTGACATTGTAAGAGGAGTGACAACATTACTGCTTCCAATACTAAATAAAAAATAATAAATGTCCAAATTACGCAGCCTGTGTCCAGCAAACCCCTAAGTAGTTTGTCAATATCTTTGGCCCCTCAAGACCCCAAGACTGTTTTTGGAAAGTTGAGGTGATTATATTTACCCATACAAGGGTAACACATCCAACTGGACAATCCACAGAGGTCCCTCGTTTCTGCGTAACGGGTACGTGTTTCTATGCCCAAAGTAATCTCTTAAAAACTTGTTCTTACGGAATGCCACTGATGTCATATAAGATCCATGCCAGTTCCCATTCAAGGCAAGTATTGAGTCAGGTTTTGCCTCCCCTACATCTCCCTCCTAGGAGTTTGACAGCCTTTCTCCTCACTGAGCCTGACAAATCTGTTTACCTCTGGTCTCTGTGAAAACCAGTGGGGTTTGTCATGGAACACCCAAGTCCAGAACGTGCGATGATTCATTTCTAATCACTGACATTATCCAGGTGACTTGCTCGAGCCTGGCTTACACAGAGTTTCCTTTCAGCATAGACATTTCATAACTAGCATTATCCTGCCATACCCAGAGCCTTGTGAAAATATTTTCAACAGTTAACAAGCAGAGCCTGCAGTTATAATCGCTCATTAGGGCTGCATGTTAGTTTTCAAGTCTTGCAGCACACATAATCTGCTCCTTGATTTCCGTTGAATTTCGGTTCTGTTGGGCATCAGCACAGGAATGTTGGCAGCCCCGTGGGCTTTGCCAGGGCTGCTATCTTTATGTGTGTTTTCCATAAGGCAGTGCTGACTGGAAAATAACACACCCACCCTATTTGCGTCTCTAGTCACTCTTTGGAGGTCCTTTCAATCATTGCAGGGACTTCTTGATCCCCTAGTGAACGAATTCCTTCAGGGACCAAGTTAATTTTAGAAGACGCTGTGAAAGTTATATCCAGTAGTCCCAATAGATGAATAGGCTGATTTCTAGAGTTTATTAGATCTTCCTTTATTCCAGACCTTACTTCTGGGTGTCTCAAAACCACTGCCTGGAAAAACAATGCTCTAATTCCAGATGATCAGGTTTCAAATAAAGAATTTTAAGCAACTAAGTACAGCACTTTTTATTTCCTCTACATTTTAAAAGTCCTGCATTTGGGGGAAAATATTCGGTTCCCCAAGTCAGTGGGCCAAATGCTACAGGAACAGAATATTTTTAGCATTTCTTACTTTGTAAAGAAATGATTGCAGCTACTGTGAAGGAGTTTTTTGGGGTTTTTGTTTGTTTCTTGGTGGCTTGTTATGTAATAAAAGATGATGTTTATTCATCTCTCAGTCAATAAGTTAGTGCCTGGAATGTGCTTGGCAGGGTGTTGTGCCTTGAAAGTACAACAATATAGAAGACCTGTTTCATTTCCTAATGGAACGGACTGTGAGGAATGCCAGTCTTCTATGTAGGTGAATACAGTGGAGCAAAATGAGTGGTACTAAGAGAACTAGGAACAGTAGTAGGTGGAGGGATAGAGAGAAGGGAGATGAGACAAAGACCTGACAGATCGATGAGATCCTTTGTTGGGGGGACACCCAAGAAGAGTTGGTATTGAAACTGAGGGACAGAGAACCAGAGATCCGGGAAGGGGAGAGTGAAATGAGGCAGATTGGAATCATAAAGTGGTAGGGGCCAGGGTTGGGGTGAGGTTGTTTCTTAAGAGATGATTATGAATTTGGCTCATATTTGAGATTGTTTACATAGACTGCTAGGGACACGATGCTTGGGTAGATTGACCTAGCTTAGCAGGGACAGGGGGAGCTCACAAATAGGAAAAGAGTGAGAATAATTAAGTTGGAGAGGAAAACTCCAGATGTATCAGAGCCTTCATTGTTTAAGACCCTGGAGACCTCAATGAGGAGCGTGAGTCAAGACTAATCATATCTTCACACTTAATGCATTTCTTCCAAAAGATTTCTTGACCTTCCATGACTCATCCATGAAAATACCTTTTTCTATGGGTTACTGGGATCGTTAAATGAGATGATGATGTGGAATAACCACCTGAGAGCGGAGGCTGGCAAAACAACTTATTTTGACTATAATCACTGACTCCTTCCAGTTCCTTAAAATGTGTGGTTTTCTTAAGAACGAATTGAGCTTTAGACTTTCCCCTTTGGGCATCTCAAAATACTTGTTGAGGCATGCCCCACAAGTTCCTTACAGCTTGAGATAATTAAACCAGTTATGTAGCGGGCAGTGCATACATTGTTTGAAACTTCTAATGGTCGGCTTCTGTAATGCATCTTCTGATCATTGACGTGGGTTCTTGTTGACCCCCATCAGAGCAATCAAGCACTCGTGATGGTTTGTGCAAGTGTAGATGCATTGTAATGCAGCTAATGATATGTGAACAGGGTTCACACCTGTCAACCTTTATTTATTTATTTTTTTCACTATGAGCGTAGCCCTTATTTCCTGGGATGCCAAGTATTAACTTGCATGAGTCCTGGGAAGGCATATTCACCCTGTGTATTCAAAAATATCAAATGAATACCAACTGCAGGCATGTACCTCCAGAGACCTGAATACAGACAAAGCTAAGTACTTGACAGTAGGAGGCATTGGGAAGAGCCACAAGCATAGACATGAAAGGCAGCAAATCAGTCATTGCCCCAAATCACTAGTTTGTTTTTAACAAATTTTCTCCCTCTTAGACCATCAGGATCAAATCTGCCTTCCTGGGTCAGGTTTCTTCAAGGTGGTCATCAAAGACTAGAGGATGCCCTATTGCTTCTAGCATTGTGGTCTGGCACCTAGAATTCTACCCATCAGGGGTCCTCCAGGGAGGAATGACCTCTTAAGCATATTCAGCTCTGTCTTCCCTTGCCTTACTGGTTTTCTGTGTGTTTCAACAGATAAATATTTGGTAGATTTTGATGAATGCGAGGCTTAAAGAAAGTGTTAGGAATCTTGCCGGAGTCAACCAGGAAGTCTTTCATAGAGACAGAAATGAGTCAGTGGTAGATTTCCCACTTTCCACTTTTCCTTATTTCCAGGAACAGCTCTGCTTCCTGGACTAATATCAGACCATGAAAGAGGACACACCAGACCTATAGAGCTCCTATGGAAATCCAAATTTTTATTACTCAGACACAGATCTGATACTTTGGGGTTTGTGGAAATATTATTTAGAACAGAGGCATAAGTACTTAGGATTCAGAGACTAAACCTCATCTTTCCTTTTTCTGTTTCTTCTTCCTTCCCTCTTTAATTTTTAAAATTTTACTTGCCATTTCTCTTTATGAAGGTATGATTTACATAGCAAAAAATTCACCCACTGTACACGTACAGTTTAATGATTTTTTAAGTAAATTTATACAGTTAAGCAGTCATCCCCCAAATCCAGTTTTAGAGCACTTCCACTGTAGCAGAAATTTCCTTCATGCCTGCCCAATTTATTTTTAATTAGCATACAAAACCTCTTCCAAAACGGGCTGATAGATAATATTCTTTTATTTGAAAACCAAGGAAGCATGTTTTGTAATATCTTATTCTAAAAAATGTATTTAAATTCATTTATTTATTTATTTATTTTTAGTTTCTATTATGCTATTATAATTTCTGTGGCATGAGAAGAAAGAGACGGGAGAAAACGATGGTCTTTTGGAGCTGCGAAGTCTGGTTTGCAGAGCTGTTCCTTTCACCATAGCTTGATGTTCCACACTGAGACTTAATGAAATGGTGCTTGTTACTGCCAGCAGGAAGAGGAACCTATTTCTTGGGTTATACAAGTCTTAAGTTATTAAGCCTTTCGTTGCCAGGTAATTGGAACAGTACTGATAATCTCAACTCCTTGTTGACCATATTCTAGGCTGTTTTCTTTAAATGCATTATTTCCTTTAACTCTCACCCTGGGCTCTCTGCCTTTAAAAAGATTAGGGAAACTGAGGTTCAGAGAAATGATATGCATTTTTCGAAGTCATTCCACAGTAAGTGCCAAAGCCAGAAATCAGACCCAAGTCTCTCTCTCTGTGCCTGCTCCCCGCCTCTTTAAAAGTTGCACTTTATCCCATCTCTAGACAAATGAATCAAGGGACAGTCTCATTGTTGGAGCTCTGCTTCTATTGCCAGAAAGAAAAAAATCAAAACTTATGGCTCTAAGGGAAAATTAAGCTAACATCATACTTAACCACCCCAAAATTATGGGAATTAAGGAATGATTTCAGGCAAGAATGCTTATGGCCTTGGAATTTCTGAGACGTCGTCTTTTGAACTATGCACTGTGTGAGGCTGAGTGAGAGGATGAGTCTGTGTTTGGACAAGCTGCTGCTTGACTCACCTTTGGTGATTCTCCATCTGGGAATGAACTTCACCAATCTGTGGTAATGTTTGGGGAAGCATCATGATTTGGTGGCTTGAATAAACTCAGAGTAGGTCATTATTATATGCCAACTTCGAAGGTGTAAGAGGGACATTGTCTGCAGTGATCTCTCCTTCAGCTAACTCTTCAGTGTCTCACTTGTTTGCCACCTAGCAGATAAAGACTGCCTTGTATTAGATTGTTTTCATGCATGTGTGTTTTATCATCTATCCCTGTGGTTCTCTCAAATTTGGTTAAGCACAACAGTCATGGGAGCCACTTATTTAAATAGGTTTCTTGTCTCCTGAGAAGTCTTTGATACAGTCATCTTGACCAAAGGCTCAGATACTTAAATTTTTATAAGGCTTTCCTTCTTGGAATGGACCATATTTGGGATTTGCTGGTCTTTAAAACTATAGCTCTGTAAGGGCATTTTATTTTCTAATATCTGGCTGGGTGCTTGGAATAAAGTTCAGTAGCTATTTGTTGACCAAAGGAGGGAATGGATGAGTGCTGTAAGTTTCCTGAGGTCAGTGATGATGCAACTTATCTCCCACAATGCTAGTAAAGAGCAATCAATAAAAATTGATTGATTGATTGATTGATTGATTAGCTTTGAATCTCTATCTTCTCCTATGCCTTTGCCCAGCTCTAGGGAGATGACCATGAAGCTTCTTGAAGTCTTGTGTTCTGAGAAGCCTGATGCCTCTTTAGTGAGGTGAGGTATTGGGGGTAGCATCCAGGAACCGACCTGAGTACTTTCACGGGTTCACTTCTCCTAGAAACCCAAGGAGAAAACCAATTCCCACATTTTGCAAGTTTATTTTGCTGTAGTACAATGAATAATTGTCCTGAGGGGACTAGATGGCATCAGAGAGTATTAATCTTAGATTTTCATTTCCTGTAAGATAACTTTCCACTTATTACATTCAGTGAGAATGCTTTGGGTTTCAGGAAATATGCATATTTTATCACAGACAGTCCTAAGTGTGCTCCCAAATGTATCTGAGACTCTGGTGTTAAGAAGGGCAGGTGCAGGCAATTGAGTGAGTGGGAGGAGTCCTGCTCAGGCTGTGAGAGGGCTGGCGAGACAGGTAGGACCCACTCACAGCCAGCACATCGTTGCCTAACTTCAGTCTCCTTGAGCTCCTAAAATTGTTTTTCGATAGGAAAATAGCAAAAATAAAAATGACAGTAATGATCATTATGGGGCTAGCATTTTTCAAAGCACTACGTTGCAGGTGTTATACTAAGCTCTTCATGTACCACACTCTTCAGTGGATCCTTATTGAGAACCCAATGGAGTAGAGTAGTAAATGACACACGTGAACCTCTCCACTAAGACTGAGTTTGAGACAAAAAGAAGTATTTTGTTCATAGAACTGAAACTAAGTTCATAGAACTGAAACTAAGTCCAGGGGTAGCTCTGGGATAGTTGGATTTCTGAGGCTCACACCATATCCCAGGACCCTTCTTTTTTCCCTGTGGGCTTTTTCTGTGATGATCAAGATCGACCCCCATCAACTCCAACTTATATGGTCTGAAGATCAATTTCCCATGGAAAAGAAGATTCACTTCCTGCAGAATCAGCAAAGTCCATGAGACCACCCGCACTTCTGACACCCATTGCCAAGTCCAAGGGACCCCAAGATCACCATCAGTTTTGATAATTTGCCAAAAGGACTCACAGAACTCACTGAAAGCTACTAAACTGATATTTATGGTTTTTTACAGTGGAAGGATACAGACTAGAGTTATGGGAAGAGACTTATGGAACAGAGTCTAGAAAAATTCAAGTAGCACAGTGTCTAGTTGGGCTCCTTCAAAACAGTCATGGACAGAACTGACTTTTCCTAGCAACAGTGTGTGACAATATACACAGCATGCCAGCCAGGAAAACCTCTCCCAAGTCCTGGTGTCCAGAGTTTTTAAAGGGACTCAGTCACAGAGACACAGTTGACCATCCATGTAGCTGATCTTTAGTTTCTAGTCTCTCCAGAGGTCAACCTGATCCACACTGTTCAGAGTTCCCACTGTAAATCACATTTTTAGATTATCCATTATAGCCCAATGCTGCCAGGTGAACAGAGATGCTAATAAGGCAGAGCATTCCCAGGACTTAAGAGATTACCTCTCCAGAGTCAGGGCAAAGGCTGGACAGACTTCTTTTTGTACTACACAATTCCCCAACTTTTCCAAAAACAGCCCTGGCCTCCAATGTGGTCTTGGGTCCATCCCTAAATCAATCATTCTGGCATGGAGAGGAAATATGCCGCCTGGCTTGACCTGGGGGCAGGACTATTCAGCAGGCCCACTACATAAAGGAGGGAGGAGGAATGTTGGTCCTTCAAGAATGTTGGACATTGATCAAGCTCTTTTTAAAAGTAAATAAAAGGATGAAAGTCTGTGTTGGGTTATAAAAGGACTCCACACAGTAAATAAAACACCCAGTTCCTTTTATTTTGATTTAAGTGGAAGTCATTAGCAAGTCCATGGGAAAATGAACTGAAGTTGACTTAGTAAATGTAGTTTTTTAAAGAGACAGAGCCTCTTAAAATATGACACGTGGGACTTAAGAAAGAGGCTGACTAGCAACTTGTCGCTGAGGAGGCTCTGTAGTGATTGCTCCTGTGTTCTCCCACCAAGAATGAGTTGCTGTCTCATTTCCCTGGAGCAATATGAAAACTCCCTAGTGCTGTAGTTCCCAAGCTTGTCACATGTTGGAATCTTCTGGGGAACCTTTAAAAATTCTAATGCCCAGGTCACGCCTGACACAGGGAAATCAGAATGGCTGGAAAAGGGATCCAGTGATCTCTGTTTTTGTAAGGATCCCTGAGGATTTCCATGAGCAGCACTTTGGGAAACTATTGTCCCAGAGTGTTAAAACAACACAAACTCTACTTCTGAACACTAGCTTCTGGTATGACCCAATCACCAGTCAGAAGAACTGCTTCTGAGAGTCAGCAGCTTGTAGGGCAAAACCTAGGTTGGCCAGGTCTGGGTTTGAGTCTGACTTTACGTTCACTAAGTGTTGGTTCTCAAGTGGGTGTCTTAGCCTCTGTATGGTTTGATTTCCCCATCTGTGAGGAACCTCTGCTCCAGGGAACATCTGAAAGAAATAGAGGAAGTGTCTGGCGTAGCAAATGTCACTTCTTTTCCTTCCACTGTCACATTTTTGGTCAGAGAGAGTCCCCTAGTCTTTTTTTTTCTCCTGCTTTTTAGACTCTGTTGCTTTGTGTTGTTGTTTGGTTTGGTTTTTAACATGTCTACGTAAGGTTTTTTTTGTTCTGTTTTGTTTTGTTTTTAATTCTATCTCAGTCAGTGATGCAAAGATTTGAGGTTTTTTTGTTGTTAAATATATTTGTTCCCTTAAGTATTGAGTCCCAATAGGAGGTGCTCCTTTCAGTGACTTCTCTAAGCAAGATGTATTAAGTATCTATGACAATAGTTCATCAATCCTAAAATGCATTCACTTGCAAAATAACTCACTGCTACTTTATGTCAGAATAAGAGAGGAAAAACCTTTGCCAACGACACTCTAACATGCCGTCAGTTCCAAGAGGAATTCCTATTTCATAAATGTTAAAATGAACAAGGAAATGTACATCCTGGAGTTGGTGAGATGCGGTATCCTCCTGGAGTTCAGGCATTGAGACACAGAGCTATACACACTCCGGATTCAGTTGTCAAGGCCAAGAAGGACTAAAACCCACAGATGGCTTCAATCTTCCCTCTCCCGAGAAGAGAGTTGATTTCCAGTTTGACGAGGAGAAAATTCTCTTTTATGGCTCTTTTAGATCATTTAATGTCATACACTGATCACTGTTTCACCTTTGAGAAATACAGTGCCCTGTTCGAATGGTCCCCGTTTTTAAATCACATTTCTTTAAACACGGCCAGTTTGAAATGGCTGTACATCATCCCACGCATGGATGGGAGAGTGAAAATGTCTCATTATTTCAGCAGATCACATAAGCCATGATACAGGAAGGCGGGAGGCAAGAAGTTAGAGGGAATTCAATTTGATGATCACATGATCTTTCTTTCTCAAACCTCCCCATTCAACAGAAGATCTTATGTTGTGATCCCAAATGAGTCAAAATACAAGCTTGGAAAATTTTTTTTGAAAAGAGCCCTTTGCTTTTACATATATATATATATATATATATACATATATATGTGCATATATACATATATACATATATGTATGTGTATTTCTCAATCCTTACATTAAAGCCTGCTTGCCCAGGAATGTGCCTATGTTTATACATTTCTTTTCTTATGTAGCTGACTAAGTATGTCCCCGAGGAAAGGCAAGGTGTTTGGAGTGATTTGGGGACAGGTGAATAATCAGTGATTCTGACTCAACCTGTTGAAATGAAATCTTTGTATTTAATTTGGGAAGTTAATTTTTTGATGATGGAAAAATATTGTGGGGGAAAATAATCACAGAAAAAAGAGCACAAAACAAAAATAATAGCCACTTCAATTCCAAATGAGAATCCTACAAATAGCAACTTGGTACACCATGCTGGGGCCCAGCTCCAGCCAACAGAGCTTTTCTTTTGAAGGTAAGCAATTTAGAGAATGACTCTACTCTCCTGTATGGTAGGAGGATGGGTGCCAAAGTTAGATCTTTAAGGAAATAATCTTATTAGCCCCTCTTATTAAGGAAGCCTCTGCAGTGTGTAGACTTTGAACCTGCCTGATAAAAAGTAGGTCTTGTCAAACAGCTCACAGCTCCTAGTGAAAAGGTTGAACTTTGTTGGTTTAGATCATCGAATCCAAATGCAAACATGTTTCTAAGCTTCTGTTTGCATACTGTGGGAGAAAAAAAGACTTTCTCATTTTCTCTGACTCCAAGGAGATGGCATCTCCCACCGAAATTACTAAATCCCTATGTTAATGGCACGCACAGAAAGGCAAAATTTTCCTGCAGAATCTGAAATTTAAAGCTTTCCATTGTCATTGTTTGGGACCCTTATTTGACTCTTAATTTTTTTTTTCTTTTTTTCTCTTAACGGACCCTGGTCCTTGAGTTTCCCAACCATTACATTTCTGAGCTGACCCCGTCTGAAGTTGTAAGGCTGAGATTTTGACAGCTTTGTCATTTTCATAGCTGTGAGGGTTGATGTCAAGCTTACAGGATTATTGCTCTCCACGAAGACTTCACCACATAATCAAGTGGAAGGTCAGGAAGATAGACCAAAAACAAAACAAAACAAAACAAAACAAAACTCTAATTAAATCAGGAAGGGCTGACTTATGCCTCTAAAAAAATTAAGAAAAATAAAAATCTTCCAATTTTGTGCTTGGATCCAAGTGCAACAATTGGCCACAGTCAGGGGCCTCACTTCCTGTGATGGACAACAAAAAATTGCCATTTAAGTGAGCAGCTCCTTGAAGAAATCGCTTCATTCTTTGCTTCTACTGTGCTATAAGGCTCTTCTCAAATCAAATTAAAGAAAGGCAGGGTAACACATAGCTTGATTAGAGGAGTAGAGGGGGAGAGCAAGCTCTTGTCTGGCATCTTGCTGCTTTTGCTCTAAAGACATGTGGCTTCTGGGTACTGGCCCAGTAGGTAATACAACTGGACAGTAGTATGCCCAAACAGAATTAAAGGAAAGCACAAGACCTATTCTCCTACAAACAAAACTGGGAAGAGCCTGACCACAAATCTTTGCATAAAGGCTCACTGCAATAAGAAACCAAGCACCTCATGGGATTCCCAAACTACTTTAATCCATTTTATCTCAGCACATCCTACCTGAGACCTGCTATGTGCCAGACATTAGCTTGACACTAATTGTTCAATAAAGTCATTGGCAGGAGCATCTCAGCTGGGGGGGGGGGGGCAGGTGAGCAAATACTAGAAATATATGACAGTAAATATAGTGATAACTCAATACTAATAACTTCTTAAAATTAAAAAACTTAAGACTTCTTAAACCTACTATGTGCCATTCACAGTTCTAAGTGCTTTACAGGGGACAAGGTTAGACAAGGTTAGACTATGAGACCGGGAGCACAAAGGACATGAAAATCCCCTGAAAGATGGTGTCTGAATCGGATTTGAAGGAAGTATAGGAATTATATGCTATTCTTTAGAAATACAAGAATGAAAGAAAACCCTTGCTAAATAGAGAAAAGGCCTGAAGTATGCACCATAAGATATCATCCAAGAAATAGGGTATTCCTTCTGCAGCATAAAATGAGAGGCAGGTGGTGGGAAAAGAGCTGAAGACACTAGAACAGAATGAAGGCTTTGTCCTATAAGTGATGGAACAAGAAGAGAATTTGTAAGTAGGGATGATGTTCAGATTTCTATATTAGAAAATCACCCTGAAATCCGGACTCGCTCCTGTCCCTCTTGAAGTAAGAGCAGTGCAGGTTGGTTCTGGGGCTGTCCCTTGATACCTCTTCCCCTGCCTGAGGCACTTGTGTGGAGCTCTCAGGGATCAGACACCCGGACATTCCATTTGTTGATTAAAAATGAAAGGAATCAAGATATTTATTTATTGGTGAATCTTGCCCATGAAAACATAATACTTCTGTATCAAATCTGATTCTTAGAAAGCACCGCCTTCTTCATGCAGCAACCTGAGTGTATACCACTGACTGACTATCTGTGGGAATGACACCCCTTGGACAGTTGGCTGGAAATCACATTAACTTCCACCTGCCTTTCCACTGGGCTGTGTGTGAGGCCATCTGTGTCTCATACTTACAGGTCATGGAAAACCAGCATGCTGAGAGATGTCTATCTTTGATGGCCAGTAGCATGACTGACTGACAGGGCAAAAGACAAAGGTGGTGGTGGGGGGGTGGGGGTGGAGGGAGAGAGGCAGCCGTAATATGTGAGCCACACTGAGGTATCTAGGTGGGCGCACAGACTGGTGATGAGGTCCCCAAGACTTACCACTGCAAGAAAGGTAGGCCATCGGGGATGAGATGATGAGCTAATACGTGTCAGTTTAGAAAGTGACACTCATTTCTTCCCTAACCTTTTTGCTGAAGGTTAAACTCTCCTTTGTGTTTCTGTAAACCAGGTGCTGGAATTACGAAGTTTGCTTCCTGTCCTGGAAAGCAGGCAAGTTTCCTTGCCACCCTTGCTATGGCTAGTGGCTCCCATTTTTTCATGAGCAGGGGCTAGACACTGTGTCCTGGAGAGTGCAGGGGGCATCCCGGTTAGTGGGAATGAGGTTGACGTTGTAAGACAATGTCTCTGAAATATGTCTTGTCATGGAAGGAAAGGAGTCCACCCAACCTAGCTGAATGACTTGGAAGGCCTTCAGTGGATGGAGGACTATTATGTAATTGTCCAGGTTTCTGCGAAGTGCTTTACTAGAGAGGTGACCAGTTGTACAGTAACAGACCGTGCAAACACACATGCGCAACTGAGCAAAGCCCTGGGAAGCACTGTGCTGCAGTGGAAAGGGTGGTCAAAGAGCAGGGAGAACACCCACTTGTTCCCAACTTGCATTTTGCTGCTGAGCTTACAACTGGGGCAGCATTTTCCCTCTCTACTCTTCCAAACAGTGCCATGGTACAAGACGAACCTTCAGTGGGTCGTCAGCCTCTACCTCTCTGGCTGAGGCTGCAGCCTGAGCAGCGGCAGTGGAAGCCACCCCCTCCTCTGTCTGCCACCCCCCCGCCCCCGTCCCATAGATTTCTCAGGAGCAGGGCTCTGGCCCCCTTGGTCATTTCAGGCCTGTAGAGCCTTCCTAAGTTCTAACCACATATCAGCTTTCTAAATTGAGAAGATGATGAATTTTTAAATTCTTGAACCTGGGCTGTAATAATATTTCCACCATGCTACACATTACAATGCAAGAAGGCTACAGATACATTTTCTTAGGACGCCGAGACCATGAAATATTGATGGGGGAAAGGAGCGCGGCTGTGGTAGTGAGGTTCGCCCACAATGAAGGAAGCGCTTCTCAGCTCCGCTTCTTATTCTCCATCTTTCTCTTCTGACACTGAGGATGAGAAGGAAGCCCCAAACCCATGATACCCAAGGCGAGTTCAGTGAAAGCTCTTAAAAAACTCTGCAGTGAAATCTGTCTAAAAAGGTCTTTATCGGGTCCCCAGGGACCAATTGCTAATGCAGCTAATACACATTTGATCTATACAGATGATTTTCCCTTGGTCCCCAAGGGAACCTCCACAAACACTTTGGATTTACATGGTGCCAAGCCCAAGTAGCCTGTAGGAAAACAAATAGCATTTTAACACATTCAAGCATCAGTTCCCAGGATGAAAAGTAGCATGTGGGCTCTTCTCTGAGTTTTCCTTCTGTGCTATAGGACATAATCAAACTTCATTTTTAGAGCATTTCTTTTCCTGGTGACATTTCACTGTGAGGCACTGCATTCTGAAGAGAAAAGGGCACAACGTAGACACTCGGCTGGTTCAAAAGGAAAAGAATAACATTTCATCTCAGACGTTATTTCCAAACACGTGTTTGAGTGTCACGCGGGGACCGGTAAGGGTGGTACAAATATGCAAGACATCCTGAAGGGGCACCTCTTTGAAAATGTGATATTGATCTATTAATTGCATTACATATTATAAATTGTGCATGTGTGCGTGTGGATACGCACACACACACAGTTGTGGTTATAGATAGCTAGCACTTCTAAGCTGCAATTGCACAGATATCATTAGCTAGGATGAGGTAAAGTTGGAAACAGTATTTTTCTTTAAACAGACTTACTAAATGAATAGAGAGCTGAGGGTCAGATGGAATGGTGGCTGCCGTTGTTTCAGAGAAGGACTGCATGGAGCACAAGTCTGGAAGGCAATAGGAAAATGACTCCTACTTGGGAAGTGCTGATCTAGGGAAACTCCCCACCTAAAATTAATGGGAGAGTCAGGACCAGTGCTGCCCTTCCCTGGCCAGTGGTGATGAGCGTGGGAGAGTCAGGACCAGTGCTGCCCTTTCCTGGCCAGTGGTGATGAGTGTGGATGGATGAGCCTACATCCCCAGGCTGAGACAGACTATAACTGATTCCCTGTGGCTCACCAGGATTTGAGTCACAATTCCCTTTATCAGAAGTCCTGTTTTCCTTGTGGTTTTAAGCAGAAAATTGCATGCGCATGGTGCCTCCATCGGATGTGTCATATCAGCCCTCCTCATGATGAAATGATGTAAGACAGGATATTACAGGTCACTCAGGAGACAGGCTATTCAGAGAGGGAGTCCTCCAAATGGGTAGGCTCTGCCCTGGGTTCAAAGGTGCAAGGAGAGAATTCATAACTCTCTCAGGATGTGTCTGAGCCCATGATAGAAAAATGACGACAGTAGTGCCTAGCCACTGAGTCTTTAGTATCAGCCAGCCACGGCACATTAACCTTCCGAAGAGCTCGGGGAGTCAGGTACCACTATTCTCCCTGGTGTATTTATGGGAGAGCTAAAGTTAGTGACTTACAACAGCAGGGAGATCCAAATCCAGTTCCATCTGATGAAGAGGTTGGATTGCATTCGCAAGTCCAAATAAGAGGCCACTGTCCAGCTGTGAACACTTTGGGGGAATGACTCTTCGTGGAGCTGTTGGTGCTGTTCACAATGGGCATTTGAAAATCCTACAAAGCCTTCTTTAGAACGGGGTCCAGATTTAAACTTCGTCCCTGGCAACAGGAAATCACAGAATAAGAAAACATTGACCATGATCTTTTTTCAGTTATGGCAAGGGGGGGGGGGCGTATAGGGGAAAGAGAATGAAGAGAAAATAATAAATCCATATTTAAAAAAGGTAATATATGTGCCAGGGTTGTCTTTCCAGATCCATAGTCATAGCAACACAGTGTCTATTGTATAGTCCTAATGACATGAGGAAAATACGTATTCTCCTCCATCTTTTTTCTAACCTATATTATAAGGGTTTGGGACTAAATGGCCGTGTCAGTCCCATTAAAACACGTTGAATCGGGGCGCCTGGGTGGCTCAGTGGGTTGGGTCGCTGCCTTCGGCTCGGGTCATGGTCTCAGGGTCCTGGGATTGAGTCCCGCGTCGGGCTCTCTGCTCAGCGGGGAGCCTGCTTCCTCCTCTCTCTCTCTGCCTGCCTCTCGGCCTACTTGTGATCTCTCTCTGTCAAGTAAATAGATAAAAAATCTTTAAAAAAACAAAAAACAAAACAAAAAAACCCACGTTGAATCTACACTAGGGTAAAAGCAATTTATTTTAGTTTTGATTTTGAACACGCAGTGTTTCGGAAGAGAGAGTTGGATTGGACAGTGGTTGCTAAAACACTAGGGAAACCTTGCCTTCACAAGTGGCTCCATCTGGAAAAAGACAACTGAGCAACACCATCATAAATGATCCCAGGAAAGGTTATATAGGGGTTCTCCTTCCAGAGCAGGGAAGAGGGCATGACTCAGGGAAAAGGGCCCACATTTTATCCCCTTCCAGTCCTCCCTCTTTGGGCTCTATACCGGAAGCCTTTTGCCTTCTTGCCCATGCATAGAATTGGAATGTTGTGGGATCATCCAACTTTCGCATTCAGCCTCTGTACACAGCAAAACGTTATGAGTCCTCTCCCTAAAGAGCTTAGCTGTAACCTCAAAGAATATGATGACTGCTTCCCTTTTGCTTCATTTAAGAAATTTACTCAGATAGGGATCATCTTCTCTGCCACTTTAACTTCTTACACCACCAATCTGAAGATAGCCTTAAACAATTAGTCCGTTCTATGGAAACAGGAAGTCAGTGCCTCAGGCAATTCCTTGTATTGTTCTGGACACCATGATAGTTTCTCAATTCTGCCAAGACTCACGTAGGCCTCTTAGGTAGGCTGAACAGTACGTTTTTAGGGAAATTCATCATTAGGTATTGGGTTTGAGCTTCCACAGAGGGTAAAAGAAACAAAGACAGAATTTAAAGACCACCAAGCGTGCCTTCATATTATTTACAGAAACAGAGAAAAGCCTGTGTCCTAAGACTAGCGTTCTAACCTCCCCTATTATAAAAGTACAAAGGGCCCAATAAAGTCAGAATTCCCCTTGGATGAAGTATACCTGGTAGGAGAGGAAATTTTCCAGTCAGTGCTGGCTAATTTGGTACATAGCATGGAGGGGAGAAAATAAGGGAAATGTTAACTTAATGAAGCAAAAGCATGACTTGCATCAGAAAGCGATTAGCTGTGGTGATCTGTGCAGTGAATAAAGCCAGGCCATGTTACAACTTGATTTGGCTGATGTGTTTCAGAAGGACTCATAATTCATGTTTCAACTGGAGAAAGAACTTCAGCAAATGATGCAACATACCGTCTTTTTGTTCAAGTGGTTTGACAAAAAAAGAAAAAGATGGCGTTGCTTGAAACTCTGAGAAAGGGCCTTGATGTCCAGGCGGTCCAGCTGTCCGTCAGATGTTGTCACAATGTGTGTGGGTATTCCTCAGCCGTGAAAAGTGGTAGACCCTATTTATTTTGAAGACTTCTCATTTGGGGAGGCCTTGTTTACGTAAGCAAGAAGAAGTGATTCGTACTTAAAAATAACTGCATATTCAAGACAGTGTTGTGATTGTTTATATAGAACTAAGACGTAGTTATTTGCTAACTATATCATTAGAGAAGAGATTTGTGGGCAAAACTCTGTGTTTTTCAAAGATATTAATAACGTATGCAGCCTTTATAAATTATGAAGTTTGCAATACAGTTTTCTCATTTGGAAGATTTAGAAATTACTAGCAAAACCCATAGATGGTAAAATGGCTTAGCAAAAACTATAGAACTTCATTTATTGAAAAACTTAAAATCAAAATTTAAAATAATCCCTTTCTGGAAAAACCAAAAAACAAAAAACCAGAAAAAACCCCACTAAGCTCATCATGAGGTGTTGGTCCCATAAGCACTTTATTAAAGCAAAGAGACTGGATTGGAAGGCGACAAAGAAACTAGCTGTGAGTTCCATTGGTTTTATGTTTAGCCTTGTGTGGTGATGAAGGAGCATTTGAAAGGTAGTCAGACCTCTGCATTCCAGGAAAGCTGTGCTGGAATGGAGTGAGTCCCTTCATCTCTCTAGTCGCCCTTGTCCTTTTTCATTAAGATGCCAATTTTCTATTAGATTGAGGCTCTCAACCTCTGTTGCTTATAGCTCGGGAAAGGGGAGGTATAGTTAAGTAGATGGGGGATTCTGGAGGTTGGGACTTCAAGCCTCTTCCCCTGCAGCCCACCCCACCCCATCTCCAGTACAGCCAGCCCTTTCTGGCTATCAAAATTCTGAAATAGGTTTAGTTTATGGTTTAATCAGCAGAAAGGTGTTCAGTTGCTTTTTTTTTTTTTTTTAAAGATTTTACTTATTTATTTGACAGACAGAGATCACAAGTAGGCAGAGAGGCAGGCAGAGAGAGACAAGAAGCAGGCTCCCTGTTGAGCGGAGAGCCCAATGCGGGACTCGATCCCAGGACCCTGGGATCATGACCTGAGCCAAAGGCAGAGGCTTAACCCACTGAGCTACCCAGGCACTCCTTATTGTGTTCAGTTGCTTTTTATTAAAATGTTGGAATTCCCTTTAAAAAAACAAATTCCCCCTTAACACTCTGTTTTTATACTCGAGTTTTTATTGACCTCTGTCATGAGGCAACTACTGTAAACAAGTTTATCAAAGGTAAATGATAATGATAACTGCAGCATTTTGCACACAAATTGTTAGTAATGATCTGTGGGCTTGGGGAGCACTTAGAGATGGGGCTCAGGCATCTGTGAACCAGCCAGTGTAAGTTTTGTGCCTTTTGATTGATAATCTTTTGAAAATTCATAATAACCAAGGTTTATTATGAGCTCACAAGATGTCAGGCACTGAGTTAAATACCTTTTATTTCTGACTGAGTCCTCAAAACTCTGGAAGTGAGTTTCATTACACATAGTTTACAGATAAGAAAATTGGGGCTCAGGGAGCATGAACAGCTTGTCCAAGGTCACAGGTGAGGAGATGATGGACAGAACCTAAGGCCTTTCCCATCTTGTAGTTCTGCAGCATAAAAAGAGGGCCCCCAGGGGCCCCTCACTAAGACTTCTAGTCTTCAGTCAGTCTCTAAGTTGATTATGGCTTAGTTATTGGAGGAATAAATGATATTCTGGAATAACCTTCCCCCCAAGGAATCCTTCTTCATTGTCACTTTAGTTAGTTGCTTCTGAATCCTTACCAGGAAAAAAAATTACAGTGTGTATTAGACTCCTTAGTGGCAAGAATTAGAGGAACCACCTCAAGTTGAGAGCAGAGTTGTGCCCTCCTGTGGCCAAGGCCTCCTGAAGGGTCAGTGGACTGGACAACCCAGCAATTTGGGTATGAGGAGCCAATACCACAACTTTGAAATCATCTGACAGGGCAACTTGTATTTGCTTTTCCATGCATCAGATCTTTGGGCACCTGGGTTGTATAATTGTGTGGCGTGTGACTCTGTGTGTGTGTGTGTGTGTGTGTTATCATGCTACCTCTCATCTGTTTATTATCAAGGGATGTTCTGCTTCTTCACACACCACAGCAAATTCCCCATTGCTTTGCAATGGTATGTATCAAAGAGTGGGTTTGGGGCACCTGGGTGGCTCAGTGGGTTAAAGCCTCTGCCTTCAGCTCAGGTCATGATCCCAGGATCCTGGGATTGAGCCTTGCATTGGGCTCTCTGCTCAGCAGGGAGCCTGCTTCCCCTTCTCTCTCTGCCTGCTGCTCTGCCTACGTGTGATCTCTGTCTGTCAAATAAATAAATAAATAATCTTAAAAAAAAAAAAAAAGAGTGGGTTTGCAACCCCTTTGGGCTCTATTCTACTGACCTACACTGTGTTCTTTATCATAGTTTCCATCTCGGACACCAATTTTCCATCCAAGCTATCTGAATGGGGATGGACTAAGTCATTAGATATGACAGTCACTTAAAAAAATAAAAACTTGGCAAACCCAGAAATGCATATTCAAGGGAAGCCTTTGGAGAGAAGCAGGTTGCTCTTTTCTCCTAGTATTCCTGGATGGGACAACTGACTTTGCCCAAGCTGACTTCTTGCCTAGGTAAACTGACTTAACTGTGAGGTCCTGCCAAAGGTTGTTTCATTAAGCAGTGCCTGGGGCTTTCGCAAAGTGAAGTCACCTCTGCCTGCCAAGCAGGGACTTTCTAGCTAGACACCAAGGGAAATGCCTAGCCTTCTCACAACTCCCACAGAGGAGGAAGCTTCTGTCCTTATCCTCTCTTTTCTGTGCCGACATACTGTTCTTTCTTCCTGTGCCTAACACGCCCGGCTCATAATGTGTTGTCGAGCTACTGACAAGAGGGGAAGTGGTGGACTGCGACTTGGAGAATTGTTCGTTTTGCTGAAGCAGAGACTTGGGGACAGAGTCATTGCTCTACTTGGCGAAATCAGTGGTCTTGCCATCTAATGCTGTGACTTGGATGGGGCACCAAGGAGCCTTTGTTGGGTGAGCGTGATTGCTCTGCATCTAGCTTGGAAGGTTAGTCATGTTGCCAAATGTGCCTTACTTCCCTTAACAGCCCATTCTAAATCAATCTTCCATGAATTCATCAAAACGGTTTTTTCGTAGTGCTTCAACTTGGCTGTTTCCATATCCGCGCTCCTGACCCAGGGTAGCCACTTGCCGGGCATTCCCTGAACTATTCTCTGAACTTTCCTCCCTGGAGTGTCGTCTGTCTGCTCCAGGGAAAGTGTCCTTTCCCCCTGGTTCATTGGCCATTGTGGCCATATTTCAATGCTTTCTTGTCTCCTAATAGATGAGTTAGGACATGCCTCAAAGTGCTCCTGTTTCCTCTGAAAGAGGCTGAATCTGGGAAGGGGGGGGGGATATATGTGGGAATGGTTTAATTGTATCCATGAGGATTCTTAGTAATCAGGATGCCAGTGTGTGTTTTCCAGAGCCTAGAGCTGACATAAATAATGTAGCGTACCTCGCTTTGTGCAGACTTGCTGAGGAATGCTGATGGAGAAAAAGCCAAACTGGGATCTGAAGCTCCCGGCTCCCGGCACAGCCTTTAAAATCTTTTTATTGAGTAGCAGTTTTGAAACTGCAGCCAGGGCCTTGGCGGGCTGTGTATGCCAGCAGAAGCGGATGGAGGAGTCACTTTGGAGGAAGGCGCCTCACTTGGTTTATAGAGAAAGAGAATCTAGAGCAGCTCGGGCGGCTCCAGCTAACGATTGGTTAATTTCATTTTGCCTTCTTAATCCCAGAAGGACTAGGACAGCTCTGTCCAGGCCCTGAGAGCTGGGTAAGTGTGTAGCTGTTGCTAACAAGATATGACTGGCCCCTCAAACATTGTTAAAAGCATCTTGCTAGCCTTTTAGAGCCTCTTGCCTTAATGGTAAGAGCCAAATGAGCTTGGCGGGACAGCTAACCCCAAATGAAGTCCTGCAGCTTAAACTCATTTAAAGGCAAAGTATGCACTGGGGAGAACAAGGGGGACCACAAACGCCACAGTTCATTTGCAGGAGGGAAACAAATGTGTCTTCACGTGGGATTTTTACAGGAGGTCTGCCAAGCCAAATTTCCAACTGAAGCATCTTCCAGATTTTAATTTAAAGTGTAACTCAAGCCGTGTCTGGGGCACCAACCATATAAGTGAATGAAAAGATGGGTGGGGAGTAGAAGGATGTTAGAAATAATTCTCTGTTGCTCAGTAAGGGACAGGTTCTGGGCACTCAGTAAAAGAAAAAAATCAGCTATTCCTTGCTTATACTCTGGTGGTTTAGAGAAGGACCTCAGGGAACATTTGTTTTTTTTTTGTTTTTGTTTTTCCTTTTGATTAAGGCATTTGGGGTCTAGAAAAGAAGATTAAAGCAGGATCCGTTTAATTTATTTAGTTTGCCTCACAGACATGAAGCTTCAGAATGGTAAGTATCAATTATCTTCCTATGGGGTGGGGACACGCGGGGAGAGGGGTTCTCGAGCGGGTGTTCTGAGCAAGGACCTGTTAGCAAACCTGGGCTGTTGTGTAGCTTTGGCCAGTGGTCGAAGTTGATGTGTGGACCTGGAGAAAGCACTGGTGACAAGTTTGGTTGGACTGGGAAGGTCTGTGAAGCTTGTCACGTTCGGGATCGTTCTTTCGCTCTTGCTGGCTTGGCAATACGGAGACCTCACTTGGACTTGGACACCTCGTTTACCCGCTTAGATCACGAGAAAAATGTAAAAATATTCAGATACTTACATCATGGAATGTGTGTATTTTTTTTTTCCTTTTAAGTTGCTACATTTTTGTTCTGGCTTTTCTCTGCATTTAAAAAAAGTATGACCTAAATGTGTTTTTATCAAATTTTGTCTGTGTTATGATCCTCTGAATGTATTACTAAGAACTCTCAAACTTTTAGCGATCTGGTTAAACTGGTGGAAAAGAAGCACTTTTTTTTTTCCCCTCAGCCTCATTCCATCGTTTCCCAACAGTGCCCAGATTTTGTTTACCTGCTATTTTAAAGTCCTCCATCAAAATGTGTGTTCAGTAGACACGAGAGCCCCACACCCTCCTCTCTGCTTATGCAAATGCTTTCTATCCCTGATCAGAGTGGTTCTGTCTTGTTTTCCCTGCGGGTTTCTGCCATCATGCATAAGGGGATTGAAATGTCTTTCGTCTGAAAGATCTCCCTCGACAGTTCTCTAGCAATCCTTTCATTCTTCAGGCAATAGCAGGCACATCTGTGAAATGGGCTTGAGACCCGATGAAACTGGAACGCTCGGCTCTCTGGAAGCTTCTCAGTCATGCTTGCAAATCCTTGAAAAAAGTTGTAGCAGAGGTTTAGCTAAGGGGTTGTGTGTAAGTGGTTTTCTGTAAGCCTGAGTTGAGAAATACTTTAAGTGCCTCCCCCCTGCAAACTGATTGCTTGTTGGTTTTTATTTATAAGTGCATTAGAAGGAAGTATGTTTTAACTGCAGAGAGAAATACAATACATCTAATAAACAAAACTCGGTTTCTATAACCTAAGAAGTGACCTGAAGGAATGTGAGGAATTGATAGAAGGCTATGGTTCTCGGGTGCAAAGTCACGGCTTCATGTTTAATTTAACAAAACATTAAACATTTCATGTTTAATTTAATGAAACATTAGAGCACTAGGATTTGTCACCTTCATGACAGAATGTCAGAAATGTGGGATAGTTTCAAAATATATGTTCTTTCTGTAGAATTCACATATGACACTGGACCCATAGCTGAGAACCCATCCTTTTTCTAGGGTTCTTCCCCCCCACCCCTGATAAAAGCAGGAGAAGCAAAAAAGCAAGTAAAACAACAAAAACACATTAGGCATGCACTACTAGTCTAGCTAATTTTAGGGGCACTATTAGCAGGCATTTAGGCAAATCTATTAACATTTAGCATCAGCACAAATGGAATTGCATTTCTACTTCTTGTGCTTCTGACAAAATAAGCACAAGGATCTTCAGGACAAGAAAAGAATGGGTGTCAGAACCACATGTTCGGTGGTCAACTTTATTAAACCCGTCTGGATTTTTTAATAACTATTCAAGAAAGTGGGGTGAGACCTTAGGAAAATTCAAGTAAATCTATCAGTTTGACAAAGATTATTACCAATAAGCAGAGGCCATCTGCGTGGCTGGCCAGGATTTTTCTTAGTCTGGAAAACGTGGCTGGAGGCTGATACTGCTACTTTGCCTTTGGCTTATGATGGAAAATTTCCCTTTTTGTATTTCCAAGAACTGAAATATAGATATGCCCCACCTCTCCATCCATATTTTGCGGGGTTACTGGGGCTCAGTTTGCATCTGATGCTTAAAATGTTTCGCTCTTTCTGACAGAAAATTATACTAATGTTTGAGCAATGCAGGGGATTGCCAGTTCATAAAACACGTGTGTAGATGTGTACACATATGCATTTGTACACACACACACGGACACACACATAATACACAGGCAAACAAAAGCTCCCCAAATTCTGCCTCCATTCATTTGAACTCTCCCCTGCCCCGTCTCTGGATGCTGTAGGATACACAACGTGGTATTGTGTTTTGTGATGGCAAGAGTGCAGATACTTCTCATGTTGTTATATACTTAGTCTGAATGTGCGGCTTCCTTGTGTGCCTTGAAGTGGCTGAGACCAGATGCTTCAGAGAGATGTCATATTAATGCAATTCAGAGGAGCATATGGCAGGAGAAAAATCGTTATGACAGTTACTGACCTGAAGAGCAAGCAGCTTTTTTAACCTTTAAAAAAATTGTTTTAACTCCAATCTAAGTAGCAGCCAATACTTTATTTAGTTGAATATTTTTTGACTCTCGTGTGGGTTGCGTTCTGGAATGGGAGTGCAAAAGAGTGCTCGGGACTTCTAGAGAGCCCTATTTCCTTTGGGGAAGGAGTAGGGAGAGCAGGGAAGCCCCTGGTTGGGGCTCCTATTCGTTACCCACTCCCTGGGATTTCCTCCAGACTCTAGGCTTTTGGGTCCGGGGCTGAGATCCATCACAATGGGATCCAGCTTGCCTTGAATGGCCTTGGGTTGGCATCCCTGGCTTGTGCTCCCCACCCCCAGCTGAAGTGGTCTGAACAAAACTCATGCCGTGTGCTGTCCCTACTACCCAGAGGCACAACTAGCTGTCCACCACCCTCCCTGCTGCCTCTGTGACCTCTCTCTAACTTCAGGAGGCCTCTTTTGAGCCCCCTCTATGTGCCCGGGACTCTGACAGGCCCTGGAAGGAAAAACAAATGAGACACGACTCCCATCTTGAAGGAGCACCTGTCTAATGGAGGAGATGTGCTAACAAAAATGTGTAAAGCATAGTCATGGGTGCTGTAGGGACTGAGGAAGGAGAGCCTTTGAGAGGCTGCCGTACTAGGTGGGTGCCGAGGAAAGGGCAGCTAGTCTTCAGACAGCAGGTCCAGAAAGGTTTCATAGAGGCTCTTGGTCAAGAGAGGAGCCTGGAAATGTCCCCTGGAAGACAGTGGACAGAGCCTTCTGGGCCCAGAAAATGGTTGACTTCGGGTGCCAGGTCCAGTAATGTTAGTATACAAGGAGGCAGAGGATCGTACTAGAGGGATTAGCACAGGCCTCACAGTGAATGGCTTTCCACACCACCAGTTTGCACCAGCCTGTGGGAAGCCCAAGGCAGCTAGGCAGTTCATGGATGGGCACACGGCAAGGACCAGCCACAAAAAAAAAAAAAAAAAAAAAAAAAGGAAAAAAAAAAACACAAAAATACCAGCACACAGGTTTTGTGAGAGCTCCAATTTCCATGTCTAATTTGACTTGGAAAAAACCTTGTGCTGGCTGCCACTGTGTGGACCAAACAGTTAAATGCGAAGGTCCCAGATGGAGCCTGGGGGCTGCTAGCTTGCAACCTTTACGAATGGACAGCAGGTTCCCATAAAGGGATTTCATCCTCTGGCTAACTTGCTTTAAATCTGAAAAGATTTTAGAGGAGCTTTTACACAGCATAAACTGTCTTTGGAGAGAAATTGTCCCCCAAATTTTGCAATTTCCAAGTGCCCCCACTTGAAAATCTGCTTTTGAAATAGGTGTTAAAGACCTACATTTGTTTACATCTGGACTTGTGTGTATGTGTGTGTATGTGTGTGTGTGTGTGTTGTGTGTGTGTGTGTTTATATAATGGTGGGCGTGTTTGGATTCCTCATGGAGTCAAAGCTTCTGGAGGTGGCAACAGAAATGCAGGTTGAAACGCCGACACACACAATTAATCTGTCGCAGCTAATGAGTGCTTTTTTGCTTGGCCGCTGTAGTACATGGTGTGGGGATCTTTTCTCCTTATTTTTAATTTTTTAATTTTCTCACCAATAATTTAACTATCTACCCCATGGTAACAGCAGAGATGTTTCCACTTCTCATAGAAAGCTCTAGGGGGTTCCACGGGCTTGTCATTTGAGAACACAGCCCCCACTTGATGTTTACTTGGGGTGGTGGAAGGGAGTCTGGGAGGAATTTTCTAGACCTTCAGTGTTCTACTACTGCTTACCCCTCACCTGGCCCCAGGCCGGAAAGGGCTGCTGCTACTCTGAGCAGCGCCTCCCAGGAGAGACCGGTCAGGACCCCACCAGCTTCCCATGGGCTCTGCCTCCCCCACTGTCAGTGCTCTCTGGGAGTTAGGTAAGCACCAGGCTGGCAGCAGGGAGACCTCGGATGGGCCAGGGCTGTGTGGCCGCCTTTGAGTCAGAGTGCTAGGCGTCATAGCATTTGCTGAAGTGACTGAGCGCTCACTGTCCTCGTGTGTCTGTCTGAAGAGCGGATGCTAATAGTTCTCAACTCTGTGGGGATAATGTTAACGATGACCAAAATAAATTGTGACCAAGATATCAGCTCAAACCCCTGGTCCCCGACTTCTGTGTGTTTTCTGGGCTTCTGTCCTTAGACGCCTTTACATCTGGATGCTTCTCCGAAGCACCAAGTTCTGAAGGTCTAAGAGCCTATCGAAGCCTGTGTTGTTCCTTTCTCTCTGCTTCACACTGAGGTGCTTGTGGGACTTGGCCTCTTTCCCTTCTTAGGTGCAAACATCAAGTCACAAACCAGCAAACAAAAGCATCTCCCCAAAACCTCAATACCGAGTAGACTTCATTGTAGTTTTGAGGGAAAGAAAGATTTTCCTATGCCAGAGGTAGAAAGAACTTGAAATATCCGATGGCCTCCTGATTTCTTACACAGTCTCTGCTGTTCAAGTGAGCTAAGTGAATGAAGATCTGTCCACTTGGCGCTCTAGCTCCCTGCAAAGTTCCCCTCTGAATCTCTCCCCATCTGGCCAGAAATTCAAGTGTTTGTCCCACTGTATGTCTTCAGAGCAGCACGGCACCAGCACACTACTCCGCCCCTGCCCCCAAAGCCAGTGCCTTTGTCAGCACACTGGTGGACAGAAGCCAATCTGTTCCCTCTATCCCGACACCCTCTGCTGAAGGAAGACAATCATATAGAGGTCGAGTTCCCTACAGATGCAAATGATACTATTTCCCATCACCAACCTCCAAGCCAGAAGGGAAAAGTTGTTAGGTTTTTGTTTTAAATAAGAGTTTTTCTGACACATAGTACTGTATTACATATTTTATTATGCATTTCAATGTCCTTCCTACATGGATGATTGATTGAATGGCTGAGTCATCAGCTATAGAGGCGATCTGAACAAAAGGTAGGAGTGCAGACTTGGACGTCCTACCCCTTACCTGCTGTGCGACTCTGAGCAAGTTACCTAAGTTCTCTGAGCTCTAGGTGAAATGAGGGCTAATCATGGTACCTCTCCGACAGGGTAGTAATGTGATTAAATAATTCATGAGAGGGCCCTTATCTCAGAACCTGGCATTTGCAGTTGTTCTTTACTCTGTACTCAATTTTATCATTTCATTTCATTAGTCCAAATTTCATGATCTGGCTTTTTCTTCTGTTTCCACAGAAGAAATTTAAGTTGGTAGGGTACTGGGACTGTGGCACAGCCCTGGGCCTGCCTCCACTGGGTGGAAATTGGCATGCAATTACTGACACTCCTGGGGAACCTGGGTGGCTCAGCTGGTTAAGCCTCTGCCTTTGGCTCAGGTCATGATCCCAGGGTCCTGGGCTCAAGCCCCACATCAGGCTCTCTGATCAGCTGGGAGTCTGCTTTTCTCCCTCTCCCTCTGTCCGCTGTGTCTAAAAAAACACAGTGCTCTCTCTGTGTCTTAAAATAAAATAAAATAAAATAAAAATAAAAATTATGACCCTCCCCTTCCATCTTCAAGATAGAAGGGGGCAGACCAGCTACCTCCCTCCAGCCTGGCTTGGGGGTTCAGTATGCTTCTCAGAAGTAATGTCCTTCTTGCTGCTATTTACTAACCAACCCAGGCTAGTTCAGAATAACCAGAATTAGCTGAACCTTTTTTTTTTTTCTTCCCCAAGTATAGTGTTATGGGAAACACAAACATTCAGAAATATCTCATTCATCTTCAGTGGCAGAGAATCCAATTGTTCAGTCTTGGTTTGAGTCCTCAACAATTATTGCAACTAAATTTTAATCAACAGTTTCAGTAACAATATTGAATTTTAAAGTTCCTAGCTACTAGTTAGAGCATGGCTTAGCTGGTACACGGGCAAATCAGTCATTCTGTGGTGATTAACATCTATTCAGAACAGAGAATGTATTATGGGTACTAAATTATCATAGGAATTAATGCAGTCTTTTTAAAGGGCTTAAAATATGTTAATAAATACAATATTCCAACACCTGCAGCTCAAGGAACCAAAGTCATTAAATTATATTTATTATTGCAGGGATCTTGGTGGGGGGAAAATAGTTTAATGAGCATGAATGAAACAGGGGTTATTTATTTAAAACTTCGTACCTAAAGAAGCTGTTCCCTTTGAGGGGTTATATTAGAGAATCATCTGCTATACAAAAAACAAATCAGAGACAATAATTTTCTGGCTTTGGAGAATGAACGGGAGGGGTCCTCTGGGGATATGAACTCTCCACTGTCTTCCCATTGAAATTGGGATTTAATTCTCCTTCCCCTGCTGCTTCTCCAGCTTCTGTTTCTACCACCTTCTCACTTACAGTTTACCTAAGAGCCATACCCTCCTTAGAGTTTCTCAATGGTACACAGTTCTTGTCCACCTCAGGACCTTGGCACATGCTTTTACCTCTCTCATCATGATACTTATTTTGTGGCAATCCACTGGCATATTGCCAGGTTTTGTCCTAAACGAACTGTAATTACTAGCTATTTTAATCCTTGTAGCAGCCTAATGGACTGTGTCCCATTATCATACCCATTTTACAGACAGTGAAATGAGTCCAAGAGAAGTAAAGTGCCTTCCTTACACTAGACCCTGCTGACCTGAGGTACTCTCTTCATCAGAAAGTTCTGCCTCTTTGGAAGGTCAGCTACCATCATCCCACAGATCTCAGTTCAGTTGCTGACCCTGTCACGTTTATCTAAAATCATCCCTACCCCCATTTTTCTCTTTCATGATCCTGTAACCCTTTGCAATGTGCACTAGTACAGTTTAAAACCATCCTGTGTGTATTTATTTTTAGGTGTCTCTTCCATTCAAGGAAGGTCCATGTCCTTGAAGGCACCAACTATTTTTGTTTGATGCTATATCCTTAGCTGTATGGAAGACACTGCCATTTCATAAATGCTGTATAGATACTTGTTTAATGGGTCCTTGAACTCCTATGTTCACCATTGGCTATCTGTAGCCAGAACAAACGGTACTTTTCATCTGTCCATCCGGATGGATAGTCTTTCCAATTTTTTTTCAAATTTTCAAAAAGGAGGGGCTCTTTTTATGATTATAGGTCAGTTGATTAAAAAAATGACACCCCAGCATAATCATTTCTATATTAAATCTGGACCTTTGTACATAAAAGATTGGGAAATGATGATCCAGTGAAACTCCTGTTTGATAGGTAAAGAGAGAAGCCTGGAGGAGAAGCCACTTGGTGCAAGTAAGGGGCTGGTCAGGACAGTGATCAAGACAAACCCCAGTGCTCTTACAGGTGAGCCAGTGTGGTTTCTGCCCCCTCTGCCTTGCTCATACAGTCTCCCAGGCTGACAGCATCCAGAGAAACCCATCAAAAACAGAGAAGTTTTTTCAGACTGACTTTTGCTGCTGCTAAGAACACTGTGCTTGGCAGGTCGGGAGAAGTCGACTGAAGCTCTCGTATTTTTGTTTTAAATCTTGGGGGTGTTCAAGGTGAAAATTAAGTGTCTGAATATCCTCGTGGTGGAATGCATTTGAAATGCTATTTCCTGTTAGGAAGTGGAAGAAGGAAAATAAACAAACACACATTGCGTGGCATTAAAAATGGAGGTCCCAGAGCCACACATCATGCCCAGCGTGAGACACCAGCCTTACAGAAACTGCCTCATTTTCCTGGTTTGCCAACTTGTTGAGGACACACTCTGACTACTAAAACCCTCAACACCATGGTTCTTTACCACCTATGAGCCATGGGCCACACCGAGAATCTGATTAAAGTTTTGGGCTGTATGCCCAGAGAAAATGAATCTATACAGACGTGAAACATTTTGCTGATTATCTCAGGGAGCTTATGGACATTCTTTTGTCCATTTCATGAATTTCTACAGGCCCATGGGTTCTAGTTTAAGAAGCCCTGGTAGCATATAATTATTAGTTAATAATAGTAGTATTAAGCTCTTATTATACATCAGATAACTTTATATAGAGGTAAACACACACACATGCATATATACACACACACACATACATACACATATAAATACATATATGCATGCCTGCATGCATGTGTATATGTATGTAAATTTTTTACTTAATCTTTAAGTATTATGTCTGTTCCCATTTTACAGTGAGGAGACTGAGGCTTAGAAAAGCTAAAGAAGCCAGAAAGTATTAGAACCTGGATTAGAACACAAGTGATCTGATTCAGAGCATAAGGTAGACCTTCCCCAGTTTAGATGTAATGCCATGATAAACTCCGTGGGAGAAAATAAAGGTTAAACAGGACATCTCCAGAGTGTCACCAAAGTCTACAAAGGACCAGGAATGTCACCTCTTGGTTTTTGAACTCCTCATGGAGAGGCAGTTAGAATAGTTTCGGGATATCTCCTCTTTCCAAGAACTGCCCTCGACCCTCTGACACACTGAGGGACAGAAACTCCAAGGGGTTTGACATCATTAATCCGTTGGGCTGGAACTAGTAGTTCTTGTGGGTTTATTATAAGCCTGTATTTAGATTATTTTCAATTTGAGAATGTCTATCGTCACATGGGCAGATGGGTACTGTCTGAATGTGAAACCTCAAAGGAATATTCAGACCAACAGGGTTGTCAACACACTTTGTAAGATGCTATTAGTGTGGGGTGTGTTCAATTATTTCTTGCTTTTCCCAAGAGAATAAACAGTGACCCCATTAGAAGTTGCTTAAGAATGTTCCTTTGACCATTTTTTCCTTTTTCTTTCTTTTTAAAAGAAAGAAGTCATTTTTATGTAGGCATGGGTCTTCCTAAGTTAGAACTAAGACTTTCAATGGATATATATACTTCTTAGTTTCTTTTTCATTCATGGGGCTTATCTAGCCATTTTATCTTATATTTAATTTCCTAAAGCATCTGCTTTGGTCCAATCCCCTGGCTGAACACTGAGAATAAAGAAGTGAATCAGATAAAGCCCCTGGCTTCAAGGAGCTTAAGGTCTAGTAGGAGAGCAAGATACTTAAACCGATCGGTGTGGTGTGTTGTGGTGTGTGGTATGGTATGCAAACAAAGGACAGAGTGGTCCGTTCATGTTGAAAAGGTTATGACGACCGACTACAAGAACAGACTGAAGAGAACCAGCTGAACAAAGTGTTTTCTGTAGAACAAAGATTCTCAAATTTCACTGGGTGTCATACGTCTCCAGAGGGCTTGTTGAAACACTTGGTTGGGCCCTAGCCCAAATTTCTACTTCAGTCTATCTGGGCCAGGTCCCCCAGTTTGCATTTTTAACAAGTCCTCAAAAAGTAGTGTTTCTGCCGGTCCAGGGGACACACTCCTAGCTCACTCTCCTAGACCTTCCAGTGCCAAGATAATATAGAAAGTCTTCCTTCTCAGTTTAAGGCTCTTATCCTCCTAATTGGAAAATATTTCATTCTACTCTCTCTCTCTCTCTTTTGCTCTCTGTTGTGATTTTCCTTATCAACATGTGTGTTTCATGCTCTCCTTTGAAATTTGAGCTCCGTGAATTCTGAAAGCTTTCCTTTCTTCTTCCCTTTTTTTTTCTTTTTCTTTCTTTTTTTTTTTTTTACGTATACCTGACTTTCACTTCTTACAGGTAGGAATAGCAGGATACCAGGAAAAATGATAGGCCACTTATATGAATTGTGAGTTGTATAAATTCTTAAGGACGTAGGTCTGCAGGTGTGCCTTTATGCAGAAGCCAACACTAAACAGCATTGTTTCTGACAAGGTTGCCTGGCTGGACATTTGGTCCAAGTTCAGATCAGTTCTTACATATCCTTAGGTCTTCTTAGATCCCATAGAACCTAAATTGTGCTCCAGGGGGAGTGAAGAGAGAGTGTCAGAGGCGACGGAGGCACCCCACACAGCCTGAAACAGCAACAGTGCTACAGTCTTGTCATAAACAGAGTCACGTTTCTGGCTCAATGCAATGGAAAATATGAATTCATGTCAGAAAACAAGACCAAATTCCTACATTAATGATTGTCTCTTTTTCTTTATTCTTTTGGTCCATTTTGCACAGGAAATAAGAACCTTGCGGACAGAAAGATCATCATTTGTCAATCCTTTTACGGCAATTTTCCCAGCGTTCTTTCAGCTCTAAATGCTTTTAGTATTTGTCAGGATCCTATAATAGCTTTAATGGGAGGGGAAACAACAGCAAGGACAATAACAACTATTTGCTGCGTAGGAATGAATTGAGTGGCTCTCTCCTTTCTGGACCACAGTGCAAACGGCGGCCGTGTCCATATGTGGGCTTCCACAGGCAGCTGTGCAGCTACTGTTTGCACTTAGACCTTAAGTTGTCTGTAATTTTTATGTGTGTAGGAATGATGCCAATTGAGAGAGAGAATGGACCAAAAAAATATTTAGCATCTCGGAGATGAGACAAGTCAATAAACAGCTTGATTACTAATTCATTCAGGAACAAAAGTAATGGCTTTCTAAACTGAAACGACCAAATCCAATAACTAACTGTTTGTCAGGGCAGTAATAATGGTATTTGTATCTCTTTTAATTGGCTTTAACCTTTCCCTTCATGTGTGCGGTATTAAAAATTTAAAGAGGAAAGTATTTAGAGGCATAGATTTACGGCACTGCGTGGATTACATGCTTTTAATGAGGTCAGGACAATAAAGCACCCGAGCAGAACCTGCTGCCCAGTGATGAATTACTCCCTTTTCCGACAGATAGACTGCAGCGGGTATGTGGGCTCACACGCACGCTCCCGGGCTGGTCTGTGCGGACCGAGGGACTCTCAGCCTTGCTCTGGAGCTAGCGTGGGGTGTCTCCAGTGACAAGGAGTGTGTCAAGAGATTTTCAAAATGCAGAGCCGCCGTGTAACACGTGAGAAAGCGGAAGTTGCCAGACAAAATGCTGTGTTCCCGTGTGACAATGACTGACATAGGTCTGTTTGTGTACAAGGAGATATGCGAGAAGGAAGGATGGAAGGAGCAAGAAGAGAGGCGGGAAGGAAAGGAGAGCAATAGAGATGATTCAAGGGAACACAAAGCGGCGTGCTAGAGACAACTTGCACTGTCTCGTAGAACTGATCGTTCAACATCCTTGCCCAATTCCACCATAACCTTAACCTGAAATTGTAGGTGGTGAGAGTATTTACTCCACAGAAATCAGAAAACGCTTCAAATCAGAGCTGCTTATTTCTGCAGAGCTGATTGTTAAGTTCGATCGGTGTTTCACTGGACACATAACAAACCATCCAGAGTAGTTCTAGCCAGAGAGTGGGTTTACTAGGAGGGGGAGGCAAAGCGTGAGGGTGGGGAGGAGGAAAAAGAAGACATCGTTCCTCTTTATACAGATCTTCCTTTGTAAAGTTCCTTAAGCACTTATTTATCCATTTCAAGATTGTGTTTTATTTTAAAATTTGCAAATATCATGAAAACTTTTTAAAAATAGAATCAATCACTCTTACCTTGTAAGTCAGGTGCAAAGCATTCATACATAAAAAGGAAAAACAATGAAAATGCTAGGATTGAGTGGTCAGAGGACTTTAGACTCAGCCGGAATAGTGTCTTTCCATGGTGACAACTTCAAAAGCAGAAACACATACAAAGTGTTAACTTGATCAGTCCCTAAGAGTAAAGCAGAAACACACACAGAGTGTTAACTTGATCAGTCCCTAAGAGTGGTGTGTTCGCAGTCAGAACCCATCCCCCAGCAGATCCTAGTCAAGAAAGTCACCGTGGTACCTCCAAGTCTCATCTCTTCCCATTGATCAATTGATGCAAATATTAATATGGTCTTTTACCTAATCAACAGCCTTGAGTTGGCAGTCCTGGCCTCATTAAAACCATGAAACACTACTACCGAAGAGAAAAGCACTCTCCTCTGGACAGCAGAGCTGCAGTCCCACTGAAAACAGTACCATCCACATGGGCAAACTGTCTAGCCCCAACTGAAGCAATGCTGATGCTTTTTTTTTGCTACTTTGGGCTGCTGAGTCTCTAGTCAGCCTCAGGAAGGGGCAGAGGGAAGAGACCTCCTGGTTCCCCGCTTCCTTTCCAAATTCCTGTGATGATGTCAGTTTTTCCATCTCTAGAACAGCCACCAAGTCCAGGTGTTATTTTTACTTCAGACCTGGTTACCTTTACATCCTAGGACTCTTACAGATGACAGGCCATTCCTAGAAGCCCATACCTGACTGTTTGTGAAAATCAGCGCTTAATTTTGTAAACCTCTCTTTGTTCATTTGCAAATATTTATGTGCTAGGCGAGGACCTTGCTTTGGTGGAGCTGACTCCCCAGGAAGTAGAGACAGGCATAAATAGGCAAACTAGCAGAACATCAGTGTAAGTCATGTTTGAAAGACCATGAAATAAGGGTGTGAGAGAGAGAGTAACGGCTACTTTAAACCCCCTACTCTAGAGGGGCTGGAGGGGAAATCGTTTCTGAGAGGGAAGCTTGAACTCTGATGTGAATGACAGCAAGAAGCCAGCCATGGGCAGATCTACAAAATGTATATGCTACGTACTTGTTTGTGGGGATATTTTTCTGCTCCCATTGAAAGTACACCCACTTTTAAGACACAAGTCCAAGAAGGACAGACTGTAGGTACTTTCTTTCTTTATTGATAATTGTTTTCAAAATAAACTCCTGCAGTGTTCATTGCTCCAAATACTTTTGAAAAAACATACAAAATCAGGATCACTTGTGTATGTGTGGCTGACTCTGTGTTCTTAACTATCCCAAAGATGTTCACCGGTCAAGGTAGCGGGTAGTAGCATCATTTCCCTGAAAGAAAGAAAAATATATGGCAGTCGTATGTTGAGATGTCATAACCTATGACATCTCACAGTTGTGCATGTCTATATGATTTCAACAAAAAGACTGTGCATTGGAGGGAAATGTTTGTATACTTCTGACCAAGATGTATCTGGGTTCAAATACCAGCACTGCCACTAACTCAGTATCACTCTGAGCATGGGACTGACCCTCTCTGAAGGCTCAAGTACCCTCCCCTGTCACATGGGGATAGAAAAATGCCCACTTCATGATGTGATGGTGAAAAATTAAATAAGATCATGTCTATGAAGTTCCTGGGTCAGAGTAGCTTAGAGCATCCTTGTAGAGAAGTTTCTGGCAATGCTGCTGAACTGCGTCTCAGCAAAGTGAGAATATCATTGCATGGGGACAGAAAGGGCTCATTCTTGTCTTCACTGCAGTCTTTCTGTTGGATGCAGAGCTACAATTTGGGTCTTAAAGTTGTAGTATGTTTTCTAGATTAAGCAAGAAAATTAAGAACACCACTGTCATTTTTTTCAACATGAGCCATAACAAATGGCTTGTCATTTTTTTCAACACGAGCCATAGACAAAAGAGGCATTATCAGGTGGCACCCAGCAAGAGAAAAACCCGTTCTTTTAATCCTTGGGTTATTTACGAGTCTTTTCCCGTACCCTTTCACCTTGTCTCTTGCTTCTTGTAGCCCTTTTTGGTTCTCCCAGAAGCACCAGAAATAAAGCTTGGAACCAACTGGTCAGAGTCCTTGAATTGCATCCTATGTGCAGTACAATTTATACAGCAAAGTGCATTGCCTCAGAATAGAATTGTAAGGACATGCATGAATGCTGACTATATTCCTAGGGGTAATGGAAGCTGCATCTGAATATAAAAATAAAAAAAATCAAAAACCTTGGAAGAAAAACAAACATGACAGAAGCAGCAAGATAATGTTTTTATGTTTTCACCTTTAATTGACTAAAAATATCAATACAACATATTCCTTGGACAGTCTCCTCGACCCCCCTCCCCTCTTTTTAATGGGAGCACAGAGGTGATTGGGAGGAAGAATATTCACTGAATTGATAAAGCAATGGTTTCCCCTGGGAAAGTGCAAGTAGAGGGCCAGAAACAGCTTTTTTTCTTTTGAACCCATTTGCATTGTTTGATTCTGTTTCACACCAGCCCGCGCTAGCTTTTAAAATTAAGACGCTACCTTTTTAAAAACTGAGGAGGGAGAGAGAAGAGTTACTTTCTCTCCAAGATAGCTGCGTTGTTTTTAAGTAAGTTTTATTAACAAGTAACAATTACTTTTTTATGATACATTTAAGATAGTGAATTATGAATGACTGAAAATCCCCTCCAGCCTAATTGAGAACCATTATGTCTGGTAATTGCTACTGATTTCTGCAAACAGTCATTTTTCTCTGGCCTATTAACATAATTTGAATTTTTAATTGCCCTTCATAATTGTCTATTGGAGTTAACAAACAGTCCCATTCACCAAAGGGTTTCAGACCAGGCCTGACCCCCTGCGAGCTTGCAGTGGAGACATCTAAGACCACTTGAGGACAGCATGAGGAGTTTGTGGACTCTCAAAATTGATGTGGGAGCCACTGTGACAAATGTGACATCTTTTGAAGGACCCACCCAGCTGTGGGTTGACACATTTTCAGATTTCTATATCACTGAGTTGGCCTACTCTGTTTTGAAGCTGCCTTACCACAAAAAAGGAAGAGTGTCACACTTTCAACAATTCCAACCAGGACTTTCATCACAGTGCCTTATTTGTTGCACTGTGATAAGTGTGAACATTCTAGTAAAACAGAACATATCCTATTGTGTCCATTTCCTATAGGATTTGTGGGTGGGTACAATTAACTCAGTGACATCAGAAAAGGCCACGATTCCTGGTAAAGATACATATGTATCTTTAATATATGTACAATTATACACACATACAAACACACACACAAACACACACATGCCACAAAGGTACCTTATGTTCACTTTTTTAAGTTTAAGTAAATTCAGAAAGGTAGAGAAAAATATAAAGAAGAAAATGAGCAATGATCCTACTAATATACAGTATTTTTTGTGTAAGTACATAGATATGTATAATAGTGTTTATATTTGCTCACATGGCTTAGTATTCTTCTAAAATCCTATTTTATAGACTATGTGTGATGGAACATACGGATTCACCATTGGCTACTTAGGTACACCGCTCCTGTTAGATACAGAATTTCTTAGTTTTTACCACTACAGAGAAAGGGATAGAGGGAGCCGCCGCACCTGTTTCTTGTCCCTCTCTGATAATGACCTCAGGAGAATGTCCTGGAAGTTGAATAATTCAAGGTTGTGAACACACTGTTGAATCACTCTCCAAAAAATTTGTATTTCTCTATATACTCTCCTTTCACTCTATGAGAATGCTGAATTTCCCAGACACTTCCCAGCATTAGATATTACATTTACTAAACTCTGGGTCCAGTTGTTAATTTAAAAATACACATCCCATAATTTTTTTAAAAGTTGCATTTGTTTGATCACTAGTGAGGTCAAACCTCATTTCATCTCATTACAATTAGCTGCATGGGTGTGCATCTGAGCAGTCCATGTCCACCTCCGCCTTGCCCATTTTCCTATTGAGGTATGTATTTATATCTTACAGACACAGTCAAGATTTTACATCCTTGATGCAGTTTTCAGTCTGCCTCCAAGCCACCAGGTAGTCAGTGCCTAAATGCCATGGCCTATAGAACAGAGTACACAGCTAGTTTTCATGGTATGTGAAGTGGGCATTATTTCTGCCCATCATCACCTTTTTCTGCATTTGTAGTCGGGAGAAAGGGTGCAATCATCTTTCATGAAACCGTAGCAACATGAACCATAACAGGAAGCCATAAATAAAACTGCCCCAGGGAGCTCTGTAGCTATCTTCCATCTTCCAGGGCCCCTGGGTTCCTGTCTTGGTTTCTCTTGAAATGTCCCCATGAAGCCCTTTGAAACCTGCAACCGCACAGTATTGAGGCAAGTAGAAAATGCGCATCAGAAATAAGGATGTGAGCCACTAGTCTGAAATCCTAAATCAAAAGCAGTTGTCTCCGCACAAGAATGTAGTGTCCAACATGAAGCAGTATCTAATCAATATACGGATGAGAACTCTGAAGCTTAATGACACAAGAGAAGCTGCAGAGATGCTTGGCAATTCTAACGTGAGGATCTGATTACCAGACTCAAGTCTGTTTCCAGAATTGGGAACTCCAGGGTCCATTTAAGTACCTTTAAACAAAGTTTCCAGCTGAGATATTTATGGGATGCACTATGGGCAGCCGACTTGCTGGTGGGAGAAGAAGTCCAAAGCTAGACATTTGTCCTTGCTTAAAAACTGTCAGTGCTATTTGTATGAATGCGTTCAAAGTGGCCATGATTCTTCATAGCTTTTTGGATGAGTTCAATGGGGACATCCAGGAAAGGCACTAAACTAATTCCTACATGGAAGCTTCCCATGTTCGATGTCTGCTTGTGACTCTGAGGGAGACATTTATTGTAAAAATAGCAATAGCTAGTTATCATTCCTGACACATCCCATGCTTTCAAATTGAAACTAACCACCTTATTACTCTTCTTTCTGCTCCCAGAAGGAAGTCCAGGGATGGCACATTTTTCTGTGCTTCCCATCTCTGCCCTATTCCTTGCATACTTTGTTTCAAACTCAGTTTTCTCAGAGGAGGAACTGGAAAAACTTGCTTTCTTCATCACGTAAAGAACATTGTAGAAATTAAGGTAGCATGAACCGGGGTTTCAACCATGAACTTGGGCTCTGTTTTTTAGAGCTTAAATAACACACAAAGGTTTTTTGGAGACAGTGTGGTTTCCTTTGAGGAACTCTGTAGGCATCTGATGGCTGAGGGGCTCCAGATCGGGAGTCAGAAACTGGTTTGAATTCTGGGTTTGCCACTTTCTGGCTTCAAGAAGTTGTTGCGAGTGTAGGGAGATAGGGTTGTTGTCAGAATTAAGTGAAATGGCATGCCTATACAGTATGCACTCAACTGTTTCTAAAGGCTGTCATTATTAATAAAAGTTGACAAAAATTATTTTATCCAGCATTCAAGACATCTGTGGATCAAGTGTTTACGTTTTCCTCACTTAGGCGTCAACATCTATGTTCCCAGCTGATTCCTGCAGGCCCGGTCCTGCTTCTGTGTAGCAACTGAATGGGAGAATATGGAATGACTTAAAAGATGCCAGACGAATCTTTGCCCTGAAGCCAACTGTTTATTCAGCTCATTCAACTAACAAATAATTTCACTGGTGATTTATTGTTTTTTCTCAGTGAAATTTTCCTTCATACATCCATAATTAAAAAGGGTGCAGAGCAGTAAATCGGTGAACCTGTCATATAACATTTGTTAGCATCGAAAACCAAGGCATCATAGCTTTTAGGAGAGAAAAATGTAGAGGTTAGGTAGAACCTGAGATGCAGATGTGTTTTAACAGGATTTTATTTTGGAAATGAAAGACTGCGTGTGTGCCTACTCACATGCGAGCATGCGTATGTTTAAAGAATTGAAAGCAAAATATAAACTAAATGTAATACTATGTCCTCCATTACGATGGCCTAATTTTAACGAGCACATGCCGTGTTTCTAGTTTCTTTTAGAAAAAGAATACTCTTTTTTTTTTTTTTTCTTAACGATGGGAAAACTTCCCAAGGACGGGAAAGAAACTGAAGTACCTACGTAATTCACAAGATGTCCTTATTTAAGGCACACCCAGCACACGCCTTGCTCCAAAGCAAGTGTAAAAGGAACAATAGTTAAGCATTTGAATGTCAAGCTGACTCTAGGGAAAGAAAAGTGTAACTTTGCCTGGGAGCTCAGAGCAGAAGAGCTGGGACCCTCAGTTTTATGCTAAACTTAAGACACAGATTTGGAATTCTGTAGAGCGTGATGCATGGATCTCATAATAATACTTTAAAACTTATGAGAGAGAAAGGACAGCAGGCGTTAAAGATGAGTGTTTTCTGCCCAACAGGTTCCACTATACCTGAAGGATTCTACACACATAAAAAATGAACTTGATACAAACTGTTTCATTGATCCTAGAGCACCCTACTTCTTCCGGCCTCCTTCCTCTCCCCACCCCCATGCTAACTGAGAACCCAACCCCATAAATCAGCAAACAATCTAGAAGCCTCATTAAGCCTCCAAGCAGTGCCTAGTCTCACAAGAGAATAGCATTTTGAAGGAGACAGAGAGTAGCAACAGATATAATCACGAGGAAGATAAACACCAGAATAAAAGAAACATCAATAAAATATACCATGCACCATTAAGGACCACCTCCAGATAAGATGCTCAGCATCGCAGTAAAAATCACAAGTGAATTAATGTCAAAAAAAAAGAATGTTTGGTCTATCAGGCTGTGTCAGACTCTGTTGAAAATCATGTCCGCCTAGGGAACTGTCAAGCTTTCCCAACCTCCATTTGAGGGGTAATTGTGCCAGTGACTCTGAATGCTGAGAGAGACCTTGCCACATCACTTTTCATTGCACAAAACACCCAATTTGTTGGAGCAACTGTGTGTCACCCAGTCGGGCTGGTCATTCATTCCAAGAACCAGTTCACTTTTATTTAAAATTGTCACCCTCACTTTTGTAATATTTTACTTTGGTAGATTTTAAATTACAGAAATAGTGGAAAGAACACGTGTACATCCCAACCATGCTCACCCGTTGTGTGTGTTTGCCCCATTTGTCATTTGCTTTATCATTCTGTCCCCCACTTCTCTCTGCCTTGCTCAGTAATATTCCCTTTCTCTGCCTCTCTCTCACCAGCCCCCCACACACTAATTTTCCCAGAAACAGTTAAGAGTAAGTTGCCTCCACATCAAGCTCACTTACCCCTGAGTACTTCAGTGTGTGTTTCCTAAGAACAAAAACATTCTCTTCCATAACCACGGTCCAGGTGCCAAAGCATAAAGTTAGCACTGATACATGATCTAATCCTCAGTCCATATGTAAATATCATCCATTGCCCCGAATGGGCTGGTGTCCGCTCTTGCTTCCCTGGGCTGGAGATCATTTCAGGATCACACGTAGCATTGTGTTTCATGTCTTTTCTGTCTCCTTTAACCTGAAGGAATTCCTTTGCCTTTGTCTTTTTTGGTGGTGACATTTTAAAACTTTTTAGTTGTCAAACGTGTGTGTGTGTGTGTGTGTGTGTGTGTACATACATCTTATATATAATAGTAGGCACTTGAAAAGCATTATATAGATATATATATATATAGAGAGAGATGTCCGTATCAGTCCAGTGAATTTCCAGACAGATCACACTCATGTTACCAGCTCCAAAGTGAGAAACGGAACATAAACCCAGCACCCAACGGCTTTCCTCAGCAGTTAACTTTGCAGGGCTTGCTGTATAGCAAAAAGAAATGTAGAAACGCGAATTCTTTCTTTCTGACCAAATTCAACTCTTTCATCCCAGAATCTCTCTCACAGGTCTCTGAGTGCTACCGCTCAGTGGCAACCCAGACATCTTGGCCTTTCAGACCAAGAAGGAGGCATTGCTGTCTCCCATGGCTTACATGAGGCCAAGTGTTTGGCGTAATGAACGGTAGACAGGGGGAGGGTATTGTTTACATCCTCAGATCAGAACTTCTTAAACTGTGTGTGGTGAAGGAGGCTTTTATTCTCCAATTTTTAAGGGACTCTTTAAATATGGTCTTTCTGCACAGGACCTGTGTGCACCTTGTACTGTATGTGACTTCCCAAGGGCGAGGTTGACCTCACCCAAAATGGTGACTCATTCCTACTAATCAGGTGCTTGATTGTGGCAATGTTAGGTTGTTTCTAATCAAAGTTTCTAACCATTTTCTTACAACCCCTGTATTTCTCCCCTTGGACGCTGGTTGGTTGGGGCTCATGGGCTACACGTGGAGCAGCCCTGGACTAGGGCAGGTAACGCCAGTCAGTCAGAGTTGAGCTGCTTTATATCCTCAAAGAGCATTCCCAAGTTCTCTGCCTGCTTTAGACCACCATCCAGTGGCCCTGCACAGTGCTGATCTCAGTTTGTAATAACGCTTTTATTTTTGAGATGACTTCATTAGTGTCTAACACCCTCCCCTGACTCTGAACTTCATGAAACAGAGAGTTCTTCAGTTTTGCCCACCATTGAATCTTCCACAGTGCCTGATGTGTAATAGACACTCAAGAAAAGACAGACAGATGGAAGAGTGACTTCATCAATAGTGTCTTGAGAATAACGATGAAACAAAATAGGACCACGAGCTAACACGGGATCTGTTAACCCCATTAGTACTGCATTTGGCATAAAAGGAAGGGATCGTTCTTGCTCTGAGAATATAAGAATATTTTGTTTGGATTTTTTATTTTAGGTTTAAATGGGAGAAATCACACTATTGAAAACACTGAGCTGCGCCTTATATATAATAGTAGACACTTAAAAAGCATTCATTTCTAATTAATCATTTTGAGAGCATAGCACTACTTTAGCTGTTAAGCTGCATGTTACTATTTTCAGGAAGTTCTATATTTGTCTAACTGTATTTCTTTCTTCCTTTCTTTGAGAGTCAAATTTAGCCAGGCCTCATTTCAATGTTTATTCTTAACATATGCAGGGGTGGGGTTGCAAAGTTATATTTTACTAAGCAACCAGAGCTGGATTTATTCAGAAAAAAAGAGAGAGAGATTATAGATGGTTTGCAGGAGAAATGAGGTTTTGAAAACAAAACCTATGAGCAGATTATTTTCAAGAACTTCAGTAGGCTTGCTGCTTCTTCCACACATAGAGTGATGATAATAAAGGTTTAAGTTTGATTCATTGGGAACTATTCCCAAAATGTCTTAAGACTTTCTCAACTGTAGGACCCTAATCACCAGGGCAAACACTTGAAATTACTTGCTTTGTGTTTCCAAGTTCTGATGATGGGGGGTATATGGTCTGTGCTGTGGGGCTCTGCCTCGGATCAGGGCATACTGGTGTCAGTAGGACCCTTAGGAATGTCTTTCATGGTAAGACATCTCTGCTGGCTGAGTGAATCTTGAATAGTGCAGATAGGAATCTGAAATACACATGTCCTCACCCCTCTCAACATTGTTTTCTCAGTCTCCAGGTGGCTTTTGTTAGGGCTTATAACTCCAGGGTGGCATTTTAGGAGAACCAGTGGGGAAAGAAAAGGTAGTGTAAATGTAAAAGATATAGCTCATTCTGTCTTTGTTGGTGTGAAAAAAGCTCAACAGTGTTTTATTTAAACAAGGTCGGCTTCGACCTTGATTGACTTGCAGTAAATTGCCTGGTACTAGAGGCAAAAGGAAGTGGAGAGAAAAATGGCAATCAGCACCAAATGTTTCACATATTGATTGACAAGCACCAGAGATGTGCTAGAGTGAGATAAATTGGCCAGCAGGGCCCATCTTGACAGCTCCTGAGATGGGAAAATTATTCTTGTTAATTTGCTGCGGGAACCTTGTCATTTACGGAATGCACATGTGAGTGTCTCCTAATTGTGTAAACAAAGTTCAGATTCCTAGGCAGCCTTGTTCTGTTATGGGATTTGGTAATTTGGGGCTATGCATCACCAGAATGCATTCGTAAATGGCTCTCAAACTTTGGGAGGACACCAGCTTTAAACAGGCATTTGCAGCTGAGATACAGGAAATTTCTTGCCAGACTTTTCCTACTTAACAGTCGGTTTCAGGCACACTCGAGTCAGTGAGCTCTCCTTCTACCAATATTTCATGGTTCCCTCCTGGCATAATGGCTCTAATTGGCTTTATCTTGCTTCCACTTGAGTTTGGAGTTTTCAACTATGTAAAAGATAATGTTTTAGAGATTGGAGGGTGTCCAAAAAAACCTTCTCATACTTTTCTTATCTTTACTCTTCAGTATCTCCACCTTTCACTGTTACTTTCCTACTCACTTCTCTAACCTCTTCCTCCTCTTCCTCTACTCCTGCCATGCTGAATTCATGAACGTCTGTCGTTTCTAGCCAACTCCGCATACCTCTTCCTGTAAAATGGACTGTATTTTATACCACATATTGCAAGACTGCCAGAGACATCCATCTAGAAGTCGACTTTCAGGTTTGTTTGCCCTTTTTTTTTTTTTTTTTTTGCAAATTGGGTAAAAAAAAAGCAAACAAAACAAAACAAAGAACTTTTTACTTTAAGAATATACCCTAAACAATTGAAATAGGGGTTTCTTAGTTTCTATTTTTTCAAGTAGAAACACACCCCTTCATTACTTTCCCTTTCTTCTTTACCTCCATTTCTCTCTCTCTCTTTCTCTCTCTCTCTCCCTGAATTTTTCAGAGCATGTCTCAGTTCTGAATTGGGCAGGAATGATACTTACTTTCATATAAAGGGACCAAGTGGAAAAGAACTCTAACATCAAAGGCCTGTTCTTAATCACCCTCATTAATGTCACAGCTCAGAATAATGTATCACTTTCCCACTGTCTAAGAGGAAGAGCCAGACTCAAACATATTCACACTTTCCACATTCCTCTGTGCAGACTGCTTTAGTATGAAGTTGTTCTGGTCTTCGTCAGGTTGCAGAGGTTGGGAGCAGCCTGGAATGTGGAATAAGATAAGGGGTTGCTGGGACCTGAAATGACCTGGGGAATGTAGACCCTGTGGAAGGCATCCAATATTATCCTTACAGACAGGTGGACCCTGTTCTGCAGAGTTTGTGATTTCCAATCTAAATTTACTTCAGACATTTCCAAGACCACATCCTCTCATTTCTTAATTTTTTAAAAAGATTTTATTTATGTGGGAGAGAGAGAACACGCGCATGAGCACAAGGCAGGGAGATGAGGGCAGAGGCAGACAGACAAGCAGACTCCTCCCTGAGCCCCATGCGGGGCTCCTTTCCAGGACCCTGAGATGATGACCTGAGCTGAAGCCAGATGCTTAACCAGCTTTAACCACCTGAGCTGCCGGCATGTGCCCTCCACCTCCTCGCCCACTCATTTCTCATTTTTATCTTCAAAAGAGTCAGGGGAGGTAAGTACATAGAATTCTATTTTCCCTACTTCTCACTGGAAACACAATCATCAAAAACTGCACTCGGTTGGTAGCTAGAGTCAGGGGAGGGCCCCAGCCACTAATTCGAGCTGCTCTTCCCATGGCCATGCCTGTGTATTACTTTACACCGACTCAGCATCATGCAAGACCTCCTTCTGGACTCCTTCTTCCAGGCCCCCAGCTTTGAGCGAAGTCGATTTGAAAAGTGTCTCCGCATTCCATTTGTCAACAACCCCTCCTTCCCTAGGGAATGTTCACTGTCCCTCTTCTGCGTTCCCCTGCTACCTTAAGCCCATCCCTTCGAGAGCAGGGACCCCATGGAAAATGGAGCCGCCCGTTTCCCTTTGTGTGTCCGTCACCAAAGGGTGAATTCCTGGTGAATTCCGAGCGGGTTCCCGTGGGGTCCCTCCTTTCTAGCCCAGCCCTGCTGGCAGTCAGCCCTCAGGGGAGGCGTGCAAACGGAGGCAAATGGTAGGGTAGACAGGTAGAGCACTCCTGCTCTCAACTTCTTTCTTCATCGGCTTGTTTCGTCGGTGCCTGACCGGCGAATCATTTGATTTAAAAATGCTCCTGAGTCAGAAGAGAGGGAAAGGGAGCCTCTAGCCTGTCAGCAGGGCTTAGATCATTAGAAAATCTTCACCCCTCAGTAGCCTGACAGTGCTGGGGAGTCTTTTTTAGACTGCTCAGGTGTTGTTTACAAGGTGCCAAGAATCTTTTAAGTTGTTGAGAACAGATGAATCCATGGAGAAAAATGCTACAAATAACATTGAAAATTTAAATGGTAGGATATTTTGGGTTTCTTGGATGAACAAATTAATAGCCTGGGACGCGCTTAAGAACCACATCCCCAAGCCTAAGGTTTCACCAGGGACTTATTTATTGGGGGAGAAAGCCTCTTTGTGTTGTCCCTAAATGGCTCTCTTGCTCTACATAAATGAACTTGGTCTCTCCCCATCTGCCTCCAGTGGATCACATTCCCAATCCTGTTATCTTAAGGACAGTAGGGCCCTGGTACCAGAGAATCTTGCTTTTGTACTAGAACACAGAAGCCATTTATCCTATTTTATCCACACACAGATTTTCTCCTTTCCATCCCCTTTTTGGGCCACCTAATAACTGTTTGAATGCTTCCACCCACAGTGAACTTACTCCCATGCAAGAAAGCCCATCCCACTTGTCCACTAGTCAGATCATTAGACAGTATGTCCTTCTATTTAGTCAGATGCTTTCTCTTATCTCTTCTATTCCTTGGCTCCTAGTCTCACCTCTGCAAATAAAATAAATGCCAAAATCCTCCTGTAGGATCGGACTAATCTGTCCCTGTGCACACCAGACCCTCCGTGTGCATCTCCGGTTCTCCTAGCGAAGCGTCTTAGTTTTCTTCGGATCTTCACCTGATTCACATTTACCCGCCCCCACCCAACACCATCCTGCCAATTTTCTTAGGAATATCTTCCCCTTTACAGATGTCCATCTTGAAAGGTTATTGCCTCTATGAGTATGTTCTGACTATCTTACAGCAGGACTTGCAGTCTGGTTCGTCTTGATCAGAACCTTGACTTCTATTAGTGATTTGTTTGAGCCAAACACATCAATCAGTGTGTCATACCATAGCTTCTGATAGAAAACCCCAAAGCCTTTTTCATATGTGCTTCTGTAGAATCCTATTTTCCTAGCTAGTACCTGTATAGGTTTTTCTTCTCTTATCCTAAATGCAGAACTTCACATTTACCCTCTTAGATTTCAGTTGAGATGCTTCAGATGTGTTTGGATCTTCATTTACTCTCTTGTTGGAAATAGAAGCATTTAATTCTAGCACTATGTTCTCTACAAATATGTTAAGACTATTATTTGTATCCTTACTCAATTTTTCACTGAGAATGTCCACCAGTGGAACTTGTAGATATTACTGGGAACATGCAGAAGATAGATGGGTCACAACAGGTGATTGAATAGGTCATGAGTGCTGGATCGATCACAAAAGTTGCTCCAAAGTGTTAAAGGGCAAGTGTGTAATAATCAAACCACCACAGATTTTACTCTTGGATTGAAAATTCAGGTGTCTATAAAAACCAGTTAGATCATGTGAATGAATGAAATAGCCAGGGATCAGAAGAGGGAATGGTGAAGACTGTGGTAAATTGGAGAGTATATATTTAATAAAGGTCATTAAAATGCAATTAAAAGGAAAACAAAATCCCACTACTTTGGTCAAAATATATATGTCTGTTTGCCAGATGAAACCAGTGGGTTGCCATTGGACAGGCTCGGCTCTAGAGAGCAGCATTAGAACCTGAGAATAGGGGGCACCTGGCTGGCTCAAATTGTTAAGTGTCTGCCTTCGGCTCAGGTCATGATCTCCAGGTACTGGGATCGAGCCTTATATCAGGCACCCAGCTCAGCAGGAAGTCTGCTTCTCCCTCTGCCTCTCCCCCTGCTTGTGCTCTCTCTGCCTCTCTCTCTCTCAAATGAATCAATAAAATCTTTAAAAAAAAAAAAAAGAAAAAAAAGAACCAGGGAATGGATTTGTAAATTTCTCCCATATGACAGAAATCCCCAGGCTCTTAAAGATTCCATGGATTCTCACTCCTGAATAGCATCTAGGCATGTTTCCTCCTTGGGTAGTTGATTCACTAACTGGTGATTTTTTTGCCAGAACTGGCAGTTGATGGAGTTATTTCTGTTTATTGTTGATCTGATGGCTCTCAGATAACTAAGTTTCCTGTTTAAAGAATTTGGGAGCAGGCTAGACATTTGTCCCACTTTTACTTTATTCCCAGCACTCTGCTGTGGGTGGTTTTGATACTGGATAAGATGAACCACTTCAAGCAGACCTTCCTTAAAACCATGTTGCTTATGTGTCCATTTCCTATTACTAGTCTAACAAATTACCACCAATTTAGTGACTTAAGACAACTGAGATTTATTATCTTGTATTTCTGGAGGTGACAAATCCAAAAGCAGTTTGAGTGGACTAAAATCAAGGTATCAGCGGGTCAGCATTCCTCCTGGAGGCTCTAGGTAGGAATCTGTTTCCTTGCCTTTTCCACTTGTAGAGGCCCCTTCTTTACATTTTTTGACCTTTCTTTCTGTGGTCACATCTCCTCCTTGAACTCTGTCCCTCCTGTCTCCCTCTTGTCTCCCCAATTCAAGATCCTTAACTATATCTGCAAAGTCCCTTTTACCATGCAAGATGACATATTCACAGGCCCCATGAATTAGGGTATGGATGACTTGTACCCATCACGTATGTTTGTAATTGAATTATAATGATGGCCACGAGGTCAGCTAGAGGGAGGAAGCACTCTGCTTTTTAACATTCATTCTCACCAACTATGGGAGCTATAGGCAGGAGAGTTTCATTGAGGAGGAGGATTTCACTTGGATTTAGATGACTGTCACAATCTGTGTTGTGAAGACTTCTCTCCTGAGATGAAAATTTAAAACAAAGTTGTTTCCTCCTCCCACACTTAATCCAGCAACAATGTAGCCCAACTTCTGAAAGTAAGCAAAACTATAAATAAGATTCAGGAAAAGACTTGTAGTTTATATCCTAGGGGCTACTCGGGAGGATGGAGGCCATAAAGGTAAGGCTTAGTGAGACTTGAGGCAGAACTTATCTCCAAAGCACCTGGGACCTGGGCTATGAAGAGAAAGCAAGAAACCCAGATCTTCAACCAGTCATCAAGGGCTGACTTCAGGTATCACTACCCCTCCACCCCCCACCTCCCCCCCACCTCCCCACCCCCGCCCAGTTAGCTTGCAGGGAATTAATAGTAGGTCTGTAATGCTGGATTCGGAGATTGGTGTGACATAGATGAGGTTTGGCATTAAAAATGCTAAGTAATTACAACTCTGAATTTTCTCGTGTTCATTCACAAATGTGTGTGATCTTTCCCACCTAGTACTATCACTGTTAGAGTGCATGAATCTCTAATTGTTATCCTAGTCCCAGGAGATAAATTTTTCCATGGAACCCAGCAGCAAAGAGCAAAACCTTGAAACCTACTTATGAAGACATGTGTCAGCCTTTGTGTGGAGATCTCCATTTCACAGCTTAGAAATTCTGTTGTTTGCAGTAAGTGGAAGCTTCACGAGGGTGGAGGTTGTTGATCAGTGGGAAGATCTACTGAAAGTGGAGGGCAGTGGTGGATAAAGTCTGTGAGAGACCCAAGTTTATCTTAGTTCTCTGACCCATGATTCCGAGACCTGGTATGAAGTTCTTTGTCTTAGATGAGACGATACTTGCTTAATGCTTGTGTGTATAGTCATTGATTTTAAAAAGGGTGGTGTACATATATATACACCCAGATTTGTCCTAGTCACTGATGATATCGAACAAAGAACTCATAATGCCAAATACTACAGAAATATTTGGTAAGGTGAGAAAACCTATCATCTGTTTCCCTTCTGGATGTTTTATCATCTACTTGTTTTAGGGTATAAAAAGTTCCTCCTGCAAGTCTTCTGATTTTGGTCTTGGATATAATACTAGAGCTCAAGGGTAGAATTTTGATTGCAAATAATAAAAATGTTCTAGGACTTGAGCTTTGTAGTGGACACTTCTGTTTTTTGTGGGAAGCAGCAGCAGCAGGGGGAAAAAAAAAGTCTTCTAGTCAAGACTTGATTGGGTGTTTTTGTTGGGGACAAGAGGGGATTCCTGCAGCTCACATGCTTGGGAGGGAAGGTGGGTTGGAAAAGAAGGAAATAGAACTGCCGTGTTTCTTCCTTGTCTCTTCATTTCTTTCCTACAAGAACTAATAGAGATCAAAGTGTTACTATCTCTTTTGGAAATGTCTCTGACTGTTAGGGTTAAATTCGTTGATACTTTCTTAATTGAATTTATGATCTTTTTTTTAAATGGAGAGGATGGTAATGTTAGCTGTTTATTGCCTAATATTAATTGTGTGACACACAGAATTTTGCCCACTCCATAATTCCCATCCCCCCATTACTGTATCTTTGATACCCTTAATGGAGAGCCAGCAGCTAGGGATGTTTGAAATAATATTTAAATTGCTTGAGAAAAACTTCTAATTAAGCTATTGGGAAATAGATAGATAGATAGATCTATCAATCTGTGTTAAAAATGTGGGTAGTCGATGTGCTTTTCAATTTTTGTAGGGTTTAGCAAGTTTAAACCATTCAAGTCAAAGGCAGAACTAATAAGAGCATAGTTGAACTTAATATATTATGTCAAGATTTACAGTAACAAATTATTGTTTTTCAGCTATGGAGATATCATTAAGCATATGCCAAGCAATCAGCACATGACTGTAATAGGTTCATGAAGGAAAGGCTTTTTCTAATCGTATTCAGTGGTGTTTTTCCCAAGACAGCAACAGCTTTTATAAAATGATGGTTATATCTCCTCATTATAGAATCTAATCTCCCCAAAAGACATTCAGCAGCTGCAAAACGCTAGCATCTTTTAGTTGTAAATTGTTTTTTTATTATTTATCCCTATTTAACTAAAGAAGAAATGGCCATCAGATGATTTAACAAGACGAGAATTTAGCGGTTTTAACATTTGACAGCACCCAATTGTTAGCCCATGCATTGATCTCTTTACATCTGGGCTTAATGGTAATTGGTGTTTCTTTGCTTTCATGCCTCTACTGTATAAGCTGAGTATGAGTCTGATTAGAAAGCAAATGTGCACGATCGGCTCTTTTACATTTCTCCTTAGCATGGAATTCCAAGTCTCGGGTCCTCCTCGTAGCATTTTAGAACCTGCAGGATCAGATGAAAAGGAGCCCATGTGCCCAGCCTGTAAGTCCTGTTTTCCTAGCAGGTGTCATGATGAACTGGATTTGTTACCCACAAAGTGATAGAGGAGAGTGGGCAGGATAGAAACCTCCGTTTGAGTGATGGACATTATGATTTACTGGTGCACTTCCCGGGGCAAATGATGCCCCACAGCGGGAGCCCTTGGGGAAGCCATCATGCTCTGTTTGAGGCTGTTCCGAGGAATTTAAAAATAAAATGGCATTAATGAGTTTTCGCATCACTCCATTGGTAGAACTCTCAGGGGACAGCCGACCAATTTAAATAAATAAGGTTCCATAAGCCTATGGGAGATTACAGGGCTAAGACATTCATTTTAATCAAGGCTCCATTTGAGAAGAGGAAATTTCACTCATAACATAGTTTTAAGTTGAGGGTTCCAACGTGATTTTGCAGTGATATTTCCTTTGTTAGTGTTGTAAGGAAAACATTTGCCTGCCTTTACAGGATTTGGCATATTTTCCTGGAAAGGTCTGAAGGGGTTTCTCCACCATTAATACTGCACTCCAATCTAGAATGGTGGGTCACTCAAAACCAATTAAACAACTGTTTCATTCCGTAGACTGTCACAATTTGCTTCCCACTTACTCTGTGCAGATTGCAATTGTATATTTGTGGCCAATTTCTATCCAAGTTTTAGTTTTTCAACTTTGTAGATAGAAATTCATCTTCTAGTTCTGTAATAAAATGATTCAACTGTAGTAAAATTCAAATAAGACCAAAAAAAAAAAAAAAAAAAAAAAAGACAACCTTCCAGAGCTTTTCACAAATAGCCGCTTCCCTATCATGATAAGTGGGAACTTTGGACTGTGGTGAATCTACATTTCTACTTAATAATTGTACCCTTAATGCTGTTTACCATTTCATTTGTATTATTTATATATCAACCAAAGGGTATGAACACTAAAAAATAATTTCACATCACCTATCTTCCATTTCTTTTTATTTTAAAAGCCCCGAAGTTATAGTTCTCCTATAAATAATAATAAAAAGGCGCTCTATGAATATTTCAGCAGAGATCCCCATCTACTCACACACACGCACAAATACATATTCTCTAATATATACACGCACCCCTCCCTACAAATTAACTGTGCCTGAGGCTTGCAAGAAAATCAGGTCAAGCTAAAGGAGAAATCGGAGAACAGGACCAAAATTAATTTACTACTCTGTACCACATGTGAATATGAGTTTGCAGGGGAAAATGGCTTATTTTCTGGACCATTCCTATCCCTGAATACATTGAGAAATTTTAACTCTGAGTATGTCTCACATTGTCTTACCCAAACAACGATAAAAGTTCAACTCTCTCCGCTTTGATTTTATTAGGTTTCCTTAAGTCAGATAAAAGATGGGTGTCAGCTTTATCAGTTCTTTCTGTTCCAGATTATCTAGAAGCCCTTTTTTACCTTCTTCTTCCTGGGGGATATTTTTTGGTAAAGTTGTGAATGAAATCATGATTTGCCTATCTATCTAGGAAGGGTCTTTTAGGCAACAGTTAGCATCACTCGCCAACATTTATCATAGTTTTTTATCCAGTTTTCTCTTTCATCTCATACCATGTGCTAAAACAAGTGCATAGCCTAAATGCGGTAGAACTCATGCCTATGTCACCATGTTTATTCAGGGCCTAAACTGAGTTATTATTGACTTCTCTCTTGCTGTCACACCCTCCTTAGTCCATCAGGAACACATGATAGCTCGGCCTTCAAAATGTATCCAGGTTCTGATCTTTTTCACCTTCGTTGCTACCACTCCCTCTCCAGTCCCAGCCCCAATAATCTTAGACGTGGATTATTGCAGTCACCTTCTAATGGGTCTCCCTTACCTTCCTTGGGCTCTAACAATACAGCCCAAGGAAGCAGCTCAAGTGATTGCATTATACCAAACATCAGACATGTCACTCCTTCCCAAAAACCCTGTAGCAGCCTTCCATCTCACTCAGAGTGGAAGCCAAAGTCCTCACAGTGACCCCTAAGATCTCCCTTTCCCCCATCTCTCATCGCAGTGCAGGCTCTCTGACTGGCTTGTATTCCTGAAATTCCTAAAATGCATCAGACATGCTGTTAGCCCACAGCCTGTGTTCATGCTATTCCTTGTGTCTACAATGTGCTTCCCCGCAGATACCAGCATAGCTCCGTCTCTTGCTTCCTTCGGGTCCCTGTTCAAATTTTGCCTTGCTAGGAAGGTCTCTCCTGATGACATGGCATTGAGTAGCATGCACCTCTCGAACCCCACCCTACCAGTCCCTATTCTCCTCACCTTTTTCTCTTTTCCCCTATGGCCCATGTATGCTTGCATACTTACATGTATATGTTTGGATATGTGTCTTTAAATACATTTATTAGTTGTTAGTTTTTGCCATTTTTTTAAATTGGTTTTCCTCTCCTCCCCACCAGAATATAAGCCCCATGAAGGCAAAGATTCTGATTTTTCACTTCATAGTCCCAGCCCTAGAACAGTCCCCTGTATTAGACACTCAAAGATTATGTGTTCAGTAAATGGAAGAAGGGAGGGAGGAAGAGAGGGGAGAAGGCAGGGTTTAAGAATCTCTTTTTATGATGGTTAAGGTATGAACTCGCATGAGATTTCCCCACTAGTCCTTTTAGCTTCCACATAATCACCTATTTCAACTTCTCTTATTCTGGACTGAAACTATTTTAGTTTAAGTGTACATATGCCAACTCTGTGCTTAAACAAATGTGACTCGTTTACTGGATCATAGAGAAAACTAGATGGGAAGAAGAAGCCCGCCATTTTACTTTTTGCCTGGACCTTGAGCAGTCACTCCATCCTACACCCACTCTGCCAAATGAGCAGAGCAAATACACCCTTACCTCCCAGGTGAACATTAATTACTGTTTGGACCATGCTTTGAGATCCACAGATGAAAGCAGCCATAAAAGTAAAAAGTATTATTACATTGCAAATGGTTATAGGCTTTCATTTAGTCCTGGAAACTGATCAAGCAGGAATGTTGAAACATGAGACTAAGGTTGGCCAAATATTACACTTGTTATAATTAATTTGAGCTTAAGCTTCAACACAGTGACATGTTTCCTTTAAATAAAGTTAACTCCTCTAAGGAGGCATGAATCTATATGGATCTCACTTTTCAGCTGGGAGCTAAAATTTTTCAGATATGCAGAAGGCAGGAAGACAAATGTGTTTCCAACTTCTGTTAGGGCAGGGAGATTCTCTGAGTAGACTGCTTACTTTTGAGATAGCTTTGAAATGATCCTGTGTCTCCTTTACTCCTAGGGACAGTGACAAGAATGCTCAGAGATTTATAGGGATTTAGAGCTGGAGCTGAATTTAAAGGGCCTATAATCATTCCTCTCACTGAATGCCAAAACAGTCTCTCTGGTTTTGCTGATGGGTGCTACTCAGGAAGAACTTGCATAATCTCTGTGACAGGAATCTTATTACCGACAAGGATACATTCTGATGTTATTCGGCAACTGTTGTTAGAAAGCCCTTTGCACTCTTAGCCATTTTTGTCATTGGATATTTATGAAACACTTTCTATGAGCAAGTACTTGGTTAGGTGCTCTGGGAGATGGAAAAATTAGGAACAACACTAATAGTTCAGATTTAGTAGTCACCTAGAGCAGTGTCCTAGCCTGTAAGACAGTCTGGTAATGTAGTAGTTATCCAATAAACCTGCACTGAATGAGTGAAAGAGTGGATGGCACTCTAGGAAGAATGATAAACCACAAGCCTAAGGAACCACAATACTAGGTGAAATTTATTACACATTTTGTATAGACATAGATGAATGCAGTAGATACTGACCTGAATCTGCCTCTGTTAACTTTTATCATTCCTGGAACTGACATTTGAGCCAATTCATAAAAGTCCATTTTTTCTACTATGGGCCATGGCTCAATTATTTGAGGATTATTAAAACTTTCCTTAACTCTTCTCAAGGCTCAAGACCTTTAGGCCTATAACCTATTAGATGATATCTAGTGCAAACATCAGTCTGAATTTCCGCCCTTGAGTAAATCCAGTTTCTCAACATGGTTCTCTAAGGTAGTGTAAACCTGGGCTGGAATAGATCAGCTAATCCAGATGTGATCACCAGAGCATAGACTATAGTGGAACTCACTTTCTTATGCTTCTCTTACTATCTCCTCTTGCACAAACTGGTCATGGGGCAGTTCTTTCCTGGGACACATGTTTACATACTGAGAAAACTCAGTGTTCTAAAGAATATACTTTGGAAAAGAGGAGTGTAACATTATATGCTGGGCTTTATTTGGGGGTGGAACTGTTTTACGCATCTTGCATTAGATGTGTAGGATTATAGCCCATAAATATGGTTGGCTGGGAAATCAGATTTTCTCTATCCAAACTTGAACTTTGGGTCTTCTATTTGTCCTTCAACTTGAGTATTACTAAGGGGAGTGTGGTTCAGTGGACAAAGCCTTTGACTCAGATTACTAATTCACCGTGTAGTGTAGGAAAAGGCACTTTCTCTCCCCGAGCCATAATATTATCATCAGTAGAGTGAAATGCTTGGTCCAGATATTATCTGAGATTCTTTAGATAGCTAGCATTCAATGATCTTTAGCCAAAGCTTTCTTTGACTTTCGTCCAGAGTATTCTATGAATTTTACTAATCTCAGGAAAAAAGAGTAGCAAGAGGTAGCAAAATAGCAAGAGGAATGAGAAGCAAGTTAACCCTACTCCCAGCTTCTAAGACTTACTGACATTGCAGAATTATACATTATGTAAAACAAACGGAAACTATTAGCCACAATTGTCTTTGTTTTTTTTTTTTTTTTTTTCATCTGTGCAATGTGGCAAGTTTTCATAAGGAGAGAAAAAGCTTGAAAATTCTTGCATATGTCAACTTTAATCACATCACTTCCGCCATGCTGGGGTTTGCTGGTTGCCCACACAGACTTGTTTGTTCATGTCCCAAATTGCACATCATTGCATCATCTAACATGCAAACTCTTCACTTACCTTAGGTCTTTGAGCATTTCAGCTCTGGTCGGCAGTGATTTCTTTCTTAGCAACTACGATTATTCGAAAATAGTGTCAAAACAAATCATTTCCTTCTTTTACCCCCTGACAATCACTCAGTGGCTATGCCCATTCCAGAGTCCCTGCCCTTGCCTCTCTTTATTTACTCTCTTGTTTTTTCTCTTCTCCATGGATTCCCTCGCCTAATTTAAATTTCCCCCAAGAATTTGGGCATCCATTTCTCCAGGTTTGGAAGGAAAGAAACCAGTTCCTAGTATGTGGTGATGTTTCAGAACCATGGAGAGCAGTTCTGGATAGAGACTCAGGATAATCCACTATCTTCAGGTTTCCACTTCTCATCTAGAATCCCACAAGTGGCTGAGAAGACAAAACTCTACAAAGAAGCTTCGGAGTAAGAACTGTTCTCCCCAGAGCTTAGGAGCCAAACACTACACCAACACATACAAAGAACAGATTGCATCTGGGCCCTGCTGCTGTCCTAATGTCAGCCCGCTTGGCATTTACCTTCCTTCCCCAGACTGACCTCTGAAGATGGGGGCAGACTCTGGGGGTATTGTTCTAACAGTACGAACGCTACAGCCATTGTGTTGGCATGGGAGAGCTGCCGGTTCCTTTCCAGCACAACACTATAATTTTATCAACTCTGGCTCAGAGAAACCTATATTTATAATGCTAATTAGGAGGGCACACATTTAATTTGAGTGGAAGACTGTATCTCGCTGAGCCTGATAGCACAGGGCTCAAGCGACAGCAGTCAGAGGCAAAGCAGGCCTTTCTCCCTTCTCCAAGTATTTGAAACAGGGCTTACTCTTGCCAAACAATTTCTCTGTTGGATTAAAAAGAGAGAGGGAGGGAGAGTGCTGAATATGCTGGAGCTCAGAAAACTTTGCGTTTATCTCCCGCCTGCATAATATATTTCTCTGTGCACTGAGAAAACATGCCTCTTATGTTATCTAATTGTTTCCTGACACATTTAGCAACATTTCACACTCTTTAAAGTGACATTAACATTGCTGACAGTGGAGGTGCTTTCATTAGATGGGCTTTGAATTGTAGCCAGGATGCACTGCAGGTCTTCAAACAGGCTTGTAAAAGGCGAGAAAGGCATTATTTATAAAAATAGAGACTTCGCCAACAGGGCCCTGTGGGTGCGTATTAATTTTGCTGACTCTAGTCAATTTAAGAATGGATGTGTGTACGCATGTGTACACGTGCGAACACACAAAACAGCTTCTCATGAGCTGAACTAATACACCCTTGTCATCTGACTGGGCTGCCTGGGCTTTGAGGAAACTCTCAGAAACCTCTCTTCTTCCACATCTTTTCAGCCCCAGCACAGTACTGTGCTATTTCAGACCCAAATCTGTCGCTCTGCACCCAATCCTGAGGCTGAGTAGCTGAGAGGCTGGTGTACTTGGTGGGCAAGATGATCATGCTCCCAGTGGTGGGGTTAATTCTCCTTTTTCTCTCCCTAATGCTTCCAAGAAGAAGCATCTTGCTCCCTCTAAGTCCCCCCCCACCGCTTTTTTTCATGTCTCCAGCTGTCTGTATTAATGTATAGTTTTCTCTGAAGGCTGTACTAAGTGAGCCTTCAGAGATCAGTCCCATGCAAATACTGCCTTTGCAGGGACTGAAGAGATAAATTTGAAGATTTATTCTGACCTTCATGAAGAAAGGAAGCCAGGCTTGGAGAAGTTGAGGAAAGTGTGAGTCAGGATGTGAATTCCTGCTAGGATACTACCTCACCTGTGGTCTTGACCCAATTATTGATCTCCATACTTGCTATGCAGGCAGAAAGATATTTTGAAATTGTGGACTTTTTAGAGCTGAAGGAGAGCTCCCTACTGATTGTTGTGTTACCCCACATTGCTACTTCTAATCTGCCTTGCCAGCTTATCCTAGCTAGAATCACCCACCCTTCTGTTTTGACATCTCTAATGTTGCAATATCTATGTGTGTCTAATCACAAAGATCTGAATTAGTATCTTGGCTTTGTCTGTTACTTGCTGTGTGACCTTGGTCAAACCCCTTGATTTCTATGAGCCTCAGTTTCCTCATCTGTAAAATGGGGATAATAGTACTTTCCAGTATTATTGGAAGGATTACATAAATGGCAAATCAAGAAATGTGCTAAGCATACCACCTAGAACATTGTGAATGCTCAAAAAATTTTAGTGAACACTAGTCTCTTCCAATGGAACACAGACTCAGTGTGGGTTTGATGTGGCTGACATATTACTAGGACAACAATAAAAGTATGTCCTGGGTACCAGTGGGTGGGGCGATCAGGAAAGACCCAAAAGCCTGACCACCTTTAAGGAGATGTTCAGAAGAAGTTGAGATTGTCAGGGAGAAGAGAATACCTTCATGCATAGGAAAGGATATGAAACTACATCATCACATTTCTTAAAATTACTAGGTGCTGTTATGTGTTAGTGCAGTAACATTGTATATGCTAACCGAGGCCTGGTGAGGGTAAGCAGTTTGCTCTAAGTCACACGTATAGCTAGCATCTAGTAGCCACAATAAGGAGCCCTGGATTCTTAACTCTAGTGCTCTAATATATGGCTAGTAGGGATTTTTGTTGTTGTTCAATACAAGGCAATGACTTTCAAATGACTGTTCAGAGAAGGAATAAACTAATGTGTATGACACTCATGGCCTAAAAAGCTAGACCTAGTGCCAGTCTAGTTTACATTGTCCATCCTGGTTTCAAAACACTTTTATATCTTTGATGGGGAGCTTTTCAGTCTTCCTGTTGGGTTTTCGTGGTTAGACTCCCCCTATATCTCTTCTGTAGCATCTTATCAAGGACCAATCAATGAGAAATGGGTAGGGTCCTATGAGGGTAGGCAACAGAGAGATGAAATGGTCCAAGTATCCCCTGCATAGAGCCCATGTTTTATCTTCATGGTCTCTTAGGCACATAGGAAAACACAGACTTGCATTTGAAAACTGTTTGCTCTGTGCAGACAAAGCCTCTGAAAAGGAAATCTTCCAATAATGGGGAGGAAAAACCAATTACTGTTTGCAGAACACATCACCATTTGCAATGTATGTTCATATATGTTCTTACTTAATTCTCAAAATGTCCTGGAGGGGAACTAGATGGAACCTCATACCTCATACCCTTCTAATAGATGGAAATAATACTTACCCTTTACTTCAGAATATTTATATAATGTATCATTTAATGTTTATAATAATCTGTGATTCTATTTATACACATTCTGCTTATGAAACATTCGAGGACGGAAGAGTTAAGTGACTTGCCTAAAGTTCCCCAGCAGATTTGTGGCAGAGGCAAGACTTGAACTTCAGCTGGGTTCCTGTGCCAACCATATTGTCATCAGTGACTGGTACTTCATCATTACAAAAGTTCAAGTCCATTGTCATTTTGTGTGCTTCTGATACGAGCTTTAGAAACAGAATGCCTGGACTTAAATTCTTCCTCCCAGCCAACCTATCTCCTCTTAATTCCGTCTTACCTTCTTTCAAGTAAGGTTAATATTACCTATCTCAAAGAGTTGTTAGAAGATTAAATAGAATAATACGTAAAGGACTTAGAAGTAATGCCTAGCGCATGAGAACACAGTAAATCTTAGTGAGTGGATATTGTTATTTCCATATACCATGAACCCGACAAATGAACATAAAAGTAAGCTAGATTCCATGTGTCATGGGGGAGGTTTTCCAAGGCCCTTTGAAAATTAAATCTTAGCATGAACATACAGTTTCTTCAAATCTTTCTGTAACAACTTCCCCACCCTTATCTAAGCTCTTTCGAGAATGTAGTATAGATTCCAGGTAGGCAAAGGAATCATCCAGCATAACTTTTGCATATTACTCAGCTCAGACAGACAACTCCATAAGGGACTGTAGCGTCCACACAGTTCAGCATTCTGACCTTGTGTTCTTAGGTGATGTTGGGTCGCATCTCCCCATCAGTTCCCTAGGTGGGAAGCTTTATGGTTAGAGTGGGGTCAAATCTTACACAGGGATTAGGTTCTAAGCTCAATAGCTGAGCCAAAAAGTACAGGCACACCACCACTCTGGAAAATTATCTAGAGAGGTGTACCTTTGAGACTGACATATTGTTTCTGAATAAATCTAACAGTAAGTTTTTCCTCCATGTATGTCACAGACTGCTAAGTCTTCATTTGAGCATCAGCTGAAGTCATAACCTAATACTCTAGCCACTTGATTAAAAAAGGAAAACATACATTTAAAATCAGAATCCCTTCTTTTCAACAAAATACTTACACATTGAGAGACACCTAATACCGAAGAACAGCAGACAAAACCTCCCATAATGAAACCAACGCCATGTGCATTTGATATATTTTTAACAAGTATTTGTGGAGTGAACTGTTGTAATCAATCCATCATACTGCTATTTTATTGCATTCAAGCTCTGGTCTGGGTGCTAGGATAGAAAGGTATATAATCCACACTTTCTCCCTGGTCACTCACAGTCCCATGAGTGAGCCAGACGTTTAGACAAATAGGCTAACATATTACAAGTACAGTGTACACTTCAGCAACATGGATTTGAACTGACCAGGTCCAATTATGCACAGATTGTTTTCAAAAAATACAGTTCAGTACTGTAAATGTGTTTTCTCTTTTGATTTTCTTAACATTTTTTTCTGTAGCTTACTTTATTGTAAAGATATAGTATATAATACATATAACATACAAGATATGTGTAATTGACTGCTTATATGATTAGTAAGGCTTCTGGTCCACAGTAGGCTATTATTAATTAAGTTAAAAATCATTAAGTCAAAAGTTATTTGTGAATTTCTGAGGTGCCTGGGTGGCTCAATCGGTTAAGCTTCTAACTTTTGATTTCAGCTCAGGCCGTGATCTCAGGGTCATGAGATTGAGCCCCACATCAGTCTCCATACCCAGCATGGAGCCTGCTTAAGATTCTCTCTCTCCCTCTCCCTCTCTCCAGACCCCCCCCAAAATATGTGGATTTTTGACATGTGCAGTGTCAGCTCCTCAAGAGTCAACTGTACAATGATAAAAGTTTGTCCTGGGTACCTCTGGGTAGGGTGATCGGGAAAGACTTACAAAAAGGTTATTTTTGAGCTGAGTCTTTAAGGAGGTGTTCAGGAGGAAGGTGATGCCTATGAGAAGGGAATACCTACCATGCACAGGGAAGGATGTGAGGAGGGCAAGATAGATATTCAGTAGTATAGTAGCTTTGATGTGGTTGGAGTATAGGGATGGGGAGGTCTGGCAAGAGATGATTGCCATACAAGAATAGGAACCTTATTATGTAGGCAGTGGGTTGTCTTGTGAAACTTGAGAGAAGAAGCATGATGTGAGCAAATTTGCACATTCAAAAATATGTTGGCTCTTAGAGGGGAGACACATGGGAGTAGAGGATAGGAATAACGGGGAAGCTAGAGCCATAATCTAGACTGTACTGCCCAATGCGGTGGCTGCTAGCCATATATGGCTGTGGCTATCTAAACTTAAATTCGTTGGAAATTCAGTTCTACATTCCAGGCTCAATAGCTAAATGTATTAAACATGCTAGATATAGATCATGTCACCCATCACAGAAAGTTCTCTTGGACAGCACTGATCTAGACACGCACATGTCCCCAGAATAACGGTGGCATGTCATCTTAAAGGACTTGGGTGATGTAATTCAGGTGTATATATCAAGCAACTGGGAATTTCTGGTCAGAAGGTATTTGAGAGTTCGTTACCTTTTGGTGGACAGTTATGTCACTGCAGGTAGAGTAGACTTGTGTCCTCAAAAGGGGACGCTACACAGATTCACTGCATTTCACCTCATGAATATGAAAGGGCTGGCATTAGAAAATCATAGAAATCATATTAGTTCAAAAAATAAACTCTACCCTCCATCTCTAGCCTGATCTATATTTGACACCTTCCAAAGTGCAATGCTTTCAGGAAGATGTGACATGTAAACATGCAAGTTGCTAGATGTACTGACCACACCACATGCATAGGGTCCCACACTGTGAGGGCAGTCCATGCTAGCACTCCTGAGAGAGGCCTTCTCCCTGCGGTGAGGCCAGCAGCTTCCACTCTTCCAATAAATCATATATAAGAGCTGTGGGCCATCAGGATGGCTTTGTCAGGGCCATCTGAAAACACTCTGTTTCCAGGAAATGCTTAGCTGGGCTTTACTGAGTTCAGTGAAGTGTGAGTGAAGAGGGCAATTAGGTCTTCTGTAAAAATAAAAACTTCAAACCAGGTGATATGGAACGAGTTAGGTTGCTACCGCCTCATTGACAAGACACGATGGATCCTCATGAAAATTCTTCAGGTGAGGTTCAGTAAGCCACAACTGTGTCAAAACACTCTCCCCTGGCTCTCTTGCCTCTGTGAAGACAGCCCGACCATCTCTCGACAAACAGGTCTCACCTAGCTCCACAGAAAGGCGTGTTGTAACTTCCCTCAGTGATGACTTAGACTCCGCCTGAGGAAATTTTCCTGCCCTCTAACAGAAATTTCCCAATGACAGTGGAAGCTTATTTGTTTGAACTTTTCTTGGGTGGGGGAAGGAGCTGACTGAATCAAATTTTTCACTTCTAGTATCTGTCCAATTCTTATCAACTGGAAAAAAGAGCTTAAAGATGGGCCATGTATCATAAAGTATGCTAATCTAAAGCCATCACTCCAGCAGACCTAGGGTTGCTCGACCTCAGCCTGCTGACATTTGGGCCTGGAAGTTCTCTGTTGTGGAAAACTATTCTCTGCACTGTAAGATGTCTAGCACTGTCCCTGGTCTCTACCCACTATGGGCTATTAGCACCCTCTCTCCCCTCCCCAACAAACTGTGACAATCACAATGTTACTAGACATTGCTGAGTGTCCCCTGGGGAGCAAAATTGTCACCTGTTAAGAATGACTGATCCAACCTAACATCAGCACTAAATATAAGGAGGCTGCAGGGAATATGTACGATGTGATAACAGTACAAGATATGAATGTACATATGCATGTATTTTCATTTTAAGATGCTATATTCATTGTAGTCTTTTTGCATTCTATGATTATAATTGAAACTACCGACTCTGTTCTTTTTTAAAAATGTAAGATGTAGGGTGCCTGGGTGGCTCAGTGGGTTAAAGCCTCTGCCTTCGGCTCAGGTCATGATCCCAGGGTCCTGGGATCGAGCCCCGCATCGGGCTCTCTGCTCAGCAGGGAGCCTGCTTCCTCCTCTCTCTCTCTCTGCCTGCCTCTCTGCCTACTTGTGATCTCTGTCTGTCAAATAAATAAATAAAATCTTTAAAAAAAAAAAAAAAAGTAAGATGTAGGGGTTCCTGGGTGGCTCAGTGGGTTAAAGCTTCTGCCTTTGGCTTAGGTCATGATCCCGGGGTCCTGGGATCGAGCCCTGCATCGGGCTCTCTGTCCTGTGGGAGCCTGCTTCCTCCTCTCTCTCTGCCTACTTGTGATCTCTGTCTGTCAATTAAATAAATAAAAATCTTTAAAAAAAAAAAAAAAGATGTAGATAAGAAATTGAATCCTTCTCACCCTACCCCAAGATCAGTGTGGTGTATGTAAGGCCCAGGGCCAGCTGGTAGGTGATCTGAGTTTCTCCCCAGCACTGAGGACAAACAGCTGCTGTAGGACATGCCTGATGGGTACCCAGTAGTCAGCTCCCTGCCTGTGTCTCTCCTCTTCTCTCTAGTGCCCACCATATTCTTTTAAATCTAGACACCTTCCACTGTAAGTGGTTTCTCTGGGACACCCCATGCTTGATTTCTCATGATTTAAAAGGAAGGGAATCAGTTTACAGAACATGAAATTCTTATAATACTGGAGTCACAAAATCTGGAATCCATTTTCTGTTCTACTAAATAACCGTGTGGCACTGGTCAAGTCATTTTCTCACTTGGGCTTGATGATAAGTCTTAGGCAGAATGCATTTGGTTCTAAGTGACAAAAATCAACTCAAGCTGGCTTAAAAAACAAAACACAATGAAGGTAGGATAGAGAATAAATTAGTTCATATATTGAAAAGCTTACTGGCTTATGTTTCAGGCCTGGCTGATTGCAGGTACCCTACTGATGCCATCAGGGATGTCTCCCCCTTCTTACCACATGTCCGCTTGCCTCCCTGTTGACTCACTTCTTAGGCAGCCTCTCCCCTTGAGTGTTTGGAAGGCTGCATAGTTCCAAACTCAGCATGTCCCAGAGCCTCAGAGCCTCCCTAACTATAGCCCAGCCAGGCACACACAGCAGGTGCTTGCGAATGAGACAGAAACGATAAGCTGCGAGTCCCACTAGCTCCATCCAGGCCCTTGCACCTACCATGTGCCAAACACAATTCCAAGGGACCTTATCCGTATTCTCTCCAGCATTTACAACAACATGGGAAATCAGAGTTGTTATTCGCAGATGGGCCCAGAAGAGTGAAGAAGGGCCTTCAGACTCATACAGCAAGCAGCAGAGCTCCGTCAGCCGAGCTTCAAAGTCTGTGCCTCTCTGGTCCTCACTGGGGCTTTGGAGGACAGAAACAATTAGGCCAAGAGGTTAGGGATGGGTTGCAGAGAGCAGAGAAATACCACACACAAGAGGGCAGAAACAAGCATTTGTAAAAGACAGGTGATCGCATCTGTTGGAGTGCCGGGTTTCAACTGGGGCAGGGCAAAAATTAAGAATGGGATGAATTGGGTGAAGGGGCAGATTTACAGGTGAATTTCAGTGGGGGGCAACTCCAGGCTTAAGAACAGCCCATTGTAGTGTTGGCAGTTCACAGACCGGAGTGCCCGTCTTGGTCCTGACCCTCGGGTGTGTGATTCACATTCCTGAGTCTCTGGACAGTGTTGTGAGAGTTATGGAAGGGGCAGAAATAAGATCCCTGAGCCAGATACTTAGTACAAAATAGAAGCTGAACAGATGTACAGTGACTTCATCCATGTCCCTTCAGCTGGAGGCAGGGAATCCAGCTAAATTCTCAGGGTACCTTGTTCCTTTTGTGGCAGTAACCTTGGCTACCACACCCCAGTGCTCCCCTGAAGCCCATCCTACCTTGAAGAATGTTCTGCCGCACAGCCCTTCACAAACCCATGTGCAGAACTCTTCAAAAATCTGATGCATTTCCTGAAGAAAGTTCTCAACTGAACTCAAAAGCAAGTCGGCGCATTTTTCTAAAAAAATGCTTTGATTACAAACAAGAGGAAGGTAAGATCTCAGATATTGACATTATTTCTATTTACACAGATAGATACCTTGTTTTTTTTTTTTCTAATTAACATATAATGTACTCTCTGTTTCAGAAGTGCAGGTCTGTGATTCATCAGTCTTACACAATTCACAGCACTCACTGTAGCACAGACCCTCCCCAATGGCCATCACCCAGCTACCTCATCCCTCCCCCCCCCCACCATTTCAGGGCACCTTGTTTTTTTAACCCCATCAAAAATAGGGGCCTCACAAACCCCAAGCATCTGGGGAGAAAATGACTAGTCAGATATCTGAATAAAGTATTGGGGAATATCATTAGGACAATTGTTTGAATTCACTAACCAATGGTTTTGCCTACGTTAATACTGTTGTTTTGCAATACTCAACTTTAACACAAACGCTTTTTTTAAAATTTTTTATTTTTGAGAGAGAGAGAGAGAGAAAGAGAGAGAGAAGGAGAGTGTAAGGTGGGGAGGTGCAGAAGGAGAGAGAGAATCTTAAGCAAGTTCTACAGCCAGCGTGAAACTTGACACGGGGCTCGAACCCACAGCCTCAAGATCACTCCCTGAGCTGAAATCAAGAGTTGGCCATTTAACCAATAGAACTACCCAAGCATCTCCACAAAAGCTGTTTTTATTAAATTCTTGAACTTACAAAGCCACAGAGGAATTCCAGTTTCTGGTTTGAGAATTGCTTTCTTTCCTCACAAATCACTTATTTGAGAGGAGTTTTCACTATGTCTATTTCTAGGAGGAACCTTGATTCTCCTAAGATGACCTCAGTGGTACATTCCAGAAAGAGACCCATGGGATTGGATTTTACATCTCAATCATTTTGTGCAATCATTCTTTTCTGGTGTGAAAATCATAGAATGAACCATTCAAGGCTTAGTTTTGGAGTCAGAATTCCTGAATTCAAATCCAGCCAGTTCTGCTGCTTGCTACCGGTGAAATGATAGGAAAGTTAGCCCAACCAACCTTCATTTCTTCATCTGTAAATGGGGATGGTAATAATACTTTGTTCAGAAAAAAAAAGTTGTGGGTGCTAAAAGAGCAAAGTATACATAAAATTTTTGTTCAGTTTTGAACACAAAGCAAGATCTCATTTATAAGCAATAATAAGGTCATTGAAATTATTATTTTGGATTTGATAATTCCTGGTACAAGGTTGTTGGTGGGCAGGTTTGCTTTGTTTTGGTGTTTTGGTGGGTTTGGGGTTTTTTGTTGGTTTGTTTTTGGGGTTTGGTTTGCTTTTTACCATCTCCTGAACATATCTCTCTTCTCCACCAAAAATCCTGACACCCTGTCACTACCTAGATCAATTATGCATTGTCTACACAGAACATTTTAATATCTGCTTGCCATTAATCTTTTGAATGAAATAGGAACCAGTTGTTTTAAGTTAAGTTTGGGCATTGATCTGCGAGCCTGCTCCCTATCATAAATTAGTGAATGTCTTACCAAGATTTGGGCAGAGCAGCAATTTCATAGCTAACTTTAATGCTTTGGGGATGAGAGGGAGATTATGGCCCATTCTTAGAGAACTAGAGTTGGATCCAGATCAGATAAAGGAGAAAAATAGGGCTGTAATTGAGACAATGGGAATTAGAGCAAAAGTGACTTCAACCACGGATGGTGTAGAAGGAAGTTTTTTGGTATGGCTGAAATTGTTGACGAATGAAGGCCAGGAGCAAGGCTGGCAAGTAAGATCTTGGCCTCTGCTGCCTTGCCCCCACTCCTGGTCTGTGATTTTTCTAACTGATCACAGCATTTTCCACTGAACCCAGAGCACCCCAGAATCCTTCTCTATATAGTTTTCCAAACAGCCACTACCCATCTATCAGAGTTAACTAGGGAACTGCTTTGTCCAGCTGTAAGTCTTTTAATCAGAAATATTTCATGAGCTGAAATATCCCAAAATCTTACTCATTTGGAAAAAGATAAATTGGTAAAATCTAAATTAGTCTCCATTTCCAAGGTTGTGGGGGAACCCAGTCACACAGATAATTAGTTAGACTTTGATTTACATGGGGATCTTGGAAAAGACCCGCACATACACACCCACACATACACAGGACCATATGAGTTTAATGAATGACATATTGCTGCCTTTGCATGTTTCCTCTTGCTTTTTTAACAGATTAATTAAAACTGGCTTTCCCTTTATTTGCTGGAGACTCTAAACACATTCTAAGTGGAACTTCAAAAATAGTTTGGGGGTCAGGGAGCCTCTGTAGTACATAAAGTAGGAAGCAGGTAAGTGCAGAGCCCCTGGTTACATGCCCATCCCACACCAGGTGTTTTAGTAAGAAATCATGGTCTATAAAGTGAGCCTGTATAAGTTCCAACTTTTTCCCCTGTACTCTGGAACCTGTTTGTGTCTGTACAGATGGTCTCTGTCAGTTGGAATAGTCGGGGGAAAAAATGTAGCATAAGTGAACCAAATTAGCAAATGACATAGCAAACAGAGAGCAGCATACAATTTGATTGGGGGCTAGATCTAGGGACTGAGAAAATTCCCAAGTAACAGTAAGGACCCTCGAGGAGCTGAAGGAGCTCCCAAAGCTTGGATTTCAAGAGACCAGGGGAATCACAGCCATCAGACAATCCTGCGACGTGTATTTCAGTACACTGAAGTAACCCCAGCACTTTCCTTGTGGTACGCCTGCTCTTCCATTGTCTGTATTTGTATGAATTAAAAAGCAGTTCTGTCTACTCTATGAAATGAATTCGTGCTGAACAAAATTTCAAAAAGTTCATGTAAAGAGTGATTTCACAGCAACTATCATATCGGGCTCCTGGAAAATTGCACTTGAACTCCAGTTCCACCTCAGTCACTCAAAGGAATTTAAAAACTGGCTTCTGGCCATTCTTGGTCTTCGACATGCAGTTCCAGATAGGTCTCCATAATACAAACATTAAAGCCTATTGATTGTGAGTTAGAATCTGTTCCTACCAGAGCCTTGCTGCTAAGTGGACATCAACACAGACTTCCCAGGACCCTGGTCAGGACACCGCTACATTCCGGGGCCTTGAAGAAGGCACAGGGTAATGTTGCTGTGAAGGAGCCACTTTTGAACTTCATAACAAAATTACAAGAAAAGCTTTGAACTCTGCCAGATGACAGCTGCTATAAATAACCATTTATTCAAAGAAATGTTTCTTACTTGAAATCTTGAGAGTGCCTTGGGACTGGGAGATGAGAAACTGGAAACATGATGTGTAAATCAGCCCGCCCCCCCCTCCTTGTATGTCTTCCTCTTCCCCGGCCCCCACCATGCTGTTAGGGCAAACACCGCACGGACTGGTGAGAGGGTGGATTTTGGAACCCGCAAACCTGAGCGTGACTCCTGGCCCAGGTCACTTGCTAACGAGGCGATTTTACTGCTCCGTGCCTCGGTGTCCTCATTTACAAAATGGGGATTATAATAATTCTAACCTCATAGAGATATTATACATAAAGTGACAGATAGTCATTGCCCAAATTCAAGAGCAGTTAAAATAGTAACCGTGATGACAGTTCGTAGAGGGAGAGTTATGGGAGAAATATGGATTAAGTGTGAGCCCCGATTCCGATGAAGCTCTGACGTGTACAGGCTACTTTTGCTGGAGCGTTTGGCAAAAACATCGTGCCTTACAAGGCTCCCAAACTGTTAGATATAAGCTGAATGTTTCAAGCCAAATTCCATTTATCCATTGATCTATTTTAGGGATGATGCTTCAGTTGTGTTACTGGACAGGAGCCCCGAACACTTGAGCCGTAGGAGTCTCTTATTTCCTGTCTCTTTCCAAAACTCCCACTCTCCAAAAAGTAACAGACTAGCGGTTGGTGGCTCTGTCCTATTGTCTGGCGAGTTTCCTCTTACCAGAAGTCCCTCTCCTTTTCTCTCAAAAACTGCTCAGGCATCAACTTCTCCAGGCATCTTTGTTGCATTGTCCACCCTTGCCTCTGCCTGGCCAGGCTGGACCACGTGTCCTTCTTCCTGCCTCCACAGCACCGTGTGTCCACATGCCACTCTCCTCTTTATTACCTGCTACTGAAATGATGTACTTAACCTGTCTGCCTCCCCCACTTGACTGTGAGTTCTCTGAGGGCATCAATGATGCCTTGCTCATTTTTGTCTTCTCAAGGTCCAGCAGAGTATACATAAGAGGCACTCCCATTTTACTGAAGTAAATTGATCAATCCGTAACATTTAATGCACCGAGGAATAGATCAGGAAAGACAATAAAAGTGCAACAAGAAATAGCATCCATCTGATGCCTGAAAATGTATTTGCATATATAGGACATTGAAAAGCAGGAAAACACATTTCTTCCGACTCTGACACTTCCTGCCGGAGTTGAAACTCTAACCGGATTCTTGAGTTTGCTTTCTCGACACCTTACCCTTCTTTCCACACCTCCAGCTTTTTGGGCATATCCCGTGGGCTGCTACTCTTGGCTCATTTTTCTGAGCTTCCCAAATGAACACACCAGCAGGCAAGCAATCGCAAGGACCCCAGCACATAAGGATGAATCAGGTGAAAGTACACACAGCAATTATCTTCACTCAGCAACGTGGCTGCCAGGAGCTCCCCGCCGTGTGAAAGAGAGGTTGCAGCAGCCTTCTGTGTAGAAGAAGAACTTTTTGAATCAAGGGCAGTTCCAAGTTACTGCCCACCACCTGCCGGGCTGGCTGTTCCTCCTCATGCCACAGAGCAGCTGTGCTTTGTAGGAATTCCCCCATGATCCACAAAACAGGACAAAAATGAAAACAAAATGGTGGTCAGGAGAATGGGGGGATTGGCCAATCCTTTAGGATGCACATATGTGGCCCTTTCTACTTCTACCCTAAATGAATTAATTTGGTTAGAGTCTATCTTGTTCATTTGCTCATTCATTCAACAGGTGCTATTCCTCAGGAAAATTGGGGGCACGGGGGGCGGGGAGTCATGTAGACAGGTGTCCACCTTCAGATTGTAGTAAGGACTATAAAAAGACTAAAAGGGTGGAATGCATGGGCGAGAAACTTGGAAAAAGGCAAACAGGAAAAGTTTCAAGAGAAGGGGCAGGCTTGTGAGTATCAGCGAGGCAGTGGGTGCGGAGAATACTCCACAGAGGAAATGGGAAGCAGAAAGACTCAGAAGACAGAAGGGTGTTTCATGCTGAAGCAAGAGAGGGAAAGACAGCCACATTGGCTGGGGAACACGGGGCTGAGTGGAGAGTGGTAAGGCCACTGTTGGGGAAGAAAGGGGAGGCAGTTGGTGTCAGAGGACTCAGGACATGGTCATAAGGAGTCATCATAAGACGTTTCAGTTTCCTTCCACATGTAGCGGGAAACCGTGGGAGGGTGCCAAGCAGGAGAGCGATGAGACCTGACTTCTGTCTTGAAAATATTATTCTGGCTGCTGTGGAGAAGGGATGGGGAGTAGGTGGGTGTCTGGCATGACGGGAAGCAGAGAGACCAGCGAGATGGTCCAGTGAGAGACAATGTGGGATCCTAGTAGGACTGTGGTAGGGGAGACAGAAGGAAATGGATGTTTTCCTGACAGGTTGCACTGCAGCTGTCTAGATGGATATTTCCATGTATGCCCCTTTTGTGAGACACACAGCTACCTGCAGGATGAATTTGGACATTTGGAGAAACATCCAACCGCTTGAAACAACATTCATCTGGAGCATTTCTTTCTTTCTTTTTTTCTTTGTTTGGATATTTATATGGTGAGGTGGTTTCAATGTAACTTTCTCTGGATGCTCTCATGACACGCATTGCTGACCTTTGACCCCTCTGTCCTCTTTCCCAGGTCGTCCCATTCCACCTCCATCCTCGTCTAGCCTCCTCCCATCTGCTCAGCTGCCTAGCTCCCATAATCCTCCACCAGTTAGCTGCCAGATGCCATTGCTAGACAGCAACACTTCCCATCAAATCATGGACACCAACCCTGATGAGGAGTTCTCCCCCAATTCATACCTGCTCAGAGCATGCTCAGGGCCCCAGCAAGCCTCCAGCAGTGGTAAGGAAACTGTGGCGTCTGAATGCGCGCTGTTGTCTGTGTGACATTCTCGAGTCTCTGGCGAAATGACAGCCCTGAATGGAGGGCTGGGGAGAAGGTGGTGTGGGGAGCATCAGGTGAAACGCGCCTGTCGCTTTGTGGCATTACGGCTCCAGGATACATTTATTGAAGGTCACAGTTACTGGCGAGGTTTTGCTTATCGTACGAGGGCTTGGGCCTCCTTCCGTGGGAGGAATTTGCCCACTGCTGCACACGAGAGCTTGCAGGTCTCAAAGGTGAAGCGCAGAGAGACAATGGAATATTGAATTTTGTATTACTACAATTCTGGTCATAGCCGAATGACCCTGGACACCCTCACGTGCCCAATTTGTGTGCATTTCAGATCTCTTGGTTTTTGATGGTTGGCTTCTGACTTTTTTTTTCCTTGCTTGTTTAGATGATTTTGTGATTAAAATGCGTTCCCTTGACATGAATACTGAATGCCTTGCCAAGTCTGAAGTGTTCCGGGGGGTGGGGGGGATGGTGACCTCTCCTCTAACCCTCTGCATGTGCCACTCCACTTGAATTTAACAGCCTGATCGCATGGTACCACAATAAATCCTACCTCGGAAACCCAAGTTCTCATCGTGGTTTTCCCTCGCCCTGAGCAAAGGGACTGGTCACAAGGTTCTGCCCACCTTTGAGGATTTTGTGGCTCCTGCCTCAGCTCCCAGTCTCTAGATCTTGGGTAGAATTACCCCAAGCTCAGCAATAATCATGCCTTATTTTGATTTGCCTTATTGGTGAAAGGTTCACAAAATACATGAACACAGGAGCGGGCCACACCAAGGGTTAATGACCCGTGTCCCAAGGAGAGACAATTGCCGAAATTAATTGCTCTTGAACCAATGGCTTTGGAGTTATCTTCTGAACTGGCCAGTCGTGGTGATCATTAATATATCCCATCAAAGGCAGAATAGAGCTTCCCACGCCAAGAGTGTACCTTGATAAGTTTGGGTTTTGGCTTCACCCATGAGAATATGCTACCACTGGCCTCAACCCCTACAATTAGAGAGGACCTCCCAAGCACACTGAAGATGATGCGTTCTGAAGATGGAATGATGGACTGCTACTTATCATGGCCCATGCCCTTCTTCAAAGCCAGGCCTGATATATTTAGTAAACTCGTATTCTTTTTCAAAAAAATTACCTAATCAAATCTCTCATCAAATGAGCAATCCATTGTTGATATTATGAAGGCCTTTAATCTACCATAAATCTTTATTAGAACTCATCAGAGCTTCTAGTTTGAGAGAAATGTGATTATGGCACTCTTAAAATGACATTACATCATTGGGGTGATTGGTTTATCATTTGGAGAAGAGACATCAATCATAACTAGCATAACCACACAGTAAATGAATTCAACCTTTCTACCGCGGAACAATGACACTGTAATTGCTCAAAATCAGGCTTAAAATGAAATCGGAAAATGCTCTTTCTTCAAATGTGATGTTAACTTAATGGAATATATTATGAAAAATCATGTTTGAGGAAATTCTATATAATTAAAAATATGTGGAAATACATTCCCTTTTTTCTTTCATTGGAACCTGATTTTAGCTACAGAGCCATTTTTTTTTCTTTCTTTCTTTCCTTTTTTTTTTTTTTTTTTTTTTTTTGCTGCAGAGATTATGTTGCATTTAATTGAACTATCCTCGCTTATGTTTTGCTGCTTTTTATTTCATACTATGTAATCGTGATGAATATTGTATTATGAAGGACAAGAGGCTTTTGAAATGAGGTGCACCTGCTGATAGCTTTTTAAGAACAGACAATTATTAGGGAGAAAATGAGCTTTTAAAAACTATATCCTTTTATGCATATATGGATAGCCAGGCAAAGATGATTTCCAGAAGAGAGGTCAGTTTGTATCTTAGGGCCACCTGGAATGTTTTTTCAGTGATAGCACTGAGAGATTTCTTTTCTTTTTGATATCATATCAGATTATAAGTTATTGATAGGGTGCTTTTGTTGGCTTTCTGCCTAATCAAGACCTTATTTTGGGGGGAAGAACAGATCTGTGCATTCAGAGTCAAACTTGGCCGTTTTTCATCACTCACATCAATTTGTTCAGCTCATTTAAGATTGATAGCAATGCAAGCTTCAGTAACAGGGGGAAATGCTGCAGAATATTTGAGGGTCCATTTTCATCCCAAACAAGAGCTGTGTGGGTATGATTTCTTCACCTGAGGGGTGATGACCCAATTGCGCAATACTCTTGTTTTCAGCAGGTGCTTATCTGAAAACTTGTTGAAGCTCTGGCCACCAGGCAGTCATTCAAAACTCTTGACTGTTAGCTAAGTAAGTGCAAATCGAGTGCAAAAATGTGTGCTCTTAGGGGTGTGTGTGTGTGTGTGTGTGTGTGTATGTCTTTGTCTTGTGGAATGGATTTGTGGAATGGATTTGGGGTCCAGGGTGAATTGGAGATTCTAACAAGATCAAAATGCAGTTGCCATGAATTTAAATTTGACATAAAGGATTGAAAATAGAGTTTGACACAGAAGATGCAAAGTACAGAGTGGTGCTGGGTGTTCTGAATTGAATGTGATGAAAGGGGCTGGATTTTCCCGTAGGTGCCTTGGCACAAACGAGACGACCATGTGCGTGGCTGTGTTCTGTTTAGCTGGTTAATCGCACAGAATTTTTTTAACCTGGTCTCTTGTCAGTGACCTTGTGTTCTGAAGATCTGGTAGCAGTTTGACCTTTGTCTCTTTCTTAGGTGAAATAAAATCTCTTCCAGCATGTCCAGCTCATACATGGCAGTAAAAAATTTATTTGCAGCTGTCCTCTTGTTGTTGCTGTTAATACTTGACATCAGTGAGGCCCATCACTAAGGAGAGCCACTGCGCACATTTCCTGCCCAAAGTGCCTCTATTCTAAAGAGACAAACCCGACATAAACTACACAACTAAAATGTTTCTGACAACATGAAAACATCCTCAAAGCAACAACAAAACTTCACCTTTATGACTTGACTGTCATTATTTTCCTTGACTGTAGCACATTCTTCAGTGGACGATACAAAAACCTGGATGCCTCTGGAGCCAAATTGCTCTAACATCCAATCTATGCCAATTGAGCAGGTATCCAGGAAGAGCCCACGAGTTGCTTTGAAGAGGGGCGCTTTCCTTTCCCTTCAAGCATTTTCTTCCAGATAGCTGAGCTCTCCGTGTTCTGACCTTCTGCCAGGGAGGGTTGCTTGTATAGGGAAGCATAATTTCAAATCCTATGAAATAACTCATCTGGAAAAAAATTAAAAAATCTGGATCCCAGCAGCGGCATAATGGAGGCTCCCGCAGATGGAGGAATGACACCCTTCCAAATCAGGATAGGGTTTGCAGTTTGCTGTCAGCCTACAAGGCAGAAAATACACATGCACCACATTAGAATCTAAAAACATTGGCTCACCTCCCCTCTCATAAATGGTTGAGTTTTTTGTTTTTGAAGTCTAAGGAAAGGGTTTGGAACTCTCATTAGTAACATCAGACTACAGAGAAGAGATGTAATCGAGGTGCCTCTGCCAGGACCCTTTCAGTGGGTCCTATGTGCCAAAGGAGTTGTCCCAGTTGGAAAGTCTCTGTCACTGAGTGCATTAAAGGTGCCTGAGTGCCCCCCCTCACCTTTTTTAGGCAATGTCTTAATTACTAATGAAAATAGTACATCAAAATAAGCAAGCTTCAGGTTTCCTTGAGTGGTCCAAGAATTCAGTTGCTTACCTAACTTAATGATTGTCTTATTTATTTAGTGTCATAAAGCAGAAGCTTCCTTTTTGCATTCGTTTCTTCAAGCAGCCATCCGTTCATTGTTCATTCCTTTCCTTACGTCTCCCCCATAATGTGTGACTCTAAATGGAAAACTATAACTAGATGTCACAGTAAGGGTGAAGGGAAAAAACACAGCAGGGCTGGAAACAGACATGTAGCCTCATACGTAAAATACTGTTCCATTATTTAAGATAGACAGAAAACTTGATTCTGAGCTTCCTAGGAACCAAAGTGAAAAGGGAAACACAGATAAGATAAGATGCATAACATCCATGAGAAAACAAAACAAAACACATATCAACTGCTTTCAGGAAAACTCTATGAATCCTCATAAGGAGTCCAGAAAGAAATTTGTCTTAAAAGAGATAATGTGTCATCCCCAATGCCTGAAATCTCAGTAACCTGCCATAATGTACACGCTAAAGAATTTCCTGTCAAAATTTCTTGTAAACGCCCTCCACATAAGACATAGAAAACACTTTGAGTTAAAAGGCAATTCTACAAATACCCAAACATTGCCCAACCAGGGATCAAACTTGACTTGATCCATGGATCAACCTTAGTTTTACTAAAGGGCCACATACACTACATTCCCATTGGCAATGGGACTTAAATATCATTGCTCAGAACTGAATTTTTATGGGAGTTAACTGACTTTGAGGTTGTAGTCAGAACTCTAAAAACATATGTTCTAGGTTACAAATCTGACTTGACAGCTATAGAAATGGAAAAACTTTGATCCTCTGATGAATACTAAAGCCCACCATTCTAGGACAGCCTTCACACATCTGGGCCCCAACCCACCATCCGTGGGGCTGGATTTGGGACGAGCAAGTACAGGGCCCCCAGAATTTTTTTAAGTCAATGAAACTTCTCCTTATATATTTTGGGTTTGGGAAAGTTTTTTTCCTCTAACACATTATAAATTCTCTTTCCTTCTTAAGCAGCTAGGCTCACTGTAATTTAATTTAGTTCTGGGTTTTCTGAAAAGCTCACAGCAGTTACTATGCACACTGATGATCGTACTGTGCTGATAATATGGACTCATTTTTTAAAAGTCTGTACTTGGCGAGGTGGTTGTGCTACCTCGCCTGATGTAACTGCATGTAAACTTTGTCCTCTGTTCTCTACAGGCTTTGCTCTCTCTTCTTGGCTTCATTCCATTGCTCAGAAACCTTCACTGCAGGGTTTCTGATCTCCCGTTCATAGTAGATGCTCAATATTCATTAAATAAATTAGTTAGCCGATATCTTTAGTGACTCCTTCGTTTTATCAATTTACTGCTTTTCATCGTGTATGATGGGGTGGGGGGAATGGATAATTTAAGGAGGCACGGCAGATCAGAATGTCCCAGCATGGGGAAATACATTTTACAAAATATATTCCATATAGCTATTTTGTGTCATGTTCTATCTGTTTTTAGGTACTTTAGAACTTTACAGTTCCTCTGTATATGAGAAGTTTTCGAAAAACCCTGCTTCGGTATATCACTAGAAGTAGTAGCAAGGCCAGCACAAAGAACCTGGAGGAGTCCGGGGTGGGACTCCTGACTGGAGAGGCTGCCCCTGTCTGGGAGAGGCTTCCTTCTTCACTCATGATTTTGTGATTAGGAAATCAACTCCCAGCATCCTTCCCTTTATCACATTGAGTTTGTTCTGCGCATGAGCCACTTGGTTCAAAAATCTTCCCGGGGTCAACCTGGATATCTGAACCAGATGTTCAGGGTTCCCAGGCAGGGGTTGGCCCTGGCTGCTTCTCCTCCAGAGGAGTTCCCAGCCTCCTGGGCAGTGTGGACAAGTCCAGAAAGCCATCTCAAGGCTGTGGAGGTCGCAGAGACAGCCCCTGCCCCTGCTCCAAATGTGCAGCCTCACAGGGTTTGGCTCTCTCCTTTTCTTCCTTTCATGTTAGCTCATATGCTAAGCACTTTATTCCTTCCTTCATTTGCTTATATTTGTTCCCCACCACATCCCAATATGCAGTCAGGTCTTCCTAATGTACCCATTTTATGGATGAAACAACTGTAGCACAGAGAAATTAAGTAACTTGCCCAAATCACAAAGCTGGGAAGTGAAGGACCTGTGTTTCAAATCCAAACTTCCTAATTTCAGAGACTTTTCCCCTTGGGCCTCTCTTAAATGTTACCCTCTAAAATTTTTGTGTAGCTTACTGAGATACACAGAATGCACTGAAAACATTATCTTAAGGGGCATGGGTTATAGTTTTTTAAAAGTTGAAAAAACGTACAGCATCACAAAATACTCTTCTCTGCTTGAAAAGCACCCATATCCCCACACTATTCTCCTAGACTTTGGCTTATTAATTCCAGAGGGTTCAGGAACTATGCTTTTATGGCTCCCTTCAAGAGATTCCTCTGGTCTCAAGTTCAGGGAGCATGAACGTGACAGTGAGACTCCAAAGTGGAAGTCGGGGAGCTTGGGTCTTCTCTGTTCGGTCCCTAACTCACAGCTTGATCTTTGGCAAATCATTCAGTTGTCCTGTGCTTCTGCTTCTCTCCCTTTCAAGGTTGGCCTTTGGTCCCAAAGGTCCATTCTTGCTCTACCATTCTGTTTGTACATTCCTTGTGTCCTGCTTGTCCTGGATGTTCCAGCTACAGGCCCCCCAAACCCCCCTTCCCGGACAGTGCGGATTTCACTCCACCCTCTAGACCAGTGACAAAACAGACCTATAGGGTCATGCAGAACAGCTCCTTGCAGTTTTCCTGCAGAAATTGAGAAACATGATCTAGGGTCCTGTAACACTTGGCTGAAAATGTTGAAAGCACTCCCAGCGGCAAGTGGAAAAAGCATAGTGCCTCCAGCATGGACCCAGGCTCCTCGAGGCTCACCCTGGCCTCTGAAACTCTGTCTCCCACCCTGAGGATTGGGAATTGATGGTTCTCAGGACTCTCCTGACACTGGTAACTGACCCAGGAGCATAGCACACAGAGATCAGACCTCCCCCCACCCCCGCCCATGTGTGCCTTCTTGCAACACAGACACACTTTTTGATTGAAAGTCCAGCAATTTCCAACCACTAGGGCTGGGACTGCTCATCTGCACCATGGTGCAAATGAGCACACAGGCAAGATGGACAGGTAATTCCTTTGGAGATGCGCAGCAGAGAAGTGACATATGGCAGAGAACTGCTCCTCTTCAGCAAATAATCTTGCTATTGACAAAATTCCCAAGGTCGATAAGCATTGTGTACATTCTACCTCTCCATCTCTGTCCCTGCTCCTTGGTACATACAAAAAGATGTCCTGGGCCAAGCCCAGAGAATAGGAGCTATATGCCACATCTTAACAGTTTCCTGCCCTAACAATTTTTACCCAGAACGTCAGCTTCTCCTGAATTCCCTTAAAGAGTGCATTTAATCCTAAACAGCTTCCTTCAGACTGTTGAATAGCCACTTTAAAATGCGACCCCAATCCCTTATTAGAGATCTCTCGATTCTCTGTTGAATGAAAAGATTTCTTTTACCAATAGGCAGTTTCAACAGAAGTTACAGTCCTAGCCTCTGTAAATCTCTTGATCTCTCCCCAAAATAATAAAGAATAACCATATTCTTAAGAGTTGGACTCTAATGTCCCTACAACTTGGATTCAAATTATAGCTCAGCCTCAACCAATTTCTAACATTATGATCTTGAATAATGTAATAGGTCTTCCATTTTTTTAAACCTCTAAAACAGATAATACAAGTAATAAAACGTTGACTTTTTAAGAATATTAAATAGCATTCTTTTGCATTAAGTAACTTGAAAGGAAACTTAGTTGGAACAAAGGTGAAGTTTGATATTATTTACTTTTTAACTTAGCATTAGCTTATTGCAATGACATATATAACAGGAAATTTCCCATTTTTACTATTATTAAGCATACGGTTCTGTGGCATTAAGTGCATTCACATTGTTGGGTAACCATCTCCACCATCCATCCCAAATGTCTTAATCTTCCCCACCAGAAACTCTGTGCTCATTAAACACTAACTCTGTCCCTCCCCTTACCTGGCAATCCCCCTACCACCACTGTATTATTTTGAATAATACAGTGAATGAATCCGACTACTCTAGGTACCTCCTGGAAGAGGGACCATACAATATGTGTCCTCTTGTGACTTATTTCACTTAGTACAGTGTCTTTACAATTCATCCATGCTGTAACATATGTCAGAATCTCCTACCTTTTTAAGCTGAACAGTATTCCTTTGTATGTCTATACCATGTTTTGTTTATTCATTTATCGGTCAATGGACACTTGGGTTGTTTCTACCTTTTGGCTGTTGTGAATAATCCTGCTATGAACATGGGCATACCGATAGCTGTTCCAGGACCTGCTTTGATTTCTCTTGGGTATATACCCAGAAGTAGAATCACTGAATCATACGGTAATTCTATGTTTAATTTTTTGAGGACTTGCCATACTGCTTCCCATGGTGCCGTTTTACATTTCTCCAGCAATACACATGGGTTACAATTTCTCTACATCCTTGCTAATGCTCATTTTCTGTTTTCCTTTTTTATTAGAATAGCTATTCTAATGAGCATAAGGGGATATACCATTGATTGCATTTTTCTAATGATTAGTAATCTTGAGCATCTTTTCATGTACTTATTGGCCATTTGCTTGTCATCTTTGGAGAAATATCTACTCCAATCTTTTGCCTACTTTTTAAAAGGTGGCTTGCTCTTTGTTGTTGAATTGGAGTTCGTTATATACTCTGGATATCAATCACATAGTAGAAATACAATTTGCAAATATTTGCTCCCATTCTGCAGGTTGCCTTTTCACTCTGTTGAGTGTCCTTTGGTAATCAAAGTTTTTTTTAAAATTTTGCTGTCCACCTTCCTACCTTTTTTTTTTTTTTTTTTTTTTTGCCTGTGATTTGAGTGTCTTATAACAAACATTTTAAGGCAACCATTTTGTTAATATATATTTTATATAAATGATAGCTTATTTAATCCCTACAACTGAGACATAGAAAAGTAGCTCTAGGTGCTGGGAACAAGCCTGACACTAACATCTAGGCATAGGTGCTGTTAGGAGCTAGTCTGGCATTCCTGGCTGAGTCATGGTGTTCTCTCCTTGAGCAAAAACAATCTTGGAGAACACCAGCACTCAAGAAGTCCACTCTGTGACTAGGATGAAATAATACCACTTAATACTACTGCCTAAACATGGACAGAAACAGAGTTACTATCCCAAACTCAAAAATTCAAAATGTTCTCCTTTCCATGCTAAAATGAATGACTGTTCTTTCTTTACCTATTACAGCATTAGCCTCTTCTTGTTAGCCCTTCCTATAGATACAATACATTGAGAAGGCAGATCACAGAATCATTCCCTTTCTGACAGCACCAAATGCAGAGTTAACCTGTTTCCTTGAGTCTTCTCTAAAGTCATGTAACAACAGCCCTTTGTTAATATCCTCCTACTAAAGCCCCCATGGTTCCCCATTGTGTGTCTTTATCCTCCTTGCAGTGAGTGAATAAACCCAACTTTGTTTGACCACAGCGTGCTTTGTGGTGTTTTGTCTGGAGGACACTGACACCATTGCACTGTGTATTACTATTATCCATGTTTTACAGAAGGGAAAACTATGGCACAGAGACGTTAGGTAACTTGCCCAAGGATACATAGCAATTAAATAGTACAATGGGAACGTGACCCAAAGGAATCGGTCTCCACAGTGATGAGTGCATAGAAATGAAACTAAATTGGAAAAAGATGACTCCAGAAAAAAATACTCAAGAAATTAAAAAATACTCCTCATTGACTACACGTTCAGCTCTGAATAGCATTTACATGGATAATAAAGTTAATGTTGAATAACAATCCAAGCATCATCAAAGAAAGATGGGGAGATAGAAAAGGTACATATGTGGATTGGGCAGGTAGAGCAAAAAGCCTAGATTGAAAATGCAAAAAATAGCAGCAAAACATGATATTTATAGACCTAGAGATAAATACCAGAATAATCAGCTAAAAAAAAAAAAAAAAGGTAAATGTGGTTGCCTCTGGGAAAGAAAAACTTGGTGATGGAAAATGATTGCTATTTTTGAACCAAACATTATATACATATTTGATTATTTAAACTCAATTCATTTTAAAAATTTTGATGAAAAGAAAAAATTCTGAAGAAAGGACAAAAGATGAAGCATGCAGAACCCTTTGTACAATATCAGAATCTCCAATGGGTTGCTGTTCGGTATTCTCAGACCTATTGTCATTCAACAGATAGGTATTGATTAGGGGCTGTGTGTTTGAGACAGTACGAGGTGTTGTGAACTTGAATGGTTAGGGGCTGGAGCATCTTCATCAAACCTATAAATCTATTTCTCCTTCTGTTGACTAGGGAGCCCTATGGAGTTGTTAGGACTTAACTCTTTATCCCAACCTAGCCCCCAGCCTTACTAAAAAATCCCAGGCTGAGGATGGCATGAACCAGAGAGGATAACGGAACTACCATGCTTCCTCATGAAGTACCCATCCCAGTACAGGCCCCATCTCTTACCCAAAGCTTTCCTAACCAACTCTGCCCAACTAGAGCCAGAGTCAGAAGTGCATAACAATCTTATAGTCTGCCTTATTCAATTTAGCACCTCATTACATTCTGATTTGTAATATTCTCTTGGTATTTCATGCATATAAGTCACTGTGTCAACATTAAATTGTCACCACTTAAAGACAAGGGTCATTTCTCTGGTCTCTCTGTATCATTTAACATTTGGTGCAGGTCGAGATGCATTCCAAGACATCTTTATTGATCCAACTTTAGACGGATTGTGGTAGACAGGAGCATTAAAATGCAGATGCATCCTTGGTAGGGCCTTCCTACTTGGGCTTGTTGACTGCAGGTCATTGTAATGTTTTTAGACCTAAGATCATCTGTGATTGTGGGTGTGAGCTTGATCACGGTTAGAGAGAACAGAAGAGGGTGCCATATGGTGCGATGAGAAAAGAAGCATGTTTGCCCAATCTATTGTCTTCCTTGGATCTAAGGAATATTTCTTTTTTTGTTCTTTTTAGTAGCTGCTGTCTTTTGTGTTAGTTCCTTTGTGTTAGTTGCCTCTAATGCTTAGTTTTTGGTGGCACAACCATAATCTCTAGGTACTGGCCTAGTAAATGCATGGTCTTGGCAATCTGTGTTCGTTTCCTATGGCTCCTGTTATAAGGCGCCCCAAATGGGATGGTTTGAACAGCAGAAATTTTTTCCTTAACAATTCTAGCAGTTCTAGAAGCTAAAAGTCCAAAATCGTGGTGTTGGTTGGTTCACACCCCGTCCAAAGGCTCTCAGGGAAAATCCTTTCTTCACTCTCCTGGCTGCAGATGGTTGCCAGCAATCGTTGGCCTCCTTGGTTGTAGCAAAGGACTATCTCTGCCTCCACCCTCCCGTGGCTGCCTTCTCTCTGTGTGTGTCTCGGAGTCTCCAAATCTCTTTCTCCTTATAAGGATACCAGTGATTGGATTTAGGGCTCACTCTAATCCAATACAACCTCATCTTAATTACAATTGCTAAGACCCTATTTCCAAATAAGATCACATTCACTGATACCAAGGGTTAGGACTTCAACATATTTTTTTCAGGGACACAATTGAACACACAGCTGCATCCAGCTGAATAGGAAGTAGGACAAAGCTACTGGATGTTGTATGTGGGAATAGAGCTCAAAGCCTCATTTCTTACTTCTGCCACAATGGAGAAAGCATTGTCCCTCTTCTTTCCCTGCACTTGTGTTCTAAGTCCCATCTGATCTCACCTTCTTCCTGTATTAAGCATACCCTCTCTGGAGGATCTTTGCCAATGGGACTTAAACATGTAGAGAATTATTCCTCTCCTTGAAAAATTTCTTGGAGGTGTTCTCTGTCCTCTCTGCTCTCTCACTTCCCACATACTCTGCAACCTCTTATATTTACTTAGTTGTTCACTACTTTGATGACCTTCCCAATGGCCTCCTATTTGCTCTATCTAGTAAACATTTGCCCTCACGTCTCACACCTCCCTTCCTGACTGTTCCTTCCTCTTCAAATGCCCTTTCCTTTGGTATCTGTGGTTCTCCATTCTTCTCTTCCTCATTCCTTTGTTTCTGACCAATTCTGTCTTCCTATGAAGATCTTTTCTCTGTTTATCCCTTAAATGCCAAGGTATCTGTAAGTTACAACCCAGGCCCTTCTCCCTGTACTTTTTACACATGCTCCCACAGGAAGACCATTCACACTCAAAACTAAAAATTATTGTTTATGACTTTATGACCCTGCTGTCCGTGTCTCTAGGTCAAATCTTTTACCTAATCTATTTAAATGCCCCCTGGATATTTCCACTAGGATGCCTGATAGACAGTTCAAATGCAACCATTTTGAAGTGAAACTTAACAGCTTGAAACCCAAACACATCTTGATTCTTCACGAGTCTCCTGCATCTCAGGGCATGGCCCATCGTCCAATCATGAGCTCCCGTCCAAAACCTAGAAGGCATCTTTCCCACCCACCAATTCTACCTAGAATAAATTGCCAAACCTTATCAACTTTGACTCAGATATTTTTCGATCTCTACTGCTACTGCCCTAGCTCAAGTTAGTGTTCTCTTCGGCCCAGAGAGCTGAGTGGTTCTGACTGATTCATCTTTCTTTTAGTCTGTCTGTCTGCTAAGCCCGTTCACAATTCAAGCCGCAGAGTGTCCTGACAGAATGTCTCTGCTGCTTAAAGCTCTTCAGTGGGGGGCAGCTGGGTGGCTCAGTTGCTTAGGCATACACCTTTGGCTCCTGTCATGAACCCAGCCCCGCATGGGCATGGGCTCCTTGCTCAGCAGGGAGCCTGCTTCTCCCTCTGCCTGCCCCTCCTGCGCTCGCTCACACTCTCTCTCTCTCTCTCTCTCTCTCTCACACACACACACACACACACACATAAAATCTCTTTAAAAAATTAAAAACTAAAAAAAAAAAAAAAAAAAAAAAAAACCCACAAAATTCCCCCTTGTTCCCTGGGTATAGTCTATACCTCTAAGCCTCTCATAAAAGACTCCTGTGCCCCTTCCGCATCCCCATCTCTCAACACCCCTTCGCCCCCCACACACACAGTTTGAATATGCCGCAGCTGTGCCTTAGAGTCTCCGTGCGTGGTGCTCTTCTCCCCGAGAGACCTTTCTGATCGTCCCATTCTGGGTTAATCTCCCTTCCCATGTCTCTCTGTTATTGAACTGTCTGTGCCATATGACTGCCTTCAGCATCGGATTTAAGCTCTTTGAAGACAAGAATCAAATCTCCCTATGTTCTGTTTTACTCTACACGTCCAGCCAGCATAGAGCCTAGCACATAGCGGACTCTCAAGAAATGTCAGGTGAATGAACAACAAATAGTGAGTAAAATCAAAGGATGGAGGGAAGGTGCTCAGACGATATTTTCAGTTTCTAAAGAATGGTCCCCAGCAAAGGAGCAGGGGCTGACCCTGGCTCGCAAGCTGTTGGCCTCATTCTGGCGTAGAATAGTAAAGTAGAAGGTAAAGTATGAAAAAGGTGTTTCTGGCGGATGACATAGGGCAGCCTGGTTGGCAAAGAAAGGCAAAAAGCCAATAAAGAAAGCAAATAGAGTTAATAGCTAAACTCTACAATCGGAAGAAACTGTCAGACACAGGAGGACTATAGTCGTGTGGCACTTTTGAATGCCAGGACCGGCCTTTCCCAGATTCCCCACGGGCCCACTCCCCAAGGCAGTCATATGGCACAGACAGTTCAATAACAGAGAGACATGGGAAGGGAGATTAACCCAGAATGGGATTCCTATCAAATCTTTTGTTTTGCAATTTCTGTTGCTTATTGTCCTGATTTCTTGGCTAGTAAATCCCAAGATGAGAGGACGCACGCCTTCTTGATACGGAAGCATTTAGGCAGTTATCACTTAAATTAATGTTTTCTGCTGGAGTTGTATTTTAGTGGAAAACAATAATTGTTTCTAAGACAGCATCTTGGAGTTGAACCAATTCTATCAGTGAACACTCAACCATGGGAAGCTAACAATAAAGGCAGTGATCAATCGTTCCCTTCTTCCCCTCCCCACCCCCCGCCCTGTCTTCTGCTCCAAAGGCAGACTCTGCATCCCTTTGCTTAAATTTTAAAAAATAAATAAATGAAGCCAGTGATGTCGCATCTTTTTAACACCTCAGCAGAACAGCCAGTGCCTCTGTGCAGAAATACCCCTGATGTGTCTTCATCACATTCCCCCATTCCTCATCGTCACTTGGGCTTTACCAAGATTCATTCACGCAAGTGATGACCTTACAAATCCCTGCTTTCGAATTGTGTGATGTCCAACCGTGGACTGAGGAGTGGGGACAGGACTCGGATGCCTTCATGCCCGCTCCCCAAATAGTGCTACAGTGCCTTCGGTGGCATTCACACTTGACTGGAATCACATTTCAATCTGTTCCATATGATTGGTTACTGTGTTTTCTTCCCATCTGTGGTAATGGAGCACTCTTTCCAAGTTCCCAAGCTTATTTTCATCTGAATGACCTTTCCCATCTCCCTGGGGCACCTCACCATTACCCAGTCACCCCTTCCAGTCTGCCTGCAAAAGATGCTGGTTTATACATTACTCTTTCTGCAGTAGCTGGTGCCTTTGATGCATTCCTATCAGAGACTGTGTTGTTGCAGTAGAGGAGCAGTGGTCTTTACCAGCTTAAGACCCTGCACCTGTTTCTGCATGGGCTCTTCCCATGGTCTTGTCACTCAGGTCAAGCAATTTGCTTTAAAAAAATGGGAAGAGATAGGATGAGACACCACTTATTTAAATATTAGGATGCTGGCATTATGATTTCTTTTGCTAACCTGTGCACCTTCTCTTGAAGACTGGAAACTGGTTAGAATATAAGAACCTGAGATTGGTTGTGAAAATAATTCACAGGGAGGAAAAAAAGCCGTATTACCCTGGGCAGGCTTGGCCTTTTCTGACTCTCTTTATTGATCTGAAGTCACTGAAAGTGTTCAGAAGATAAAAAGAATCTGTAAAACAAAGAAGGAAAGTCATTGTAAAAAAAGAGAAGACCCCTGGAGACAGTGGGAGCCAGAGAAACCAGACCTGAGTCCTAATTCTCCCGAGAACTCACTGTGTTACTACAGCAGTCACCTGTCCTCTTGGACCCTTTGTTTTTTCTTCTGTAGTGTTGGGAGAATTTCTTTTTATTGACATGTAATTCATATGTAATATCCTATTAGTTTTAGGTGTCCATCATAGTGATTTATCTATTACAAAATGATCCCCATGATCAGTGTAGTTACCATCTGTCATCAGACAAAGTTATTACGATGTTAATAACTATATTCCCTGTTCTGTACATTCCATCCCATGGCTTGTTTACAGCTGGAGGCTTGTGCCTCCTCATCCCCTTTACCTGTTCTGTTCCCCTCCCCAACAGTTTGTTTCTTATATGGGAGTCTGTTCCTGTTTTCTTTTGTTTGTGCATTTGTTTCATTTTTTTAGACTCTGCATACGAGTGAAACCATACAGTCGTTGTCTTTCTCTGACTTGTTTCACTTAGCTTGATACCTGCCAGGTCCATCCACGTTGTTGCAAATGGTAAGATCTCATTCTCTTTTATGGCGGAGTCCTAATCCATTGTCCCCACCTTCTTTATGCTTTTGTCTCCCAGTGGACAACTGGGCTGTTTCCGTATCTTGGCTCCTGTAAATAATGCTGCAACAACATACAGCTCTTCAGATGGTTGTTTTCCTTTTCTTTGAAGAAATACCCAGAAGTGGAGTGGCTGGCTAATGTGGTAGTTCTATTTTTAACTTTTTGAGGAAACTTCATAGTATTTTGCACAGTGGCTGCCTCACTTACATTCCCACCAGTAGTGCACAGGGATTCCTTTTCTCCACATCCTCACCAACACTTGGTATTTCCTGTCTTTTTGCTAATAGTCAATCCAACATATATGAAGTAATTATCTCCTCGCGGTTTTGATGTGTGTTCTCTGACGGCTGGTGGTGGTGAGCATCTTTTCCTGTGACTTTTGGCCTTCTGGATGTCTTCTTTGGAAAAATATCTATTCTATTCAAGTATTCTGCTTATTTTTTAATCAGGTTGTTTTGTGTTTTGTTTTATATTAATATTAACTCATGTTCTTACCAGATGATTTGCAACATCTTCTCCCACTCACTAGGTTGCTTTCTCATTTTGGTTTTTTTTTTTTTTTTTTTTTTCCCCCCACTATGCAGAAGCTTTCTAATTTGATTTAACCCCATTTATTTTAGCATTTGTTACCCTCACCTGAGAAGATCAATCCAAAAAATATTGCTGAGCTGAGGTCAAAGAGTTTATTGCCTGTGTTTTCTTTTCTAATTTTATGTGTTTGGACCTTACATTCAAGTCTTTCATATACTTTGAACTTATTTTTGTATATAGTGTAAGATAGTGGTCCCCTTCATTCTTCTGCATGTAGCTGGCTAGTTTCCCCAAAACAGTTTATTGAAGAAACTGTCTTTCCCCCATTGTATATTCCTCCCTCTTTGTCATAAATTAATTGACCATACACATATGAGTTTATTGCTGGGCTCTCTGCTCTTTCCTGTTGATCCTTGTGTCCGTTTTTGTGCCAGTACCATACTGTTTTGATTACTAGAGCTTTACAGTATAGTTTGAAATCAGGAACATGATACCTCCAGCTTTGTTCTTCTTTTTCAAGATTGCTTTGCCTATCCAGGGTCTTTTGTGGCTCTATACATATTTTAGGGCTCTTTGTCTTAATTCTGAGAAAAATCCCATTGGTATTTTGATGAGGATTGCATTGAATCTGTACATTACTGTAGATAGTGTGGACATTTTAACAACAGTCTTCTAGTTCATGATTATGGTATATCTTTGTAGTGTAGAGAGACCTGGAGCCAGATGTGTTGAGACATCTCTTCCAACTTTCAAATGTCATAACTCTAGGAAAAGAGCAAGAACTGAGCATAACATATTTACTCTATTTTCATAGATGTCTTGAGTTGCCAAGTGTGTCAGCTCTCTTTAAAAGCACAAAAACAACTTTTCCCAAAGACAGGAAACTAAAACTGTTGCCTCTCTGGGGACCCCACGGTGGCTTGGTCCATTGAGTGTCCAGCTCTTGATTTCAGCTCAGGTCATGATCTCCGGGTTGTGAGACCAAGCCTCTCATCAGGCTCTGTGCTGGGTGTGGAGCCTGCTTAAGATTCTTTCTCTCCCTCCCCCTCTCCCTATGCTACCCCTGCTCCCTCTCTAAAAATAAACAAACAAACTGTTGTCCCTTTGGACTGATGATGATGGTGATACGATGATATTAAATAATAATCACTTATGTTAATTAACTTTTTCTATCTCAAGGAATAAGCTCATGTATATATCTCAAAGGTCATAGACAAATGAGCTTACTAAGTTATTTGGATTTGTTTTTGCTGATATTTTTTTAATGTTTTTATTTAGGTGACAACATTGAAAAGTTAGAATATTTTATACAAACATTTGTAATTCCTTTTTTTTTTTTTAAATAACAAATCTAACGTTATCCTCGTGCATTATATCACAGCCACAAATAACTGAAGCCAAGCAGAGGATGCCCATTTTACATGGGGCAGGCATTTTCTTTTTGCTCCCTTCTGTGATTTCCCTGGCTTCTGTAGGTATTTGAACTTATAGTCCCAACTATCCAGCTGATTGACCTCCATGGTGGTGATAAGACCATCACCATTTTCATTAATAATAATCCCTGTTGGCTTACTCTTTTGCCTTTAGAAAACACTGTCATGTGCATTATCGGCTTAAAAGCTCTATTACTACCCTGTAGTGAGGCGCATATAAAGGGTACTAATATCCCTACTTAACAGATAAGATATTTGAGGGTCAGAAGACTCAAATGACTTGTCAGTGAGCAGTGTCTAATCTCCAATGGTCTCAAACTTCCTACCACCAAGATCTCCTTTTATTATTTTCCCCCATGTACTCAATGATTTGTAGGATTTTGTCTATTTATTCACATATATTAAGTCATAGTATGTTTTCTCATTTTGTGTTACACATTTCTATGTGTGTTTCAAACACTGATTTGGTTTCACATACTTGAACTAATGAAATTCTTATATGCTGAACTAATAGTACCCCCCTAAATATGCCTTTACTTTCATAACTGATTTCTCTTGTTTCCCCTAAGCTACCAGTAGCTTTATCACCTACCTTAAGTTACTATCTTACCTCTACTCTCAGTAATGAGTTTAATTCATTTACCAAGTAAAACCATCACCTTCTGATGGACAAATTCTTTGGCTCCTTTGCACAGTTTTTCTGGTTTTCTATACTTCCCTAGGTGGACTTAACAACAAGTACATAATAAGGAAGCCTTACATGAGTCATGAAAAGGTTAGGTGAGTTTTAGGGAGCCTGGACCAAATATCTTTATAACACAGCTGAGTTTTATGCTGGTCTGGTAAGGTCACTGCTGAGGAGCTAGAAGGAGAAGAATTCAAAATCAAGTATTTTTGTTGTCGTTGTTGTTATTTTTGACATGGGAGTATGTAGTGTGGAAGATTGCCTAACCTCTGGTTCTGATGTTAGCCATGGACCATCAGCACATCTTGATTAAATATCCACAGTATGTCCATCGTGTCACAGGTGCTGGGCATTGCCTGGGTTGGAAGGGCCATCGTCACGCCAGAGCCAGCTCCCCTGACTTCCTTCTGGCAATCTGTTTGACACTGATGAGTTCTGCAACTCTGAGGTTCGGCTGGTCCTAACTTGCCCGTGTTCTCAGAGCAGCACAAGATCAGAATGAGTTTCCTTTCTCAAAATAACCCGGAGGCTTCTATGGTTTGATTTTACTGTACCCTGCTTTGGAAAAGATTCATACTTGTACAAAGTGAGACTTCTTGTGCTGCGTAAATTCTGTTTATATTTCATTGTACTTTGTTCTAAGATGCCTCAAGTCCTTTGGTGAAAGGGGCTTATGATAGAAAAAAAAAAATACGATATGTTCTTGATTATAAGGTGGCATTGGTAGTAAGCACACTATGGACTGGATTACAGCATTTCTTGGGGAAGCAAATCAATACTGCTTTAAAAGTGAGCAATAATTACCAAGTCCTAATTTCAGAACATTAGATGTACAAAACTTCCCTGGGATGGAGCAAGTATGGTACGTCTATTAATATAAGTACAAGTTCCTTATACACGTATGGAAGGTGTATGCCCAGCTCATATCCACACCGAGTTGTGTGTTTTGAACAACCCGGATCCAGTTAGGTTGATCTATGACATGTTCCCATGTTGTGGTGCAGCCAGGATCTGCGAGGGCGTCTATTGCAGGCGTGGTTTTCTTCTTGAGGTGCAGAACCAACAGCGCAGCATGCCCTGTTGTCAGGATACAGAACCAAAGGCGAGATCATATGGAAAGAGCTTACCCGGGAAGGCATGTGCCATCCAGAATCCATTGCGCGGCTACACGGGGGTGGCAGTGCTTCTATTTTCAAAACCTATTATGTTTCAGGGGCAAGGGCAGGAAAAGAGTTTAAAAAATATTTCCTCGGCAAGGAAAAGTGGGAGTCCGTGGCCTTATTTTGCCTCCGTCACAGCTCTTGAAAAACCCTGTCTTAAGAGCTCTAGAGTCTACGCCTTATTCCCTTTTCCATTTGGACTATTGTTACCTTGGGCAAGTTCTTTAATTAACTTCTCTGTGTTTTAGTTTCGCCATTTATAACACAGGGATCATTATACTTCAAGACAATGTGTGGATAAAATAGTCCCCTTTGCACAGTGAGGAACAGGCATGCCAAGTTATCATTATGGTTTATTAATAGTAATGACACCCTACCTGGACAGGAGAATCCAGTACTCTCCCCCAGAGAACTTAGAAACTTTGTCCGGACTCCTTTGTTAACTCTAACATTGACTCTGAGCTTCGTCTGGAGACCATACAGAGGAAGAGCGTTACCTCTTCCTGGGTTTCTTCTTCTCTTGCTGCCTTTTTATGGTTCAGTAGGACCTCCTATAAACAACTGGGGTTGGGCAACTCAGAACTCACCCACTAGAAGGATCACAAGAGAAATTTAGAATGCAGCAATGACTGAGTAGCTGCTTAGGCCAAAGAGTTGGCAGATTCTAAAAACTGCATATACCTCCCTCCAAAACTGGTCATTCCAGTTCAACGTTGATTGAGAGATGTGAGAAAAGCAATTGGAGAGAAGTTGAGCTCATGCTTTAACTTCCTACATTGTTGTAGAAAATTCCGCCCATAAAACAAGTAAGCACACTGCTCGAGACCCCTGCCGTGTCCAATTAGACTTCTTTATAAAGGAACAACCTCTTTAACTTTGTGGGTTTCTGGAGGCTGTTTGTCTTTCCTTTTGGGTTATCACAACTCTTAAATTACTTTAGCATATGCTTCGTTGCTACTATTTTTCTTCCTTTCCTTTGCCACAGGAAACAGAAAGAGGTCTTTGTAAGAGGCATTTTAAAAAAGTGTTGGAGGGGAAAAGAGGTTGGTTAATGAAATAAAGAAGGAAATAATTTCCAAAGGCTTTTAAAACCATGTAGTAGGACAATCATTCAAGTATGGGATCAACCCCTAAGCAAGATTAGGTCTTTTGGGTGACAGAGGAACTAAGTTTGATGTGTCAGCTTTGAATTCTTATTACCCTAGTTTCTGTGCTCCACACAAATTTAGGATCCAAACAATTATGTTTCACATGCCTTTGAATATGGGAAAAGAACACATTGTATGTAGTAAGTGACAGAATTGTGTGGTGTTTCATTCTACCCAAAGGTTTAGCCCCAATAGGCATTTTGACTTCCCATGAGAAATATGGCGAGGTCATTTGATGAGATGAGCATAATCATTTATACTTCTACCAGGCCTCTTTCACGTTGTAAGTATTTTATTAGATGATCAGTTCCTGGAGAGAGGAAGCTTTACCTTTCTATGTTTGTTATTTGTTAAGCACAGTGCCTGGCATTCCAGAAGCCAGAGGTGACACTTGGAGAGAGTGGGAGGGCGGAGGGGTGGGGATAGTTGAGGGGTTGGGTCCATGGAGTGAAAATACTTGGCTTTCTTGGCGTTTGAAGTTTCCGTGTTTTACCAGTGAAGACAGAATATAGGGCAAAGCAAAATTAGGCCAAAGCAGCATATTTAGTAAAAGAGGTTTCACTGCACTTAGAATAAAATCAAACCAGCTACTGGGGTTACTATGATGTGGTCTGGCCAACATAACACTCAAAACTTCTTCTTTTTCTGTTCTCTATTCTCCCCACTCTGTGGTAACACCAGACTTCTTTGCATTCTTCCAAAGCACCAAACTTTTTCCTTTGACAGCCTTGCTGCTGTGTTGCAGATGCTTAGATCTTTCCCTCTCTCTCCCTGTTGCTGACTTTTTCATCCACTGGGCTCAAATTCCTTCTCCTCAGACAGGCCTTCCTGATCCAAATTGTCCTTTCCCCTCTTTCTGGCTGCTCAATACCCTAGAGGATGCCTGACATGTAGTATGTATTCAATAAATGTTTGTTGGCTGATTGCCAAACCATAATTCCTATTTTCCAAACATTCAATATGTCACTAAAAAAACTCTTGAGGTCATTCTTCTTCCAAAATTCCAGTAAGAAAGCAAACAATATAACGTGCAAATCTGAGGTAGAAATGTTCTGTTTGCTTTGTCCTCCTACATAACCGGAAACAAAATGTTTGCCTCCTAGTCCCCTCCATCCTCCGTCCCCACCCCCACTCAGCCCAATACAAAGGAAAGGAAGGAGAGGAGAGAGAACAGACAAAAAACCCAACCAAACAACCAGACAAACCAAAACCTTGAAAAAGGTGGGATCAAAGTGTTGAAAGAAGTTGAAAGACTTCTCAGTCTTTAACATGCTTAGGTGAACTGAGAATCTGTAGAGATGAACAGATGCCTTCCTTCTCAGATATTTGACCCAGACAACATTGTTGTTCTTCCTCCTCCTCCTGAATATTTCTGGGATGAATCTTTTTTTTTTTTTTTTTTTTTTTTTTTTTGATATGTTGGGTTATTTTTTATTATTATGTTCAGTTAGCCAACACATAGTGCATCATTAGTTTTTGATGTAGTATTCAATGATGCCCTAATTGTGATAAGTCTTCAATGGCAGACTTTTCAGGAAACAGTAACTGAAGAACCAGCATCTGCTGAACATTTAGTCCCAGGCGCTGTACTAGGCATTTTAAGTTGGCCACTCGCTTTGGTCCCTTTGCCTTTTATTGATGAGGAAAGTGAGCCTCACAGAGAAAATCCACCTAACCATCAAAGCAAGCATAGCAGCTAGGATTTGAACCACTCCTGTGTGATTCCAGTGGTCTTACGGTCCCCACTGCTGCATGCTTCTTCCCCAAATATTCCTTCTAATTCATTAAAGCAGATGTTCTTGCTAGCAAGCACTAGTATCCCCTCGAGAGCTGGTAAGATACAGATGTCTAGGTCCTGTATCAGAATTTTTGATTCAGTAGTTCTGGGGTGGGAGACCTGAAATTTTGAATATCCGATGAGTCTCAAGGTAGTGTCTGATACAGCTGGTCTGGGCCATTTGGAGAAACCGTGGCTTAAACGGTGACAATTGATCTTTCATGTTTTCTGTAATAATCTTTTTGGAGGTGTTAAGAAGCCTCTTTCAGGTAGTTTTTACTGCCTTCAAGTGATATAACTTCTCTATTTTGATTCTGCAAATATTTACAGAGAACCTACCCTTCCAGACACATGCCATACAGTACACAGAGAGTGAGCCATTACTAAGACCGGGTACGTGGTCTCCGGGAGGCCCTACTCTAGCTCGTGGCAGCACGGGGTGAGGAGAGTAAGGGCACAGCAAAGCCTGTGCTCCATCGGGGCTGGATCCGGGGCTGGATCCGGGATTGGAGAAACTCGCCCACAGAGTGGGCACCTGCCTGGCATCCTAAACCATGACTAGTCATCCGCTGGGGTGAGCAGGTGGGTTTTCAGGAAAAGCCAACAGCAAGGGTGAAGTCATGGAGATATGAAAGAACATGGTGCATTTGGGGAAAGCTCGAAATGCTGATGCGAAGACCAGCACGCAGGTGTGTCTGGATTGAGGTGAGGAGGGGGAATGACTGGGCGTGAGGGTGGAATCTGGTGGGCAGGGGCCTCAGCTGCAAACCGTGGCTTGTGATTGGGAGGCCAAGCATTTAGGAAGCTCACAGTGGAGTCTGTGCCTTCTTTTTTTTTTTTTTTTTTTTTTTTAAAGATTTTATTTATTTATTTGACAGAGAGAGATCACAAGTAGGCAGAGAGGCAGGCAGAGAGAGAGAGGGGAGGAAGCAGGCTCCCTGCTAAGCAGAGAGCCCGATGCGGGACTTGATCCCAGGACCCTGAGATCATGACCTGAGCTGAAGGCAGCGGCTTAACCCACTGAGCCACCCAGCCGCCCCTTTTTTTTATTTTTTAAAGAATTATTTATTTGTCATAGAGTGAGAAACGAGAGCAAGCACAGGCAGACAGAGTGGCAGGCAGAGGCAGAGGGAGAAGCAGGCTCCCTGCCAAGCAAGGAGCCCGATGTGGGACTCGATCCCAGGACGCTGGGATCATGACCTGAGCCGAAGGCAGCCGCTAACCAACTGAGCCACCCAGGCGTCCCGAGTCTGTGCCTTCTAACCCAACTCTGTGATAGCTGCCATTTCTTCCTCCATGGATTCATTCAGTAAACATTTTTGAGCTGGTGTTGGATGATGGGAGCATTTTGAAGGAGGCTTGAATTCTGAGCCTGTCCCTTAGAAAGAGAAGGAAACATTGACAATCTGAAGTCCAACAAGGAGGTGGAAAACGTGCCCTTATGAACAGGCACTGGGACGCAGGATGCAGGTTCTGCAGTGATGCGGGAGGAGAGCTTGCCCGCCGGGAGCATCGCCGGAGCTGGGTCTGAGGTGCCTCCTGAGGGAGTCAGAGCCGGGAGGCCACGCGGGTCCCCATTATCAACCTCTCACAACCTTTCTGGGTACTTTTCTTTCTTTCTTTCTTTCTTTTTTTTTTTAGATTTTATGTATTTATTTGACAGAGATCACAAGTAGGCAGTAGGCAGAGAGGCAGACAGAGAGAGGGAATCAGGCTTCCCGCTGAGCAGAGAGCCTGGGCTCTCTGCGGGGCTCGATCCCAGGACCCTGAGATCATGACCTGAGCCGAAGACAGGCTTTAACCCACGGAGCCACCCAGGCGCCCCTTTGGGTACTTTTAAAGATGGCTCCCTGCCTCACCACAAAGAGTCTCGGGATGGAAGCTGGGAAGTGTAAACTCCAAGGCAGTTAGAGAGAAATTGCTTCTAGAATCATGCCTGCTTTTTCCTCCTTGCTAAATATTCAGAAAATAGCTGGCATGTGCGTTTCCCAAGCCTGATTAAAGGGTGGGTGTGAACCCTCTAAATAATTGCTGCATGAATCTTTATAGCCACCCGGAATGAGCTTAACCCGGTCGGCCTGTGATGGCAGAAAGGCTTCTAATGTTGGGCTCATCATTCTATCATGCTTCAAAGAATGGGAGGCAGGGGCCCTGCTCCATTCTTCCCTTGCTTCCTGATTAATCCACACTTTTAGAATATGACTAAGGACTGACTGATGAGCTGGTTTAGTTTAGCTTTGTAGGATTTTTTCCCCCAATTTAGCAAGCAATGAGGACCCGCGCTATTTCTACTCTTTCACTTGGTTCTTAAGTCTCATTTGTGCCATTAGCTCAACTGGTACAGCTCGTGGTACCTTCCCCCGCCCCCCTGCTCTGAATTCAGAGACTCATCCTTCTCTTATAAAGTGCTCACAGTCAAGACAGCTCTGGTAAACTTTGCTTTTCGGCACAAGAACAATATTAGCTAAAGAGCTGGTTGTAATACAGATGCTCAGAAAAGTAGGAGGAAAATCAGGTCTTGAAAAGATTTATAAACTCCATTCCAGATTTTATTCATCATCTTTCTTTCTTACTTTAACGTCTCAAGAATTCGGGTAGGAATGCTATTTACAATGATCTCTGTCAGGGGGTGCTGAATACAGATTTATCTGCGTGCCAGATCAGAATTACCTTTAAAACCTAAATGAAATGAAAAAGGAGAAACCACATGCTTCCCAGTAATGGGATATTTCTGTAATTGTCTTGTTGGCGTCAGTATCCTTTGCACCTTTGTGAGAGCTGCCTTGGGCTAGTCCAAAGGCCCATATTTTTAGAAGCAAGGTAGGTAGATGGATAGATAGGCAGGCAGATAGGTAATGGTTGGTAGGCATATAGATACAGGTAGGATGATAAGTAGAGAGAGAACCAAGGAGAGCTAAGCTCGTGAGCCTGGGAAATCCCTTAGAAATATGAGTTAGAAAATCACACACAAACAAGCCACGGAATCCATGGGTTTTTTCTTCTTTGTTTTGCATCTGTTGGGCACCTGGTACCACCCTAAGTATTGGAAGTAGAGTCCGAGCATTAATCTTTTCACAGTGGACAAAGGGATTGAGAGATAGGGGATTTGTGAACCAAAGACGTGACTACCTCTTCCTCCTGCTAATTGGGGTCATCTCCGAACCATTTGCTGTAGCATTACTTAGGACCCCTTAGTCTACTCAGACCTAATGAAGTGTGACTTCACTCTCAGTGAACTCACTTTTAGTTGCCTCCAATAGAATAGTTCAGTGCATTAAGACCATAAGTGACTCTTAATCTCACAAAACAAACTGAGGGTTGCCGGGGGGAGGGGGTTTGGGAGAAGGGGGTGGGATTATGGACATTGGGGAGGGTATGTGATTTGGTGAGTGCTGTGAAGTGTGTAAACCTGGTGATTCACAGACCTGTACCCCTGGGGATAAAAATATATGTTTATAAAAAATAAAAAATTAAAAAAAATAATAATAAAAATAAAAAATTTAAAAAAAAAAAAAAAAAAAAGCTTGGTCCCCCAGACCAGCAGCATCAGTAGCTCCTAGAAACCTGCTAGAAATGCAAATTTCAGCACCCCCTTCCCCTCTTTCTCCAGACCTGCAGAATTGGAAACTCTAGGGCTAGACCCAGCAATCTATGCTTTACCAAGCTCTCCAGGTGATCCTACCATCTGTTGAAGTTGGAGAAGACCTGACCTTGAATATGAGGCTTGCTTAGCTCTCTCTTTCAGCTGTAGTTGGCAGGCGAGGTTACACACTGGAATCACCTCGGAAATTGGACGCAGTGTGGATGCCTGGGTACCAGCCTGGAGATTCTGGTGTAACAGACTGGGAAAAGGCCTGAGCACCAGGGTGTTTAAAAGCTCCCCAGAGTGGCTCAGTGGGTTAAACCGCTGCCTTCGGCTCAGGTCATGATCTCAGGGTCCTGGGATCGAGTCCCGCATGGGGCTCTCTGCTCAGCAGGGAGCCTGCTTCCTCCTCTCTCTCTCTCTGCCTGCCTCTCCAACTACTTGTGATTTCTCTCTGTCAAATAAATAAATAAAATCTTTAAAAAAAAAAAAAAAAAAAAAAGCTCCCCAGATGCTCTGGAGGATGGTTTCACATGGAAACAGGTGTAAGACTAACTGGGGAGAGGGGCTGGAGACGTGCAGAGCATTCACTGGTCAATGCAAGATATAGTCCAGGCCCTCAACTATGAGCTCAACATATGCTGGGCTTTGTCTCACCAGGGGCTGGGAGATGCCAGGACTATGACAGGGGAGAGGCCAGAGATACTGCATGTTTTGGGAATGTGGAGGAATGAAAGAGAAGGAAAAATCAAAGGGAGCTCTGAGTTCATGAGCATGGCTAGGAGAACCATGAAGCCCTTCTTAGGAAAAGAAAGATTGGGTTTGGGGAAGGAAGGAGATCTTTGTTGAGAGGCAGACAATACTTGTGACCCTGATAAGCTGTGGACTGCTCTGATGGCAGTGCTCCCACAGGAAGCTGAAATTCGGGTTTAGAGTTCCGAGAGTAGAGACGGGAGGGAAGAGATGAATGGACAAGGAGAGAAGTGCTATGAAGGGAAACACAGACCATGAGAACCACTAGGTGATGCTGGGACTTTGCAGCATCATGGCAGAGGTGAAATTTGAAGCCAGTGGGCAGAATGCCATTTCTGAGAGGGGGGTTGCCAGTAGGTGGCAAGAGGTCTGAGGACACTAGCCCCCAGCACGTTCAGAAAAAATTAAATAGAGGGGAAGATAACAAGTAGGGCAAGAGTGGAGAAGAATCACGTGGATGCTGCATCATGGAAGCTAAATTATGAGTAGGTGGAGGACGGATGCAGAAAGTAGTATCGCCAATGGTATCAGATGCTAAAGACTGGCGGGGAGCGTTAGCTATTTCAGGTAAGAAAAAAGCTGGCAAAGTCATAACATTAGTAGTAATGATCACAGCTTGTGGTTCCTACCCATTTAATGTGAGCCAGGCGCTTGGCCAAGAGCTTCCCATGAAGTCACCAATGACCCATGAAGTACTAGGGATTCCCATCTCACAGATAAGGAGACTGAGGCACAGAGAGACAGGTAACTTGCACGAGATTACACAGAGAGCAAGTGGTCAAGCCTGGACAAGAACTCGAGGTGGACAGACTCTGGACACCGGACCTCTCTGTGGGAACCAGCGTGACCCATTTAGCGAGCAATCTTTCCTGTGAGTGCAAAACCCAGCGTTAGCGGGCATGCTGTCCAGGTAAATGAAACCCCTCCCAGCTTGCTCCAGCCAGAGTGGCACACAGGAGGCGGGTTCTCCTGACCCAGAGAAGGTCACTGGGCAAACAGGAGCCCATCAGAATGAGGGGAAAGCAGCACGCTCGGTTCTGACAAAAAGTTGACATTTGAACAAAGAGAATTAAATAAAAGAGAGTACGTTAAATTAATTTGAAAGGTCTTGTTTAAATCCACTCACGCAAAGTTGTTCTCAATTAAGGCTTTTATTCTACCCTTGGCTCACCTGCCCGAGTTTAGTGCGCGCGGCAGCTCAGAGCGCATTCTGGATGATGCCGGGGAAAGTTCATTTCACACCTGAAATGGTTAGACGTCATGCCGTTTCTTCCAGTGTTTTTCCATTTGTGCCCTCACCCCACTAAAAAAAGAAGGGGGAAAAAGGGAAGGATATCTTCCCCTGGAAACATCATACGGAGGCAAACCTTTCACTGGGGTGCATTAGGAAAGCCTTAGGTGTGGGCGGGGGGGGCAGGGAGATTTGAAACAGTCCTTACAATGTAAAAAAAAATTAAATTTAATTAAACTTATTAATTAATTATATATATATATATATATATGTGTGTGTGTGTGTGTGTGTGTGTGCTTTACTTACAGGAAAGCACCAACACTTATGTGGGGGAGGAATGATTACCTGTGTATCATGAAGATGGGAATTGTGGTCCTGAGAGGTTAAATGACATTCCCAGCAGGGAAGAAAAAAAAAACTTTCCCAGGCCTGCAGGAGAACTTCTATATTTGTATTTGTTTTCTAATTAGGGCTGCTCTGATGATCCAAAGTAAAATTTGGGAATTGGGGTAATGATTTATAAACGCAAGGTTTTTAAATATCATTTCCCATGTTTGGAAGTGAAATTTGGCTGTGAGAAATAATTGCAAATGAGCTACATAGAGGAGGCTGACACAGATTAGTTTTTTGAAGAGAACGGATTGGAGGATTGGCCTTGTTTTCAGACTGTTAATTTTCTTGTTAATGATGGGGTTGGTTAATAACTACCTGGTTATGACGGTGGCAGAGAGAGAATGTCTGAAATAGGTCATGCCTTCAGTCAGCCTGGAGTGTCCTGTCTTGATGGAAGGCTGGGGGGAAGCACAAAGGCAGGAGTGGGGGGAGGGGCGGCCAGCTGGGATCCCTGGCACCTTGGCCAGGGTTGCCCAGGAGGGGAGGATGACAGTGACAGCCCCAGGGGGCTTTTTCTGGTGGAGACTGACAGTTCAGGACACATGGGGAGCCCCCAGGGGGACAAGAGAGTAAAAACAGCCTGATGTGTCTTTTTTGAAGTGTGCTTTTTAACTTTTGAATTTTTTTCGTTAATGACATGAATTAACGATGCTCTCTTTTTCTCTATATCCTATGAACATAGAACAATTGGCATATATAGACAAGATTCAGGAAGACAGTTTAAAATGATCCAAAATCACAGGCCCAGAGATATTAGTAACCTTTTGATATGTAGCTTCTCTCTCTCTCCCTGCCCCACCACTCCATATGCATAAGAAACAGTAAAATCTTAGATCCAGGAGCAGGGACTATTCTTTATTGTTTATAACTAAATTGCTAGTGCCTAGAACTGTTCCTGAGCACATAGCAGGTGCTCAAGAAATATTTGTTGATGTAAGGATGGAAAGAAAAATGCATAAGATTTATTATATATTATCATATATTATACACATAATTATAAGTACCTTGATAGTCATACCATTTTTAAATCCCAACATGCGATAGGACTCTACACATGCTCTCTTTTTCATGGCGATAAACAGCAGCATGAACCAGCACATGGGAACAGTATGGTTCAGGATTTTGGCTCTGGAGCCAAGCGGGTTACATTGGAATCTACATTCCAACATTTATGAGCAGGGTGACCGTAAGTCGTTTCCTAATTTCTTGAGATCTCAGTTTCTTAATCTGTAAAGTGGGAGCCATAAAAATACCTACAGCGTAGCAACCTCGTGGGAGAAAATGAACGAGTCCATACCGTGTGCCTAGCACTGCGATGAGGAAGTTCAAAGTCGCTCGTAAATACTGGTAATTAGGATTATTGTATGTGATTAAATAGTGTTTCGAGCATCATATTGATGTTAGTCCCTCATGCTGATGTGTTATGTCAGGCCTGGTTTGCTCTTTCCATTTTTTTGTTGTTAAAAAATATCACTGCCAAGATCATCCTTATCCAAAAATTGCTTTGTATACCTATGATTCTTCCCTTATGATAAAATCATAGAAGGATAAATAGAAGGTAATAGGCAATGAATCTTTTTATAACTTTATATATTGCCAACGAAATGTCACAGCAGCCCAGAAACCAACAACAGTGAGCCAGGCTGCTTCCTTTGCACCATTTACACAGGTTCTTTTTTTTTTTTTTTTTTTTTTAAATTATACTGACAGCAGATTTCTTCTTCTTCTTCTTTTTTTTTAAGATTTTATTTATTTATTTGACAGAGACCACAAGTAGGCACAGAGGCAAACAGAGAGAGGGGGAAGCAGGCTCCCCGCTGAGCAGAGAGCCCGATGCAGGGCTCGATCCCAGGACCCTGGGATCATGACCTGAGCCGAAGGCAGAGGCTTTAACCCACTGAGCCACTCAGGTGCCCCTGCACAGGTTCTTTTTGAAGAAAAAATTCTCTTCCTGAAGAGGCCATCTTGAGTTGGGCCAAAGAGTTGCTCTGCCAACAAGCAACAGGTGTTTAGGAGTAGGATCTGGGTGTTGATGCATGGAGGGGGAGGGAGGAAGGAATAGGGGCACAGAGGGTGGACCTTCTGTCCTGAGAAGCTGCAGAAGGATCAGAGAAGAGCCAGACTGGCACTGTCAATAAATCTAAGTGCTCAAAGCAAAGTATAGAAAGTGCTGTACTCATGGTGCAGACCAGGGCTGGAATCTCAAGGATGAAGGGAAGAATTCTGCGGCCATCATTGGTGCACTTGGTTGCCTTGTCGCTTTCATGACCTTGCCCTTTTCAGTAGAGCCCATGCAAAGCCATTCCAGCCTCCTTGGCCTCCCGCTTCTGTCTCTGTGACACAAATAATATAACTCACTTCCTTCGGCTGCCCCAGTCTAAGAGGATTAATCCCTTCTATGGAGTTACCTCCTCAAGAGGAAAACTGGTAAGATGGTTGTAAAACTCCTCGCAGGAATGGAATGAGTAGTATAAATAAAGTGTTATGGCAGCCGACTCATCGAGAATGAGACCCAATGTCACTTAAATGTTTTGGAGCTCTCTGTATCTTATGAAGGGGAACCTGTTTTCATATTGCAATGCTTCAACTCTGCCTGGAAAGTGATCGTGTGTGACAGTTTGCTTTTGTACTCCCCCGGTTTATATGAAAGGAGCGAGGCACTTAGGTTGGCTGTATTTGTTCCGAACAGGAAAACAAATCTGGCATTTTTACATATTATTCTGTACTCCTGGGAAAAATAGCTTTGGCAACCTAAGGGAAATTCAGTTCAAACTGTAGCAATTCCCATGAATGTTTTGGTGTAAAGTAAATCCACCATTTGACGGGATAGTGCGTTCATTCAGCTTATAATCACTGCGCACCCACCGCGAGCCGGCACTTTCCTCAGCACCATGGGGCCTGACAGTACCTAAGAAGGACGTGGCCCCTGGCGTCGTGAAATTTTTTTTTTTAAGTTTTTATGTAATTACTTGACACAGAGAGAGAGAGAGATCACAAGCAGGTGGCGGGGAGGAGGAACAGGCTCACTGCTGAGCTGAAAGCCCGATGTGGGACTCGATCCCAGGACCCTGAGACCATGACCTGAGCTGAAGGCAGAGGCTCAACCCATTGAGCCACCCAGGTGCCCCTGGCATCGTGAATCTTCTGCTCTAAAGTGGAATTTAAAAATCTCGGACTAATAAGTGTGATTACCAATGTGAATACTGTGACAAAAACATACCAGATGCTAAGATAAAATGGACACACACACACACACACACACACACGGGCACACACACTTAGAAGGGAGAGCGAGAATTTTGAAGAGATAACTTTAGCCCAAATCTTTTGAATTGAGGTCACGATGGAACAAGATTCGAGGGGCCGGAGTGGGTGATGGGAGGGCTTTTGTTTTCCTAGAATGGAAAGGCAGGGAAGGCTCTTGGTTCTGTTGCGAACCCGAAGAAAAGGTGTGTAAGTCTGGAGTGTAGCCCGCCCAGCAGGGAGAGGCTGAGGTGAGACAGTAGAGTAGGTGGAAGCTGGCCCCACATCATCCACACCATCTGGGAGCTAACCCAGGCCCCAGCCCAGACCGTCTGAATTAGCACGGACGTTGCACTAGACAGAGTCTTCCAGTGGTTCGTGGGCCTGCACGTTGAAATCTCCGAATCACTGGCTCAGGCGATGGGATGAGGGTCAGGTTTTGTCTGCATGGCTGTAGGAAGTTACTGGTCGACTTGAAGCATTGCGTGACATGCTCTAGCTACATCTTTAAAGACTGCTGTGGCTGATGGGGAAGGATTGGAGAATAACCAGAACGAAAGCTGGAGGACTAGTTAGGCCATTGTAAGTAGCTCATGTCAGAGGTGAGTTTAATCAATACTAGATTGCAGAGAAATTCCAAGCATCGCTGTGTACCTGGGAAACCACTCTGCTGTCCCAAGAGTATGAGCAAACAGAAAAGATTATGCCCATTTATGTCTCCCAGGCAGCAAAGCAGAAAATATGTTTTCCTAAATGAGATGCTTTGTCTTCAGACTCCCAGAGAGTCAACACCTCCATGGGGGTACATAAGCCATGACTGTCCTTCCCAAAGTGTCACCATATAGTTGAGGACATGGGCTGTTGAACACCAGATCTGTATCCCCATCCACCTCCCCAGACCCCTACCTGGGCAACAGTGACCCTGCTACATAGACAGTCTAGGTCCCGGTTTCCTCATTGGTATAGAAGGGATAACAGTAGCTTAACACTTCCCTTAGTAAGATGGTATGTGTATTAATTGAGAAAATGCATTTCAGTCACTTAGGAAAGTATTTAATAAGGGCTCTATAAACATGAGCTATTAATATCAGTACTATTATTTCACGAACATGTCATTGAACACCTACGACAGGCTGGATACTTGTGCTGGAGCCTATGTGGGAAAATATTCCCACCACCTCCTGCACACAGAGATCGCAAACTCAGTTGGAAAAGAGGTAAAGAGCTTCGAGGTAAATCCAGCTTCGAAGGGCATTTTTATTTATTTTTTTCCCCATTGCCGACTCGTATCTCTGTCTCCTATTCTGGCATCTCAGAACTCAAGAGGAACCCAATGTAGAAAACTTCTCAGCTGTGGGTTTCTCTATTGAGAGAGAAGTTGACTTCAGCGGTAGATAGGGTGAACAACCATTTCGGTCCTCCAGGGACTGGCCTGGTGTTAACCCCGAAAGGGTGGCACCCCAGGAACCCCTCAGTCCTGACTACAGGCATGATGGAAGTCAAGAGCGCTCTCAGTCTGATGGCCACAGACTAGCTCTAAGGCCATGAGCCCCTCTTCAAGCTTCAGTTTATCTATAAAACTGGATATTCACGTCTAGCCTACATTTCTCCAGACACGATCGAAGGATGAAATTGCCCAGCATTTCCGACCATATATCACAGGGAATGTTGCGTCCCAACCACTTCACAGTCCCAATCATTATTATTAGGGTGACTACATATGAAAATACTTGAGGTACAAGGAAAAAAATAAATCCCCCAAATGCAAACATAACTGTTGCCTGGAAACCCTCATTGGTCTTCAGTCAGTTTTCAGACAGTCAGAAATACATAGGTAGTAATATAGGTTAAAAAAAAGTCAGCTTTACAGCCTCATCATTTTGTGATGGAAAGAGGGAAATGGGTGTTATTTAGGAGGTATTTGGGATATAGTGAGTTACTGCTAATGAGAGGAGAGGTTCGACCTGTTGAATGAATAAAAATGAGCCGTCATGAATGACGAGTCTGAGAAGCTGGATTCACACCGGCTCGTGGCAGAGGCATGCTGTCTGTAGCTGGGCCGAGGCTGAGATTTTTCATTGAGAACATCTGGCTTAAAATTTCCACAGGAAGGGCGTAGAGGTGGTGGAAGAAAATGCAAGTAATCCCTAGGAGACCTTTTTTAAATTTAGCACTCAAGGCACTAATATAAGAATATACCAGTGTGTGGATGAGAGAACGAGAGTCTTGACGAATAGGAGAATTCGGGATATCTGTGTTTGAGAAATTCTTTTGGACAAAAGCGGAGAAAATGACATTATCTGTAATTAGAAATAATAATGTGTAATTGGTTCATTTGCCATATTTCTACAGTTCTGATTTAGTTGAACAATGTGATCATTATGCCACCAGTTTTCAATAGAGGTGTCACAATGAAAAATAATTGCAATATTCCACAATATTAACTGCACCCTAATTGCAAAAGTTTTGAAATATAATTACCATGAAAGCTAATGCGACAGGGAACATTAAGCATAATTAGTGTTTTTTAAAAAAAGGAAAAACTGTTAGGAGCTTGTTATTGTCTAGTAAGGTAGCTTCAAATTAGCTGGCTGTAGAGCACTTTCATCTTGCTTTTCTATAATTTTCATTATTAGCACAGACTGTAATAAATTTATTTGACATAGCTCACACCTGCCAACCCTGCAGGAGATAACTTATAATGTGTACCAGCCCCAAGATTTCCCACTGAACCTGTCAGTGCTTCCTACAAGGAGGCAGCCAGGAGTGAGGTTATTTTAAAAAAATAAAATAAAATAAAATAAAAACCCTCAATTGCACATTACACAGTTCAGATTTAACACTTAAGCTGTGTTTTAAGTAATTTCCGTAGAAAGCCAATGCTCTAGGAATGCAATTAAGAGCCTCTTGTGGGTGGTGCTAAACAATCAAATCAGTGAACATTTCAAAGAGCTCCTAAGGCGCGGGCCCGCTCTCCAGTGGCTAGCAAACTCTGCCAGGGAGCAGACAATTAGCTTGTGCACCTGTTTGCCCGAGTACAACCCCTGATTTTCTGAGAAAGGCACCACTACCCACCAACCCCGAACTCAGTGGCCACGATCAAACCCCTCAATTTCTCCTTTGACAAAACTACTCAAGGTCAGCGTTTTGAAGCAATCATCTGCACCTCCTACCCACTCTGGCCTCAGTCTGTCTGTAATGAGGCTTAAGAGTCAAGATCTTGACTCCACACACCATCTGATTCAGCTAGAAGTATGCGCCGCGCGGCAGGGCGCACAACTCCAGGGGGAGCCATTCTCATTGTTCTCTATGTAAAGTTGTGCGTTGGGGGTGTCCAATGTGAATGATGCCCCGTGTTGCTTCTGATTTCTCTTTTGAGGCTCTCTGCTGACTGGCTACATTACATTCCCTTGATTAAGAGAGAGAGAAGAGAAAAGCTAGGGAAAGGAGGGGGAGAGAGCTTGGGAAGTAGGTATTTTTGAGAGAGGACGTGGAACCCCATTCAATAGATGCTCTGTGCTAGAGGTACAGCCGATGACATCGCAAATCAAAAAAGATAAACTTCAGAGAACATAAAACTGAAATGTTAAACTCCATATCTTCACATCGCCATTTTAGAATTCACAGACCCTAGTTTGCAAAATCCTGCATTAGAAGTTGAACATTGTCACTTTAGACGTCACTGGTGACGCCAACTCAGTAATAAAAAGAGGTATAAATGAAAGTAGGCAAAAAAAAAAAAAAAATTTTTTTCTGGTGAAGATGGTCCTGCAGGCTTTAATTTGCTTTCGTCATCCTGAAAATGAAAATACACACTTTTGTAAATGCTTACGGCATATTCATGGAGCTAAAAATTCAGGAAGGGGTGTTCTTCCTTCTTCTCTCCTGTTGTCCACCATGGAAATTAATGCATCATCAACTTAGCATTAATAGCTGTACAACCAATTTTTAAATACAATGCTGCCCTAACTTAATTAAATCTGATAGGGCTGAACCATGGATGCTCTCAGGAAAACATGAAGTTCTCTGTTGCATAAAGACCCCTTGTGCTCTAGCAAAATGACCAAAAGAGAGCAAGTCACCTTTTGCTGTACCTCAGTTTCCTCATTTGTAAAATGAGGGTGTTGAACTTCATGATTTGCTAGGGTCCTTTCAAGAGCTCAAATTTTCTGTCTCGAAATTAAAATTAGTTTTGAATGGAACATTTTCTTTGATCCCAGGTTTCATACTTCTGGCCAATTCTTTGTTCTCAGAATCACCCTGTTCTAGGCTTTCTGTCCTTAGAACCACACGTTCTGTTAGCAACAGATGAGTCTTAAAAGTGTTGTCTGGTGATGACTGGCAGGATCTCAGCAGCCTATAAAACTTTGGAGGAGAAAGTCTGTATCCACACCTCTAATCTCCTCTTCCCCTGCCTCCCTCCCTTCCTCCCGCTCCCCAACACAGCCCGTAGCATATAGGTTCTCAGCAAATATCCCCCGATGGAAGAGAAAAGCCCAACCCGGGCATTTCTCCAGGCTGAGCGTATTGCTTGCTCGGAGAGAAAGCTACCACGGATCAGAGGTAATCTTTAGGTCTATAAGGCATGGGTGTCTTAGGAGCTTCCCTTAGTTCAGCATTGGAGGCCTATAATCTGCTGAATACAGTGCCTTTCAATTTATGGAAAGGGGTCATATATTTTAGTGGTTATGCATGACTTAAATAATGCTTAATGCTTATTATGATTCCTCAGTGTGACATTTCTGCTGAATTTTATATTTTCGTTTTCTTTTCTCTTTTTTTAAAAGCAAAAATGGAACTAGTTTCATTCTTTTCCAAGGGAGAGAGTTTCCTTTTCTAAGGAGAAGAGAGAAACGAACTAGAAACTCACAGCTTCAATCTTTAAATCTTGGATGTCACACGGAAGTGTTGTTACTGTTTGTTGTTTTGTTTTGTTTTGGGGGTTTGTTTGTTTACTGGACCGTGTGTCAGAGTTTAAAGTTGGACATTGAACTTGAAAGGGTCAGTGGACTAAAGGTCTAATTGTTGTCTTACTTTCAAAATTGTAACCACATTCCCTTTGTCCTGCTGCATAATGAAATCATTGTGCTTAATTTCCCTTCCTTAGAGCAAGAATTATCAAAAGTATTATTGCAGTGTCACTATAAAATTACTCATAAAGAGATGTACTTTGTCAGTACTCTGCTCTTGGACTGCATTTATAATTGTGTGGCCATTAATTCTTACTTGGCAGTACTCTTTAGGTTACAAGTTCTCTTTGAGCCTTAAGGACCAGCCTTCACTTAGCCATCAGTCATCAAATCAACATTTGCAAAGGTTAGAGATTTAATTTTTAAGTAAAAAGTACACCTCCTTGGGATTTGAACACAAGGATTAGGGTGTTGTCCTATCACCCAAATGATCGGGCTTTATCATGCAAACTAGAAATAGGATTTTGTATAAATAGGTTTATTTGGTGCAGAAAAATAACTTGAGGAGAACACTTCTATTGCGGAAGGAATAAGAGACTATCGAAGTCAGGTGGTTAGGGAAAATGAAGCCTTCTGATGTTCATGACTGGATTTGCAACTGTAAGGCTTTTTCCCAACAAGACCTACATTTATACAGAATATTAGACTTTGTGTCAATACATTTTTGTCTTTTAATTTGAGGGCAAACCAGGCTCCTACAATTACTGACCAATGATTTATCACCCCAGATTCCCATAGGACTCCATTTTGACTTCTGTAAATACCTGGCCCATTCAGATGTGTAGCTTAATTTATTTATCTGCCATACCAGCACAGTGAAAAATTGTCTCTCCTGGTTTTGGAATTATACTCATTTTGGCAGATACTAAGCACATGTGTTACCACTTCTTATTCTTGCACCCAGGGCAGACATCACTAATCGATCAGAGCCCTCTTTCCTGCTGGGAGCAGATGCAGTCTGCCAATACTTCTCAACAGTTCTCTAAGCAGCCACTACTAATCAATCAAATTGGCATGCAAGATGAAATGCATTTGCCTTTCAGGGCAATAATCACGTAAAATGGCAATCTCACAGATGTGATTCCCTGGGGTAGCCAGGATGCCAAAACCTATTATAATTGCCTCTTCAGAATGTGTATTTAATAGTGTCTTTTCCTCCATTATAAATAAAAAGAATAAAGATGTGCAAAGTAGGTTCTGTCTGGGAGAAAAACTTCTAATATCCTTGCATTTCTTTGTGGATCCAAGATCCGAACTGCTCTTGCACAAAAGGAGCACTCACTGAAATCCACTAACTTAGAGTTCAGTTCATATTCATTTCCTCCAAAAAAGGAAAAAAGCAGCCTTTATAGTATAATTTTACTATTATTACATCACTCTTCTATGGGCCCATAGCTCTGAATACTTAGCTTCCTTTGTCTTGAATACTGATACTAAATCCTGTCCTTGCACAGAATGAAATATTCTGAATCTTGAAAGAGTTATATTTATAGAGGAATAACTTATCCTAAGTTACATTAAAATAAGTAAATCCATGGCAGCACAGTTAAATTCATAAGAGCAAAAACCTATCATTACTCTCAGATTCTCTTTAGATCTCTGCTAAATTGAGGACTATGCAATTTATGAATACATATTTTTTTGGTTAAACAAACCCTAGGAAAAAAGCATGTTTATGCATCAAAAACCTGTTATTAAGAGCTCAAAATATAAACTTCTTATTAGAAGATTTGAATTTTTTTTCCAACTGCAACAATCTCTAGAATTAAGAGTGATTTTTTATTTCCTTTTGTGATAAGGGACGATCATATCATGTTTTACTTGATATAAATATAACTGCCTGTGGTTTTAATTATTACTGTAGAATGGAGCTGCTTCACAGGAATGGCAATTCCTGCTGTAGAGTGGGGAGTGAGGTAAGAAATACAAATCAGATGAGCAAATAACTGTTGAGCACCTCCTCTGTGGTAGGCACCAAAACTGCAACTGAGGGACCCTTGGTTAGTTCTGGAAGCACCAAAGGGAGTGCCCATGGCAGGGTGCAAGAAGCAGTGAGCAGTCAGTCTCCAACAGTCACTCATGCCACGAATGCTTATTGATGTTTTCTTTGTGCCAGACAGCGCTCTTGCTTTCCAGGGGCACTGTCAGACTATGGAAATATGTACAACCAGGAATGGTGGCTTAGAACCCATGAATGATTCATTTCAAGTGTCTCTTGAATGAAGTTCTTTGGGGGCAGTAACCATGCCCTCTCTAGTTCACTCTTGGGTCCCTGGCAAGTAGCAAAGTGCTAGCACGTAGTAGGCACTGAGTAAACACATGCTGTTGAAATGGATTATACAAAGGCAGTGTGAAGAGCCCCTGAGTGTGTTTGTGTGATTTTGCACATTCCTTTCACAATGAGCTCCCTAAGGGCAGGGCACAAGTCTGCTATCTCTGCGTTCTGAGATCTCAGAACCTCCTAGCCATGCAAAAAAGGTCGCAGAATGATTTCAGATCTATGCAAAGAATGAATCGGAGGTAAGTTAGGTGTTAAGAAACAAGGGGAAGGACAGGAGCATAAGGTAATTTGAGTCTGGTGTGGTTTTTGAAAATAGAATTACCAGGTACCTTTTCCTTCCCTCAAGAGCAGGTGGGAAGCAGATATGCTTTACTCAGTGTGCATGTTCGGATCATTATTCCTTGTGCCAGCCACTGGTTTACCCTGGGCAAAGGCAGAGAAAGGAGAAGGCATTTCCAAGTGGAACAGGACTGGCCAAACAGCAAGGGAGGTTCAGGCAAGCATGAAGTGATGGATGAGGGGGTATCTCTTCGAAGGCCTGGAGGCGCTCAGTCCTTAGCATCTTTGCATTCCAGCGAAACTCTGCAACACCGTCAGTGAGATGGAGCAGCAGGACTATGATGCTGAGGACCATGGGAGCACCCTCCTGTGCTGCCTGACCAGCCTGCTCTGGAATACTTGATCTCTTCTTCCCCCTGCCTCTTCTTCTTGCACAGCCTGGAGCCTTGATGATGTTCAGATGGCTGAATGCATCCCCTTTGCCTGGGATTTGAGTGTGTTAACTCCATGCCAAAGATCAGTGGATTTTATAAACTTTGATAAAGCAGTGGAAGCAGCGAGTGCCACATACTATCACCCACCATATTTTAATATCAAGCAGGAAGAGTAAGTTTAAGTGACGTTACAAAGCATATTTATTTATACAGACGCTCTTTTTATCCTGTTCTCGACAGGGTATTGGCACCGCAGTTGAAATGGGGGGGAGGGGGAGGGGAGCAACATGTTCCCATTTCTCAATCCCCTTACTGCCAACTTTGAATTGAGACCAACATCAAGATTTTGAAAGTCTTCAATGTCACTCTATTGCTAGTTTGTGGTGGAGAAATGAAAACAATAGAAGTCTTATACCGAAAGAGAGGGCACCTTGCAATGGGCTTGTCCTCTCCAGTGTCCTCACAGGCAGAAAGGAGAGAGAAGTTCCATGCTCTTCTCCAGCTTGGTCTGGCCATCCCCTCCTCAGGAGGCCGATGCACTCCAAGGAATTCTGATTCCCACCCAGTTATCATTTCTGTCCCTTGCAGTCAAGACTCCATCACTGGCGATGGTCAAGTTTGTCTTGGTTTTCTTAATCTCTTTTGCTTTTGTTTCCTCATCTGGTACGTGGAAATAAGGGCAGAACCTCGTACTAAGATTGTGGCAGGGGGGCGCCTGGGTGGCTCAGTGGGTTAAGCCGCTGCCTTCGGCTCGGGTCATGATCTCAGGGTCCTGGGATCGAGTCCCGCATCTGGCTCTCTGCTCAGCAGGGAGCTTGCTTCCTCCTTCTCTCTCTCTGCCTGCCTCTCTGCCTACTTTGTAATCTCTCTCTGTCAAATAAATAAATCAAAAATCTTTACAAAAAAAAAGATTGTGGCAGGGATTAGAGGAGATCATGTAGGTGAAATGCTAAGAACCGTGCCTGCCTCTGGTAAGTAGCTGTTCTCACGATTGCAACTCTTGGTACATGTGTAAGAAGAGGCCAACCTCCCACTGAAGGGCCGGGAGGCAGAACTGGGAGAAGGGGGAGCTCCACCAAGATTGAGTTTTCCCTTTTCTCCTATATTGTACTTGGCCTGGAGTGTCCCTGACTGAGTTTTCCTTGCATGGATTCCACATCACCCCCTGTTTTAGTTCCCTATGTCGACTGTAACAAATTACCACAATTCAGTGGCTCAACACAACACAAATGTATTATCCTGCAACTGTGGAAGTCAGAAGTCGGAGCCAAGTTGATGAGGCTAATATCAAGGTGTCAGTAGGGTTGCATTCCTTTTGAGGGCTCAAGGGAAGAATCTGTTTTCTTGTCTTTTCTAGTTTCTTGAAGATTCATTGGCTCTTGGCTCCTTCTTCCATCTTCAAGACCAGCAGTGTTGGGCTGAGTCTTTTTCATACTGCCATCTGTCCAGTTCTTTCTCTTCTGCTTCCCTCTTCCGATTATAAAGACCCTTTTGATCACACTAGCCGCCCCTCACTGCAGATAAGTGAGGATAACTTTCCATCTCAAAGATAGCTGATGAGCAATCTTAATTCCATCTGCAACGTTCATTCCCCATTGCCGTCTGCATCGCTTTCCTAGATCTGCCATAGCAAAGTGCCACAAACTAGGTAGGTTAGAATAAGAAAAATTCATTGGCTCCCAACGCTAGGCCTTTAAGTCCAAATACCAAGATGTTGGTAGGACCATGTTCTCTCTGAAACCTGGAGAATAGACTTTCTTTGCCACTCCCTTGCTCCTGGTGCTTTGCCAGAAATCTTCTGTGCTTCCGGGATTGCGGCTGCCTAACTCCAAACCCTGACTTCTTCGTTACTTGGCGTTCTCCCTGTGTGTCTCTGCATCTTTGCGTGGTCTTTTCCTTAAAAGGACACCAGTATTGTTGGATTAGGAGCTCACTCTCCTTGAGTATGATCTCCTCTTAACTAGTTATAGCTTCAATGACTCTTTTATCAAATAGAGTCACATCTGAGGTATTAGGTTTTAGAACTTCATGTTTGGGGAGAGTGGGGGAGAAGACACAATTCAACTTGTAATAACACGTAACCAATCATGGCCATGGGTTCTGAGGATGGGGACATGGGCATCATTAAGGGGTTATTGTTCCACCTTCCAATCCCCCTTCAGGTCCCTCTCATTCCTGATTTGGATGAGACAAAAAACAGCAAGAAGCTTCTCTAAGTTTCTGTTTACTCCAGGCTCTGAGACGCTAACTTCTCAAGATCCATTAATGCCAGAAGAGGTAGACCCCAAATTACACATGAAGGACAACTAGACACAGTGTTGTCAAAAGTGATTTTATTCCACAGCGACAGAGAAGGGAGTTGGAGAGATAGGATGAAAAGGAAGAAATTAAATCCCTGACAACATATGGTCACATCTCATCCCAACCGGGCTTTCATTGAAGGTGTCTGAATCCGTTCTTGGAAGTGTCTTTTCCCCTCCTGTTGGGTGAAGTTTGCTCCATATTGAATTTCTTTTCTCCTCTCCACCCCCACCAACCACCAGCTCCCTTCAGCTGGCGTTGGCCTCTCTTACTCTACTGATATTCAAAGCGTGTGGCTCGATCTCACTTTCCTAGCAAAATCTTTTGTTCCCTGCATCGATTCACCAATTATCCACTAATCCCCACTCGCCAGTCCCTCCCCTTACTACAATAACAACAACAGAAATTAAAAGCATAAACCAAAAGAGCAGCCCTCGTAGAGTCCCTGAGAGAGGAAAACCTGTATACTAACAAGAAAGACTATCTGTCCTGTATTTCTTTTTCTAGAGGAAAACATACTCAGGATTTTATTTTATGAAACGCCAGTATTTCCTTAATTTGGAGGGCATAAATGGTTCTAAAATGGACTTGACTGTTAACTCTTCTTGCCCCAGATGCAAGGCAGATGCTCTATAAGTGTGAAATGCGGGTGCGCGTTCGGTTAGGTGTGCTTTCAGTTATTTGTGTGGCCGTTTAATCTGACCCACCTTGGGGAGCTAACTTAGTCTACTTCTTTATCTGTAAAATGAGAATAAAAAGGTACCTAACTGACAGGTTTGTGAAGAGGATAAAGAAGGTAATAGCTTCTATGGGGCACGTGCTGTGTGCCAGGGACCCCGTGAGCACTTTCCATGGGTTGTCCCGTGATGCTCTGTGCCACTTAGCAGAGGGTCTGACATGGACTAAACAGTGAATGGGCACTATTTTTGTTACTACGTGCCTTCATCCAGTGTGCCACGGAAAGTCAGATTTCCTTACTGTCCTTTATGTCCGGTAAGCCTGGAACCTGCTCAGAATCCGTTGAAAGAGCCCCAGTTTCTCTGGGGGTTTGTTTCAGACTTTATTGTACTACATTTTTGTTCGGCGAGTCAGAGCCAAAGGACCTGGTTGGTGAAAAATGTAAATCAGATCGGTGAGAGTCAGCAATCTTCATCTCCCCCACTGTTCGGCTCCCCACCTTTGCCACCAGGTCAGGGAAATCATCAGTCCCGGGGAGCAACTACAAAGCTGTTTCCAGAGCCAATTTCCTGCTGAACTGTGTGTTACACTCTTAGCAACATTCCAAAAATTATACTCACTTCAAAGCCGACTTTGATCTGGACCCCCTCCCTCCCTTCTCCCCCAGCCTTTGCCGGGAAGCACAGCTCCAGGAGTAGGGGTTCACCTTGAAAGGTTGAGACGCCAGTGTGCGGAGCTAGGCTCTTCCTGGGAGGGAGGGAACCACCGGAACAGGGGGAAAAAAGAGAGAGAGAGGGAGGGAAAAGAGAAAAAGAAAATCCATGGGAGGCCTCACTTATCCTCCTTAGTGGTCCACTGCCCTTGACTGGGCAGCTCAGTTCCTTCTCGGGGTGAGCGAACCGCCAGCCTCTCCTTCTCCCGTCCACAGACTAGCAGCAGCAGCGGCTGTGATTTCCACACTGTTAGCCTCGTGGAGGTTGTTCTTCCGAGAAGGAGCTGAGGGGCTTCTCACTCAGGGCCCAGGTGCAGAGGTGTGTAGGGAAGAAGTTAGGAGGAGGTGGGAAAGGAAAAGCTATTCCCAAAGGGGAGGTACTGCGCCAGTGCTTTTCACACTGAGGAAGGGCCGTCTTTGATGCCACCGGGGATCAGAAGTATCTGACAATTCTTCTTTGAAAGGAGGAATTCTCAAAAGAGTTTTTTTTTTCCCTCTTCCCACTTTTCCCTCATTCCTGAAGGACAGTGTGGAAACTGAGCTATAGGAGGAGTCTTGCTCACCTAGGAAGTTGCCTGTAGAATCAAGGGTGATTGGCAAATCCCTGTTCTAGCCCCAGAGAACATTCCCTAAGAAGCCAAGTAAAAGGAGAGGGAAGCTGGAGGAACATACTTCATCCACTGGTGAGGTTTTAGAGTCTCTGGGGCCTCTGAGGGTCAAGGGCTGTAAACCTAGTAGATATGTCGTATTATCTTCATTAGTGAGGTGGGACTCTCAGGGGGTCCCTTGCGGGGAGTTTTTAAATAAGAGTTACTAAGCTGAAGGACTTTATTTCCACTTCAGACAAGGAAGCCAGAAGAAGGATATGTCATAACAGGTGGGGGCAGGGAGGGCATAAAGCCCTGCCACTGCTTGCTGGTGACCTTGAAATACCCCCCTCACCTGTCTGAATCTTGGGTTCCTGCCCTGTAAAACGGGGGATTTGTCGTGAGAATAAATGATAAGTATCTGTTGTAGAGCCCTTTGAGCAGCGCCGGACACAGTTTGCACCCCACAGAGCTGATGGCCCGGTAGGGTAACCGGCAGGTACCTGCAAAGCTTCCAACTCCTGTCTCCCTGTGCCTACCACGTTGCTTTGCATTTCATGGACACTCAGCATACGTGGACGAGATTGAGTTGACTTTAGTGATAAATAAAATTTTCAGTATACTGAGGAAAGTCTGTATAAGGAAATCTTGTGACAAATTATTCTGTGAAGGATTTTTTGGAACCAGCCCAGTACTGTACTATTATCATTGCTGTGGTTAGTGTTGTGATTATTACTGGCTATAGAAGGCAGCGGTGACAGCTGCTATTTACTGGTATATGACATTTAGTATAGTACTAAGCACGAAGTTAGCACTCGATGAAAGATAGTAATGAAACAACGCAGAGCCTGCCTTGCAAAACATTGCTTTCTGTATACATTTTTGGCATTGCATTGGTGGTTTGTTTATATTTCTCTTTCTTATTAAAACACAAAACAATTAAACTGAGTGAGTAACAGCAGTTACGGTCAGTCCTTAAAAATAGGCGTTGAGATGTGTGTTGTGCGAATGCAAAACATTTCTAGAATGTGGCCAGTTAGTTCCCCGGACTCTCCCACATCATGCTGACCGCTCTGGTAATTAATAACTACCCTGACACTTGAAGCCATCAGGAATGAGCTGCTGTCCCCGTCTGTGAGGATGGCGGGATGCGTGACCACACGCACACATCCCCAGAAGCTCTGCCCGCTGCCTGGCTTCTGTTCGATGGAGCCACAGCTGAGCCCATGGTTTGATTTTTGTCACCATAAAGACAGGACGAGAAATGATGCTAGCGTCATTAGGAATGAATTCTCAGATCTTGACTTATCCAGCATACTGCCAGGCAGGGAGGCAGGAGCCGTGTGGCAGTATTTTGGAAGCTGAGATCATGACCTTGCAAGTTGACCTCCCTCTTAATCTTTCTATCAGAGAGACCAGTGAGCCTTTGGCCGAACTCTCCCTTCAGGCTGACAACCACAGCAGTCCCGTGTGTGTGTGTGTGTGTGTGTGTGTGTGTGTGTGTGTGTGTGTGTGTAGCCTGTAGGCACTTAGAAGAAAAGAAGCAGGAGAACGAAGCCAATATGGGAAGCAAACTTACCACAGGGACAAAATGTTCTTCCGAGCAGCTTGAAATGAGCATAATTTTGGAGAATTTCTGCAATAGCCGGTTAATTCATAATTGGGTTTGCTGAGCAATCAACAATGTGTTACTTGTATTTTCATATGCTGGGAGCATATGACTCGGCGTGCGCACCCGCGTGTGTTAGAATGCTCTAGTACTTTGATACTTCACTAATGTGCAATCTCGATTTCTTGCTTTTGTCTGGGGGCCTCTCATATTACATTTAGATTGTATCCTTTATCATCCCAAATTGACATTTATGCTTTTACTTCTATTGTTTCCCTAGCTTCTCCCTGGTATGGATCAACAATTTGTTTTAATCTGTGTCACTTCTCTTATCTCCCTTGACACGGAGGAGCAGTCATTTCGCACGGCCATCCGCCTACAGAGGTTGTGTAACCCAGAGTGTCGTGGGGTCCCTCGCCCTCTCCCCACTACCTAAAGTGCTGGCGAATGTTAATTGCTTTTCCAGTTAGTTCCTAAGAATGCAGAAACCGCTGAATGCAGCTTGACTGGTTTTGATGAAAGTAATGGAAAGCTAGCACCTATGAATAAATAAATCTGATTTACATAGAGGACTATTGTGGGGCTGGATAGAAAGCTGCCAGATGCAAGCAAATTACAGTTTAAGGACACATTATTCTGCGGCTTTTATTCTAAGTGAGAGAAGAGAACTCGGCTCTCCCTGGATTCCCAGAGTGGGAGGTGGGAGGTGATCCCTTGGCCTGAGACGAGAGCCTTGGTCGGAGGCTGCAGGGGGACCCGTTTTGTTTGGAAAGAAGCTGCCTTTGTCTACTCCTGAAATCCCCCTACCGAAGGTACAGAGCAGAGAAGGTGGTGAAGAATTTATGAGCAGTAAACCGAAAATGTTTGAGTGCATATCAGAGTGCTGGGTGATAGATCCAGCAAGGGTTCTTGGAGGGAGAAGGGATCACAAACATTTCTACTTCAAGTTTATTTGTGTTTCCTAAATTCCTGCACGATCTTGGTGACTCAGAGTGGCACAAATCAAGATGATCTTTTTTTTGCAGATGATTCAAGGCCAATATGAAGTAGCGCTCTACTGACTGAGTACGCTGATCTCAGCTTACTGCTGGGATGTAGAGGAGGAAGTCAGGGGAATAGTACCAAGGGGGTCTGCATTTCCGAGTGTCTGGGGATTGTTCTGGGGTGGGTCCATCTAATGGGAAAGATCTGGGGGGAGGAGCTTAGCAGTGCAGTTTGACACCCAGGCTAAACAAGTAAAAATGCTGTTTTCACAGTGACTCTTTTGGTGGCTTCTGATACATGAATGAGAATTAAACACCCCAACATTCAATCACTCAAAAAATATTTGCTAAGTGTCGGGTATTCTAGATGCTGGGGATATAGCAGTGCATCAAGCAAAGTCACAGGCTTTGGGCCAGATAGAGCCTCACATCCAGCTCTAGGCAAATTTTACCCTTGAAGAAGACACGTAATTGATGGAGATCTTGAAACTCAAATATAAGGCTTTAATTAGATAAAATTTCCAGAAAAGGAACAGTGGTGGTTTGTTTTTTGTTCTGGTTTTGGTTTGGGGTTTGCATTTGGTGCTGTTCACAATGGATGCCAGCATCCATAGTGCCCAAGAAAACACCCCAAGGAACCAAAAGTGCAAGTTAGGAGTTAAATAAAAATTACCAATGATATAAGGGGAAAAAAATACCCGACTTATTTTGCCCATGCCAGGGTCCTCTGTCTATAAACGTATTTAGAATTAGGTTATTATCCACAACCACCCATGCTTATCTTCCAAGCTCTTCTTAATCATTTCTCAGGTCCTGATGATCTATCGATAGGGTATAGATTAAGTACGAAATTACTACAAATCTCAAGCACCTAAAGATTTATGGACTAGGGCTTAGGCCTTGTATCAAATCAGCCATCTAGTAAAATATATGATTTCACCATAATATTAAAAATTACTGGCAGTGTCTTCATCTTATCCAGTTGGTGTTGTCCTGATGATAAGCCACAGTAAGCAGAAGGAGAAATTGTGTGATAAATTATGGAACAGACATTGAAAAATATATTTATTACATTTGGATGTGCAAGGATTTCATTTGCTGCGTACGAAATAAACAGGACTGGTTTTTTTGTTTTGTTTTGTTTTTTGTTTGTTTTTTGTTTTTTTGTGCCCATTTCAGTTCCAAGTATGTTCAAGTCACCAAAGACAAGATAAACTTAAGTTGGTCCCATTCACAGAGGTCAATGCTTTGATGGGGAAGCAAAGGGTGATGTTACAATGAAGTTATTTGTTCTAAAAGGACGTGTTTCCTGGTCAGTGGGAATGATAGACAGAAAGAAATCAAAACTGGTTACAGTCTGCATTTTGTTTTCCTGTCTACAATTATCTAGAGAGTATAGATCCTTTTTCCCTAAAGTGGGCCCACAGACCTGCACGTTAGCAGTCCCTGGAGCCTGGGAAAGATACAGCCTCTCAGACCCCACCCCAGACTTCCCCAATTAGATTCTGTATCCTGAATTAGACAAGATGACCTAGATGATTCCTGTGTCTTACAGTTCCACAAGTGCAGGCTGAGAGGCAAATCACACTGTCCTAGACAGGAAGTCTGAAAGGAAAAAGAAAGCTTTTCATGTATCTCAGAAAAAGTGGTAAATGACCATGACACATGATTATAATAATAATAACCACCACAAACCCAAATAGCAAAATAATAGAAACAATGGTGAACCTTTATCGAAGACATTATGAGCAAGACACTATACACAGTCTGTCACATACAATCCTGTGAGAAAAGTAGTCGTAGTATCCCCACTTTACAAATGAGGGAGTAAAGATGGAAGGCATCAAAGAACTTTCCCCTGGCCTCAAAGCTTTTACGTACCAGGTCACGACAGACACTCATATCTGTCTGACTGTAAAGTCCCAGTGGACAAGGGGCAGCTATGGAGGGAAAGACTGTGATATTGAAAATGAAATAAGTCATGAAATGGGAACTGACTTCATGGTAAAAGAGAAAAGTAAGACCAACAAATGGTCATTTAGCTTCTATTATAATATGCTCCCTTTGAGGTCCCTGGCTAAAAACCTTCTTCCCTTTCCCTTATGGCCCATAACCAGTTCACCTCCCACTCCTGTCATTTCCTTTCCTTGATCTGCCTGAACTGTTCCCCAGTTCTTCAAGTCTACTCTGCTGTCTTAGGCTAGACCTCATTATCTGTAGCTGAGTCTAGAGAAACTAGCCTTCTGGACTCCAGCCTCTCCTTTTTCCAGCCCATCCATCATATTTGCTGTTAGTCAGCACCGTCTTCCTAAAGACCCAATCCAGCTGTATTATAACTCTGTCTGGATCTGTGCCAGGTGCGGAAACACAAGGGCAAGTGAAACATGTATTCTGCCACCAAGGAAGTGACTAGTCCATGGAAAGCCCTCACACTCTTCTTGGTCTACCTGTCTGATCTCTTTTCTGTTTCCCATGTTCAAATACAACATCCCAGCCACCTTCAACTTATCATCATTCACACTCTTTGCGGTACCGAGGGTGCCCCTTTTCCCTCAACTATCAGGTGAATTCCAACCCATCTTTCAACAGCCAGTTCAGCTGTGAAGTCTCTTAGTTCCCCTTACCCAAACAGAAGTACTTGCTCCGTTTGCTTATACATACCACTTTTAAATCGGTTGGCATTTTGCTGAATTGTTTACTGCCCCTTCCGGATCAGAAATGTGTATTCCCACCATGTTCCTGGAACAGTGAAAGAACGAAGAAATGATAGAATGGCTCACAGGTCCCAAAAACTCGACTTCAAAACGTGCTACTGGGTTGAAGACATTCTAGATGCCCTCCCCGACCCTCACTCAGTACCTGTCTCTTCCACTCCCACCAGAGCTATGTGAAGAGAGTGTGCGATATTTGCAGGCTTTCGTTCATAATGTGAGATGACCAGCTGGCCTATCAGCCAGCTCTTTTCCAACAGCCTTGTTTGCATCTGAATAGAAATAGGATTAGTTGATGCATAAATAATTTAAATTACCTGTATAATCTCAGAACCTCTGCCGGTGAGGTAGAAAGACAATTTGGGTGACTTCAAATAGTAAATATGTCCCCATGGAGTATGCTGTCAGCTTCAGTCCACATTCAAATCCTAGTAATGTGAGGAGCTGTGAGTTAGATGACTTCCACAGGTATCAGCTCCTTTATTCCTTGTAGAAGCCCTAAAAAATACGTGTTACAACTTCCATTTTACAGATTTGAAAAGTGGGATCCTGAATATGTTAAATACTTTGTCCGTAGAGCTCCCTCATATGGCTTATACGTGTGGATGTTAGGAGTTAACTTCCAGGTAGCAAGCCCAGTGTTTCCCACTATGCCATCTGCCTCACCCTCCTCACTCTGCGTCCTGGCCATCGTCTTGCTACGGGATCTTCTCAGAGTATATGTGTATCCATATGTATGTGATCCTGTCGAGAAAGACAACGTATATGTATATTCATATATAAGTGTATCCTCACTATGGTGGCAAGCCCAGGGTTTCCCACTCTGCCGCCTCCCCTCTTTCCCCTTACTAGCCATCATCTTGCTACCAGATCTTCTCAGAGTCTATGTGTATCCATACAGAGACGCAAGGCGTGACTGTGAAGCAGAAAGATGTCAGAATAAAACACTCAGAAAATCTACCATAATGTTTTACAATCATGCCTGTTACGTAACCACGCCCCTGTGTTTATACGCGTGAGCAACTGTGTATGATGGTAGGGTATCCCGGTCCTGGGTCTCCATATTTCTGTTTCCTCATCTCCTAAATGCACCCTGTAGAGGAAAGGGTGCTTCATGCTAGCTCAGGGGTCTGATGATAGCATCTCTCCACATCAAAACTTGAGTAACATATTTGTCTTGATACCTGTTCTTTACAGGTGAATAGGATCAGGCATGCAGTTGGCACTCGGGCTTAGTTAGCAGAACCCAGATGACAGGCAAGGTGCTCTTGCTGACTCCTGTGCCAGGGTAGGGAGAACCAGCTCCGATCCATTTCTGTCCATGGGTGCTTGCCAAGAACCATGCAGGCGAGTCAACAGGATGCCCATTGATGGGCCAAACGTTGTCTTTCTCGACAGGATCATGCGGAGTAGGCGAAAGTGTCCGACTGGCTGCTCTGACCTGTCAGCCAAGTTTTATCTCTCCTGGCAACAGCATAAAAATGGTAAAATATTTGGAGTTCACGACATAGGTTAACCCTTCTTTTGACCCAAGGCAACCGAAGCATGGAGAAAGTATTCATTAAACCTAAAAGGGGCTCCACTGGAACGGATAACATCAGAAATACATGGAACTTATTCCCTAGCACTGTTTTTCACAGTGAGGTTGGAAGCCCACCTGCGTTAGAAGCACCGGGAGAGCCTGAGATGGTCTAACATTGCCAGCTGCACGCTGGAGCCGGGGCTTTGACAGAGATCTGACTCCAAGTCAGATTGGGTTGCAAAATGTGTCTCAAGGCCAGCGTTTTGCCATGTCTTTGGGTAGAAGAAACTAAAACAGGTGTCAATTCACACCCACCCAAATGCTGAAATTCAGAACACTGACAGCACCAGTACTGGCCAGGATTGGGAGTCGCCCACATGCAGTGCTGGTGAGATTGGAACCTGGTACGGTCACTTTGGAAAATGGGTTGCATTTTCTTACACAATTAAACCTATGCCCAGTGATCCCCCTCCCAAGTACTGTCATAAAGAAATAAAACTAAGCATTCAAGGGCAACTGGGTGGCTCAGTGGGTTAAGCCGCTGCCTTTGGCTCAGGTCATGATCTCAGGATCCTGGGATCGAGTCTCGCATTGGGCTTTCTGCTCAGCAGGGAGCCTGCTTCCCTCTCTCTCTCTGCCTGCCTCTCTGCCTACTTGTGATCTCTGCCTGTCAAATAAATAAATAAATAATCTCTTTTTTTTAAGTTTAAAAAAAAAAAGTGTTCAAGAGTAAGTAGACTGATACACGCATGTTAATAGCAACTTTGGTTCTCAGTGACCACAACCTGGAAACAAACTCAAGTGTCCGTCCACAGATGGGTGGAGAAGCGAACTCTGACATTATCACACAGTGGAATATTATTCAGCAATACAGAGGGGTCAGACACAGCAGGGATGAATCTCAAAAACATGCTGAGCAAAAGAAGTCATTTACAAAATGTGTACTTACCATCTTCTTTACCTAAATTTAAAACATGTAAAACTAATTGATGGTGGTAGAATCCATGGCATGGTGTAAGGGGTTAGAGATTACCAGGACAAGGGCACAAGTGAAATTTCTGGGGTGATGGAAATAGCCTACCTTTTGATAGTTATGTTGGCTGTATATATGTATCAAAACTTCTCAAATTGTATGCTTCGGTTTGGGTGGGTAAGTTTTAATTTTTAGAAAGGAGAGCGGGACAGAAGTGGGGATGACTGCAGAAGAGCAATCTGAGGAATCCTTCTGGGGTTGGAAATGTTTATCTTCACTGTGCCAGTGTCAGTGTCTTAGTTGTGATATTGTGCCATTGTTTCTCAAGATATTTATCTAATCACTGGATCAGGAATACTCAGAAGATGTCTGGATTTGTACAATGGAATGTATATCTACAGTTCTCTCAAATCGGAAAGGTTTAGTTAAAAAACAAAACAAAGCAACCGACATTAGGTATGTGAGCTTGGGATCTGAGTTTTCTTGTTAAGTGACCCAAGGTGTTTGAATATACGTGTGTGCGCATGCGCACATTTTATGGGAAAGTATTTTTCAGTATTTTTACATTTATTTTTTGGCCTTGATTTCTCCGTTTTTGTTTTTATCTTTGTGTGCTCATGATTAAACTTTCACACCTTCAGTGGGGCTGACTTCATCAGTCCAAGGTCAAAAATCTCTCTATCACTCGACACATCTTCCCAGTGTCTTATAAACCCAAGGTTGCTGTGCGGCAGTACAAGGACCCCCTTTCTTGAACATTCCATTATTCCAGTCCCATGGTGGAGCAAAGAGTGCCTGTGAGGCATCTTCGCTGCTGAGTGGGGGGAGATGTCAGCCACATGTGATTTTGCACATCTCCCGGGTAACGCAGTAGTGCTAATGTAGTCTCCTGGTTGCAGGGACACCAACTGGGTTTATGTCACTCCCCTGGGGGCCTTAAGTGCATAAATCAATCCTTATTTTTTTTTTTCCAATCCATACAGAGGGCTTCCTCATGTGTGCTGCACATGGGGAGGGAGGGAAGGATGCCTCCTTGAGCAAATGGCTTGTATTTGAAGAAATACAAAGTGAAGTGCGCAATATCAGAATTTAGTTTGGGGGGTGTTTTTATTTCTTTAATTCGCCTGGGACAGCAGCTCTGGCTTGAATGGAGCTGAGAAAGAAGGGATTCGTCAGCTGGAAGGAGGTTGATGTCAGTCAGGACAAAAACAGGGAGCTGCCTGGGCTTGCCTCGGGCTGCAGAATGGCATCTGCCAGTCGCCATGGCTGGCCTGTCTCCTGGTGCCTGCCCACAGCTTTCTGAGAGGCACCTTGCCTTGTGGATTCCACCTCAGCCAAATGTCTGCTATAGTAATGCTGATATTCTGAATTACAAATGCCAGGGATTACAAAGGTGTATTTTAGAGAGGATAACTGCCTTTTTGGGGGGCAGGGATCTCACCAACATTATCCCATTATGACCACTGGCGACCACAGAGTGGGTTGGTATGGCTTATTCCATTTCAAAGAGAGGACTATCAATCACAGCCAAATCTTCGTATCTTCCCTCTCTCTCCTCCTCCTTCTTCCTCTTCATCTCCTTTGATTCATCTTCCTTTTCTTCTCCTTGCTCTGCCTCCTCCTCCTCCTCGAGAGGGGGCATAGTAAGAATCTAAAGCAAGTGTGTATGGAAATGATGTTTGTCTTTTCTCATTTCTTCTATTAACATCTCTTTACCCTTTCGAAGAACGGCTCCCCCACAACACCCCGTGGTTCCCATCTCATTTTCACTCCAACATCAAAACTTACCAATTCTAGTTTCTAGCCCCTCAGGCCCCCGAGTCTTGATAAGACAGTGAGCCGTAATTAGATTAATCAGATAACACGAAGCTCTCAAGTGTGGCGAAGGCACGTTTCCTTAGGCCCATCAAGGATATTCCTAATGTTATGCCAGGCACCACAGTAAAACTGTGGGAGAAAGATTTTTAGGCAGATAGAGCTTTCATGTTCCCCAAATTACATCCAACGTGAAGAGGAGCCTGTGTACTGATTCCGTAGTAACGGTACGCAGAGTGACATCCCGGTACCACCCCCAGGCACGAGCAGACACCCAAGTGTGTGTTGGGAGAATCTGTGAGAAAGGGCAGGGTCATTCCTAACCTTTCCTGGGAGCATTTGAAAAATTACTTCTAACAGGATGTGAGAGCTTAACCATGAAATTGCTCTAGTCTAGAGAGAAAATTGTGACTCCATACAGAAGTTCTTGAGTTTTCAGAAGGAGATGCTTCCAGAACACCCTTTCTTATTAGCACTTAAAGGCCCTACTGAAAGTGTCTGTCCCTCTTCCCAGACCACCTAAACACGTCAAGGAGGGGGACTAGATCGTAGATACTGCACTGTTCTAGTGATGACGTTCTAGAACCTAGGTGAGGTTCGGTGAGCTGAGGTCCGGAGCCGATGACCAAGAAAGAATTGTTGAGACATCTTTGGTGCAAAATGGTGGTTTATTAAAGCACGGGGACAGGACCCGTGGGCAGGAAGAGCGGCTGCCCCGGGTTGTGAGAGATGGCAGGTTATGTACCCTGTGGTTGGGGGAAGGTGAGGGGAAGGGAGGTGTCAGTGGAGTTTTCATATGCTAAAGAGGGCCTACAAGGTGCCAAGATATCTGAGGCCTTGCTCTTGTGGCTTGATCAATGTTGTCTTTAGGGAGCCATTAACATCAAGATAGTTGCGAGATTTTTGGTGGGATGTCACAATCCTGCTATCAATCGTCTTTGTTAGTGAGATTTAGGTTTAGAAGAGATTTAACTATATTTATTATATTCCCTTCTACCTCAGCCTCCTTCGGTTTTGTTTCTGGTGGGGAAGGTGACATTAGGGTTTGAGGAACTCAGTTATTTGCCTCTGGAAATTTGTGCTATTGATAAGGTCAGGGGTGACTGAGGAATGCTACACATATGACTGAGATGGAGCGGATAGAGAGGGGGTACAAGGTGCCAGCCCTTGCTCTGTCTTCAGCCAGCCTCCTGCTCCCTCATCACTAGCATTCAGCTCAGGCCCAGGGTGCAAAGTAGATGCTCAGTAAATGTCCATGGAACTTACCAAGCACGATTGCTGGTGGCTGCTCAGGAGAGATTGTCCACAGAATGGGTTGACGAGGAAGCTGGGGTCTGGACCTGAAGGAATCTGAGAGATGTTCTTCAGGGATCTTATTTCAGATCCCTTTGAATCCTCACAGGCGAGACTGGATTCTAAACAAGGTCACGCATGGGCCACAGGCAAGAATAGAGACTGACAAACTGGTGGGAAAGATTTATGGAACTTGCCTTTATGGCTCAGGGCTATGTTTTCCCACAAGATAAGAGTGTTGTCCCTTCTATAGGAGCACAAGTGAGCAGTTCAGCTCCGCCTCTCTGCCTTCTGTCCTCTTCATGCACCAGTTCTCAAGACAACACTGTTATCGCGCCAGAAAATACAGCCCAGAGCATTACAGATGTCTGGTACAAGCGGAACCCATATTAATGGTTATTGCTTAAAGAAGAGGCATGCTCAGATCTCTTTACTGTGCTCTGGGGAAATAGCAGTTTTTACTTTCTTCCAGAGAAGACCAAAGACATAAAAAGATCAATTGGGTTTGGCCTATCTCAGAGAGAGGAGGCTTTTTCAGAGGTAACTTACTATGTGACAGATCTGAGCTGACCTGAGACACATCCCCACAAATACAGATATCTTAACAATTAATTTTTATGAAGGTTCTGATGGGTGTCTAGACACAAAATTTTTCATTTGCTGTAGGAACAACTAAGTTTGTGATGTTGTAGGATGATTTAATGAGTCAAAAAAGGGGGGCAGATATTTTTGCTTTTATGGCACAGACTTCAGGCTTGCTCCAAAAATCCTAATTTTGATGTCTGTTGACAAATGACTTAAGATTTCATTTAAATTACCTGAGTTTTTTTTTTTTTTTATTGTCTTTTAAACGATACTTAGGCAGTTTCTGACAGTGAGTAGATCATTCCTAAAGCAGAAAAAGATTTTTTTTTTAAAGAAACATCTCTTTTCAAGATGTCATTAATTGAACCAAACTGGAAATTCATTAAAGAACCTTTTAAATGGCCAGGAAAAGCTACTATTTTTGCTCTGATAGAAAATGACCAGTTTCAAACGCTTACTGATAGATGTGTTCACCATTCACCATACCATATAACTGTGTAACACAGTTTTATCCATGCCAGCCTTAGCAGCAGTGGGGGGCGGGGTGGGGGGTAGTTACTTTCCTTTGATTTCTACAAGCAAAAGATCCCACAGTAGTGCCACAGCATTCTGACCATGCCTTGCACTATATTCTCTGGAAATAAAATAGCACCTTTTGCCCTCTGAAAAACATTGCCGTTTGTAATCAGCCCAGGTCCCCAGCTAGAGCTCTAAAACTGTCAACGGCAAGAGAAACTTTTAAATTGCTTGCCTTTGATGAAAATAAAAATGTTATCCATGAAACATCTCTAAGAAAATAAATTCAGGCCTGATTCCTTCTATGCAAACAGATATATACAATATCTCCCTGAATCAGCTTTTTCTCATCTGAAATGGAGCTACTGTACTTTATTATGATATCAGAGATTGAACCTGGGCAAGAATGCACTTCTGATAATTAAGATCATATCAAGTTTGAAAAGCTTAAATTCCTAAATGGATATGAAAGTGTCCTGATAGCGCAGACTCAGAATGCTTGTGAATTGGTCATGGCCATATAGGGATGAGTTTGAACATCCTTACTGGAGAAATGTGCAGATAATATCAGAAGGGAGAGCACCCTATCCCCATAATCCCCCCCAAAAAAATGAAGCGTCTCTTGGAACAGGCAGGTGGTGTATCATATGTTCCCAGGGTGGAGAATGAGCTTCTTGCTTTTAAAAGTAATTGATTTTATAGTGAAACGTGTCAAGAGCACTGGTTTTCAAAATGATTCTGTTCATGAGTGCCCGGAAATAATACATACTGCTAATTGCTTTAGAAATAGCTGGATTATTTAACTTGGGTTTTGACTGGTTAGAAGGAAGATCTCGCACCTTTGTACCGTTTCCCGTTTCCCCTCTCGCGGATTAATAGCTGTTTTAAAACTGTGTCTACTTTTGCTGTTCAGACATGAAATCTGCATCCCCTCACTTTTTGTCTAGGGCATCAGCTACAGTGTTTTTTAGTTCAAACTCTCTGAGTGTTCTAAAGATAGCAGTGTGACATTTCTGTTTCAAGGAAGCTCAAATAGTCGGCGAGATACAAAACACGAGAGAAGCAAAAGATACGTTTGCTGATTTTACCATCCTCCTAGGTGAACTGTTGTAAGCGGGGAGGCTGATTGCAGGTGGGGAGGGGAAGGAGGGAATGGTAACTTCGGAGAGGTGTAATTTATCGGATGCTTAGCAGCACAACCCCTTGTGGTAATTCCATATTTGAATGTCTCCATCCTGTACAGATCGATTGGCTGTAATCTGGAACCTGAGAAAGGAAACTCAATTGTTTCTTTGTTTTATGTTTTGTTTTGTTTTGTTTCAGTTGTTTCCTCCATGAGCTGATGTAAATGTGTCTGATTTAGAAAGAGACTGTTTGCTTAAGGTGTCAGCTCAGTGGATTGAGCCAGAACCATAGCCCGCGATCAAGACTAATTGAACCTACCAATTACACCTGTCTGTTTCATCATTCATGCAAACAAACATAATACACGTATAAGACCAAAGCAGACCCTGATGAATTTATAACGTGACAGCTCAGACACCCCTTCCTCCAGGAAGTCTTCTCTTATCCTCTAGACCAGGGGTCAGCAATTTTTCGGTAAAGGTCCACACAGTAAAATTTTAGGTTTTGCTTTCAGAGCCATATTTGGTATTTATCACATTTCTTTTTTTTCTTTTTCTTTCTCTCTCTCTTTTTAATAACCCTTTAGAATGGACAGAAGAGTGTTAACTCAGGGGCTGAATATGGTGAGTGGGCCATGGTTTGTTCAAGCCCAATGTCCCTCCAGGCATCTCTCATAGCAGCCTTCACCTTGTGTTGAAAAGAGCTAAACTCTCAATTCCTGAAGTGGAGACTCTTCTTCTTCTTCTTTTTTTTTTTTTTAATTAACATATAATATATTATTTGCTTCAGGGGTACAGGTCTGTGATTCATCAGTCTTACACAACACCCAGCGCTCACCACCACGCACACCTCCCGTTGTCCATCCCCTAGCCATCCCATCCCCCAACCTCCCTCCTCTCTAGCAACCCTCAGCTTGTTTCCTAAGAATAAGGGTCTCTCATGGTTTTTCTCCCTCTCTGGTTTCAGCTTATTTCAGTTTTTTTCTGGAGGCTCTTGCTGCCCTGGCCGAAGCACTGGAAAGTGTTCAATTTCCAAATACGCAGGGGTCTCCACCTCCCAATTCTACATTCCCGCTGGGAAAAAAAAAAAAAAAGATCCTGTATGGAAACTGGTTAAGTAACAATTCAGAGCACAGTGAGTGTTCTTGACCGGCCCTTTGCAACTCTGGCTTTCTGGAATAGAACCCCAAGTTGAGAAATAAGTTTTTTAAAATGCCCTCTTACATTCTCCAAAGGGCTTTAAGAAAGATCTTGCTCCGTTCTCCACTTGGCCTTCATCCGGGGTCTTGTTCGTTCTTCCTTAACGTGTAGTCTTTAACCGATTTAATAACTTTTTAACAAAGAAGAACTTATAGGATGCACAGATAATGGAGGGGCAGGTGTGGAGGTGCAGAACACAGTAGGAGGCCCAGAGGCAACTCCAAGATTGACACCTGAAAGCCTGACCTCAAGGAAGGAGACAGAATAAATCAAAAGGAGATACAGAACTATACGGCTGCGTAGTACAATTATACTTGCTCTTAATAGGTTTGCAGTCATTAATTAAGTGTTGAATTATGCTCATTATGCTCTCTTTAAAAATGCAGCCAAATTTAGCTTCCCATTTTGGATTATTACATCCACACAACATGGGTAAAATAAAAATATCTAGCACTTGCAGACAGTGAGTTTTAGTTATCTGGAAATTTCACTCATTTGGACCTCCTCATTGATGAATGACGTTTGATAAAAGACACATTTGTGACCAGGACTATCTAGCATGAAGGGTAAGGGTTACAGAGCTGGCAGCCTGGGCCGGTTCTCCCTTTCTGGCTGTGCAACCTGATGCAAGTCGCTCAATCTCTCAAACCTCCATCTCCTGATCTGTATAATGGGCACCTTCCCTTAGGGTCCTTGTGAGGACTAAGTAAGATTACCACACTTAGATAATCTTATTACTGTGTATTAAGTAAGTCACCATCTTGTCATTATATATTATTCTGTGTTAAATAAAAGTGAAGTTCTTAAGAACCTGGCACAAAATGAGTGCTCAAAAAAGTTAACTATTAGTTTTATAATTATTTTCATCAGAATTGTTTATGAGTGTTTTAATGAATGACATACATGTGGTGCTATAGGAGATTACCTAAAATTATATAGTGAAGACATCTGAGATTTCACCTTAGACAAGGTGCTACTCAATCTATAATTATCAAGCCAATTCTAGATATCAGGCTTAACTGGGGTTAATTCTGCAACATCTCATCTTACCCCTGGACCACTTTCTTTGGTTAGGTTGAAAAAGGCTGTTTTTAGCATCGTAAAGTCCACCCATATAGTATCTCAACAGATCGTCTTATAAACTCTCAGCTGTTTTGAATTTCTGACATCCATTCGCATGAATCATTATGTTCTTTTTTTTTTCGTGAAATTCAATTAGCCAACACATAGTACATCGTTAGTTTCAGATGTAGTGTTTAACAATTCATCAGTTGCATATAACACTGGGTGATGAGCATTAAGGAGGGGATGTGATGTGACAAGCTCTGGGTATTACAATTGTTATGTTCTTAAACAACAGAAGAAGGCATGGATGTGGAATGGGACAATTGCCTATCAATCACCTGAGAAAACCAGACCCCCTCCTAGGAGAAGGGGAGAGTTTCAGATTTCTCTCACACCATTGTGGCTTCAAAACACACTTCATTTTATAACCAAAGTGTAACCCAGTGGGGATGCAGACAGGCCACATTGGTTGTGACCTTTAAAAGCAAAAGGACCTGAAAAGGGCTGCTTCCTCCTAGAAAACAAGTACTAATGACAAGTCTAGCCACTGATGTAACACAGAGAAAGGGCTGGTTCAGAGGAAGAAATTGGGACAAGGGAGTTTGGCTGAGCAGTGAGAAATGCCAAGAGAGCCTTTGGGTATTAACCAGACTGGCAGAGAGATCCCTGAGAGGAAAGACAAAGATAGCTCCCTCCTTTCTGACTCGGGGCTTGTCCGCAGCTCTGGCACTCTCCTGCCCTCTCGCAAGGCTCTCCTCACTCAGGACCCAGTGTTCACTGAGGGAGAACCTTGACTCCAGTCCATGCAACAGCGGTTTTTCGGGGTTTGACATCGGTGTCCTCTGCAACACGCTCAGCACCTGCGACTGAGGAGCCTTAGCTCACTAACGAGTTCAGCCAGACGGTTGTGCAGGGGGCACTGCCTCCACGCGTCCAGGTAGGCAGAATAATGGGTGTTTTTTGTTTGGTTTTTTTTTTTTTTTTCATGAATTTTCCCTGAGATTGGAAGAAAAGGAAAGGGGTGGGAAGTATCAAAGCCCTGTGTTTAAATGGGTACTCAAGAGCGTTTGTGGGCAAAGTCCGAACACCTAAGAGGCCAGGCCAGAGCAAGAGAAGGAGTGTGTCCAGCAAGGGAAGAGGAAACAAGACACACAGCGCTCCGTAACCTGCGAGAGAAACAGGAGCCAAGAAGAGCACTTGGTGCAATGGGGCATCCTGAGTTATCTGTCAGAGCCTACCGTCCCCTCTTTAGAATTCTCCCTGCACGCGCGCTCTGCCCTGGTGCCTTTCCCGGGACCAGCCCTCCTAAGCCACAGTCCCTGTCCTGAGCCCAGGCAGTGTCATTTTCCTGCACTCCCCCTCCTCTCAGCTCGTTCTAGCCCCAGCAGTTAGGAACCTCCCGGGCTCTGAAGGACAGGAATGATGTGGGTCACAGGTGCGGGAGCTACACAGACACTATGCTAATTACACCACACCTGTTTCCCCAGGTTAAGCCGTTGCTATTGGAAACCTTGATAGCCCTTTTCATTCATCTGTTTACCAACCTGCAGTTAGTGCTGCCCCTCCTTCCCCTCATCCCACCCACCCTGGACCTGGGGCTCAGACCCTCACACCAGGGGACAGGGACAACGGGAAGGCATGGCAGGTGGGAAAAGAGCCTCTGGGTGTGATACCTAGAGGCTGTGAAAGAGAGAAGAGGCCCTGTCCCCCACAGGGCGAGAGAGTGGCCAGGAAGGTATAGCAGGAGGATGCGAGATGTAAAATATGAGCTGTGCATTTGCTAGTTGCTGGTGTTCACCGCACAGGGACCAGGACAAGCCGAGCCGTTTTAGATGGCTACATAAATTGCCAGACCTGTATCCAGCACTGCTGGCATTTCCTACATTTCTAAAGGTGTTTTTCCAGTAAATCCATGGCGTCATGCGGAGCTGTGCCATCACATTAAACGAAACAGGTATGCTTTTTCCATCTCTCCGAGCTTATGGTCTGTATCTCCAGCAGACATGTTGCTGAGCTCTGAGTACCCTTAGGAGGTCTTCCTAAATACTTTTTAAACTTTTTTTTTCTTATTTTATTGCACTTTTTCGATCCCAGAATTGATCCCTTCTCCTGTTGGAAATTTCCTAAGACATAAGACAAACACAAGTTTCTCTTCCTGGGTAGCAATTTCCATTCATGAAAAACTGCCTTGTGTGCATTCAGGAAGTACAGCAGGTTGCGACGCTCTCTGTAATTTGTTTCCCATCAACTAATAATCTTATTGTGATGAATAATGTAGTGCTGTTAATGTTTCTACAAGGTTAGAGATTGTGCTGAGTGTCAGGAGAGAAGCTGACAGTGTTGGGCAGCAAAACCCTTCTTTCTCCCTTTTACACAGTATAGGTTCTTCAACAGCTTGGAGTCACTGCTTGAGGTGTAGTAAGCCATACTCAAACGAAAACAATGAGTGATGCGCCAGTCGAAGATTTACCCATTATGTTGATGCTATTTTTGTTTTTTTTTTTTCTAGTGAGCCTTTTTTTTTATGTTTAAGGATATGACCTCTGTATTGGAAACAGATCTTCAAGTTTTAGAGAGGATTTGCTCCCTGTTTTCCAGCCTCAACATCTCCACCTAGAATGGCTCAGGCTTTGATGCAAGTCTGTCCCCTTCCACACCAGATATTCTGTCCTGTTCTTAACACCCATCCTACGTGTGTAATTTTTATTGTTTTATTGTATACTCTTTACATAGCGCACAGTGAAGTGGTCTTTACTGTGTACAGCTCTATGTGTTGTAACCCATGTAGAGATTTGGATAACCACCCCCCCTGGTACCATGATACAGAGCAGGTCTGTCACCTCAAAAACCTCCTTCCTGCTACCCATTGGTAGTTCCTGGCAGTCACCGATCTGTTCTCAGTTGCTGTCACTTTGTCTTTTTTTTTTTTTTTAAGATTTTATTTATTTATTTGATAGACGGAGATCACAAGTAGGCAGAGAAGCAGGCAGAGAGAGAGGGTGGGGGAAGCAGTCTCCCTGCTGAGCAGAGAGCCCCACATGGGGCTCAGACCCAGGACCCTGGGATCATGACCTGAGCCAAAGGCAGAGGCTTTAACCCACTGAGCCACCCAGGTACCCTGTCACTTTGTCTTTTTTAGAATGTCCCATGAATGGAATTATATAGTATGCAACCTTTTGAAACTGACTCCTTTTGTTCAGCACGGTGCCTTTGAGATGTATCCAAGTTGTTCATTATCTGTAGTTGATTCCTTTTCATCGCTGAGTGGTCCATTATACAGGTTACCTCACCTTGTTGATCAGTTCACTTGTAGCGTATCTGGATTGTTTCCAGTTTTGGGTGCTGGACTGCTATAAAGTTCTATATAGTAGAACTACTATAAACTTTTACGGGTAGGTTTTCAGGTAAATAGACATTAATGAAAATATATGTTTTCATTTCTGTAGGGCGAATACCTAGGATTAAGATTGTGTGGTATGGTAAGTGTAACATCATAGGGAACTGGCAAACTTCCAGAAAGTCTATGTATTTTTTGCATCCCTACTAGCAACATATGAGCGTTTCTGTCATAGAAGTTTGATTAGCTTTCATGTCTGTGGAACATATGTTCTAGCGTAATACTCTGTTTTGTCACGTGCTGCTTCTGGTTGATTCCATAGGTCATTTGTTTTTTAGTGCCCTGAAGAGACAGGCCTTAAATTTTCTGCCGGTTAAGTTTAAAAAAAAAAAAGAAAGAAAGAAAGAAAAAATTATGAAGTGTGTTTGCCTGCTCTGCTCAATGCTGGTATGGCCTCTTTGGTTTAGACTACATGTGTTTCAATTAGAAAAACATATAAATGATAAGCAAATAGTCTTTCTGTTGTTTATAAAACCGGGGTGATGAGGTTCATTGTACTTATAGGTGTGCAGGTAGATGGGGCTGGGACAATTGGGGTAAACTCAAGTGGTGAAACCTCTCCCTTATCCTATTTCTGTTTCCACTTCATGAATCTAGATGTCTCCCTCCATTCTGTGTGTGCAAAGAGGACCCCAAAGGCCATATGAATCCTATTGACACAACTGAGAGCCCAGGGCCAGAGTTCCAAGTCTTAATCTTGCAAGGAAAGCAACGCAGTGTGTATATCCCATGTACGCAGTGGAAGCTCCAATTCACCATGCTCTGATATCTAGAATTAAAAATAAAAGAAAGTTGAAAATATTATATTTGGTTGAAAACACAAAAGAATCAAAATGTGATAGTTTTTCTCCACAGGTAATAATTAACATTCTTGTGAATTTCTCTGTGTGCCTGTAAATCTCGGTATCCTAGCACAAAATCTTGCATATTGGGAGATACATGTGTGTAGACATGACAGAAGGATGAGTTCACCTTGGGAAATAAGACAGGTGTAGGGACAGGGGTAAAGGGTTCATGTTTAATGATAGGCATCTATGAAAAGTTTTCAGAGCAGTGTGTCAAAATGGCCCTTATGAGATTGCTATCTGTATGCTAAAACATGAATAAAAACATACATGGGAAAGTGAAGCATTTGGATAACAACTGGAAGGAAAAGGGAAGAGTGACAGTAGGATCTTTGAGGCTCAACAAAAAGGTCAAAGTAGGATGTGACTCTTTACCTTCCCCTGGCCTAGAGGCCAGAGACTCTGGAACGTCAAGAATCCACCAGACCCAACATAGATGCTCAATAATGAGTTACCAAGTGAATGAGCACTCGAACAAATGGAGACACGGGTGAGGGAATGAACCAGCAAGCAAATGATTGGAAATGGTTTGTCACAAGTGAGCTTAACTAATAGGCCATGGTTCTTGTGTCCGAATCAGAGAGAAAGCAAAAGGAATCATGTGGAGAGAATGGTGTCTCTTTGGGTTTCTCTCAGGAAATAAGAAAGGCTCTATCATGTGCCCACTTGGGAATAATTTTGCAAGGCTCCACAGTAAGAAAATACCATAGAGTTAGAACTCATGGGGTACCTGGATGGCTCAGTTGGCTAAGCGTCGCTTTTGCCTCAGGTCATGATCCAAGGGTCCTGGGGTGGAGCCCCATGTAGGGCTCCCTTCTCAGCAGGGAGTCTGCTTCTCCCTCTTACTCTCCCTCTGTTCTCTCTTGCTCGCTCACTTTCAAATAAATAAATAAATAAATAAAATCTTAAAAAAATTTATTTCCAGTGATACACCACATAGAAGTTAGAAAGGTTTATAAAGATTTGATAGATTAAATATGGCCAAATGGAGTCATTCCATATATAGTATGCCAGTCTTAGTTCTGATGTTAGACCTAGAACACAAGCCACCATGAAAGATCTTATGTACATCAGCACAGTTAGGAAGCCACTGGACTTCACCTGATCCAATCCAGGAAGGCTTCCTGAAGGAGGAAGAATTCCGTATGCCCTGCTTTTGACTTGCAAATCATTTGCAGCATAGCCTGTGTCCTTGCCACATCCGGTTGCTTTTCCTTCCACCCACTGCTTGGATGAATTAGGATTCAGCCTGTTCAGGTGAGGCAGTGGCCTGTAGGAAAGATCCTCTAATACGATAGATCCATGCTGGAAAGCGAACATTTCCAAGTGGCACAGAGAGCCACAGGAGATCCTGTTAGTCGGAGTTTAGAAGTGAAATGTGTCTATTCCCACTTGGGGTGTGTCAGAGGCCTCAGCCATCATTAGTTCCATGGGGATTTCTGCTTGTAAGGCATTTGTTGTCATGTTTGGGTTGCTGAAGGAAGAGAAAAAATTGCTACAGTTTGCGTGAGATAGAGCTGTGTTTTGGCAAGGATGCCTGCAATGATTTTTTTTCTGGAACATTAGTCAAGTTCAAGTTTTTGAGATTTGTCTCCAATGACATCACACAGCAGTCCCTTTGAAAGACCTGTTGAGTCTTTTGAAAATCTCTCCTGGGATTTGGACTCTCCTCTTGACTCACTTGCTCTTGCCATACTTCTCAATATGTGATTAATTAATTTGTTAATTCAGAAATCCTTTATTGCACCTACTAAGTGTTCAAGGAGCCAGGAATTCAGCAGGAAATAAAATAACATCCTTACCTTAACTGTACTTACTTCCTAGTGCAGAAGGACAATTACTGGGGAAAAAAAAAATGCTTCAGAGAAACAGCATAGTGAGGAGGATAAGACTGCTGAAGTTGTCTGGAAAGGTGTGTCTTTTTTTTTTTTTTTTAAGATTTTATTTATTTGTTTGACAGAGAGAGATCACAAGTAGGCAGAGAGGCGGGCAGAGAGAGAGAGAGGAGGAAGCAGGCTCCCCGCTGAGCAGAGTGCCCGATGCGGGACTCGATCCCAGGACCCTGAGATCATGACCTGAGCCGAAGGCAGCAGCTCGACACCCTGAGCCACCCAGGTGCCCTGGAAAGGTGTGTCTTAAAGGGGAGATTTAAGCTGAGATTTTCCAACATTAAAAGAGAGCACCACTTAATTATCTGTCTCCCCAGGCTTAGTGTACGGCAAGTGCAAAGGGCCTGGGACAGAAGGCTGCCTGGCTCAGTACCGAATCAGAAGCCAGTAAGGATCAAGACCTTCCCTACTTATTTCACTGTTTTCTTGGAGAAGTAGGCTTGCAGTTGAATGGAAGAGGCAAATCAAGGCTGATATTCTGTCCAACCCCTATACACAATCCAAAATGTCTCTGTTCTTACGGTGGGGGTATAGCTCAGTGGTAGAGCATTTGACTGCAAAATGTTTCTGTTCTTGCTTTTCCCTCTACCTAGAGCATTGTTCCCGCAGACATTGGAATGTGTCTTTCCCTATTTCCTTCGGGTCTCTGATCAAATATCATCTTATTGAGAAGCCTTCCCAGACCACACTATTAAAGTGTCAGATAAGCTGTGTTAGAAATGGAAATTATTTTCTCCTCCAAATCTGATATTTCATGAGAGAGATTACTTACTCCCTACATTATGGGATTAAGAATGATCCCATTTGAGATGATAAATACTAAAAAGTTTCAGTAACCCAAGAAGCCCTGAGAAACAAATTGCTAATTCATGACTTTAACCATCGAAATGTGATGAATAACTCAGGACCTCCGTGAGTTGCTCAGTGATGAGTTTCAAGGATAGAGCAAACTGCACGGCTCACAGATGAGCATGAGCAAAAAAATAAAAACAGAAACAAACAAAAAAAAAAACAACAAGAAACAAAACAAAACAAAAAAACAAGAAAAATCTTGACTTTACATTGAGTTTTTCACGGGAAATGGGACCCAAGGCTAAGTAGGAACATCAGGGCTCAAGAAAACCTAAGCCTTCCTTATGCTGGTTTTCATAAGGAATAAGAGAATTTAGGAAACATAAGCTAATGTAGGACCCTTCAAATTATCTAACATTAGGTGGTTTTATTTCAATGTATTTATTTTAAGTTGCAAAAGGTGAAAATGAAGACTACTGATAATTTGGGAGTCTGTAGGACTTAGAGGACTTAATATAACTCGTAAGAAGGGAAAAGGATCCTTGATTCTTAATGGTGCTATTTCCCTTAAAAATATCTGACAACAGGAAGTTTTCCAAGTCATTACGATAATGATCTTTGAATCACAGGTTCTATTTCCCTCCTCTCTTCACAACCTCAAGAAAGAATTAGCCTATTCCGGCAAAGATAAATAAATCCTGACATTTCTTAAGTCCTTCCTATCAGTCATGCATCTCCTAAACACCTTCACTTATAATGTTTTATCTCATTTAACTCCTTACCAAGGAGGAATGGTAGTCACCACCTTTTTTGGAGGGGGAAACAGAGGCACAGATAGGCTGAGGGCTCTGTAAGTCTGATCGTCTAACTCTGGGAGTCCTTCAGGCACAACTGGAGAGGTCAGTGTTAGAAGGATGGAGAAAAACCTGAAAATGGCATTCTGAGCCGTGTGGCTAGGAAAAACCCCTTGTTTTGGGGGGTCCCAGTGGGAGACCCCGATTCCACTGCACCTGCGACCTTTTCCTCCATAGAACAGAGATCTACAGTGCACGCTGGCCTCCCACTGGTCCCAGATTTTTCTGAAAGTTGTTTGCATCCTAGGGCTGTTGGATGGGACGGGAGGGACCTCATCATCTATCTCTGCTTGTCCCTGGGTATTGCTGCTTATCATCTGTGCTGCCTGATGGAAAGGCCCTGAGCACAGTCTCATCCACTTTAATTGGGAAATGCAAAGCAACTTCAAGACACCTTTGAAAGAAACTACTGTTATAAATAAAAACCCAGAGGGCACTCCCTTGGACATGGAACCCAAGGTGGGGGATGTTTCTTTAGGAAGCACTCAGATAATTTTCTTGTGTAATTACTCGCTCGTGTGTGTGTGTGTGTGTGTGTGTGTGTGTGTGTATTTTGAAGGCAGAAAGAGTATCCTGAAAAGATCCCCAGCAGTACGCCCCGCTCGTCCCATTACATCAGCTGTCACTTGACATGAAACCAGATGCAGTCCAAGGTCTGACATTCAGCTGACTTCTGTTTATATAGTATGGAGAAACTTTTGTTCCCTTGTCCTATAAGGCATGTACCATGAGAGATTTGGGGAAAAGGTCACCCAGATAGTAAATAATTCTGCTGAGCTTTGTAGTGAAAATGCTCCAGGAGCCTTTATCCCGTTCTTGCCATTTAACTGGTATGCTTCAGTCATTCTCAGTGTTAATGAATGGTGTACATCAGAGCTTGTCTCCATCATTCCATTCATCAGAGACTAAACCTAAAATCAAAATCATATTTTATCTTTGCTCTGATCTTCTACCTGTGTTCAGGGGAAAACATTGTGACCATCCAAAGGGGAAAAAATAAACAATGAAATACACCCCAACAAAAACCTGGTTAAAGAGCTAAAGAATGACATCTTGATGGAAGAAAACTCCAACATATGATTTTTATTTTTCAAAAATATAGTCTGTGCTGTGAAAAACTTATTATCTTCCATGGGTAGGGAAATACCCAAATTTTGCCCAGACTATTTTATAATAAGACCTTGAAAAGCTAGGCGATGAGCTGGAATGAGGAGTTTAAATTTTTGATGCAATTCTCTGCTTTGGAAAGTGATAATGCAGCTCAAATAACAGAGAGAGTATTTTCTGCTACAGCGCAACAATCAACATAACGTCTGGGCATATTAATAATTTCACTCCTAAACTTCTCGACAGGGAGAGCATGGGTCTTAATAGCATTGTCAAGATCCTTAGGGCAATTGAAAAACCCAAAATCATTACTTTCTACTGATAGGCTTTCCTCTCCCAGAGGAGGCCAAAATACCTAGGGTAATGTAGATTTATTGAAATGCTCAGATAGGCACTGCTCAGACATAACTTTGCAATAAAATCTTCTCTTTAGAAGGGTTCCTCTCAAGTATTTCAAGTGACTTTTTTTTTTTTTGTCTTTGTCACTTGGAAACTAGCTAATAGAGTTGACATTGATCTCAAGTGATACTTTCCAGATGATTTAAGAACACAAAGAGTGAGTATGGGGGTAGGGTAAAATGCTGTGACATCTATGATTAAAATCCCTTTCTGACTCACCGTATGTGAGAACCTGCCCAGTTGGGGCAGGAGGGTCACCAATCTACAACTGCTCTTAAGGTCGTGAGTCAAGCACTATTGCCGGTTTGGCACCCAAGTCCGAGTTCCCTCCCTTCCCCCCACGCACCCCCCAGTGTCCCAACAATGTGTGGTTTGTGTTTTAGCTGAGTAGGAATGGCTCTCTGCCATGATTACAGACGGTCCCGAAGCACTGGAACAAATTCCAGGGTCCCCCTAGGGCCCTCAAGTCTACAATTGACTCTCAAATGGCCATACCTAACAATCTCTGAAAAATACCAACAGCAGTGGAGTCCCAGCCAAAAAGCTCCTGTGAACACCAGCTTCCGGTTGCCAGGGAAAGATATTTTTAAGTGGTATGAAGTGTGCCCCATCTGAGATCTAAATTTGATTGGTTCTGGCGAGGCTCTGCAACAGACATCATGGTTATAAAAAACAGAGGGAATCACCATTTATATGAAATACCCAGAATAGGCAAATCCATAGAAACAGAAAGTAGATTGCTGTTTGCCTGGGGGTAGGGGAGCTGCGGGGGCAGCGGGGGGGAGCGGGGGCGGTGACTGCTCCTGGTATGAGGTTTCCTATGGGAGCTTATGAAAATGTTCTAAGATCGGACAGTAGTGATGGCTGCACAACTCGGGGAATAGAATAAAAGAAAAGGCTAAAATGTACACTTTTAAAAGATGACTGTCATTATACGTCAGTACATCTGTTATTGAAGAGAGAGAATGGGTCGTCAGGCAGAACCAGGGAAAAACAAACAAAGACAAAGGGAAACAAAGTCACCTTCTCCCTGGGTCCAACTATCTCCCTGTTGAAGGACTTGTGAGGGTAATAAGAATTCAGGCAATTAAGGGAAAGGCCCATCAGATTCTGGCAATCAGGAAATGCTCACAGAACAGAGGCAGACGTCTGCTGTGATCCCCTCTCAGATCAGTTGAGGTTCTCCCAACACGACCGCCCTCCCGCCACCAAACACCATGTGTTCCTTCCATCATTCATTCAGCACTACTTCCGGGCCAGGCACCAGAGCCTTGTGCCCGGGATGTAAAAACAATACAGACAGACTATCTATCTATCTATCTATCTATCTATTTATTTATTTGACAGACAGAGATCACAAGGCAGGCAGAGAGAGAGGAGGAAGCAGGCTCCCCTCCGAGCAGAGAGCCCAACTTGGGGCTCGATTCCAGGACCCTGGGATCACCACTCAAGCCAAAGGCAGAGGCTTTAACCCTCTGAGCCACCCAGCGCCCCCCACCAAGACATACAGACTTTTGTGCCGAATGGAGCTCACAGTCCTATAGGAGACACAGGAGAGTCCAAAAACGATAGAAAACCATATGCCAAGGGTGATGAAAAAGAGGCGCCCAGTGTGCCCTTGGGAGGGGCCCAGCTGCATGACAGTTCAATGCAACATGTAAGAAGAGAAACTCCCCTCTCTTAATGTCCTGTGCCTCACTTTCTTCATCTTTGTAATGGAGAACCACATCTCCCTCAAAGGTTAGTAGAAGTCTAAATAAGGCGAGCTCTTACCACGCAGCTGGTGCTTATTAAATGGGAGCAGTTGCTCTTCGATGATCTGAGGTGTCCCCCTAAACCTATTTTTTGTTGATGGATGTAGGTAGAGCTGACAAAACTTTGGTTTCCAAGCCTGCAAATGATTGTTCTTTGTGAGCACAGTCCCCATGCTTCCACTGTGCAGTGTGGATGTGTGCGTCATTGTGAATGCACTCTGAATGCTTTTTCTTTGAGGTCATATATTTTGTGTAAGCAAGAGAACTACAAATCATTCCTTATGATTGAGCACAGCCCTTGCCTTCCCTGCTGTTCTGCTCAGGCTGAGTGGAGCCTTTCCATCAGGGGCAACTGACCCACCCACCCTGAATCCAGGACCCTACACTCCCAGCCCCAGAGGGACTGGTCAGAGCGTCTGCCCAGCCCAGGGAGACAAGAAGGGGGTCATAACTTGGCTCATTCCTTCATTCCTGCCTTCTTTTTTTCTCCTGAATTCTGGAATATGCAGCAAGGCTACAGTTCAATCTAGTGGTGGCCATATGCAAGAAACAGTGCCATCGCTCACGGCCCTGCGACACCAGCGCACTACACGGGGGTCAGCACCGAATAATCCACGTCCATTCTTCAGAGGACGAATCACTCAGCAGATGCTACAACAGGGAAGGAGGGAGCAGGCTGAATGCCTAGGTGTCTGGTACTTAGACACAAGTAAATCTCTCTCCATCTCTTTCTAAACACGGGAGGAGGCTGGATCTGGACTCCCCCCGCCCCTCCACCAACCCCCTCCACCCCCAGGCTGTTGGCAAAGTACCTTCAGTCAGAGCAGGAAGGATGAGCTGGGACCCAGTGTGCCCTTGTTTCTGCCTGCAACAGACCTAATTGCTGCTTATCCCTGATGCCACTGGTTACGGGAGCCAGGGATACAGCACGGAGGAGGAAGTTCCAGGAGAGCCTTTTGGGAAGGCACAGAAAAGAGATTGCCCTGCAGTTCGGCTGTTCTGGCCTATTTCTCCTGATTCAAGCAGCATTGTGAGGTGCAGAGCTTTGAGGTGGGCAGTTGCCTCCAATTTCTCACAAGATGGCATTCTGCCGTTTAAGCAAATGTGCACAGAAATGAGTTAAGGCTGTTTTCCTCTGTATTTGCCAGGGTGAGTGTAAAGCAGGGCAGGGGTCTTGGTTCTCTTCCTATGTGAGTGGCCTTGAGGGCCCCCCGCGCTCTTTGGCATGTGGTGGAATGGGGAAGAAACCCTGGGATCCACAAGCAGCTAGCCACTTACTAAGCCCCATGACCTTGGGGGCTTTACTTTAACCTCTCTGTGCCTTACTGGTTGGATCTGTAAAATGGGGATGATAAGAGAACCTGTCCCACAACAGTGAGTGGCAGCACACTGAGAAAATTTACAGACAGCAGCTCGCACAGGACCAGACACACAGGGAGAGCTTAACTCCTCACACTCCTGTCGGTATTATTTTGTAGTCCTTAACATCAATTGTTTTGGTTATGGAAATGGAACACTTCGGAGTCCCATGTTCTATTTCTGCAAGCTCTGAGAGAGATGCTTTTGGGACTGTCCCTAGTCATGCCTGTCCCATATTACTCAGTCAGCAGGTCCTTCTGCAGACCACATCTGAGGCTGGAGGGGGTCTGAGGTTGGTCATTTTGCCTTTCTGTGTTGATTTGATACCATCCTCCATCCTTCATTTCCCCCAGATCTAAAGTTGCTATTGCTGTTATTACCATTGTCAGTACTATTAATTATAACACATAATATATAATAATATTTAATACCAACTATGTGCCAAGAATCATGGTAGGCTTTTTAGAGATGTATTCTCATTTGATGCTCCTAACAACCACATGAGAAAAGTAAAACGACTCTATCCATTTCATAGATGAAGAAACAAACTTGGAAAAGACCCCTCTTTTCCAGGGGTCACACTGTTAGTAAGTGGCCACTCAAGTGTTCAAAGCCATCCACGAGCCTGGCCATCAACAACAGACTCCTCCTTCTAACTAGAGGTTGTCAATTTTTTTTTTTAAGATTTTCTTTTATTTATTTGAGAGAGAGAATGAGAGAGAGCATGAGAGGGGAGAAGATCAGAAGGAGAAGCAGACTCCCCCATGGAGCCGGGAGCCTGATGTGGGACTCGATTCTGGGACGATTCCAGGATCATGACCCGAGCTGAAGGCAGTCGCTCAACCAACTGAGCCACCCAGGAGCCCCGAGGCTGTCATCTTAAAGTCTTTACCTCTGATTCTCTCTGCCTCTCATGTGAGGTCAGATCTGAACAGTGTGTCCAGGTGCCAACTTTCACCAGCCAGAGACTTCAAAATGTGTGCCAACTCCATCTTCAGTTCTAGCATCTTCAAATTGTTGTCAAGATGGAACTTGCTCCAAAGACATGGTTCAGTATAAGGGGGCAGAGAGTCTGTGGTTAATTCATCATCTTAGGGTCCAAGGGGTTGAAATTTTTAAAGACCAGCACTTGGCATTCCATCTCCAAGAATGAGTGAATTATGAGCAGTTAGGCAAGCCTATACTTATATATTTTTTCTTTCATATATTTTATCATTTGTAATCACCAGGAAAAAATAGGGTGTACTACAGAGCAAGACAAAGCTATCTTAGTCTATCCCTGCCCTCCTACTCTCCTGCACACCCACCCCTTCTTGGCAAGGGTAAACCTAGCCTAAATGTCTCACTCACCTGTTTATTTAGGAAGAGTGCAACAATAGCCAATTATTAAGAATTTCCTTCCTTAGCTCCAAAGAAAATCCTTCCTTTATACATACATTATTGACACTGTGGGCGTTGGTTGTTTCCACATGCTGTTTGAGCTTTGCTAGTCAAGTTAACCCAGAAGCTGATACTCCAGCATTTTGCAGTCCCCAGGTCTAACTTTGTTAGGTTGATACTGTTGCCCAACAAAGAAGAACTACTTTGTTTTTCTTACGACTCCACTGTCAACCAGTTGGCATTTAGGAAGGTGAGAATATGGGAATGGCATCCCTCTCAGGACCAAAATTCCTGGCAACAGCAAATCTTAAGCATAGTTTTTTTGAGCAAACAGGACAAATCAAGCACTCATTCAAGCACTTAGTTTTTAAACATACAGGGAGCAGGGGCGCCTGGGTGGCTCAGAGGGTTAAGCCTCTGCCTTCAGCTCAGGTCATGGTCTTGGGGTCCTAGGATGGAGTCCCGAGTCAGGCTCTCCGCTCAGCAGGGAGCCTATTTCTCCCTCTTTCTCTCTGCCTGCCTCTCTGCCTACTCATGATCTCTCTGTCAAATAAATAAATAACATCTCTTAAAAAAAATAAACATACAGGAAGCTCCTTCTCACTAAATTCACTTATCCTCTCCTCGCTGGGAATCTTAACTATCCTGCCCTAGCCTTTTTTTTTTTTTTTTTCCCCCTTTCCAAGCATTTTATAAATTAAACTTGAAGTAACAGTCCAGTTGAGGCCAACTGGGTCGGCTTTGCTTTTCCCTCTCTCAATTTTTTCCCCTCAGAGGAATGAAGGCTAACTGTTTTGGAGAAGGGTACTTTGCCACATGACCCCTCTATGAGAGTGCTCCTGCCCTCGCTTTTAACAGAGGACCAGTGTGCCGCTCCTCCTTCCTCAGACGAAAGGCCACACAGTACCTAAAAATAAATTCTAGGTTCTCAACTCCAGATAAATCAGGTACAAGATAATAGGTTAGCGCTGTGATTGTAATGACAGTTGCCTTTTGCCTGCTAGTAGCATACTTATTAAGTTGATAGTGTGTAAGCATTTATGTTACACAGTTATTCGTGGCTCAATTGCATTACTATGTGATTTCATATTTATGCAATAGAAGAGCCATTAATATGCACATTAATTAAACCCAATAACTGTGTGGAACTCAGAGTAGACGCGAAGGTTCCTTCATCAAGCTAAGCTGTTAATCATTTCTGTTTCAGCATCTATTGAAGACACGAGTTGCCTTTCAGAAGGGCTTTTCCAAGTAATTTGGCCTCATGGAAAGCAGTAAGGCATGTTGCTGGCCATTGTTTGCATTTTTTGAAATGGAAAACCATCAGACCCAGCAAGCTCTTTGGATGACTGTAATGAAAACCGATAAACACAAAAAATACTTGAGATCATTAGGTGTAGCAGAGGTGTTGCTATATTAGAGATACATGAACTACCCAGAATACGAAGGTACCACGGAGGAAACCAGCAATCAAAGACATAAATGCCTACCCGCAGTAACATAAATGCATATATCCGGCCAAATTAAAATAACAGGGATTTTAGGGTTGATGGCAAACCAGAAAACAAACCATCCTAAGGCATTAAGCTATATCTAGTTGCTACTGTGGGAGAATAGACTCCATATTTTTGTTCTAGTTTTGTTCTCAAGAGAAGTCAATGATCTGGAACGTTCTACAAAATCCCGACTCTGAAATTTTGGTCATGTGCATCTTGGGGGCTGTCAGTTTGTGACTTCTGCCCTAGAGGGTTGAAATCTGGGTTTACGTCCTGTACTCAAATCTGGGCTCCTTGAGAGCCATAGTCATGTCTTATTCACGCTTTTATTCCTGACGGAAGCAGTCAGGGTTCTGTGCACGTGGTTGGGGAACTTGCCAGCCTTGAGTGGCAGGCTTGGCACTCCCCGTTCCTCTTCCCTGCATCTTCCATGTTGACACACGGCTACTTAGTGCTGTGGTCACCGGTGATGGGTGAGTACTCGGGATTACAGACATGGGGTTGGAGGTCCAGGTTCACACAACATGAAAGGGGCAGACCCAATCCTTGAACCCTTGAACCCTCTTTAGATTTGTGGTTTTTACCCATGGACTAAGTGTCCCCCCAGATGCTCCCCTGTCTCTCTGTACACACCCCGGTGGTAGCTTTTACCACTCTATTCTAATTGTCTTTTTTAGTTCTTGCACCTAGTTGCAAAATATGATCGTTAGATGGATAGATAGATGAGCAAATATCCTCCGTGTCACAGTGGAAATGAACAACAGTAATGAGGAAAACATCTTTTAATACTGACGATGCTAGATGGTGGTTGTTGTTGCTGTCAATAATGTGATTTATTTGCAGTGAAATAACATGCTTTATAGGAGGGCAGGGTGAGCAGAGAATTATGTCTGCTTTGCTCTCCTCCATGAAGCTCTAGACCTTCTCTTTAGCAGCTCGACTTCTCTTCCAGCTAACTGGAACGCTCACCATCCATTTTGTTGGGACTATGCCACATAACACCTGGGTCCATGGTTCCGTTCCCCCCAGCACCACCCCTGGATATGATCAACAAATGGGAAACCACAGGAATTCCACCCACACAGAACACAGATGGACAGGGAAGGGCCACCCAAGTTGGAGTTAGCAAAGAAACCTCAGCTCGGGATGAATAGACAGGAAGCAAGAGGGTTCTGGTATCTCATTTAGTGAATTAAATACCTCCCAGGGCCTCTTTGTACTTTGGGAGAGTGTGTGGTCTGGAGCTCTGGAGGTGAGGACGGGTTGCTGAGGGAGATGGAAAGTGAGGGCTTGGGGCTGAGGAGGCTGGGTTCCCACTTGTACACTGATTCATCTCATCTTCCTGAGGCAAGTCTCAAGATTACCTAACTAATGGCAAATAATGACCACTTGGATGGAAGTTGAGAGAAGGGAAAGGAAGGCATGAGAATTCATTAACCCTGTGTGAGGGGCTTGGATAGCATCTCTAAAGGACCATTATTACATCATTTCACCCCTGTTTCTCACCTCTTCCCACTAATACGAGACAGACAAATGCTAAATAACTATATAATAATACATTACTCGACAGACAACAATGCCAGGAAATGTAATAGCCCGCTCCAGCTATGAAACTCTCTCAAAGATATATTTAAAATGTCACTGGTGCATAATGTAAAATACGAATTGCAGGTTCATTTGGAGGACGCGATTTAAAATCTGTACAACTCTACAATGGCATTTCCCATTGGGGTTTAGTTTTAGTTGTCTTTCTCTGAAGACCAAAAAAAAAAAAAAAAAATCCCCCCAAGTAATTTCAGCCCAGGAACACAAACTTCGAAGAACCACTTTCCTCTGTTATTTTTCCTTCTTGTTTTCCTCAGTCATGATGCTCTCCAAACCTAGTATCTTCTTGACATGTTGTCTTTCTTTCGGAATATTTCTGCAGGCTTCCCAGGAGCCGCGGAATGTAGATTACACCTTTTGGAGATGTAGCCTGGCCACATAAGGAGACAAGTAGTTGAAATTTGTGTCAAATTGCTTGTTTAAATGATGTGAGCCAACTTCTTAAAGCCAGGACAGCAGGGGCTGAGGATTTTAAAAGTTGGCAGGGGCCAAAATGACAAGGCTTGGCAGTCACCTGGTGAGCTGCCAACCTCGACTAGAGGCTTCAAAAAAGGACACAAATTAAAAGTCATGTTTCAGCAGCCATTAAAACCAAATTATAGGCTTACATTGCATAGTGAACTACTTTCATTTTCATTATGCTTAAAATATTTCATTTTGTAGATTGAGAATGGGTTGCTAGGAAAACCCTGTGTGGAGTTGTCATCTGTGGTCATATTTACAAGAGGATACACGCAGAGGTATAGTTCCCCTTTGTGCATTTCTCCTGCAAGGAGAGAGGATTTCAAGAGAAGAAAATAGATGCAATTTGGAGTGAGGGTCATGGTTTGAAAACATCAGACCCAATGTCTGAGCAGGCTCACAGGTATTTTCTTAAAGTCTTATTTAAAAACAAATTTTATATATATATATATATGTGTGTGTGTGTGTGTGTGTGTGTGTGTACAAAACACCTATACTTTTTAAAAAATTAATTGTCACCATCTTCAAAGCCCAGGAAATTTTATCTAAAAGTCCAGATCTCCAGCTCTCCTTGAAAAACTAGATCTGGCTGCCTTGGACCCTTATCCCCACATGGCCACATGGGCTCAGATCTGAGGGAGGGCTGCTTCCTGCCCTCTCCGGGTCCCCTCGGTCCACAACTGGCCCGCCTCCCTTTCTTGCCTGGCCCCCACAGGTATTTAAGTATGCTACTGTCTTAGAGGGTACCCTATTTTGTTACCTTTAGAAGGAGGAGATAGTTGGGGCTCCTGGGTGGCTCTGTCAGTTGAGCATCTGACTCTTGATTTCACCTCGTGTCATGACCTCAGGGTCATGAGATGGGGCCCCATGTCAGGCTTACAGTCAATGTGGGGTTTGCTTGTCCCTCTCCCTCCTTCTCTGCACCTTCTCTCTCTCTCTCTTTCTCTCTCTCTCCGGCTGCAGCTGATGCAGCTTCCCTTCCATCGGTTTTGAGAGCCACTCTGAGAGGCATCTCGTTTCTCCTGAGCATTTCGTTGGTTTCGCTGCACGTGCAGCTTTTGTTACCCTATGGCGTCCGCCTCGGCCCCACCCGCGGCCCTGAGCGCCGAGCAAGCCAAGGTGGTCCTGGCGGAGGTAATCCAGGCGTTCTCGGCCCCGTAGAACGCCGTGCGCATGGACGAGGCTCGGGACAACGCGTGCAACGACCTGGGCAAAATGCTGCAATTCGTGCTGCCCGTGGCCACGCAGATTCAGCAGGAGGTTATCAAGGCCTATGGCTTCAGCTGCGACGGGGAAGGTGTCCTAAAGTTGCCCACTTGGTCAAGTCTTACGAAGCCCAGGATCCTGAGATTGCTAGCTTGTCCGGGAAGCTGAAGGCACTGTTCCTGCCCCCCATGACATTGCCTCCCCACGGTCCTGCTTCTGGTGGCAGTGTGGCTGCCTCCTGAGGGTCGGCCCTCCCACTCGGGGAAGACCTTAATGTTCCAGAGGATAATAAACGTGCCTGTGACTTAAATAAAAAGAAGAAAGGAAGGAAATATTTGCAAAGCTTGTATGTAGTGAACTGGTTTACCAGGAGAGAGTATACGGACTTTCTACAACAATGATCAGCCCTGTCATGTGACTTCCTCTTCAAGATTAATATGTTCTAGCCTGGTTTTACTAACCTAGTTTCTCCTTCTTCTGAGGCTGGCAGAAAAAAAGCAAAGCAAACCATGTTACATATGAGTAACCAACCCTGGAATTAGGCATTTGCAGTCTTATCTATGTGTCTAGTCTGTGACTTTCAGAAATTAACCCACATAGAGGCATGGGCTCTAGGCTCTACTCTGTGGGTTTGCAGAGCCTTGGCGGCTAGAGTCTGCAGTCCCTGATGGCCGTTTCTCCTTCCTCTCTTTCCAGGTCCTCCAAACCACCACAGCCAGTCGACTCTGAGGCCCCCTCTGCCTCCCCCTCACAACCACACTCTGTCCCATCACCACTCGTCTGCCAACTCCCTCAACAGGAACTCACTGACCAACCGGCGGAGCCAGATCCACGCCCCAGCTCCCGCACCCAATGACCTAGCAACCACGCCAGAGTCCGTTCAGCTTCAGGACAGCTGGGTGCTAAACAGCAACGTGCCGCTAGAGACCCGGTAAGTGCCCGTTGCCCGTCACGCCCATTGCCCTCTCAGAGCCACCCACAAGATCCACCACAGGATGGCTCGGGATTCCTGTCGGGGAGACAGTCTTGGTTTAAATAACAGGACGAGTTTACCACTTCCTTGCTGTTCCCTTGGTAATTCAACTCTGGATGGTAGGTTGATAGGTATTTCTTGGTTCACATGTGTCTCCTTTTAATGCTTGTTTACTCTCTTAGACAGCTCTTGTGTACCCAACTAATAGAATTAGCATAACATATTTTTACTCAAAGGCTCATGGGAAACATGCTTATAAGGGTATATTGACTGAAAGCTGCTGATAAATTATGCATTTGGCCTTTCCTGAAGTAATAAATGAAGACTCATTTGAAATTAAGTGTTTGGGGAGACCTTGAGAAACAATCCCTGATTCCAGACTGACAGAAGTATAATTTTAATTTATATTTCATCCAACATACCGTCTCACGTTAATCCCTCCTGTACACACTAACAGCTTGATGCCTGAGGGGCAGACAAGAATGTACAAAAACAAACAAGAAAAAAGGGGCAGCACTTAGGTTGGAGTGAAGAGTTGCAAAGTGATCTCCAGATCTGGCCTTGTGTTGTTTTGCCTCTGCTTCAGTCCCTTTCTTACCTTCACGCCTTGTGCTCCAAAACCGTGCTCACCTTGATGCCCTGAGAGAGGGGGCGTGGGTGACAGTGCAGCCGGCTGGGGCCGAATGGCCGGGAAGGCTGTGGGTGGGCTGCTAGATGGGGAATGGCCCTTGTGCTCCAAACCCACACCCTTTTCAGGCTTTGGCGGCTCCGGTTACTCTTGTTTCTTTGTCCGAAAGAGCCACGAAGAGAAACGGAGAAAGCAGAAGCTTCACTTTGACCCTCCAAAAAGTTCCCACTTAAGTTTTTAAACTTTAATAAGTTACGTTTGAGGAAATATGACAGGAATCTGTCATCTTTCCGGTAACGGCCAGCGAATTTTCTGCACGCAGCTGGAAGCAACTATGCAAGCCATAGCATTTATCTTATTTTTGTTGTTGTTGTTGTTTTAAAAAGATTTTGGATAACATGTGTACTCTTGTCATTGTGGTCACTTTAAACTTAAATAAAATTTGTTCTCTGATTATAGGTTATTGTTAAACATGCCTATAGTCTTTTTTTTTTTTTAAGATTTTATTTATTTATTTGACAGACAGAGATCACAAGTAGGCAGAGAGGCAGGCAGAAAGAGAGAGGAAAGGAAGCAGGCTCCCCGCCGAGCAGAGAGCCCGATGTGGGGCTCAATACCAGAACCCTGGGACCATGACCTGAGCTGAAGGCAGAGGCTTTAACCCACTGCGCCACCCAGGCGCCCCACACATGCCTATAGTCTTAATCTGAGGCATAAAATATGTAAAGTCAGTAGAAACTATATGCATATATTATATGTAATAGATATATTGAAACATCTGCACTCATATAGTAACCTGTCAATAAACAGCTTTGCCAGAAAGTTTCCAGGCTGAAAGCAGACTGGTCCGTGACTGGTCCATCAGGATATCCCATAGTCGATGATGATCTTTAAGGCTGTATACGTTTTTCTCTTTTTCCTCCTTCTGCCATCGAATTTGTTGGGCATTAGCTTCTTTTTATATGAATAGACCATTGTTTGAAAAAGAGTTTCTGGCCATCGAGGCTGCATAGAGTAGACTAGAGGGAAGAAGGAAAATGATGAGGAGAAAGGGAGAGAGAAGTGTAGTAGCTCTTGTAGAAAGAGAAGGAGGGGACGAGCAGAAGGAAGAAGACCACCATCATCATTAATCACCAGTTTTCACTATGCACTTTGTATATGGCTGGCATTCATTCTTTACTTGTGTTTTCTCATGAGAGCCTGAAAGAGATACAGTGAGGTAGGAAGGAACCATTATTTCCACCATTTTAAAGATGGACGATCTGGATGTCAAAGGGCAAAATAACTTGCAAGAGGCCTAAGACTTCAGGGAGATGGGATGTTTTGAGCCACTTTGAACAGAACTATAGTGGTTTCCACACATAAAATAAGGTGCCAAGATTTCTTCTGATGAGTAACTACAAAACTACATTTATTGCCCTAACTGTTACATTTACAGGGCAAACTCCATCAGAGTGTTTGCTTCTCACAGAGAGCCTCCCCTTGGTGGTTAGAATGCATATACTGCATGAACTGTCTCCCCTCTCCCAGCTTCTGAGGAAAATAATTGGCTCTCCAGGAGATTTACTTTATAAAACCATTTGTAGTCAAGTGTTATCTTGACAAGAATCTGGTAGAGAGGGCCAGCAGAGCCACGCTTGTCACCTTCCTGGTTTTCTGAAGTAAGCTTCCCTAGAATTTGTATCTGATCTGTAGAGTCCTTCTGCAGACCATTTGGATATTTGTCTTTTCTCCAAGGATTAGGGTTTCTCAGTGGTGCTTTTGGAGGAGGCAAGTTAAATACAAGGCTTGAAGAGTAGATGGGATTGCCAAAATGTTGAAGTCAGTCAGAAGGGAAAATCAAACAAGGGCAACATCTGGATGTTCTTTGATCAGCACATTCAAGGGCCAAAGTTTAGAGACTGTGAGGCCCTTGGGATCATGAGGTCACCAAAAGTCAAGCCCAGGGAGCACAAGTCAGCAGATATTTGAAACTCCGTTCATGGAATTCATGAATACGTATAACTTGGGTGTGCGTCTAGTCTCATATATGAAAACTTCAGCAGTAATTAGTAGAATTGTTGGGCTTTGTGTTTCTTTTAAAAAGATTATTCATTCAGTCTCTTATTAGCAAATATTTACTGAGTCCCTCATGTATACCAAGCACTATGTCAGGTGCCAGGAAGATAATGGGTAACACAGGCATCTTGCCCTTAAAGCTCACACAACCCAAAGGAAGAGACAGGTACAGAAACAAAAGGATAGTGCAGCGTGTACAGCAATGGAAGTGTAAGGTCACTGTACAGTGGATGGAGGGATTAACTCTCCCAGGATGAGCAGGAAACAGTTCACAGCTGAGGGTCTGTTTAAGCTGGATTTTAGAAGAAGGATAAGAATTTGTCTAGTAGATAAGTAGAAAGACTTCAAAGATTATGGTATATTATTTGTTCCCATCCCCTATTTTTTTTTTAATATAGTCTTAGAAACTGTAGAACTGAAAAAATTCACTCCTGCAAATGCTGAAACATGGTGAGTTTCATCGGATCCTTTTCTTATCCACAAGAGAAAGTGTAGGTCCGGAGCTGTTCTTTTAGGGGCGTGATGCCATGCTGGGATTCCCATTCTTATTTTTATACCAAATAAGGATTGATTAACTACATCCAGGAGAGAGAACCATTGAAGGCAGGTCATTGTGGAGGCTGATTGTGATGTAGTCAGCAATTTCGAAAATGCAGTGGAAATTTACAAACAGCCTCACCACCTTTACTCTCCCTAATACAGACTTCTAGGTGTAATGGAAGAATTTCATAACCCTGGAAGGTGATGAGCAGGCATTCTACCACCCCCGGCGACTCTATGCCAAGTCCAGCGTGTTTCTTTAGACGAGGGAGGAACAAACCTTGGCATCTCTGCATTGCTTTTTGATGTTCCCATCAGTCTTAATGAGGCATGTTACATCTTCTCTGGACTGTGCTTTTTTTCCTTTTTTTTTTTTTCTGTGGCAAGTAGAATTAAAGGTGCTGATGAAGGAGACATAGCCCGAAAATAGGACTGTACAAATTAGGAATTTAACAGAAGACAAAAAAGCCTACAATGAAAGTTCCATAGCACTGTCAATCATGTAAAGGACCAATGCATATAAATATCTACCACCAAAACCAGTCCATTCATGTATAAACCATAACATAATCCAAGGAAAAACAAACTCAGGGCAGAGGTACTAATTGCAAGCAGTCTGTTTTGTCTTTCTCCAATATGGTGTGTCACAAAATCACTCCATCACCATGTTTTTCTCCACCTACTTAGGTCTTAGAAGTAAATCCATGGGTAATCGCTGGTTGATAGCACCTCTCTACTCTTTCCTCTCCTGACAGCAGCAAATTCGGGGATCTTCCTGGCCAACAGTTTCTTGGGGAGTTTCTGAAGTCAGCTTCTCTTGTCCAAAACAGTATAAAGTAGTTTGATGACTAACTTTCCTTCATCTGTGTGTTTTGCTGAAGCAAGCTTCTCTCTCTCAATCTCTTAGCAGCAGGTCACTAAAGAGAATCCCAAAGCAGGACAAAATGTCCCCCTGATTTTACTTTTTCTCTGAAATACCAGAAGCTCTGATTTTTTTTTCAGTAATACCTTTTCTATCTTTATAAATTTTGACACAAGGGAAACAGAAAATAAACACACAGAAAAATCTCCATCAGATCCTCAATTCCAGAAGCCTTCCCTTTAAACATCAAGACCCTCACACTACAAACAAGTTTGCAAGTTGCTTTGTAAGACGGCCATCCATTATTTATTCAAGAAATATCTGTAAGAACCTATCATGCGCCAGGCACCAAGGAGACCTCAGTGAAGGAGAAAAGCAAAGTCCTTGCCCTTATGGTGATTCCAGGCTGGGTGTAGACGGATGTGAACAAATGATTATACACATGCCCCTTCTGCTCCGATGAGGGGGAATATGTGCCATGTGAGATATAGAGAAGTCAGATGCGTGAGAAATGGATGTTTAGGCTGAGCCCTAAGGATGAGTAAGTGTTAATTAGACTTAAAGAATGTTCTAGATGGCAAAAACAATGATCTGTTGGGGAGAGGAGCACTAGGATGCCAAGAAATGAAAGCAAGCTAGAAGGGCAGGCAAGGGCAGTGTGCTGCAGAGTGCTGGGCTGGGTGAAGGGTTTTGGACTCCAGCCCAAGAATAATGAAAAGTCACTGCAGCATTTTAAATGGGAAAATAAAACAATAAAATAATATTTTTGTTGTTGTGAATTCTGGAAGCTGCCATATGGCCAAGAGACTGGGGGTAAGGTGGAAGGTAGAACAAGTCTAGAGATCCAGCTTAGAGAGTCTTGTAATGATTAAGATGGTCCCCGCTGGGGTCCTGGCAGCAGTAGCCTCATATTTGCTTTCTCCTACCCATTTCTGGCAAGAAGGTGAACATTCATAGATGTCAAGTGTATTTTGAATCGGTCGGAATGAATCCTGTGTGGCTTAGGCAGTTGAGGGTGCAATTACCAGCTTTTTGACTTAGGAGGGTGGCTGGTTAGTGATATCATTTCCCAAAGAAGGAACCAGTTTTGTGGCAGAAAACAGAAGTGCCGTTTCAGACACATCAAATCTATGATGCAGTGAGACTTAAGTGTAGCTGTTTGGATTCTAAATATTTTGATTCCAAGATAATAGATGTAACATGGAAATTCATCCATTTACAAATAACAGCATATTTAGTGTGTTCAAAGCTCTCAGCAATAGATTTTTTTTCTCTTTTAAAAATAACTCTCCAGAAATTTTGTTCAATTTAGCACTTACTCTACATGATCATATATGCCTGTAAATAACAATTTTTTTTATCAAATGCTTTTTGCTTGGCACTTAGTTTTTACGTACATTATCCCATTTAACCCCTTAACACTTCTGGTGGGTATATGTTACTTATCCCCATCTTAAATGAAGGGAAACTGAGGGCTCAGGAAAATGAAGTTATGTACAGATCTGTAAATGAGTAAGCGGCAGAGCTGGGATTTGAACTGGGTCTGACTACCAGTGCCATTTTCTTGACCACCCCACAGTAGTGCCTTTTGGAACTAGAAAAACAAAACAAAGCTATGCTTATTCTGATGGCAAACAGAAGATTGATTTGCCAGGCCATGGAAATGGTGAAGTCAATGCGTGATAAGTGACATAAGGAAAAAGAAAATGATCTATGGGTTGAATTCCAGCCTGTGACACGATAGAGCCTTAGCCATTGGCAAAATCATCAGCCAAGCAAGAGGTAAGGGACTCCTCTTTGCAGCTCTTTGAGGCTGGTGGCAACCAGTGTGGTGGGTCTGAGGCTTCGGCACTCCATGGCCCCGGACGGCATAGGTTCCATGTGAGCTCATGACAGATACTTTGCATCGTAGAAAATGCGAGAGCAAATTGACAGTGCAGAAATCAAAGCCCTCCTACTTCCTCAGCTCTGTGATTTGTTGAATCTTTCTCTCCCACACAGAGCTTTGCCACATTAACAGGAGAAAGCCAAACCGCTAGGGGTACCCTGGCTGACCATTTGGTCATACTTAGAGTACCATGATTATTCCTGTTAGCAGGAAGTCGTGTAAGGGCTCTGCTAAAGAAAGGAGTACCTTGGGCTTGATGGGCAGCATTTTAAGAATCTAATTTTGGTCTCAGAATTTCAGAAAACACACTTTTTGTCTTTGTGAGGAAGTCATCGTAGCCTAATCTGGATGCTTTATTGGTAGTGCGTATTTGGGAATCGAGACACAAGACCTTTGGTAAATAAGGTTCTCACAGAGAAGCAACAAGATTGTTGAAACATCCTTGCCATGCTGAGCCCAAAGACTATTCCAAACTTGTTCTCAGATTGATTTTTCTACCTATGGATTAATTTTCTGACAGAATCACTGACAAGCTTGATCTTGAGAATATTAAACCAAGGTAACCTGTTTGGTTGTGTGTGTGTGTGTGTGTGTGTGTGTGTGTGTGTGTCTGTTTAAGTGAAGTTTAAAACTAGAATTCATTCTGGGTGCACCCAATGCATTCAAGCACTTTTCAAATCAATAGGCAGATTGGTTTCTCCATATTGCAAAACATTATGCCCCCTCTAAATTCTCATCAGAGGCAACATGGAAATTAATGAGACCTTTAGGTTAGCCTTTCAAGCTCAGCCTTATTTTATAGCTTTACCTTGCCTTTTTGACATGGTGATCCCGCCTGGCCACCAGCAGCATTTCACGTTGCAGTGCACTTTAATTTTATAGTATTCGTAGTCTTCCTTGGAAACTGGCAGCTTATTAATCTCAATAACTGAGCTGCTCAATAGGCAAGCTCTCCAATGAGAAACGAGGCTGTGTCTTTTATTTTTTCTTGGCAGATGGAGACAAGGAGTTCGTTGTTGGATCGAGGCAAGGGGTGGGGAGGGAGAGAGAAAGTCGGTTAGAAGAGGCACCTGCGTACCCCACATCATTTTCTGACAATTGGCAGGAAAATAGAACCTACGCCGAGCTACTGCTCAGCAATTTATGGGTTGTGGTGTTAAACACACTCAAACCCATTAATAAGAAAATAAATAAAGTGGTGTGACACGTGTGCAAATTACAAGGTGCATTAAGAAAGAAACAAGCATTACATCTTATTTAGGACCACTCCAGCCTGCTCTTGGTATGGTTTGCAAATTGGGAAGCGTCCTTGAAGGTACAGGTATCCAAGGAGAGGCTGTCCTTTTCGAATTCGGTTCCCGCTATAAAACTAGAGTCTAATTAAGTTTATTAAAGCTTTGGGTACTTGAACTTTTTACTTGTAAGTTAACCACAGTTAAGGTTCTAGGTAAGAGAACGTTTTTAAAAGGCTGTCCCTTGCAACCTGGATGATGGGGATCCAATTACGGATCGAGGCCACCTCGTGGTCATGCCTTGTAAGCACAAGCCTCTGCCCCAAGTCTGTAAATGCAGTGGGTTAAGTTCGCCAGTCGAAAAAAGCCAAGTATTTCCATCTCTGTCTGTGCTTTCTCACCCATTCAGCTAAAATCAGCTGTCACTCCCTTGGGGCATTTCCTGAAGCCTTCCCAGAGGCTTTTATCTGGCTTAGACAGGGAGAGACTTGATGAAGCACAAGTCTTTTTCTAATTCTGGCTCCCCAATGATCCTTTTCTTTTCACAGAGGCCAGATAAGGCATTCCCAGCTCTCCCAGGCAGGGGAAGTAGGCTCTGCAACTTTTCTGCAGCTTCCTTTGATTTATTAGCCTCCACCTTGCCTGTCTTTGTAAAGTGGAGTTTTGTGTCCCCAGAATTGCAGTCCTGTACAAGGCTCTCAGCCAGGTCCCTCTCCTGGGGTTGAGTACTCTAGATTACAAGAGATGGTTGAAGAAACTTTTTCTCAGACAGGTTTCTTCCCTCCAAAACCCACCAAACAATTTCAGGCTATGTCATGAGTCATGTTTGCAAATAATCATTTTTAGAGGTCATGACAATGCTAACCACAAAGGCTCACCCTCAAAATTGTGTATTTTTAAATCCCTTAAAGAATTGCTTCTCAGCCAGAATGACTGAACAATCAGAAAATGCTCCCAATTTCTTTCATCGTTGTTTTAACTGTCCTTGCCTTATATTTCAAAAGAGAATGGGTAACCCTTCTTTTTCATTTGTGAGATTGTATTGAATTTGTGTTGTAATTTGTTAAAGCTTTGGTTGGGTACAAACATTCATAAGTCCATTTCTCCACATTCAGTCCTCTGGTAAAGATGTCACACACCAATGATACGATGATTAAAATCTCATTTTTAAAAAATTCTTTGAACAAATGGATTTAAAATTCTGCACTTAGAAGAAGGTGGAAGATGTTGCTCTTCTTGGATAAGAATTTTAAATGGAAAGCTTAATCTTAGTGACTTTTTGATCTCTTATCAACCCAGACTTTCTCTACTAGAGAACATGGATAAGAGGGCATAAGGTGATATTGGACCCTATTAAAGCATTTGATGGGACCTGGAGAAATCTACCCCACCCTGGCCTCAGGAAAATGAGAATAAACATGAGAGCCCCCTGGGAGTAGGACAGTGCTTTGAATCTCCAGGTTTTGTGGGTGTCTTTTCCTCAGCTTTGAGCTGTTCTCTCTTGGTACATTAGTGTCCTTCAGTAGTTTACCAAAGACAAGGGACTGCAAAGATCATCTTCTTCAGCTTCTAGACTTCAGAATCTGCGTGAGCAGACATTGTGGCCTGATTAGATATTTTTTCACTTCCTGGAAACAACTGAACACTCTTCGGTTTTGATTTTTAGACATCATCATCCCTTGAATAACTACTTTGTGCCAAGTATCATAATAGACACTTTATGTTATCTGATAGATATTATTGTCCTTTATTTGGCATGTTGCGAGGTGGGAACTTGGGGAGATGAAGGGCCTGAGACAGATTCAAGATTCTGGAAGAACTGGATTCATGAAAAGAAACTCAGGCATTAGGAATCTGTCCCTCAGCTTCACTTTTCTCTCTTTCCCACCATCGTTCTTAATTTGTAAGATCCTTGTTGGAACTTCAGGCTATGTTCTCACACCTTAGAAATTTAACAGAAAAAGGAAGTCTTCTTTCTGATATTTCAACAACATTCTTTTCATTAAATTTTCATTGAACTCAACAATGGTCACATACCCACAGTGGACCCATTCCCCAAGACTTAGAGAACAGACCGTGTTGATTGGCTAGACCTGGATCACGCACCCATGTAGAGCATGGGTGTAGAGCATGAAGAATGTAGAGCATGGGTGTAAAGCATGAAGAATGTCATGGTCGTAACTGAGCACCATGATTTTAGGAGACCATAAAATGGAGGCTTTGCAGGCAAAAAATAAAATAAAATAAAATAAAGTTCAATAATAGTTTTGTCCTAGCCCTAGCTACCTACTCACATTGCCCAATGATAGTGATTTTCTCCTCTGGGCCCACACAGTTCTAGCCAGGATGGAGGAGTAGGAAAATTTTAGGGGCATCAGGTTATCTCAGTTGCCTGGGCACAGAAGGGGGTTTACAGCTGATTCTAATATGAAGTAGAAAGAATAAGTTCCACTGACTAATTTCCATCCCCTTCTGATTCATTGCCCTCTCTGGTTCACTTCTCAAACATCCCACAACTTTACCTTTGAGTTCACTATGGCCACTTAATGCATTTTAACTTTTATTAGTCTCCTGATGTCTCTTTGAAGCTATCATCTTCTTTCCTGCAAAACTGCTTGGATTCCACATTTTCTAATTAAAACATGCTCATTTATTGTCTTACTAACCAGTGCTCTTTACGAGGGCTCATGATGAGAAAGTTAACTCAAAACAACTCGATGCATTTCCTATTCTCCTGAAAATGGCTCGGGATGCAGTTTTACCTTTATAAAATTGAATTGCTTTGGACAATTTTTGGTTTTGCTTTTTTAATAAGACCATGAATGGAAACCATTTAACTCCATGCTGCAAGTTCCTGTTCTAGGCAATGCATTTTATCCTCTTTATGGTGAAAATCGTAGGTAGGACATTTTGCAGGGGTCAGTCATCTCCACAATGGACCATGGTGTAGGTGACAATTGAATAGTTCTACATTTAATTAGACAAAAAGTTTTGTCCTAAAATGCAACACATCCTAATGTCAGTAATTATGTCCACCACTATTTACACCCCTGTGATTTAATGTGGCATTACTAGAAATACTCAAACTCAGTGTCATAAGGGAAAAGGTAGCACACATATATTTAAACCCACCTACAACTTCATAATAATGATGTGACTGGAAGACAAGTTGCAAGGACACAGTCCATGTGTGTCTACACATACTCTGAGTCATTTTCTGAATCTTCCCCATTGTTGGCCTTGTCTAGAAATAGGCAAGTAGGGAGCAGCCTCCTCGTGTCCTGCCTCTAATATGCATCCTCAGGTTCATGGTACCCTTCAGTTTGGGAAAGAGGAATTGTAGAATCTGCTACAGAGCTAAAGCCAAAGGCTGTTTCAGGCACAGAGAGCGAGTCAGAGTCAGAGAGGAAGAGACCGAGAAGAAAGGGTCTGGTGACTAGAATACAGAAATAAGAACATGCCATCTTCTGGGAAGTTGATCTCTTGATTCTGAACACTACCTTAGAAGGCAGACCAGGAGAAGGAGTCAAGGTAAACATGAATGAGGTTGGCTTGATCATTTAAGAGAACTGGAAATCATTTGGCAGCACAGAGGCAATACTTTCAAGCTGGAGGCCATGTTAAGATTACCTAGTACAGTCCAGTATCTATTTATGTGAGGGGAGTGAGACCCAGATGACCAGTGAAGGCCTCCCACTCTAAATGTCCAAGTAGTGAGATAAAGCAGGCCTGTAGGTCAAGCATACCTCTCCATGCTTCACTGTTCCCAGCACGATGACAGGATTTTGTTGCCTCTTCCCTCTGCACAGAATCTTTTCTCCATTTCCTTCCACAAAAGATTTGTCAAGAATTTAGACAAAGATCAGAGCCCATATTGCAATAGATTTGGTCTTTCCACTCTTATATTACAAAATGCATGCATTCTCTTGGTAAAAATATTCAACAACTAAGAAGTTAGAAAATGGAAAGGAATATTCCCTGCCCTTCCCCTTCTATTTTCAAGGAAATCTCTTTTGAAGGTTTATTATTTTAGGCTTCCCAAAATGTTTTTGGATGTCTGAGCATATTTTTTTTTTTAAGTTGAATGTAAATGGGACTGTATTATACGCACCATTTGGCAACTTCCTTTTTTAACTTCATGAAATATGGTGGAAATCACGTCAGGTAATTTCATGGGGACCTACCTCATTCTTATTTTAAAGTCTATGTAATATTCCAAAATGTCGTAATTTATTTAACCAATCTCTCCTTTATGGACCCTTAGATCACTTTCACATTTCTGCTATTACAAACAAAACCGTAATGAAGAGTCTTGTGTATATACCTTCCTTTGCATACTTACATGATTATGTTCAAGAGTCAAATTCCTAGAAGAGAAATTGCTAGATCAAAGGGTATGTATAATGTGCTTTTTAAATTTTGATGGATTATGCCAAATTATGTTCATCTCAATTCAAATGCTCCCGTCTCTCCTTATTCCTCCTTCTTTAATGGGTTGAATTTACTTTTATGGGCTTAAAATAAGAGCCCTGAAGTTTACGGTGTTGGATTTTAAACATAGAATTGAAAGAACTTTCTTTTCAAAGAATAATGTATCAAATAATACTAGAATACTCGAGGAACTCAACTCCCCTTCTAATGTGCCAGGTGTAGTGTGAGGAAGAGGCATAGCTGTGGGGAAAATCTGACTCACTCACTTCCTGTGGTTCTAGCTGTAGGGCCCTTCTCTTTATTCCCAAATTGTGCCACAACCTGGCCTACATGATTCAATGTACCTAACTTTTGCTGCCTTTTGTTTTCTCATTTATAATTTGGCAATGTTTAAATTTGCCTCTTCTCCCTGTCTACCTTGCCTCTATCCACCTAACGGGGATATTATACAAATATCTAAGACGACTCAGTCAAGTTTCTGAGTCCCCAGGAGAAATGCCTAGTACAGCAGTATCATTGCTCTAACTATTATAAGAGAGTGTTTATGATCAAGGGCTTGAAAATCTAGCAATGAAGTCAGCCCCTTTTGTGAAATAAGTATGTGAGGGTTCTGTCAATAAGAGGCCCTCAGGCCAAACTTATATCGTTTCTTTATCTGCAACTCCGATTTTATGCTAAATAAGGATTTTTTTTTTTTTTAAATTTCCCACCTCCCACTGGTAATCCCATTAGCAGCTGTGTTCATAGGACTCCAGCTTAATGCAGCCAACATTTACGGTAGTTCTATTAGGGGCTGACCACCATGCAAGATACTGAGGGTAAAGTCAAAAAGATATGGCCCTTGTCCCCCAACAGTTGTGGTCTTGTGGGAGAAGTCAGCTAAGTCAATAATTTATAGTAATATAAAACACTATAAAAGGGTGGTACAGGAACACAGGGTGTTGGGGATACCCCATCTACCCAGTCTGGGAAACCTAGCCAGAAGGAATAGTGTCTGATTCCCATTTTGATGGAAAAGTATACCCCATCCAAAGGCCACTCCAGGAAGAGGTAAGAGAAGAAGGCCAGAAAAGCAAGAGTGTGTAAGCATTCTGATCAGCTGGGCTGGAACTCAGGAGACAATGCTAGAAAGGTCTTGTGGTCCATGCCACAGCCACCTTCTGGGATCACTGAAGTACCTTATGGTCTGTTCTGTGTGGGACGGGGAGCCTGTGAAGGTGTATTATGGTCACATTGGCAGTGAGAAGTAGGAAAAGCCTCAGCTGACACACCAGAAAGACAAGAAATAAAAGTTCATAAGAGCTAACCGAAGGACCTCGTGTTCAAGGAAGGAAAGGAGAAGGGAAGGAAGGAAGGGAAAGGGGGCGGGACCAGAAGGAAAGATCTGTCCTCCAAAGAGGCAGTTTATGAGATCATTGATAGCTCTCTCCAGAACAGTAGACGCTAGCGTTTATTAAGGGGTCTCCTTATATGGCAAGAATGTACTAAGTCCATTTAATGCACATAGTATCCCTATGCAACATTTTCCATTGTTTTCACCTGAGGAAACTGAGATTCAACAAATTGTTTTCCCAACGTCACCCAGATTACTGGGCTCTGAACCTCACTTGCTGCCAATAGTTCTCTGGTTCACCACTGCCTTGTTCAGCCTCCTAGAACAAGCAAGTGCAATGTCAGCCTAACCCTGACCTTGACCTTCCTTTTCCTTCTTGACCTTTGCCCTCTCCATCCACTGCTCTTTCCCGGTGGCTTCCCACCGCCCTCACAGAAATGCTGACTGTGCTTCCTGTTTCATGTAGCCCCTTAACCTCTTATCAAGCAAAACCTAAGAGCTGGCAAGGACCCCAGTTCAAGTCCAAGCCTCTGAGATGTTCTGCAAAAACAGCCTCCCCTGAAAGACTCTCCTTTGGTTTTGTTTAATTCTGCCGCTTGCAAAGAAAATGCCTGGAGGCGGGCACCTGGCTGTTAGTCTAACAGGCACCTCCCTGTCAGGCAGCTTTCAATTTACCGTGCCTTGGCATGTCCAACCGCGTCTTCGTCAAGACTTCCAAGATGGCAGTGACAAGCTTTTCGGGTACTTAAGGCAAACATGCATGACAGTTCTCCTTGACACTTGCATTTTTAAAAAGCCTTGCCTGGAGCCCTAGGAAACCCAGCATTTAGGAAACCAGGAGCCTTTCAAGGAAGCCAAGCTTTCAGAACCTGCTTCCCTGGGACTCGTTTTTGTGACAGGGACACTGCAGGACCTGCTTGAGAGTATATTAAGCACCATGGCAATATTTACGTGTTGATGCTAAATGATGGTTGCCTTTTTTAATGGCATTTTTTTTGACGACTGAAATGTATGGATCTGTTTGGTGCCTTGTCAGTGACTTTGTGGCTGGCCTAACAAGCACCCATAAATGGCACATTTCTGCAAAAATTAATTCCTAAGTGTCCAACAGATATATGTAGGCAGGCACACATGTCACAGGGGTTGCTCTAAAGTTTAATTAATATCCCTCAAAAGCTCTTATATCATTTCAAGAAGAGTGCTAAATAAGAAGAAAACATTGTACCTGTGTATATTTTGCATAGAAAGAAATATGGGTGAACACACTGATAGGTCTTTGTAAACTTGCTCCTGTCTCAAAGGGTCTGATATAAATTCAAATGGGAAAAGAAATTGTATTAACGATAACTATATTTAAGTGTTAAGAATAAACAAAAGCCACAGAACCCCAAACTTAAATGTTAGAAATCTCTACACACTATCGATGTGGAAGAAAATCCCTAACACACAAAAATGAGGAATAGTTGTTTCTTTGTCCTTTGTTTTCCTTCTCCTCCGCCGGTCCCCACATCTAGAATTGCTTGGGGAGTGCAGTGAGTTGAGTGTCCGACTCTTCATTTCAGCTCCCGTCGTGATCTCAGGGTCTTGACGTCAAGTCCCACATTGGGCTTATTCTCTGGGCATAGAGCCTGCTTACGATTTTCTCTCCCTCTCAAGAATTATTCTTAGCTATGCAAGAATTCCAGTATATCAGTTTTGTTTTTCTTTCTAAGCCTTGAAGAAATCCCATAAAATACTTTATCTGTCCCTTTTCATTTTTATGCCATAATATAGCTTCCTTCTTTTCCTCCTACCCTCCTCCCTCCCTTCCATCACCCCCTCCTTCCTTCCCACCATTCTCCCAATAGGTCTGAAGAACCTACAAAAATCTAGGAAATAACCATTATTGGTGGTTTGGTTGGTTTGCTTTAAAAAAAAAAAAAAAGATTGTATTTATTTATTTGACAGAGAGAGACACAGTGAGAGAGAGAACACAAGCAGAGGGAGTGGGAGAGAGAGACGTGGCCTCCTGCCAAGCAGGGACCCTGGGATCATGACCTGAGCCGAAGGCAGATGCTTAGCAACTGAGCCACCCAGACACCCTGGTTGGCTTGCTTTTAATTTCTTTCTGGGCCTTAGTGTAATCATTCAAAAATATAGGGAAATGAATTAGAATTTTCTTTCTCAAACATATACCCCTATGGAATACTGGTTTTAAGCCTAGGAAAGTAGGTGGTATAAAACTAACATGACCAAATAAGCAGAATGATAAATGTTATATGTAGAGTACTGGGATATTTAAGATATTAAAGACTTGTGAAGATCCTGTAGTAATCCCCTAAATTCTTTTTACTCCAGGATTTCCCAAGTATCATTATATGCTTTCACCACCTAAAGCTAGTAATATACAAATACACTCAGTGATCCAAAGAAGATACTTCAAGATCTAATATTTTAGACCCTCTTTGATCTCACAACAAAGAGGAAATAGGAAGTAGGAAATAGGATTTCTCCAAACCCTTGCTAGAGAAAGACTCTCTGAATTTGCCTTCTAAGATAAAACATAATTTTCTCTAAGCACCAGAACTTTAGAAATTCATCCATGCTCAGATTCATTCATCGGGTTCTGCAGTATTTGGGCCTGATGAGGAAGTACTATTTATAATACAATGCTCAGAATATGTACTCACAATACAAAATTTTTTATAAAAATGTCATGGATAGGGGGCACCTGGCTGGCTCAGTGGATTAAAGCCTCTGCCTTCAGCTCAGGTCATGATCCCAGGGTCCTGGGATCGAGCCCCGCATCGGGCTCTTTGCTCAGCGGGGAGCCTGCTTCCCTTCCTCTCTCTCTGCCTACTTGTGATCTCTCTGTCAAATAAATAAATAAAATCTTAAAAAAAAAAAAAAGTCATGGATAGATCCCATTCCTAGGATATAAACCCTAGTAGTTTTCCATTAAAACCCCTATCCTAAAATGAGAACCTGTTGACTTGGCATGTTAAAAACATTCTGTAAGCTAGGAAGTGTTATTACTCTTTCTGTAACTACTGCTACTAGGCCCTCTGATGATGCTTTGTGGTCCTGTAAGCTGGAAGTTTTCTAAAAACAATCTCGTAACGCAGGTAGGATGAAAGGAGACTCGTAACATGTTTAGGGCTGACCCGAGTTTGACCTTGTTGAGGGGTTCAAGGTTGATCATTTTCTACATTTTGAGAGCAGCTAAAGGATCCCCTACAAGTTTTAACATATAATTACCCTATGACCCAGCAATTCTCCTATGTATATCTCCTGTAAAATTGAAAACAAGTGCTGAAATATTTTTACACAAATGTGCAAAGCCACACTATTCACAATAACCAAAAGATCAAAATAGTTTAATAAAGTTTATGAAAGGATAAACAAAATGTGGTGTATGTATATTTTGTATATGACACACACACACATACATATATACACATTGGAATAGTATTCAGCCTTAAAAAGGAGTGAAGTGCTGATCATACTACAATGGAGATGAACTTGAAAACATTATGCAAAGTGAGAGAAATAAATATATATGTATATAGATAAATGAATATATATATGTATATATATTAAATATATATAATAGGAAAATCCATAGAGACAGAAATCAGATTAGTGGTTACCAGGAGCTGGGAGTAGGAGAAGAGAGATATGGGAATTACCACTTAATGGGTACAGGGTTTTCTTTTGGGATGGTTGCCTTTTTTAATGGCATTTTTTTTTATTTAATGGCATTTTGATTTTTTGGAATGATGAAAATGTTTTGGAACAAAATAGAGGTGGTTGTACAATATTGTAAATGTACTGAATGCCATTAAAATGGTTAATTTTATGTTATGTGAATCTCACCTCAATAGGAAAACAATTTCATTAATAAATTAATTAATTAAAGAAAAATAACTAGAGGATAAGTATATCCCCCCTTGGTGTGAAAAGTCTACTCAAGGGAGAGGCAATAAGATAGGCTAGAGAATCCATCTCTTGCTCTGATCTCTCCCCTACCCCATCCCCCCAAAAAAAATTAAGAAAAAATGTCTGTTTCTAAAACATGGTTTGGAATGGTTAACTCTGAAGGAACTACACAAAATACCAGTACATGTGATTTGATTAATACTGATAAATGGATCCAAGGGTGCAGGATATTACCATCTGGAATTGTCAACATGATCCCCATTGAGCACCATGGTAAACTCAACCCATCAGACTTTTGTTGAAGCACCAAAGATAAGGAAATAAAGAAAGGCGTAGGAGACAGGACTCTTTTGTCACAGAGGGGGAGGGAGGGAGGGTAAAGAAAGATAAATGGATTCTTCTCTGGGTGGAGGAGCGTATACATAAGATTTTTCAGAGATGAAAACTATTCTCATATTCTTTTAAAAGTGATTTGGAAGAGAAAATGCACCATGAAATCTTTATGTTTGCAGAGATACCAAACCTATGATGATAAACTGCTCTGTAGGGGGGCAGAGAAGTGACAGATAGGAGTAAGTACATTTCCAAAAAAAAAAAAAAATCCTTCTAGTCTTGTAGGAAGATTATCTCTGAGCTCCTGGTTACAAACCAGAAACTGGCCCTGAGATTAGTGTAAACTAATGCCTGAACATGTATGTCTATTGGGTCACTGAGGAAAGAGAGGAGGGGAGGGCTGCAAAAAGCACAGCGTCATTGAGTAGAACCCCAGAAATTAGCCAAAAGTGCACTATCACTATTTTCGTAGACTGTTGTGAGTTCTTATGGAGATACTCCATGCAGTTATAGCTGACATGTCTCAAGAATGCCAGAAAAGCGGAGGAGAATTCCAACTTAAAAGATCAAGAAAATGGAAAGGCTCTCATTAAAATGTGCCAAAAAGCCTCCTCAGAATAGAAAGATGCGGGTTTCTCAAAGGATTTAAAATAACCATGTGTAGGCATAATGAGAACATGGTCTTGTTTACCAAAATCTCGAAACCCAGAGTGACAGGGCATCCCTTGAAGAGGACACCACAGGATAAATAAATAGATGTGTTGGATCTGAGAACAGATAGAAATTCAAATTCTAGATCGGTTCGTTCTTTTGTTCACTTGCTAAAAATGGATCGAGCACCAAACATGTGCCGGGCATATTTCCAGGGGCTGGGGATACAATGGTAAGGAAGACTAAATCTGGGCTCTCAAGGAAAGTATGTGCCACGGGAGGGAAGCAGGTGGTAAGCAAGGAAAGAGGTACTCAAAGGAGCAGATGAGAAGCCTGCATTTTTTTTTAAGATTTTTTTATTTATTTGACAGAGAGAGACACAGTGAGAGAGAGAACACAAGCAGGGGGAGTGGGAGAGGGAGAAGCAGGCTTCCCACCGAGCAGGGAGCTCAATGCAGGGCTCCATCTCAGGACCCCGGGATCATGACATGAGCCAAAGGCAGACACTTAACGACTGAGCCACCAGGGTCTTCATACCAGCGCCATCACTCCACCTCCCACAACAACCAGTCATTGGTGGTGGGCAGCTCCTGAGCCGTAACCTTGGCCAACGTAGGATAATAAAAAGCTGATCAAGGAAGGCTTTCTGAGAAAATGAGCTTTGAGGGGAGACTTGAAGGACCTGAGAACATGGAAACACATTGTGATTACACTGAGGTTCAGAGAAGGTTGGCATCTTCGAGGGATGGCAAAAAAAGTATGGCAGAGACCTCAGGAACATAACCAGGGGAGGAGAAGAAGGGGTGAGATAGACCATACTGAGGTGCTTTGTAGACCTGGATAAGGAGATAGGTTACTTCTGAGTATAAAGGAAGTAGATGGTTTTTAAGCAGGAAAGTAATAGGATTTGATTTGTGTTTGTAGACAATGACTGGTTCCTGTGTAGAGATGATACAAGGGACCAATGTGGGAACAAGGAGACCCATTTGAGGCTGCTATAGGCAGCGGACCAGGTACAAGGTGTAAGTGGGAAGAAGAGGACCGGTACGTGTCAGAGCCCAAGAGAAATGAACTGATGATGAATCGGGGATCAGGGAACGGCAGGAACTATAGTGAAGTCTAGCTAGGTACATGGCATGGCACCCAGCCAGATGCCACACACCAGGACTGGAGCACACATGCTTCCCTAGTTGTTGGAAATGTTGGTGATCCACATGCATCTCTGCCAAGTTCTCTCTGCAACTGGACTTTAGCTGGAGGCTGGTCCATAGATTAGATAAGGCCCGACCCTTTCAGACCAAAATGGAGCAGCTCTCCAGAGCTGTCCAATGACACAAGCCCAACAGCTCCAGAGCTCCCCATGAGACTGACCAAGGAACCCTTCCAACAGCATCATGGGTCAGCTTCTCTCTCTGCCCAGACTGCTTTCTTCACTCCCTCACAGGTGCTGTTCCCAAGAGCACTTTCTAAGAAGCTGCTGCCTGCATGCCTATTTCTTTCTAAGAGTCTACTTCCTGGGGATGGCACCTGCACAACTGATGGGCAATGACTCCGTTAACCAACATGGGTGGAACAGAAGGACAGTGTGCAGTGAAAATCAAGAGTTGTGCTGGGTCCTGGTAAATTTGAGATGTCTGACTATATTCAAATGCAGATAGGGTGATAGATGCAGTACTGATGGTGGCTTGAATATTCTGGACAAAAACCAAGACCCTCAAGGCAGAGCACAAAAAAGACCACCAAGCCTTTTTATCACCAAAGACTGGACTAAATTTCCAATGGGTCTATCCTATCCTACCTTAGTTCTTTTTTAAATTGAATGCTCCTAAAGATCTACCTTCCTTTGCTCAAAGAGAAGACATAATTTAAAACCCTTTGTTTTAAAATCCAGATCCCATGCCCTCAAAACCTTGTGTAATGTAGTAGTCATCATGCCTACCTCTCTCCCACTGCTTACCCTGTGGGTCACTGTGTTCCAACCACAGGTCGTTCTCTCGTATCCTCAAAATTTAAGACCTTCCTACTACAGGGCCTTTGCACATACTGCTTCCCCTACCTGGGATGCTCTTTTCATCGCTCCTTGGATGATTAACTCCTAATCCTTAGACTTCCCCTTTTCGATCATCTCCTCAGAGAGAAGTGACCATACTAATATAGTCCCAACTTTTTCTTAGTCCCTTTTCCCTTCATTGCATTTCTCACAATTTATAATTTCTCATGTACTTGTTGGTTCACCTGGACTTCAGTTTTGTTTATTCCACCTGTCTATCCACTTAGTAATTCTATTTGAGGAGGAGGACTTAACATTTTATCCAAAGCATCTGGTACCATGTGATACATATTCCATGCTCAATAAATACTAGTTGACTCATGACTTCGTATTTTAGATTCTGAATTGTTTCAAAGAAAAAGGGGAACATGGCAGCTGTGTGTTAGACACCTCCTTTGGGGCAGCCTCTGTGCTCACAGATGGTCTTCATGATCTATTTCACCCCTTTCACGGTTCTGTAGTGCAGATACTGTTACCTACCCATTTTTTGGAAGAGGCATCTGAGGCTCAGGGACATTATACCAGCTTTCCCAACAAAATGCAGTTCCTGGCGCAGTTGTTATTTGAGTACAGGTATGCCTGACTCCAAAGCCTGTGCATTTCCACTGTTCTTAATTGCTGTGTTCCTTCAGTACACAGTACACAGTTTGTGAGCACCTACTATGAACAGAGAAAGATACCAGGAAGCAAAAGATATAGGACCTGCTTTTGAGAAGCTTGTAATATGACTGGGGAGACAAGGCAAACACACAGGACAAATGTGGTAGCATGAAGCAGAATATGATAAAGGGATATGCCCTAAGGTTTCTTCCAGCTCAAAAATTCTTTGACTCTCTGAATGGTACAGGCAATAAACTCGATGGGAGAAATCATTCTGCTCGTTGATTGTATCTGATGGCGGGCATTCTTTCTTCATCTACCTCTGGCTGCCGGTGAACACAAACGCAAGTCTATTTGAAATGGCTGTCTCTACACTCCCATATTATAGTGTGTGGTGAATTCAAGGTCAAGTTTGAAGTCAAAGTCAGAAGTCTTTGTTTTTTTCCTCTACTATATCAAGACTTTTACCAATTAACTTGAAAAAAGTCAACAAGTTAACAACTCCAGGGGAAAAAAAAAGACTCTTCATTTCATCCCAAAGACTCTAAAATGGATTTGCTCACAAAACACCAGGTTTCTTTAGTGACCTCCAGAGACCTTGCCTGTCACACTGAGCAGTATATCATTTCATGGGGGGGGAAAAAAGAAGTTTTACCATGAAAAATGCTATGTTATATCACAGTGTGACACTATTTAAATATCAAGAGTCGAAGCTTCTATTTAAAAAACGGAAGGCAATAAATTGAGTTGCTAATTATTCCAGCTGTGAGTATTTTTGGTATGACTGCAAATTTTGAAGAGGGCAAAATAGAGGATTTTCCTGTTGTTCATGGCATATGCAAATGTAGTGATAGTCCCCTATGATCTAAAAGGTTCAGGGATCAGAAACCTTGAAAGCCTATTTTTCATTGCATCAAAATTGGTTTGAGTCTAAGCTTAGGGAATCGTGAAATGAAATGGGCTTTTAATTATACTAATTGGGTTACTGGCTTCTTCAAACTTGGGAAGTAGCAATTTTTTAAAAACATTTTTAAAGTTTTATGTTAAAAAGCAACAGTTCACTTCTCAGCCCAAGCATAAATTCCCAACTGGAAGAAGAGAAGAAGCACATTAGTAAAACCTTCGATTCCTTCCCTTCCTAATAAAATTGTTTTTAGGGGGTTGGGATGCCTACAAAGTCCTAGTCATTGTGCTGATTAGAGTGGTTCATGCATTTAACAAATATTTTAAATGAGATGGGTACTGTCCTAGGTCAGGGAGACCTAGCAATGATTCCTGCCTTCAGGCGATTAATAGCTGCATTTATTGACCATTCATTGGATGTCAAGCTCAATGTTGGGCATCTCACGTGAATAAAGTCACCCAATCTCCCTAAACAAGCCCATGAAGGTACTAACATTCTCTCACTTTACAGGTGAGGCCACCTAGAGAGATAAGTAAACTCTCTAGTTACAAGAATAGAATAGACAAGAATAGAAGCCAGGACCCAAATCCTGGTTGTCCCAAGTCCAGAATCTGCAGGCTTAATCCTGCCTCCTTGATCTGATCCTACTGTTTTCAAAAATAAGAAGAAAAAAAAATGTTTCTATGTAAACCTGACTCTAAACCTCAAATGTTTTACTAGTCTTCCTCTCAAGACGATCGAGTTTTTAGAGGGTATTATGCTTAGCAAAATAAGTCAATCAGAGAAAGACAACTATCATATGATCTCCTGATATGAGGAAGTGGAGATGCAACGTGGGGGGCTTGGAAGGTAGGAAAAGAATACATGAAACAAGATGGGATCGGGAGGAAGATAAGCCGTAAGAGACTCTTAATCTCACAAAACAGAGGGTTGCTAAGGGGAGGGGGGTAGGAAAAGGGTGGTGGGGTTATGGACATTGGGGAGGGTATGTGTTATGGTGAGTGCTGTGAAGTGTGTAAACCTAGCGATTCACAGACCTGTACCCCTGGGGCTAATAATACATTATATGTTAATTTAATTTTTTTTTTAAAGAGGATAGAGTTTTGCTCTCTATTTTTTAATTTATGACTTGATTTTTTAATAATATGTACATGTTATATTTGAAAATAAGAAAAAAAGATAGAACACTTAAAAAGCAACTTAGTTTTGCTCTTCAAGAAGTGACTCAACAGTATAATACCCAACATCATCTTCCTCATTATCTCTCCTGCTTTTTCCATCCCATCCTATAAGGTTCTCTTCCCTCTCTCTCTCCCTCTCTCTCTCTCTCTTTCTCTCCATGCCCCAGGTCTCTCTGCATCTCTCTCAGGAGCCCACCCATCGAGTTTCCCCTCTACCACCATCATTCCTTCTTGTACTGGAGAGTATAATAATGATGCTGGAAAGTGTTGTGGTTATTTAACCTCTCTCCAGCTAAATGTTTTATTATAACTCCTGAAAACCTAATTACAGTAACTTTACATGCTACAGTACCCTTTATGGGCTGCCTCTTTATTAAACTTACTCCTTTAGAGAGAATAAACCTGATGCTTCAAAGGGCAGAGCCAGGACCAGTGAAATGTGATGAAATCGCCCATTTTCCAGGGCATACCTGATCTCCCTCGCTGATCACCCCAACCCCACTCCAGGTACATTTCTGCTTCTATCCTTTCTCTGGCTTTTTATCAAATTTCAGCAACTGCATGTATGATATTAAACATCTTTTAGGGATTAATGGGCTGTGTATCATTATTTTCATCCACTCCTCTGAATACCTGTGAGTTTATTTATAGGGGAGGTCAATTTTCTCGGTAGAACAACAGTCAACACCTGTTTTCTCTGATAACCAGATCTGCAGTTTTGCACACAGAGCTATGTTGAGACCATTCAATAGTTTTGCTTGATTTCAAGGAGAATGTTTCCTGCAGCTGACTTCATGAGCAGGAGAGAACTCATCTGCACTGTTAGTCATTCGTTGTTGCAGTTAGCTGAATGGTACACTGTGAGGAAATAGTGGGAAATAGATTGAGAGAGAGGAGAACAGAGAGCAGTGGGGGTGGGGACAAAAACTTGACCTTTGGAGTTGAGGCAGTGCAATTATTTGTGTAGTACATTTCTGTTTCAAAGCCCTGCTGGGATTTCCCCCTGGAATAAAGCCAAACCAATAGAAAATAAGGAGACTAGGGGCGCCTGGGTGGCTCAGTGGGTTAAGCCGCTGCCTTCAGCTCGGGTCATGATCTCAGGGTCCTGGGATCGAGTCCCACATCGGGCTCTCTGCTCAGCAGGGAGCCTGCTTCCTCCTCTCTCTCTCTGCCTGCCTCTCTGCCTACTTGTGATCTCTCTCTGTCAAATAAATAAATAAAATCTTTAAAAAAAAAAAAAAAAAGAAAATAAGGAGACTACCTCTTAGGATCCCACTGGTTGCAACCTGAGTGATGGCACTTGGTGTTAAGGGATTTTCCGTTTGTTTCCTTCTTCGGTAGGGTTTGAGGTTAATGAGCGAGTTTACTGGTGATTGACTCAGAAAAAGGAAAAGAAATCTTCTGTTGGAATCTCATGTAGTTTAACCAGCTATGACTTCTCAATGCTTCCATCCTAGATTAGTCAAGCTCCTTCTGTATCATAAGAATAAAATAAAAATTCACAGTATTTTGAATTGATGGGGGTCCCTCTTACACGGATGCTATGCATGAGTTTCTTGTTTGTTAGACGTCTTTTTAAAATTTTCCATGCTTGTTTAATCAGAGAAAACATATGCCCTTAATTTTCTAAGCCAATTTGAAATCCTGGTTTGCCAGAATTCTGCCTCAGATACATGTCTTTGCTGTCATGTAAAATGTCTGGGAGAATGGTTGTTAGGTATGCTCGCTCGCTCTCGCTCTCTCTCAGTTTTTATTAGATAGTTTTGTTTTCACATGAGGAAAAATGACATTTACCAAAAAGATAGCTTTAGGTGAAGTGATGATGACTGTATTCTTAAGAACTCACTAGGATCTAGGGTCCAGAGCTGAGGACGCAGAGCCACTGTCCTTCCTTAGCCTCACCATTCCCTTCCATGGCCATTTGGAGCCCCTAACCCGGGCCAGGAAGGGCGCTGGGTGCCAGGACTGAAGCGCACATGGCTAGGAAGGGAAAGAAGCATGCGAGCTCTTCTTTTATTTTTTGTAAGACATCAAGGACTGGTTTTCTCTATCCCTTTGAGTGTTAGCAAACTCCAAGGACAGCACTTTGGGGCCCCTCATTTGCCTTTCCTTTCCGAGGCACAAGTGGCCAATTCTGAGAGCAATTGAGTTGTGCTTGAAAAATGTCAAGTGCATTTGGAAACTACACATTTTTGCTGACGCCTGGAGTCCTGAGCTGAGCTACTTCCATGACCGACTGCTGGGAAGAAGTTCAGTTGGGGCATCACAAATGATTCATCAGAGCATACTGAGCAGGCCCCCGAGGGGGAAAAGCTGTCTTAATAGCCAGTTCAGGGAAAAATCAGGAGAAGTCCCCTAAGCTGCCTTGGTCCTCCCAATAACCATCTGGCTAGACCATTACCTTATGGGCCTTGCTTCATTTTATTGATCTTGTTTTTCCTTCCTGCAGCATGTGACAGCAATCCTTGGGTGAATCAAAGCTTGCATTTTTTTCAACTTGTGATCCTAAGAATTTTCAAACATACAGAAAAGTTGGGGGAGTAGTACAAACTAAGAATAACCACCTGGTTTCAACAATTGCTATCGTTTTACCACATTTGCCTTATCTAGAAACAGACCTAGAGATCTTTCTGCTGAATCATTCGGAAGTAAGTTGTAGCCTTCTTGACACTTCGCCTCTGAAGACATCAGCATTCAAAACTCTCATTTAAAAAGATACATCTACTAAACATCTAGGGTGTTCCCTAGATGTATAGAATTTTAAGATACATCTACCAACCATCAGATACATTCGAGAGGTACAAAATGGTTAGGGTAGAGTTTCTTGAACTTCAAAATACATTAGAATCCCATTGGGAGCTTCTTAACCAATAACTGCCCAGACCCTAGCCCTGGCTCTGGATGGAGGCCAGAAAGTTGTACTTTCCTAACAGAGAACTCCCATGATCACAAAGCACGTATTTATAAGACATACTCTGAAGATCACTTCTTTAGAACCTTTTTTAAAAAATTTCTTTATTTGCTGAATTTAACCTTCTAAAGATTTGCAGCAGCAGGTGTAGCTCTCCTGTGAAGAAACAGGAGTCTACATTATCTTTTGTACTTTGGTTTAATCATTTTAAGCATCAGAAACTGGAAAAAAAAAGGGCTATGATAACCAAATGAGTTTCATTTAGCTAAGGTCATTCCAGACACCACCATAGCAAAGAGAGGGCTGAGAGCTATAATCTGCTAGGATTAATGCAGTCTGGAAAAGTATGTGGTATTTGTTTGTTTGTTTGTTTGTTTGTTTTTCTAGTGAAAGGACATGAGTTTGTATGCATCAATATAAACATCTGCCTCAATGCACATAAATAAACTTGTAAATCTGGAAAACAGAAGTCAGTGTGGTGGAAGGAATCCTAATTTTAAAATTAAAATTGTTCACAGTGCTATCCTGTTAACATTCACAGTTTTGGCCTTGGAAAGTTCGTAGGTCATTCATTTAACGAGGATTTGCTGAGTACCCACTATGTGCCAGGCTCTCTTCTAAACATCAGGGTACAGTGTTGAACAAATGAGACAAAGCACTTGTTTATTTTAAATGCCATAGAAGTTCAGATCTAATGATGGAGATAGATAATACATAATATACAAATACATATATTATTTAGAAAGATAGGGACACTTGGGTGCCTCACTTGGTTAAGCCTCTGCCTTCAGCTCAGGTCACGATCCCAGGGTCCTGGGATCAAGTCCCGCATCGGGCTCCTTGTTCAGCGGGGAGCCTGCTTCTCCCTCTGTCTGCTGCTCTCCTGCTTGTGTGCTTGCACTGTGTGTGTGTGTGTGTGTGTGTGTGTTTCTCTCTCTCTTTCTCTCTGACAAATAAGTAAATAAATCTTTTTTAAAAGTTTAAAAAAATAAAGTAGTTAAAACAGAATGGAGAATGACAGAGAAAGAAGCAGGGGAAGGGCAGGAAAGATCTCCCTGGGAAAGTGACATGGAGCAGAGTGGAGAATGATGTGAAAAAAACAAGCTGTGAGGTATTTCCAGGCAAAGGGAACAGCATGTACAAAGGCCCTTAGGTGAAAATGGGTTGGATGTGATATGATGAGGAATATCAAAAAGACAGGTCAACTGATGGAGTGAGAGAGGCTAAAGTGGTAGAAGGTATAGTTGGAAAGACTATAAGCCAGAAGGCAGACCACGGCAGGGCATTGTAGGTCATGGGAAGGACTTGTGACTTTATTTTATTGGAAAACTTGATTGATTGATTGATTGATTGATTGAGGGAGGGCATGGGAGAATATTATTGACATGTGACATAACCTGACTTCCTTTTTAGGAAGAAGTGTGGAAAATACACTGAGTTGTCAGTAGACAATTTTAAGATCTCGGGAAAAAATCCCATACCAGGATGCCTGGGTGGCTCAGTGGGTTAATCCTCTGCCTTTGGCTTAGGTCATGGTCCCAGGGTCCTGGGATAGAGCCCCACATCGGGCTCTCTGCACAGCAGGGAGTCTGCTTCCCCCTCTCTCTCTGCCTGCCTTTCCGCCTACTTGTGATCTCTCTCTCTGTTACATGAAGAAATAAAAAATCTTAAAAAAAAAATCCCATACCAAAAAAAAAAAAAAAAATCATTTCCTTCTATTATTTCTTATGAATGAGTGCATTAAAAATGACATTAAAGCAATTAAACTTCTTAATCTTCATCTTGTGACTTCTCTGATATTGCCAAAACATTGTTTCCAATTTACAGATTCTGTCCACAAATATGACCGATGTTCAGTCACCAGGCACTGAGGCAGACACATGATTGATAGATAGATAGATACATGCATATACACATAGATATAGGTAGGTACATAGGTAGATAGATATCCAAGTGTATAATAGATTCTTGAATGCAAAAAAGTGATCGAAGATGGTAGAGATACCAAATCTTTTGAAACCGGGTTCCCAAGAGAGTGACTAGGAGCTGGCTAGGGTACAGTGGGTGGGGAAGCATAGGAACAGCCATTCCCAAAGGCATGGCACTTCATTCCTGAAGGCATGGCAGCACAGACAGCCAGGTTAAGGAAAGATGCATCTTCTGGTGTGGCTGAAGCAGAGTTCAGGGATCAGGGAGCACAAGGTTAGAGACAAGGGTAAAACAGTTGGGTAATTGTGAAGAGTCTGGTCCTGTATTGAGATTTGCATTTCTTCTTGCAGGCATTGGAGAATCAGCCAGGATTTATAAGGCAGCGCACAATGACATTTGTGGTTTGGAAAGAAAAGCAGCAGGAGGGTTGAAAGGGGAAGGTTGATGGGAGAGGTTTTCAGAAATAAAATGGATAGGATTCTTTCACCCGTTATATGGGAGCAGGTGAGAGGAAAGGAGGAAGTGAAAAATGGCAGCTTGGGAATTACAGGAATGCAGGAAGAGTGTGAATGGGGAGGGGAAGGAAAAGAGTCTGTGCTTGGGTGTACTTGTGCAATACAGCTGTGGGATGGAGAGAGAGAGAGAGAGAGAGATGCTCAGTATACACCTGGCATGGGAGTCTGGACCTCAGGGAGGAAGCTGGTTGGAAATGGACCCTTGATGACTTGAGTCATAGGATGCCTGAAGCCACGGGAAGGAGTGAGATCTCTGTGGGGTTGAGATTTGGTGCCGCTATATTTCTAGATATTTATTAATAATGGCTTACTATGTCTTTATATTTCTTGGTTTTAGTTTAATACCCTATTTTCACAGCCCACCCTTGGGAAATTGTACAAGAAGTACATCTAAGCTAGTTCTGAATCAAATTCCAGCGCTTTTCATCACCCTGACTTTCTGGTGTGCATATGTTCTAGCTTAATTATAAGGCTGTGGACTATTATTTAGTGATTTGGAGAACTCTTCAGGTGTTTGTTTGACATTTGTCAGGCTTTAAATTAAAACTCGTATTTCAGACTCCTTATGTCATTTTGAGAATTAATAATAAAAGCTACTCATAATGCATCGACCATTTGTTATGAGACACACCTTTAGTTAGGTGCCTTTCCTACGTGATCTCATGTAATCCATACAACCACCTATGCTGTGACAGGAGGTGCCAGGACCATCATTACCCCCATTTTACAGATGAAGAGATGGAGGCTTTTAAGAACAGTATTGTGTAACTCACAGAAGCTTACTTGTCCAGGAATGGTACTGCTAAGACTTCCATCCAGGTGAATGTTCCTCCAAAATGCTTCTTCTAAACCCTGTGCCTCCTGCCACCTCTTCCAAAGGTACTTTTCATCCAGAGCGTTAAGAGAGTACTAAGTACTAAGGAATATAGAGGCTTATTTATGGGATCCAACCTCTTGCCTTAATTCAGATCATCAAACATACTTAGAGTATAAATAACGTTTTTAAGTATCAGTTGTTTGTTTTAATATTAGCTATGCCAAATCATTCTCTAACCAGATACTCATTTTCTGACTTGATTGTCAGTCATCCCAAGTTTGTTTGATATTTGTCAAGGATTAAAATACTTTCAAGGTTTTGTCTGGAAGCAGCTAAGATCCAAATACTTGTAATAATAGCAAGCCGGCCTCAGAATCCCACCGGGATAGCCTGCTGGGTCCTGTATGCAGGGGCAGTATGGTGCATGAGGTCAAACCAAAGGATCTGGAGTCAGGCAGATGGGAGTTGTAGCCCCAGTGACCCTGCTTGCTACCTTTGAGCTTCCATTTTCTCATTTGTAAAACTGTGGTAAAATATATAGGGTTGATGTGAGGTTTGGATGCAAGTTAAACATTTGGCGTCATAATTGACACATGGTATGTAGCCCATAAGTATAGTTGTACCTGCTGAAGACTTGAAGAAGAAGCAATTACCTGTATGACATTTTGGAGTCTTAGAATCTCGAGGTCACAGAACTTGAGGGGACTCCATTCAATCACTCATTCATTCATTCATTCATTCACTCACTGACTAAAGTTTCCCTTGCATGCTAAGCTTTGAGCTGTGTACTGGGAACATAAAAACGAACAAGGTATAAAAGAAGACACAGTCCCCAGTCTCCAGCTGCTCAAACTCGAGACACTACTTAATCCGTGCTTTAAAGTCCACTGTCTATTTCCTGGAAGAGAATTCATCATTCGAAACAAGGTGTGGCGAGTCACATTTGAAGTCTTATAAATGGCACACATAAGAGAGAAAAATCCCTCAGAGAATTTATGGTCCTTGAAGTGTCCTTGGAAAGACCATCCCCTGACCCTGAGGAAGGGTTGTGGTAGGTGTCAGCAGCAGGCCCTATTACCCTATTGCCACGCTGTAGCCCAAGAGACCAAGAGCACCTTGTGTAATTGGTAAGCAAAGAGATTACCAAAGAAAAAACCATGATCATCACATGAGCTAGAGAGGCGGTCCCAAGACAGGAAGCAAGTCAGAGGGCAAACAGCTCAGGAAGAAGGCTCAGGAAAGACAGTTGAGAGTAACACTCAAGAGCTCGGACTTCGGCATGAGACAGAGCTCCGAGTTCACATCCTTGGACAATTGTTTGACTTCTCTAAGCCTGATCTCCCATATCTTAAATGTATGGATATTTTAATACTTAGTTTGTAAGTACCTGTGAGAGTCTATTTCTAGTGCCTCTCCTAGTACGGTTGTAATACACAACACTGCTTTGCGTCATCGTCATCATCCTCATCATCTCCAAGTGACAGACAGTAACCCAGTTTCCATTTTTGCTTTGAATACTTTTCAGAATTGTTGTGGAAGGTAAAATCTAGACCTATATGGGAACACAGAAAATGTTGTGAGTTTACGGAATTAATTTATGTCAACGTCAAATGAAATCTTTGCCCTTCTGTCCTTGACAAGGTAGAGCTGGGTCCTAGGACCGTACTAGAACTAGAAAATCAGAGTGAGAGAAAAGGCAGCTAGATGTCACCCAGGAGCCAGCCATGTCCATGCTGACTCTTTCCCTTTTCCTCACCAGGCACTTTCTCTTCAAGACCTCCTCGGGGAGCACACCCCTGTTTAGCAGCTCTTCTCCGGGATACCCTTTGACCTCAGGAACCGTTTACACGCCACCGCCCCGCCTGCTGCCCCGGAATACCTTCTCCAGGAAGGCCTTCAAGCTGAAGAAGCCCTCTAAATACTGCAGCTGGAAATGCGCCGCCCTGTCCGCCATCGCCGCAGCCCTCCTCTTGGCGATCCTGCTGGCGTATTTCATCGGTAAGTCGGGGCAGCCTGCTCCATGACCCTGGCCATGAGGGGTGGGGCAGAGGCCGTGGACTTGTGAATACAGCAGGCTTCTCTTGTCTGTACAGCTTGCTTGTTGGCTGAAAGATGTAACCAATGAGGGAGGGATGGGAGTGCTTTTTCTTTCCTGAAATGTGTTTAAATCTGATGAACTCCTTTCTCAAGATTCTACATAACATTTATCAGATGTGTAAGTAAGCATCCCTACTGTATTCTTTCTTGGAGACGAGCTAAAAATTGTTGTTTCTCCCAACCCATCCCTCATTCCCAAAGTAGCCTTCTAGTCTCTTCCGTCCCTGGATTTTAACCCAGGTCTGTGCTCTAAAACGCGTGCAACATGGATTAACTTCCACCAAAAACCGAAGAGAGGAATAGCGACCAGCATTCTGGGAGCATCTTGATTCGAAGGGAACATCTAGCTGAGTAGCCAGCTTATTTCCAGAGATGTGGAACAGAAACAGGATTGAGCAATCCAGTCATCTCTGTGTGGAATCAGGTCACCCACACATACTGTGGATCTCGCCCACATCCCCTCCTTAGCTTCTGCCCCCTTAGTCTTAACTCAAATTGCGCCACGATTGTGCATCAGGTTCATGTCTCATACCAGCTGTGCTTCTGCGAGCTCAGATTATAACTTAGGGTAGCAGGCTGGTGAGGTTGCTGGGTTATCTTTCTTCCTATGCCAGGGATGTTGGTTTGCATCCATCGGGGCTAGCCCTGTAACTCTGGCAAGCAGTGGATGCGAGAGCTCAGAGGTAGGGCACCCCATGCATATGAGCATCCTGGGCTGGCCACAAAGCCTGATCACAGCTCCTGGCCCCAACAGAGAGCCCTGGTGTTGCTTCTCTGTGAACTGAGCTTACCAACAGCAGAGCTCCTGGCCAAGGCAGAGGCCACAGCGATGTTTGTTCAAGTATATTTGAAACACTTGATGGTTCCAGCTTGGTTTCAGGGCAGCTGTGATATGCCTCCCTAGTTGGGCTGCGCCATGTTGCAAAGCAAGCCTATAAAACACCAGCAGAAAGAGGCCAACTGCAAAGTTCTTCTCAGTACTTGTGCTGAGGGAAAAAGGCAATCCTGATCAAGGGACTCTGTCCCTTCTCCCTCAACACTGGGGCTTGCACACTTCCTTCATCCTCAGACAGCCAGTGTGGTATCTTCCAGAGAAGGAATTGGTCCAGGACTTCCCAGACCATTCTCTGCAAGCTTGCCTGCTGGTGAGGGCAGGCGGCCTTGCGTCCCCAGTAATCTGGGGCTCTGCCCAAGGTCATTACTAGCCAAAAACTGATGTGAAGTTGTCACTGTCTTCCATAAGATCGCTATGCGAACCTTAATACAGAAAAATCCATTTTACATTTCTTGCCAGTCGCATCTCCTAGGAATGACACTCAGGGGAAAGGTACCATGTTTATCTGGAACTCTGCAAAAGCCTTGGTGCTATAAACCCCAGCCCCACATGGGGACTGAGGTCTGACATCCATGTACCCCTAATTTAAAGTCATATCTGCTTCTCACTTGCTCTTGATGAAGGATGGAGTAATGGATTGACTTGAGGGAGGGGATAGGGTGTCCGTCGCATGCTCTGCCACTTGTGTAGAATCTTTTACGTCATTAGAGGTAGTTTTGTGTACTTCCCCAGGTAACTGTTCAAGGAGGCATGGTAGAAGCAAATTGAATTGCCTTCAGGGTCTTTGCATGATTTGGCTTTGTGTCAGAAACTTCAAAAAGAGTCCATGAGCTCACTTCTCAGGCTTAATGTTCTGCTGAGCTGATGGGCACCATGGGGAGCCCAGATACAGAAATTGAGGCACTACTCACCTCCGCCAATACCGTCCCCAGTGTACCTCCTACTCTACTTGCCAGAGAGAGATAGATGACTACTGCCTGATGTATTGAGCTTGATAGTTAAAATATAATAGCTTTCTGTAGGGTGATTACATAAATGGGAAACCATACAGTGAGAGTTTAATGTTTTAATTCGGTATGTAACTTGTAAATGATGGATTAGGACACATATTTATCCTCCGTCTGGAGGCTACTGGAAGCTGGACCTGAGCATCTTAGGATGGTTTATTAGATTATCATCTATCATTTTCTATTATGTATGCTTTAGGTAAGATTATTCTTTAACCCTGGAGTATTAAAGCATAGTTGATGACTCAAAACAAGTGATGGTGGGGGCCAGTGTCCCCGGCGGTGATGGTGGCGAGTGTGGAGCCAGAGACCTGCTCTCCAGAGGGGACCACAACGCTGCAGTCACCATGAGGGGTCATGGCCTTGAATGCTGATCTTGACCCAGTGATCCCATTCTCCTCTGCCTTGACAAAGTTGTTTTCCTTCTGCATCTAAGTTTCCTAAGTAAAATCCGGAAGCATGATGGTTATTTACGTGCAAAAACTCCAAAGTATGGTGAGGATTAATTAATGTGTATAAATCACTTTGAAGATGAAAAGCAGTATATTATTAATTACAGAGCTGCAGGGGCATAAACAGTGCATTATAAACACAGAGAAAAATGCTGTTGGGAGCAATGAGCAATTGTGCCCACCGAGAAAACAAGTCATCAGGGAAGGACAGAAGGGCAACATAAAAATCAAAGCCCTCCTATTAAGGACACCTGAGTTTCTAAGACCTGAGCTCATTCTGGTTCATACATGACTCCGTGTTCGGTAGAACAGGGTAAGTCCTGGAACTGAAGCATCAACCCCGAGATATTTATGGATAGGCACTGGGTTCAGGCCTGCCGGGAGCTGTGACAATTAAGTCAAATTACCTTCCTTGCATGTTCAAACCCATGAAGAGAAGACTCCAGAAATGAGCCACCTGGAAAAGTTCAGCGCCATGATGAGTTCTTCCATACATCCAGCACGCGAGTGAGTGTGAAAGCAGACTTGTGCACATTGGAAGATGTGGGCCTTCACCAACTCAGGAAAGATCCCCCAGTTCCTGCTGACACAACTGGGGACAAAGATCTTTCAGGATGCACTCTCCAGTCAGATTCTTCCTATGCTAGATTCTTCCCGCGTACATAACTTCCTGGAGTAAATTACTCTGAAAAGCTGCATAAACCCCTTGGGGATCATTCTGTGCATCACTCAGCCCCTGGTCCACATGTTTTCTTGGGAGTACTGGCTGTGAAATGCAAGAGAGCTTCCCTCTCAGGAACTTGTCTTACATGCTAGGGCCCCTCAAGTGCTCTCCTGGCCTGCGATGCCAGAAATCCCTCTAGATCCCTCAGTCTCTGAATCATGTAACCAATATAGAATTCCTCCCCTGTTTTATGCCAACTCTACTGTGTCTTTATCCTCATAGCACACATAACAATAACTGATTGGCAACTTCCATTTGTTGAGAACTGTCGGCTTTTTCGTGGAAAGCACCTTTATGTAATTATTAAATGTGAGCCCTACCCGAGCCCCCACCATACGCTCTATCAGAAAATAAAATCAGCGCATTACGGTCATTTTACGGAGTTGATGCTGAAGCCCAGAGTGCTTGCAGTCATGTAGCTGGCTAGTTGCAAGGTAAGACTAGGTCCTGGGTCTCCTGATTACTCTCCCCGTTATTTCCAAATACTGCATGAGACCTAAATGATCCCTTTTGTAGCATCAACTCCCTGAATCTGATTTTATCCTCATTAACAAGGGAGAATAAGTAGTTCCTTTCCTTCCCAAACCATCTTCTGTTGATTCCCACAGTGGAGAGAAACCATCTCTCCTCCTCAGTCTCCTAGCCTGTCCTTAGGTGGCTGTTTTCCCAAGCGTTGTCTGTTACAGGGGTCAGAAAACAACATTTTCTGTGCAGCACCAGATCATAGATGTTTTTGGTTTTGAGAGTCATGTGCTCTCATCTCAGTTGTTCGGTTCTGCCCTCCTCTGGCAAGAACCACCATGGCCATGGCCAGACATGGCTGTATGCTGGGAGACTCTAAGTATGGACACCAAAATTCAAATTTTATGTACTTTTCATGTGTCAGGAAATATTATTCTTTTGGTTTAAAAAAAAAAACCAACTTTTTTTAAAGGTAAACTATTCTTTAGCTCCAATGCTGTTGAAAACACACAAACAGGTGGCAGACTGGATTCGGTCCTTGGGCCACAGTTTGCCGACCCCTCCTGGATTATATTACTATTCTTTTCCTAAAAATACCTTTTCAGAGTATCTCCATTTTTACAGAAAAGAAAGAAAGAAAGAAAGAAAGAAAGAAAGAAAGAAAGAAAGAAAGAAAGAAAGATCTGCTTTCAGCCTAACTAAGGGTCCAACTCTATGTCCGCTGTAAATGAAGCAGGTGATTATTTTCTGAGGCTGGCAATCCCACTTTGTAATGAATAATTACACCTGACTTTCTGATCCAAACCAAAAAGTAGAAAAAGTAGAAAAAGTCACTTTTCTCTTTGAAGACTTTCCAAAGGGTAAAAATGTCTGTCCTAATAGACAGCATGAAACACAGCTTCAACTCTTGGGTGGTATGGAATTGCCAAAAAACTTTGCCACATACTCCCTCATCGTCAGTCTTCAGTTACCCCGGGTTCCTCCGCAGAATCACTGCCTATTTTCAAATTTGCCTCAGTCCCTGGTGCCTTCTTTATTGGGGTTTCCCAACTTCTTTGTCGGGGTTTCCCAACAGGTGGTAAGGGTGCAGGTTCACTGAAGGACATCTCTGCCTCGTCCTAGGTTAAGGTTGGAAAGATCTGGCTTCCTTAAAAGACACCAAAGTTCTTTAACAGCTACCCCACGTCAAGGAAGAGGGGTGCTCGTGATGGATGACTTCACTGTTGAAATCCAGATAATCCTAGAAATTCTCAGATGAGAGTCAACACAACAGTTCACCATGACACAGAATTCAGACTATCACCCGCAAGTTAAAGACAATACGTAACATATGCTGAGTTTCTGTCAAAAGCTCTTCTCGTGGTTGGGAAGGAAAGGGGGTGGAGGAAAAGATAAGAGCATTTATGTCATCCTAAATTAGTTTTTAGCTCTTCAGATCTCTGCCAAACTAAAATACATATATATATTAGAAAGTCACCTTGTCTTTTTTCACTACAGTAATTCCTGCCAAATATGAAATACTATGTTTTAAGTAAGCTGCTCAACGCTCTGTCTTCTGCCACTCTCACTTTGATCTGGGAAGAACACGGGCCATCAACATGTCAGGATGTTAAAAGTGTGGTAATTTGGGGTGCTTTCAGTTTCTTTTGAAAACAATGAGAGATTATTTTCTATGGAAACTAAAAGCCTACAATGTGTTTAAAGTTGCTACACTTGAAAATTGATATGTTGAGACTCCTACTGATGAATCTGGCGTTCAGAGCTGCTATTTTGTGTATTCCCATCTCGCTGAATGGAGCAGATTTGGGGAAAACATAAAGAAAATGACAGAAAAAAGGATGAGAACAGTACACTTACCCAGCACCCTTTGTGAGGCTACAGCCCAGGAAAAATGGTGGCCCTCTCATTCAGACTCACTGTTCTTTGACTATCCAGAGAGGCGCTAAACCCCCTGCACAAATTTGACGACACAGGTTTACCTCCTGTTTCTAAAACGCAAAAGGCTGGTGATTAAATCCGAACAATCCTGCAAGTAACATTTCTACCCAACTCCTCTGCCCCCCGTTGGTCAAATCTTGTAGTGAGCCCCACAGAGGAAGAGGAGACCTGCCCGCAGAGAAGTCAGGGGACCCAGCCTTGTTGTCAGCTCCGATGTTAGTAACAGACTTTAGATATGCTAATGTGCTCTTAACCAGATAATGAAGTCCTGTCAGCGCTGACACACTGGTGAGTCTTCGGCAGTGGGGCTCCCATTTCATAATTGCACACCCAATTTCACAGGATCTGTCAATTTATGGAAAGTAAATTAAGTCATTAGCTAGGTCACCATCACCTAGCAGCCATGTGGCAGCATGTGTATCTGTGTCTGACATTCAGGGAAGTTCTTTGCTTTCCCACTACGAGGCACCTGTCGGAAATCAAGGTAGTCATCCACCAAGGGACTTTCTCGCCTTTGCTGGCAAGCTCCATGGACAAGGAAGAGGAAACAACACTTGGTCCTTCGTCTGTAGACCATCTTAATGCAAAACCAGGGAAGAGTGCATGGCACACCCCTCAAGCACCGTGACAGGGAGTTAGGGCGTCAGTAGAATCCGCCAGCCCATGGAGGCTGTGTCGGGTGAATGCGTATGGAGTGTCTACCACCGATCTATCCCTTAACTCACCATTGAAGCCTTTGTCCTGAAATCTCTCTGTGACTGTGTTCTCTCTAGAAGCAGTAACAGGATACTCTGACATTATTGTGTCTCTCTCCACATTCTCAGTTTATTTGACTGGATCACTTAGGGTAGTCACCAAGCACACAGATCCTTTACCTTCCACAGGAAGCCTTTAAATTCCTTCTTAAGTCATGCGTGTGTTTGCTTATTTTTACTTGTTGCATAATTTAGATTTCTGGATATAGCGTCCAATGTACTCTAAGTATTCTTTCCTTCTACATTTTTACCCATAACACAACTGCAGAGGTTCTTGCTGCGGTAAATAGAAGAGTACCAGTTGGGGCACCTGGATGGCTCAGTCAGTTCAGCATCTGACTCTTGATTTCGGCTCAGGTCATGATCTCAGTGTTGAGAGATCGAGCCCCACATGGGGCTCGCACACTGGGTGTGGAGCCTGCTTAAGATTTTCTCGCTCCCTCTCCGTGTGCCCCTCCCCCATCTAGGAAGGACAGAAGGGAGGGAGGGAGGGGAAAGAAGAAAAGAAAGAAAGAAGAGAAAAGAACCAGCTCGATGTAACACAAAGCACATGCACGGGCTTTAGTGTCAGATAGACTTGTGTTCAAATTCTGATGTGTATGCTTAAAAGACTTGGGCTTGCTGTTCAATCTCTGTGTGCTTGTTTCCTTACCCAGGACAGTGGAATAGCTCCTGCCTTGTAAAGATGCTTCAGGTGTGGACTAAAATTGTATATATATCTAGCTTTTCTTCAAATGCAGTATGTCCTCAAGTATGTGAAATGTCACTACTGTGCATATCCCAAAGTCCTGACAAGTACTACGCATTTATCATTTTGATTTTGTAACTTGGGAAAGAGGTAGTCACAGACCACTTGGAAGGACATGCAACCATGTGAATTGATAGGTCCATAGTCAGACCGGCAGACCAGTGTGCTGCCTGGCCAGCCACGATTATACAGAATCACCAGTTATAAAATGCATTCTGATTTCAAAGAGGAAAAAAAGGTGAAAAGCTCGGAGTTTTAGCATCACTGAAGTGTGGTGGAACCTGGCACACAATAGAAGCTTATTATGATGATTGTATTGGCTACCACACTCCTTGACCAGGTCCATGGCAAAGTCTGAACCAGATTCTTGGATCATTGTATCTCCAGAACTGTGCCTAACACCGTGTAAGCATCAATAAATGTATTTTGAATTCATAAATGCCGATTAGGGTTAGGGATATGTTGGATCATTTGTTGACAGCATTACCAAGTACCCAGAATCCTTGGTCCCTAATTTCACTGGTTCGCTCATGTAAAAGGAAATTTCTGGTTCCCTGATGCTGTAATTGCCTCTGTTCCCAAATTGCATTTCCAAGTTAGAAAGCAGTTAGGCGATGGAACAGTTAGGGGGGATGTGTAAGCACCACATTTAAGTCCTCTAGCAGGAATCTGTGATTCCCTGAAATCGAGAGAGCTAGCTGAGTGAAACTGGGAAGTGTTTGTGTCTGGCATACAGCCACCATTTGGCACGCATATTACAAAAGTATAGCAGAATTTAGTTGGAGTTCAAGGTGAAGAAGCAAATAATGGCATAAATCTGAAAGTCTGTTGGCTGCTTCCCTGTAAATGAGGATGTGCTAAGAAATGAAGCAATTGCTACAAGGCACCAAATAGAGAAAAGGACTATTATATGGTGAATTAGGTCTGTGTACACAAGCCATGCAGAATCCTTTGTGCTCTGAAATGCCCTACTTAGCTGTGTAGCCTCATACAACAGAAATTTGACCCTGAAGTGAACTTTTAGAACATTTGTATTTTTCTTAAGGTCACCTTAACTCATACCTCTTGTATCCTTCCCTGAAAATTCCTTTCTAGAAAATTCACATTTTGATTGTTAAGAACAGACACACAGAATTTTTGCCCGAGCCCTTTCTTCATCAAATAAATCATTTATTAAATCGATGTCTCATATTAAGATCCTCTGCATTAGGAGAGCAAATGGTCCATCAACTACATTAACATATTTAATATTACCATAAAAGAGAGGATAATGCATTGCATGTTCCACTAATTTCATTTTTTTATTATCAACTTCTAGCCTTAAATAAATATGTAAATATCAGAATGTCTCAGAAAACACAGCAGTCTGAAGCTATGTAATGATAAGGATAGAGTTTTGCTGAAGAAAATAGTGTCCTCCTTTCTTGGAAAGAGAAGTTTATATGATACATAATATGCATCATCTTTCAAAGGCTTTTCTTCCCTAAAATCCAAAGCTACGGATGAGAAGGGAGGATCTGCTTTGCCTCCAATCTTTGCCTTCCTTTCATCATGACTTGATTCACAGCTGTTAGGGACGGCCCTTCCCTTGGGATGGGTTTTCAGTGGAGTTAGGTCATTTGTAGTAAGATTTGTACAAACCTGTTTGGCACTCCCCTGGGGGCTCTGATCTTTATGAAAGAAAGGCATATTACCTTGCTTTTGCCTTTGCGGTCATGATGCAATCCTATCAGTTCGCTTACTTATATTACACCATGAACGCTTTAGAGGCACGTTAATGAAGTTTAGATTAGACTTGCTTCTATTCCAGAGGGAAAAGTAAGTGGCAGCGTGTCACATGCGTTCTGCTCTTCAGGCCATGAAAAACAAGATGACATCTTGCAAAGAAGTTTGGTGTGCCTTTGAAATTAGAAGCATTGCTGAAAGTGGTTTTAAGGCTACCTTGTGCCCCAAACTTTACAAACCTACACTGGTAGGGCATTCGCTGAGTTAGAGTTCATGTATTTAAATAAGAAGTTCAGTATACTTCCTTGAGAAAGCTCTCTCTTCTCTTGAGAGAATTGTAGATTAAAGATGTGAGAAATCTTTGTGCAGCTTTGTATGGTCATATAATATATTTTTTATTAATTTAAAATATATTAAATTTATTAATTTTACATTTTTCCATTACACAAGAAATTTTCTTTAGGCAAGTGGTTGGCTGGTCACATTGTACTTGCTAGAACTTGCTGACCCAGCCTCAGAATCTAGGACATTTTTACTCACAATTTTCTCCTAGACCTAGAGTCTCATAAGCAACCCCATAAAATAGAACACTTCATAGGAAAGCTGAGAGAGCCTAGGTAAGTTATGTTTTGCATAAACGACCTGTGCCATGATGTTAAGACATTTGCATTTCATTTTTCCCAGGCCCATCAGGGAACAGAAGCTTCTATACTAAAAACCTTTTTATTAACTCATCAGTACGAGCAAATGGTCAGCCATCCTTTCTTCCCCCTAGAAATGTGAAGTGGTCTAACCATTACACAATAAGAAATTGAGGACATTTGTGTCTATTTTTAGCCAGTCTGTTTTTGTCAAATGAAGGCATTATCTCCTCTTGAATTTACTTTAAAAACTGTAAAGCTTCTCTCAAACAAAGAAGCTTGCCTGTGATTAGCTTATACTTCTCAGGAACACAGCAGGGAAGAGCCAAAAAAAAAAAAAAAAGAGAATATATACCAAAAAGAATGGGTTGGAGTTAAGACAAAAAGTAAAGGAAAAGGCATAAGAAGCTGTGAACAGAGTAATTAGAAAAGCTTTTGAGCAATGCCAGCTATGAGATGCCATCCACTAAGCAGGATAAAACATGGAACAATTAGAAGACACCAAAATGGGGGAACAGTACACCCAGCACATCAAATGACACATAATCTTCTGCATGATTTCTTGAACCAATAAGTCCAACCAAGGTAATGAGATGAAAAGCAATCCATGAGAATTGCTTGGAGGTGCTGTTTCACCCCCTCATCTTACATCATTAAACTCTCATCTTACATCATTAAACTTTCGGTTGCCTCATGAACTACTTAGATAAATAACAGTGGACAGCTCAACATTTATCCAAATAAACCAGAAAGCCACCATGATAAAGGAAATTGAATTTATAGACACAGCAGGCCCTTGCCTAATAGATGAGAGTAATGTGTCTAATGTTGAACATCTTGTGGTGGGGGCATGAAAATCACCTCCTACAAAATGATTTCTTACTAAGGTTGGTTTATCTTCTGTTGGGTCTAATTGATACTCGTGTAATTCCAGTACAGCCTTTGCTACTGCAAATGATATAAGAGAAGGAAAGAATGAATATGCCTTTTGGCTCCCAGGGGAGCATTGAAAGCTAGGCTTAGAAAAATCACTTTTCTCTTCATATGTGTTGTCTTCAGAATGACCCTTGAAGCTAGGAAGCACGTGTATTTGCTTTTCAATCAAGCGAGAGCATTCGTGAAAGTCTTCTACTCAATCTTGATCAGAAATGGACATGAGGGAAGAGTATTATTTTATACTACATCCTTTCTTTGCCTTATTTTGCCTCTCTTTATGGTGTAAAGGAAGGTCCAGTAGGAATATCGGAGGCGACCTGACAGTTTTAGCTCCCAACCAAACCCAAAGGATTAGGAATTTCTAACATTTGGAAAGGTTTCCTAATTCCTAACTGGGCATGTCTTATGGTCTCAGATAGGACATGGGTATGCCCAGGCTGGTAGCAAATTACTACTCACCCAAGTCTGGAGGTGGGAGGTTCAGAGGGCTTGGGCAAGGGAGTGGGGCAGGGAAAGAGGAAGGACAGGAGGTCAGCCCCCCTATTTGGCATGTGTGTGAGTGGTGCCCCCACACCACTACTCCTAAAAATCCTGCCCCAGATGTTCGGGAACAGTCTTCAATATATGTACATTTTTTAAACACTTTTTTTTTTTAAGATTTTATTTATTTATTTGACAGAGAGAGGAGCACACAGCAGGGGGAGCAAAAGAGAGAGAAGCAGGCTCCCAGCAAAGCAGGGAGCCCAAGGTGGGTCTCGATCTCAGGACCCTGGGCTCATGACCTGAGCGGAAGGCAGGTGCTTAACCGACTGAGCCACCCAGGCGCCCCCAATAGGTGTACATTTTAATGAAACATTTGGACAGGTACATTTGCTCTGACTTGAAGGAAACTAGCTTCTGACCCTGGTTCCAAAGGTTTAATCTTTCACAGCGTTTGCCTTCACGCAGATGGGAATGTCACCGCTTCTTTCCCTCCCATTCCCTCTTCTACACGGTCTGCCTTTCAGTATCCTCACTGCAAGTCCAGGTGTATCCTGCTCTGTCAGATTTAATTTTCTTAAAGGAATATACATACATTCCAGTTCACTTAATGTTAGACTTTTTAAAAAACATCCTTTATCCCACTCTTGTCCCCACACCCCCCGCCTCCCTGCCTTGGGTCTTTGGGGTGGGGTGGTCAGGGCAAAAGTATACCCAAGGGCTCACAGTCTTGGCCTTGTCTGGGAGAAAATATCTCTATTTCCTTTGTGGGGATGTGGATGCCGATTGCGTGGTATTTTATTCTTCTCTTCAAAACTGACAGGAATTAAGCCTCTGGAAAGGTCAGCTGACCCAGCAGTGCTCTCTGTATTGTAGTGAAATACCAATGGCTTGTTTTAATGTCAGAGGCAAATTGGAGAGTGGACCCAACTGAAGTATCTGTGACTAAATTTGTCCTGAAGGAAGAAAAAGAATTGTCTGTCACGTTCCCATGACTAAGGGGTTTATTAAACAAGCTGTTGTGTACCCCACCCAGGGAGAAGGCTGTCAAAACATGAAGGAAAAAAAGAGTGAGGGGGAGAGATCACACGGAAGCCAAGCCCCAACTCTTCTCATAATTGCATGTCTGAGTACCTTGGCTAATTGACCCACGCCCTTTGGAATTCTTTCTTGATCACACACTACTGCTGCCTCACCCCTGACCAAACACTTTCCGGTGTCTCTGACTCCTGCAGTAGCAGGACACAGAATGACAGAACACGCCAAAAAACCTGGCTTGTGGAGAGATACCCAGAGTGGACCCAGTTGGCTCTGGGCTTGTCGCTGCACTCTTCCAAACCCATTTACCAGGTCAAACGGACAGCAGGGGTTTTCTTTGTAGGGCTGGTCCAACATCTCTCCCTGGGGAAACGTAGAGAAGGACTCCAGACATGAAAAGCAACAAAATGTGCAAATGTTGTCACGTTTTGGCTGATTGTCATTCATGTGATGGGGCCAAGGAGGGTGCAGACCCTAATGGCAAAGAATCTTCATTGATGCCAAGGGAGAAACAAGTATCACGAGAAAAAGCAAGCATGCACAGGGGCAAAAATACAGGAAGGCGTTCCTTTGAGTCACTGTAGCACATACAGCATGTGTGTGTGTGTGTGTTTTTTTCCTGAGCATGTAAAGGAGAAGGGGCTCCAGTGAGTGATGGGAGACAATTACCATTTCCACGGGCTTCTACAGAACCAGAAAACCACATGCTCACCCTTGGCCTAGCAAGTAAACGGAGCTCAGACTCCGTGGTCAGCTCAGAAAAATCCTCGGACTTAGATTAAGCCAGTTCTTATTTTTCCACTGGATGATGAGGCTACAGTTTTAGCCCGTCTCTTCACATGCCTGTCCCCAGCCTCCAAAGAGACTCTATCCATTTATCTCCGAAAGCCAAAGAAAAGAGCATGATGTGAGAGGAGGGAGCAAAGCCAGTGGCCCAGGAAAGATGAGTCTGATGCTGAATGGGGAGGGACTTGGAATCTCCCCCCTGAGCCACATGATCATGGCAGAGTCCTGAGGATCCGGCCCACCAGGGTGACCCAGGGACCGTGGTGTCTTGACTTAAGGTCTTCCACGTATGCAGAAAGGTTCCCTGCGTCGAAAAGAATTTTGATTTGGGGCTTTAATGCCTTTGAAAGCGCATCAGGAGTAACACTGACATGCTTTCACCATAGCCTTGGAATCCTAAAATAAATAATAGAAAAATTGTGATTTAAAATATAATTCCAAATACTAACCGGGCCCCGCTGCCTAGATGAGTAATAAGCTTCAATAAATGTGTGACAGGCACAAGGCTCTTCAGTATGAAGAGTAGTGAGGCCTCAGAAATAGAAATAGGTTTTTCATTACATGAGGGATTATGTTCGGCCTGACTGTGGAGCCCGTTCGCGGGGCCCCAGCTGCATCTTCTGCCTGCAGACGTATTAACGGGTAATAGTAAAGCGGGCCCGTGCAGCCTGAGACAGCGATTTGTTTTAGGGAAGGGAGAAAGGTCGCTTTCTTCCACTTAAGTCAGGATTAGCATTGTTTATGGCACACTTTCCCTTAAACTTCTAGTCGTCTCTGCTAATGAGGCACAATTGGAGTCGGGCTCCACCTGGGTGCCTGCTCGGATCTGTAAGGAAGCCCGAATGGAGAAATCAGCGTGGTTTGGGGTGCTGGTGGTGACTAGCTTATTTTGACCCACGAATGTGCGCCGACACCTGCACGTATACATTGCTTTGAAGACCGTACAGTTTTGTTGTTTGATTTCAAGCAAACTCAGCTATTCATCTGAGGCTTTCCTAATATAGGAACTCAAAGCAGCCCCGGGCACACTCTGGCCTCCCTTCTTTTCAGGACTGAGATGTAGGTGTCAAGAAACTGAATTAAGCCCACCCTGCCCCTTTGCAGCCAAGGAAACTATGGGGTCGGGGGAGAAGAGTTGCAGGAGGAGTTTGAGAAAGGTTTGGAGACTTGGGTGTAAAAGCGCACCCATGATGAGGGCAGTTGATTTCACACCGAAATGTGTTTTCTTTTGCACATGCTGTCAACACAGAATTCCCAGCCTCTGTTCATTCTTGACCCACATGATGACTCATTGAAATTTCATAATTCCAGTGTCATTGTTTGCCTGGATCGGGAAACCTAATTTCCCTTACTTTAAGGGTCAGCTGGGCATTGGAGAAGTCCCGTGAAGAAAGCCCTGAATTTAGTTTGGCTAGGTTCCCATCTGAACCCTTAGTAACCGCGTGCTTTAGGGAAAGTCAAGTTAATGCCACGAACCTCCTTTTTCTCAACTGTAAAAAAAACGATTGATAATAGTTATCACGATGGTGGTACTTTTATCGTAGTCTTCCTGTGTGACATTTAATGCAGATATTGCTCTCTATTGATTCTCGTGCTGCCTGTGCATTCACTCAAAAGAAAAAAAAAATCACAATGCTAAGGTTTCAATTGAGAAATTGGGCCATTAACGGTTAGAGAAGGGGGAAATTCCCAGGGACTGGCAGAGGCGGGGATGGCTGGGTGGGTGCGGCTCCCGGCCCACCCAGCCCTGGAAGGATGGAGAGAAATGGCCATGGGAATGGGCTGAGAAGCACTGTAGGCAACAGGGTAGGGGAAAGGCCAGAAGTAACAGGGCCTGGTGCAGGGGAGTTGAGGGGCTCAGCCAGTGAGGTGAAGGCTGCTTAGTGAGGAATGGTAGAAAATAGGAGGGGGACGCCTGGGTGGCTCAGTTGGTTAAGCGGCTGCCTTTGGCTCAGGTCATGATCCCAGGGTCCTGGGATCGAGTCCCACATCAGGTTCCTTGCTTGGCGGGGAGCCTGCTTCTCCCTCTGCTTCTCCCTGCCTCTCTGCCTGCCTCTCTATCTGCCTGTGCTCGCTCGCTCTCTCTCCTTCTGTCTCTGACAAATAAATAAATAAAATTAAAAAAAAAAAAAAAAGAAAGAAAAGAAAATAGGAGGGAAGGTAGACCAGGACCAGATGATGGATGGCCTGGAATTCTGGCAGAAGATTGAACTTGATTAGTTTGGCTATAGGGATGTACCTAAAGTTTGAGCAAGAACGTAATAAAAACTATGCCATGCTATCATGTCAGTTACCTAGTAGATGCTCCGTAAATATTTATTTGCTACTTGACTGAGGATTCAGGATAGACTGGGAAATGGGACAGAAGACAGGGAGACTTATCTAAAGACTCACCATCATCAGTGAGTCTGTGAATGGGTGAGGGCCTAGATTAGAAGGGGAACCATGGAAACAGAGAAACAGAGTGAATCTCTGAGAGACTCCTTCCAGAGAAGAAAAGGCAGATTTGTGATATGATTTGTGTTGTGTTGACTGTGGAGATGAAGAAAACAGAAATACCCTGATATGTCCTTCAGGTTTCTAACCCAGATCTATCGAGGAGTGGTGTCAAGAATGGTGAACCGAAAAATTAAAAATTAGCCCACCATCTTTAAATCACTATACACTTTTCTAAAAGCACGGTTGGCCCAAACATTTTTTTAATTGACGTGTAATTCTACCAGCCCTGGCAAGAAGCCATTCTTTTTTTAATGCACTCAGTAAATCTCTGTGCGGTTTCTTTATTATGAGAGGGCCCTTTGATCCAATAAAACCCATCAAGACCCCTTCTGAGGCATTCATTCTGGATTTTGTATGAAAGTCTGTGGAGAAAAAGGAGAGCAGAATTGGGTTAAAACTGAACTCTAAAAGGCTAGCAAAATGCCTCCGTAACCGTGCTCGTACATAGTGCAAATTTCATGAACCAAAAGAGGCATCGGGTTATACACTGAAACTCAGCATACCCCCTTATAAAGAGACAAGCACGCTCCAGGACTTGAAGGCACTTGCCTGACAAATGCAGAATGTGGTCCTGGGAGTCTATACCGTTGCCCTTTTTGATTTGGGGCAGCGAAGCTTACAAATGAAAATCTTCAAAGAAGAAGGTTGCCTTTTGATCAGCTGGTTAGAGGCAGGTTTGAAATTATGATAAATCTGGTGCATATTCACCGTATGAGCAGGTTTCAACTCTAATGCAGCTGCCCGTGTCTCTGCAAATGAGGTTGCCTCACTGTACCCAGGCTGAAGGGTCAGATGGATGAGGTTGGCTGTGGGTTTATGGATCCAGGCAGAGAGGGCCAGACATCAGGGAATGCGCCTGCGCCCTCCTCCCCTCTGCCCTCCCTCTGCGCCATGCCGAAGTCTCCATTTATTTTTTATGCTTTAACATTTGACTGAAGTGCATGAAACACTCTCTTAGATGCCAGGTGCCCAGAGTACAGCCTCAAACAGTGTGCCCAGCTGGGGAATTTAAGCTTCCAAACAACCAAGAGAATTTTGGCCCAAAGGCATTATCTGGATTGACCATGTAGATGAGCTTCAGTTTAGCAGTAATTATGTCTTTGTGATTTCTTTTTCTCCTTTTCCTACATCTCACTTCTTCTGGTTACCCTTCTGCTATAGGAGAGCAAGAGGTAAGCCTCAGCTGCCAGACTGGACATCCCATTCCTGTCTAGTTTTTGACCCCAAGCCATGGTGCTGGTCTCTAGGGACTCCTAAATCAGCAACATTTTCTGTGCTTGGTCAGGTTAAGACAGATGTCAGATCTCTGCCTTTTCCACTCCATGAGAGGCAATATCACGATGCTCTCCTAAGTCCACCCCTGACGCCTTTGGAGCCCTCCTGCACCCTCCCCAAGAAGGGAGATGGGAGATCGGATAACATGCTTGCGTGGTGATTAGTTGTGGGGGGCATCCCCAGCAAGCCCCAGCAATCATAAATGTGGAGAGTTACTTAAATGGCACTTAAATTTAGTCGGCTTCTCAGCCAGTTAGAATAATCACGTGATAATACGGCATTATTGTCTAATAGCATTCCTGTAGCTGGCGACACCCTGAAAACCTCTTTAGAATAGAAACGCACCTGCTTTTAGGACTCGAAGATCGGTTGAGAGTTGTAAGACATCTAGGAGAAGTTTAAAGTGGAGTTTGGAACCCAGTGAACAGGCTCTTAACCATGGGTAAAATTGTAAGAGAACATCTTACACTATTCTTGCAAACCGACTTGTCATTTCTCAAGTGTATAATGAAATAATGTGTATGAATATTTTCATGCAGAACAGCCTTTCTTCCCAGTTTCGCCCTCTTCAGTGCTTCGTGGTATATACAACAGAATCTTTTACAACAGTGTTTTATAATCTCAAGACCAAGGGCTCCCAAAAAGGTCCTGAGAGAAGTAGAAACGAGTAGCAACTGTCTCTAAGATTGGGTTTTTGTAAGTAGATGATGAAGGATGAGGAGGGATGTTCATGGGGAAGAACCCTCTAAAAATCATTGGGAGTAGTGGAGAATGAAAGTAAAATGCAAATGTTCCTATTCTGCAGCTACACCAATTAACAGATCTTTTATAGTCTGGGTGTGTGAGACGAGCAGAGGGCTTTGCAAATGCTGCCCGTGTAACAGGAGGGATGCCCTTCTGTATTCAAGTCGGGGGTGTGGCTAGAAAACAGGGATGAGGCTCCTTCTCCATCTCCACTTCCTTTACATAACTGTTCTCCCTGTGATTTTTTTTGCTGGAATAGCGCTTTGTGTGAAAAGGATGGATTGGAACCCGCTAGGTCTTTTTACAGAATATCAAATATTTTACCCATTAAGCTGACTTGATTTGAAGAGGTCCTTGGCACAGATTGATGAAATAGTCCAAATATTATCACTCCTTGTTCTGCAGTCTCGATGGAGTAATAACCAGTCTCCTGGACCTTTGCTCATTAATGAGGTGGTCAGAGCTCAGGAATGTGCAAAATTCTTTCCTTTCTTCTTGTGCTATTTTTTACATTATGCAGGCTTACAGTGCACGGGGGACCACTTGCTTATCGACACCAGTAACATACCCCCGGAGAGACCCTTTTGTACGTCAGCCCTCTATTGCCCTTTGCGCTGGCTCAGCACACCCCCATTCCACCCCTAGGAACATGTGACAATGTCTAGAGACATTTTGGGTTGTCACGATGGGGAGACGATACAGGCACCACTGGAAGGTAGGGAGTAGGGGCCAAATTAGCTATTCACATGCTGCTAAATGTATAGCACAGTCGCCCACAACAAACAATCATCAACCCAAGATGTCAATAGTGTGAAGGTTGAGAAATCTTCCTCTCCTTGACTTATATATATATAATATCTTTAGATGTACTTTTTTTCTCCCTCTACTATCAAAATTAAAATGAGATCTCAGACCTATTTATCGCCCCCCTGTGGGTCAGCTTTGGTTCTGTTGCTTAGTCTCTCTGGTGCTATTTTTTCATGCTCAGAGTCCTTAATCCCCTTCACAGAGGCAAGCTGTGGTGCTAAGTTCCGAGGAGTTATTTGACTGAACTGGTCAAATTTGTACTCTGAGAAGAGAGTTCACCTGAGGAGGTATAATGACAAGTACCCTTGAATCTAGATCTTTTCCAAAGGACAAAGACGTCAGCCATTTCTTCAAGACCTACTATGTGTAGGAACTTCACATTCAAGGTCTGATCTAATCTTCCCAATGACTTAACTTTTCTATTTAAAATTAAGAAACAAGATTCATAGAGGTTGAGTAACTTGCCCACAGTCACATTCTGGTCAGTAGTCAAGATTTGCAATTTAAACACGTGTCTATTTAACCTCCAAGTCTGTGTGTTTACCTATATATTTACTGCCATCAACTTATAATCATGTGCCTGGTGACTTTGATTTCATGTATCTCCAACCCCCAGGAGTCCTTGCAACTACTCTTAATGACAATGCTCCCAAGAAGAGAGTGAATAGAGTCCCTCTGGTCATGTACACACTGGTCCGCTGAAACTTAGCTTGTCCTGGCAGCGGAAAGATGACACATTCCCTAACCAGTTCCCTGTGTCGAGGCTTGTGGGAAGAGGGGGCAGGCAGAAAGAAGTAAGAAACACATGAAATGCACTTTAAAACTGAAAGTCATGGGCGCCTGGGTGGCTCAGTTGCTTAAGCGACTGCCTTCAGCTCTGGTCATGATCCCACTCCTGCATCAGGCTCCCTGCTCCACAGGGAGTCTGCTGCTCCCTCTGATCTTCTCCCTTCTCATGCTCTCTCTCACTCTCTCTCTCAAATAAATAAATAAAATTAAAAATAATAATAATTTAAAAAATAACACTGAAATTCAGAAGGAGAGCCCAAAGTCCTACTCAGGACGGCCAGTCAAGATAGTGGTTCAGTTAGGGGAGACATTCAGCCACAAGTTATCATAAACTGACAACTATAAGAATCCTTAATGACTTGCAGAACGACAAAGCTCTATTTTCCTCACGTAGCTAGCTAGATATCCGATGCTGGCAGAAACTGACACCATATTATGCCTGCTCAGTGTTGCCTCCCAATACATGAACTTTTCCTATTTCTCTGCTTTGCCCCTGCCAGCGTTTTATGTTTCTTTTCCCTTGGTTTTGCTTCCTCATTATAACAAGATGGCTATTGCAGCTCCAGGCCTCATATCCATCTTCAAGGCGGGGGGGGGGGGGGGAGGGGGAGTGAAAGAGTGAAAGAGGGGAGAAAGATTCAAGATATCTGCCCCTTTTATCTAGAAAACCCTAAATTACCCCTCCCCCCCACACACATTCTAAGAGGATTTTACTTGTGTCTTATTAGAATCGTGTCACATGGCTGTCCCTTGCGTCAAAGGAATCCAGGGAACCCTCTCTAGACTCCTTGGAATCAAGAGAGAAGAAAAGAAGGTTGGAATTGTCTGACAAATCCAGAATCCCTCAGTGTCCTTTTATAGTGATTTTTACACTCAGGCTTCCACTCTGCTGAAAATAGACCCAACAGCTACTTCTAAGATATCTCTTTTACGTACTTGTCCATTGTGGCACTCCGAAAGAGAGTGTCTTCGTTTGCTACAACTGCCATAACAAAGTACCACTAAATGAAGGATTTGTGACAAAAGTTTATTTCTTATCTCATCCTCTGGAGCCTAGAAGTGAGGAAGAGTCCGCGGAGCCTTATGGGTCTGAGCCTGGTTGTCCCAGTTCTCTCCCAGCTTCCGGCAACTCCTCGGCTATGGGAGCAAAACTGCAGTCCTCACATGGCACGGTTTCTGTGTGCATATATGTCTCTGTGCCCAAATTTTCCTTTTTCTTAAGGACACCAGTCAGGGATTGGATTAGGGCCCACCCTAATGAGCTCATCGTACTTAGCGTGATCGTTGACAAAGAAAGCTGTTTCCGCATAAGACCCCATTCACAGATACTGGCATGGAGGACTTCAACGACTTTTGTTGTGGGGAGACGATTCAACCTATATAACCCTAGATTTCTCAGGTTCCTTCACGGTATCTTCATGGTAATGACAGGTGGTATTTTTGAGTATTTACTATATATGCTAAGCAGCCCATATAGGGATTTTCTCATTTAATCATGCCACCACCGCATGAGGTGAATGCTAGCATTATATCTATCTCCTCACGTTTAACCACCAACTACACTTCCTTTACCACAGCCATTTACATCCCTTGTATTACATGTTTCCTGCTCATCAGTGCCAAATAAGGGTAGACTAGTTGATTACCTCTAAAGCTTAAAAAAAGGGGGGTATTTTTTGTTTTTTATTTTTGGGGTTTTTGTTTTTGTTTGTTTGTTTTTTGGTTTGTTGTTGCTGTTGTTTCTCAGAAGCCTTCTTTGCTGCCTTAGAAACACCAAGCACTTCATTCTGCACTGGGTGTAATGGTTTCCTCTTATTCAAATGCAGAACCATCTGCGCAAAGTACTTCATCCTTCCTCAAAAGTTCACTTAAAAGACGAAATCACCCTTAGAGGAACAAGTCCCAAACTGAAGGTAAATGACATACAGAAACCCAAATATGACCCCTCTGAGGCAAAAGCAGGGGCCCGGGGACTGGGGTCTTGCCCAGTCTCATGGGTATCAGTAGTTCTGCTCTGACACAAAGGGGACTCTGAGAGACGAAGAGGAAATGGAGTTGTCCATAGCCAAGCAGGTCAGGAGGCAGAAGCGCAGCTTTCACACCATCCTTCTGGCCCTTCTCAGCCATTGGGCACCTGGCATTGATCTGTACAGTCTGGTGCAACCTCCCCCTGCTTTATAGTCATTGCTTTGGCTAAACAGCCCGGTAACAGATCCCTCTCACCATGAAACAGCCTTAGTAGCCACTTACAGTTGTCCAGTGCTTTGCTAACATCCTCCTCTTAACAGGACCACACATGGAAAAGAAGGCTGCTCCCTCTTAAATAAAGTACTGGGGTCTTGGAGGGAAATTTGGCTCTTTAAAGGCAATCACACTGGTTTCTCATTGCCTCCAGACTGGAGGCAGAAGGTGTGGGAAATGATAGTGAAAAGAAAGCAATCCTTTACGTTTGTGTGGCACCTCATGACTTTGCGTGGTTGACGGGCATCATTGTCCACACTTTATAATCACAGATGGAGGCTCAGGGAAAGGACTTGTCCAGGGCAACAGCTAGTCAGTGACAATGGTGTGGCTGGTACCCAAGCAGTCAGTCTCCAGATATGGTGACATTTGCACTGCTGCAGAACGCTAGAATGCCGTGCTTCTGACTTGAGCTGACAGAAGCTTCTAGAAGAACCAGAAAGGGAAAGAATCCCAGGTAGAGGACTGAGGTGTTTATTCCAGGTGCTGAGGCTCAAGGAGAAGTCGGTTTGGTTTGGGGGATGAGATTCCTATGACTTCCGCTGGGAGAGGGTGGCTTCCCTTAGGCTGGGCTTTGTCCACTGCACACTTGCTTCTCCTCTGGGATCCGTGTTCCCCACTCATTCTCTGACTCAGCAAACAACCCCCGGAGAAAAAGATTCTTTTCATTCTAATTCCTGAAGATCTCTTTCAAATCCAACTGGAAGGGAAAGCGATAGCAGCTAACATTTAGTGAGCGCCAAAGATGCTTCACGTTGGGGGTTTTACTTGAATAGCTTGTTTAATTCCCCTCCACGTCCTTATCAGTAAAGGCAAGAAAGATTGTCCCCACTTAACAGATGGTAAAACTAAGCCTTAGAAATTGTAAGGAATGTGTCCAAGGTTGCATGAGCCAAAAGGCCTGTGCTCCTTCCTCTACCAATAACTCACAGTGTAAGCATGGACAAGCATTTACTTTTCTACGGCCTTGGTTTCCCCACCAAAATAGAGCATTGATGCAGCACTTACCACATGCAGGTCACTGGACTTTGCCTACATCATCTTATTTCATCCTCACAACAAACCTGTGGAGCCATACAGTTTTTATCTCCATTTCACAAGTAAAGTCCATGAGTCCTGGGGAATGGGTCATCCTCAAGGTAACTCATGCCTCTAAATTTCTATCAATCCATTAGTTTTTCTGACTTATTTTTTTTAATATTTTATTTTTTTATTTGACAGAGAGAGAGAGAGAGATCACAAGTAGCAGAGAGGCAGGCATAGAGAGAGGAGGAAGCAGGCTCCCTGCGGAGCAGAAAGCCCGATGCGGGGCTCGATCCCAGGATCCTGATATCATGACCTGAGCCGAAGGCAGAGGCTTAACCCACTGAGCCACCCAGGCACCCCAGTTTTTCTGACTTATTAACCTCAGTATGTACTTTTCCTCCCAAATCTAGCAGCAGCTCTATAGGGAGTTTGCAATATTTAAAAAAAAAACACATTATTTTTGTTTTATTCCCACTTTTCGGATGCAGAAACTGGGGTGCAAATCAAATAAGTTGCTTAAAGAAATCCAATCAATGATGGGCAGGAGTGTCTTCCAAGTCAGACCTCCTGAATTCCAGTTCCCAGGTTAACCTAGATCCTGGGGAGCTGACACTGCGAAACCGTGTTCACGTCCTCTTGAACTTGAGAGCTTTCCCTGAGTGTCTTCTCAATGGGAGATGAAGAAAGCCGTGTGTTTAGTGGCTAACAGCCAATGTGCTGGAACCAGAGAGAATAGGGCAGGAGTCCCCACTCTTCCAGTTCCCACCCCATACGACTTTATGCCAGTTACTTAACCTCTCTGAGATAGTTTTGTTATCTGTGATTTAGTAATAATAAAAGCATTCACCTCCAAGAGGAGCTGCAAAGATGAAATCAGATGTTGCATACAAGGCTTTTGATGTAGCGGTTGGTATAAAGTACGTGCTCAGTAATTGTTAAAAGGGATTAGAGCACACCTCATAGGGTCACCAGGCTGAGCCGGCCCAGGATGGGACTCCCATTGCCTGGGGCTCCTTCTAGCAGGCACCCTGCTTATGCTCCTTACACCTGCTAAGCATTTAGCAGGGGCTTCTCCTGCTCTCGGGATTTCTTCACTCACTTTGTCCTGACCCAGCTAGAGGGGCCTCTAAAGGAAAAGAAGTAGAGATAATTCATGATCAGTTTTAGAAGCAGGGGACTAAGGTGGAAAGAACGTGAACTAGGATCTGCCCAGGCCTGGATTCAAATTTGGATGTTATTTTTTTTTTAATTTTTTTTAAACATTTTATTTATTTATTTGACAGAGAGAGATCACAAGTAGGCAGAGAGAGAGGAAGGGAAGCAGGCCCCCTGCTGAGCAAAGAGCCCGATGCGGGACTCAATCCCAGGACCCTGAGATCATGACCTGAGCCAAAGGCAGTAGCTTAACCCACTGAGCCACCCAGGCGCCCTGGATGTTATTTAAACAGCCTCAGCTTCAGATGATCATTCTAAAGCAAGGATAATAATGCCCATTCCTGCAGGATTATCAGTAGGACGAAATATGAGGATAATTGTAGTGCTGGCCTGTCACAGGAAAAGGAGCGTCATTTTTAGATTAGCCAACCCGTTTGCTTTGGGCAGCTTATGGTGGGCCTGTGAGGAGTAATATGAGTTCTACCCAAGTTCTCTTCCGTTGACCTGGCATTGTTTGTCTCCTGAACCTTTCCCTCTCCGCCTGTGGTTGGTGGGTCTCTTACCGCATGTAATCAGCAAACTACTTTTGAATAATGTATAGCTGTTTCATTTTTATTAATTAGAGAAACATGTGATCACAAGGAAAGCAGGATGACCATCAGCATGGGCAGAAGCACTCAGCCCAGGGTTGGAGCCTCTGAACCATCCATGGGTTCACCTTCCTAAGAACCAAGAGGCTCCATTGGTTCCGTAATTATTTTTTTTCCATTATGGGTATCTGAGTAGGAGGCTTCGTATCTCAAGAACCCAAAGCAGAGGATGGCTTCAGTGCTCTTCGTGCCATTCTTGCCGTGTGCTATTGATGCCGGGTGAATGTTTGGGCCCCTCCTGTCACTTTCCTCTGGACATACTGGCTTTCTTTACTCCTTCTCCATCTTTCCATCGTGATCTTTCTCGTCTGTCCCTCTTCCTCCATACCTCTCACTTGATAGTCCCAGCTCTCGCCCTGATGGGTGATGGAAGACTTATCTTTATTTAGCTTCAACTTTCTCTTTTGCCTTCTGGAAAAATTAACTGCCTACCAGCATCTTGGAATTGGTTGTAACATTCACAGGAAGTAATACATGTTCAGTGCCTTTAAAATTCTACTTACTATAGAAATGCAAGAATTACTAGTCTTTCTCTCTTTTTCTCTCTTCCTATTCCTCTTCTGCTCCTAGCATTAAGTCTGATTTCTTCTCTTTCTCAATTTATCCAGCTCACATAATTTGCCTTTTCATTTTGTGAATGGAGATAATTTGTGAATAGAAATTACTTCCAAATGTTTCAAAAATATTTTCTAAGCATTTGCTTTAACATGGTCTTGTGAGCTTCTTTTCCTCTTTCTTTTTTTCATAAAGAAATAAGTGTTTCCAAGAAAACAGAGCCTGGAAAAGAAAAGGATCAGATTGCCCTGTGTTCCTGGGTCTCCTTCATTGATGACAACTGCGGGTCTCTGATCGCTGGAGTAACGGCAGATAGGGGACTTTCTCACCCTTGGAGGAGGGGGGCAGTTTCATTTGGATCCTTGCCCCAGAAATCCCAGATAGGAATTGGACAGTGCAGAGAAGAGAGGAGGAAGAGGCTGAGTTGTGAATATAGGGCTAGTCTGGCCGCTGAGGACTTTTAATGTGAGAGAACCCCCATCTCAGTATTTTAATTTTAAACCTCATTCTCAAGCCTGAGTAGATTCTAGGGTACCTCCTGAGAACTGACTCCGTCCTTGACCCATCTGAGCAGCGAATGTTTCCTGAATCCTTCCTTCTCTCGAAGTGCCAAGAACATAGCAAAGCAGAGTGGAGTAACCAAGGTCCCTGCCCTCCAGAAGATCTTCATACACAAATAGGAAAAACAGGCACAGACGATCACTTATACACAACACTAAGGAGACCATACTGTGCTCTGTTTGAAGTGAGTGGGAAGAGGAAAAGGAGGACTTTATCTGAAGCAATCAGGGCATACTTCAGAGAGGAGGTGTCATTTATCTTCTACCAGGAAGGGTACCTAGGAGTTTGGTGAAAGGACAAGCGGGGAGAAGTACATTTCATGAATGAAGAACATAGTGATTAAAGCCCAGGAAAGTATGATGTTGTAGGGAACCACACATCATTAATACTGAAACAAAAATATACAGGAATCAATGTATACATTAATACATATTAATGGAGATGGAACTAGAAAAAAGAGACAGATGACAAAGAGCCTTTCATGCCATACAAATGTGTGTTTGGATTTGATTCCAAAGTGATGTACAACGTGCTGAGAATTCTGAGTCAGGGGAGCCCAGGGCAGTCTGGCAGCCCTGCACAGCCTGAAGAGAATGGCTCAAGACCAGAGGCAGGGAGAACTGAGGAGACTGTTTCAAAGCCCAGGAAGCAGAGAATGGGGACAGAACAAGGGCAGAAGCAGGGCAGCCCAAGAAGAGAGCAATTCTAAAAGAGACGTTTTGGAGGTTGGATGTCCAGGTTTGGTCACTGACTGAATCTGGTGGGAAGAGGTTGGAGACACCAGGCATGACTCCATTAAATTGGTAAGAATTGTGCTCTGTCCTGGACAGGGTCTCTTGCGGCCATCCTCAGGAAGCGTGGGAGCTACGAGAAGTTTTCCTGTGTCTATAATTCAGAATGTAGCCTAATCAGTCCCATGTGTTCCATCAGTCATGTCCACTGGATTGGGTTGGTGCTGGAGGCTCTATGACAAAGAATGTACTTTCTAAGTTATTTTCACACAAGTCACGGAAAAGTTAGGAAATGGTAGAATTAGACTTTACAAACTTTCCCATTTTATCACTGAATGATGTTTTAAGGACAATAGGTGTGCGGGGAAAGAAAAGGCTCATCAAGCACCCACTTCTCTTCATTGGAAAAGACATGTTTCACCTACCTGCTGATCTAATTGCCTAAGTGTAAGGAATGGTTTCAGTACAGGTGATCTGAGCTGGGCTTTATTTAGAAAGGGGCAGGGATTTCTGCTCTTGCAACCATTACATACTGGGTCATCTGAGGGCTAGGATCCACGCTGGGCTGGGTTGACAGTGGTCGGGGATTAGATTGTTAGGATTAACATTCAGTATCAGATTTGGGGGGATGATGTTGAGGATAGAGGTAGGATAAGTTGATTTAGACCTTGCCACACACAAATACACACTTACTACTTAGCTACAAAAGACAGGGCTAGGGGTTATAAGGCGAGGCCCAAGACATCTTTAGTGGGTGGTTGTTTGGTTGTTCTCCAGAGATAAGTGAGAAAGAAGGATTCTCAAAAAGCCCTCCCTTCAGGAGACAAAGGCACAGACCCCATTCTTAGAGGGAAGTTCTTAGAATAGAGGGTGCTTGATCCCTGCTCTCCTTTTCTTCCTATGGACATCAGTTCTACGCTTTTGCGGAGTTGGGGATACTGGGGAAGAGGGCATTATGCACCTGCCAGGCATTTTTCAATCATAGTGTGTTTGACCCTACCTTGGTTATCGCAGGTTTCACATGTTTTTGGCAGCCTTTTGTTTTCTTGACAAGAGAAGCTTGCGTGCCCTCTGCCAGCCCCTCGATTTTGGCAGCTTGGGGAGCAGGTCCCGAAAATGATGGCCACTGCCACCTTAAGGCGTGTCTTTCAGTGATTGGTGGTTGGGGAGGTTGGAGCTTCTACCAGCCGGCTTCCCGGACTGAAATGTTGGCTTTTCTGAACTTCAGAAGTTGCTAAGATGCTGTATGTCTTTGGACACCATCCAGGCTGTTTCCTTCCATGCTCACAGCTTTGACGGAATATTTCCTCTCCCTGATATCGTTACAGAGGTGACATGCCAAACCAAAGTTAGAACCGTTACAAGACATTTCTTTGAGTGCAGTTTCCTTGGTTCGCCCATTCATCTGCTGTTCTGGAAGAAAAAAGTAAAATCAAAAAAGCTCTATTAAATAGATATGCCAAGTAACGAGGAAAAACAGAAAAGTTTCTTCAACTTTTATATGCTCAGAATTGTCTCACAAGCATATTTTTGTTCCTTTCCTCTATTTAAAAATTGATAACCTAGAAATAAAGTCGAAAGCAGACTCAAAATGGTTTGTGGCACAAAAGTGGCACCTACTGGTAAGCGTTGGCGGAAATCTGAAGTTTAGATTTGTGCATGACCTTGACCAAAGTTATATCCTCCTGAGAAGGCTTCCTAATGATTTTCTATGTCTGGAAGGGCAAACCCTCTTTAGATGTATAAATATTAAAAAGCACTTCTTAGGCATGAGGGCACTGGTTTCAGGGCTACAGAATGACTTTTTCAGCTTGTAATTAAAAACATCTACTGGATAACTAACCAGCAGCACTGTTTGCCCAAAGGAGCAAATGATTTAAAAACTGGCTGGGTTGTACACTAAAGGGGTGTGACTTGTGGGTATCTGTTCTTACCTCTGGTTTCCAGAAGCATCTACCCAGCTCCCCCAACCCCCTCCAGCCATTGGGTTCTTGACATCTGCAACCTTTCTTTACTTCAATCTTCGGGATTTTTGCTTTATCCTGGTGCTATTTATTTTCCATTTTGGTTTCCATGTCTTTACTCTGTATCTGAGTCTATAGAACTAGTCCTTAAAGGACAATCACGGCTCCTTCATTTACAGTGTACACTTGAGGTTCACAAGAGATACTGTGTTGAGCAGACAAAATAATCTCTTTTGAAGGACTACACAATTTTTCAAAAACAGAGGTTCTCCTACATATTTGAAAATTTTTTTTTTCCTGTTTAAGAGGCAGACTCCATGGAAGGATGCAAAGGGAACGTACATTATTAGGTACGAAGATTTGTGACTTATCCAATTGGATACACAGAGAGGAAGGGCTTGACATCTGCCCCTTTGAAAAGGTAGCAGACTTTTCTGTTCAATTTCTCATCTCTATTTTTTAAAAAAAAGATTTTATTTATTTATGTGAAAGAGAGAGAGAGAGAGGGAAAGAGAAAGCACGAGCAGGGGGACCGGAAAGGGCAAAAGCAGATGGAGGGGGAGGGGCAGGCTCCCCACTGAGCTGGGAGCCTGAGATGGGGGTTCCATGCAGGGCTTAGATCCCAGGACCCTGAGATCATGACCTGAACTGGAGTCAGACACCTAACCAACTAAACCACCTAGGCGCCCCTTCTCATCTCATTTTTTTTCAATTTTTTTTTTTATTATTATTATGTCTCGTCTCTTCTTTAAAACAATCCTACGTAGCAGGTACTATTGTTAAAGATATTTTACAGTTGGGAAAATAGAAGCCTAGAGGTTATTTATCCAGTGCTATGGGACAATTAAATGGTAGCCACATTAGGAGTCTTTTTTTTTTTTTAAGATTTTATTTATTTATTTGACAGAGAGAAAGAGAGATCACACGTAGGCAGAGTTGCAGGCAGAGAGAGAGGGGGGAAACAGGCTTCCCACTGAGCAGAGAACCCGATGTGGGGCTCCATCCCAGGACCCTGAGATCATGACCTGAGCTGAAGGCAGAGGCTTTAACCCACTGAGCCACCCAGGTGCCTGTATTTGGAGTCTTTCTGACTCTAAAACCAGCATTGCACCCCAGGTGACCTAAGACAACAACCCTGTTCCACAGATATTCAGTACGTACCTCCTCACGGCCAGGCAGGCTGCTGGCAGCCGAGGTGCACTGCTGAGGAGAGCGGACAGGCGCCTGCTCCGGGAAGCCCACAGTAGTATCACTCCCCTCACGTCCCAGTTTGCTCTTTGCTCTCACGGTTTGTTTGGTTCTTTTTTAACCCCTGAGGGGAGGAGTTGACAGATTGTGAACACCAGTAGTTGCTGAATTGGTCTGGTCCCAAGGCTTCTTAAAAACAGTTTTCAGTGCGTGCCAAGCCCTAAATATCTCCCAAGTCATACTGAAAGGAAAGAGAGCAGGTTGTGCTTGGAACGTGCAGCCTCCCTCAGCCTTGAGATGCCCGTGGGGCTTTTTCTCAGGAAGCCTGTTTTTCTCTGCAACCCTACAGTCTTCTACCAGGGGGTTAAATTTCCTTCTGTGCATTTAAAGGCTGCGCCTTCCACGCATGGGTGTAGCAGGATTAGGATGGAGGCAGGGGTGAGGGAAGACAGATTTTTGGAGCTGGAGGAGAGATTCCATGAGATAAAGGGTTCCCGCCTCCCTTCAGTCATCTTAGAGCATGGATAGTGTTTCTTTGTTTTGATTTGCCATCTTGACGGGCGGGGCATGAGGGCACAGTTTGACCTTGGCCCCTGCCCCCTCCGCCTGCTCCGGGCCACACTTGGGCACATTTTATCTGTCCAGCCTATGCTCTGTAAGCGGCCCTGCCCGTGCCAGCCTCTGTGTCCTGCATCCTGTTCGACACCCCCACCACACTCCCCTCTCTTTCTTCCTTCCACAGAGAAAGTTTGCTTGCCCACCACAGCCTGACTCGTGAGGGACCTGGATTAGCCGAACAGCTTCCATGGCTGTCAGCATGGGACCTAATAGAGTTCTTAGAGAGGGTGCTTTAGAGGCGCTGGTCCTGACAAGGAAAGCTTCTGTAATCTTGCCTTTGTTTAGAAATATGAACTTTGAAACCCTACTGCCGAGAGTGTCAGCAACCACGTTGATCCGAGGCCTTGGGCAAATTCATTTGAATTGCTTTGAAATTGGATATTCAAAATTCAATAAAAATAAGCCAGCCCGATGGTACAGCTGCGGCATTCCTCCCATCCAGCTGGGTAAGCCGCAATGATTTCCAGGCCTCGGACTAGCAAAGCCCGAGTGTGATGGGAAGATGAGCGCGGGAGCTGCCAGAGATCTCTTCCTGGCATCCCGACCCGCTGACGGCTCCCTGCCAGCCAACTCACGGAGCGGGGCTGGCTTTGGCACCACCAGGCGCCTCTCACTGGCCTGCCCGGGCAGGGACGCGTGGTGCCCGCCTCGGTGGTGGCCAGGGTCCAGGAGGAGGGAGTGCCTCAAGGGCAAATGGATGGAGTGTCAGAAAAACAATAAACTCACAACACTCCAGTTGTTCGGAGAGTGCCTGGACTTCCCAAATACTCCGCCACAGATCCAGGGCCAGCAGACATGTCTTCGGTGGGTTTAATTAAATTGTACGCAGATGTACAAACACCGTAATTTGCCCTTGAGCAAATGCTACTGCTCTTGCCTGTTAAGGGGGACGTGGCCTCCTGGACGGTGTTGTTCCTACCTTCTCTGGAAGGTTCCTCTTCACCCTGGTCCATTTGGAAAGGCTGTTTATTCTCACTTGCCCCTAAGACGGACGCTGAGTTCCTTTCTTTGTGATGGCGTATCGCCATTCCCAGTGAAAACTGTGAAATGCCTATTAGGCATGGACAGATGCAGAAGAAAATAGATGTAAACACACCCATACATATATGTACGTACCCATTTAAAACACACTGATGTACATATATATGTATACACTTATAGCTAGACAGACCAACCCGTGAGGAGAATTCATACATAAAAAGTGTCTTGTTATCCCTAAGGAGCCTGCTTGGCTTTCACAATCAGGTCCATCCTACAGCCTTGCATGAGTCTAGCCTCTTTTCTGCATTGGAATGTGCGTGTGCGTGTGCATGTGTGTGTGTGTGAAGCGCCTTGAGTCAGATTCCAAGAGAAATACATCCGTTAACCTTCTGATTGTCGTACTGGGCCACCCACAGCACCGTGCCTAAAGAGGGGTAATTGGAGCGTCCTCTTGCAGGGACATTGTTAGCGGCCCACTCCATTGGCCGGCCTTATACACCGCCAGCCACTCAAGGGCCAGCCGTGAAATTTAATTTGGACTTTTACAGACACATTCTGAATCCGAAATCTCAATAATAACTTTCCCTTTGCTCAGCCTTTTAACTGTGAAATTCAGTTGGGGAGTTTCGAAGCAGCAGGTAATGTCACAGCACTCCAGAGGGATTTTGCCAGAATTCTACTAAAGTGCTTGCAAGTGTCATTTCCATATTTAACTAATTTCAGTTTTTAATTAGCTCCATGTGAAAAATGAGAGTTCACGCTGAGCTCCTCTGTCAGCACAGACGCTTGTTTCCTTTCTAGGATCTCAGGACAATTAAGAAAAAAATAGTTGATGCTACAGTGCGTGTGATCGTGCATAACTCTCCCAAGCCCTAGCTCTGCTCACTGACAGTGAGACGGTGGCACCGACCGGCCTGCCCGCCAGACGGAGAAAGAGCAGTTCGAAAAGGGGTTTCAGAGGCAGACCTGCGGATCCCAGATCTGAATGGTTTTTTAGCTGCAGAGAATGTATTCTCATCCCTGCGTTCTCCACAAGATGACCAGAGATCCGCCTTTGAGGGACCTCCGGATGAAATAGGTAACCCCCACAATGGCCTTCCTAAGGGAACGCGGGTTTCCCAGACGCCATCTGCGGGCTAAACTCTGGCATCCGGGTACCTTTAAGGTCATTCGATTTCAGATTCTTAAGGCTCTTGGCATCTGAAAGTAACTTCTTTCTGATTAAGTTTCAAAATGCAGTTCAGACATGGAAATTTGTTAATCCTACATTCAAAGTGTAAATTTACCACTTGGGACCAACATGCAAATGAAAAACTACATACTCTTCAAAAAAAAAATGTATTGAGAGGTTCTGTTTTGCATAAACTGAAAAATATTTGATGTGATCAGGTTTCTGAAACAATTTCAAGGAAGCCAAAAAATGCGGGCCCTGCATTTCATTTGCATAGCATCCATGCTAATGGCATTATTTGTTTAAAAGAGAAGATTCATTAAAAGTTTTGAAAATGATTAAAGTGGAAGAGTGTTTGTCATTTGTCTTTAGTAGCAATTCCTGGAAATTGGTCTCGAAAGTAGAATCCTTCTCCTCCTCCTCCTCCTCTTCCTCCTTCTTCTTCTTTTGTTTGTTTTTTGTTTTTTTCCGTGTGTTTTAGTGTTGGGTAATTATGCCCCATGGGCAGTGGACATTAACAGATGACGCGATGGTGAGAACACCAGGTATCTCCGACTGGGAATTGAAAATTGCAATCTCTGTGGCAAAGAGAAGCTTTGAGTACTGGATTTTGGGGGTTTGATTGGGGAGCAGAGTAGAATGCAAATTGACTTTCCTTCCATGTTCTCTTCTTGTCTCCTGGCTCGGCATGAGTTACAAGTGCAAACAAATTTGTGGATCAAGTGGGCTGGTTTTTTTGGTATAGAATTAGAGAAGCACGTGTCCTGTAGATTGGCAGAAATTCCACCATTTAAGACTTACTTGTGTAGGGATGCCTGGGTGGCTCAGTTGGTTAAGCAGCTGCCTTCGGCTCAGGTCATGATCCCAGCATCCTGGGATCGAGTCCCACATTGGGCTCCTTGCTCAGCGGGGAGCCTGCTTCTCCCTCTGCCTCTGCCTGCCATTCTGTCTGCCTGTGCTCGCTCTTTCTGCCCCCCTCTCTCTCTGATAAATAAATAAAATCTTTAAAAAAAAAAAAAAAAGACTTATTTGTGTAAATTACACATGAAAAGATGGACACAAGTTTTTGAACAGGAAAAGACCACCCAGAAGTTGTTTAAACTAAAATAACTACCACAGGGAGTAGCATTATCCAGCAACGAAGGCTTAATTAGCCAACGAGCCTTGAGGTTGAGGTCTGGTCTCCTTGTTTGAGACAGCTCCCGTCTCCGCTCAGAGGGTGTGATACCCCCTTCCCTGGTCTGTGATGGGGAGTGGAGTAATAAATTGAGAAGAAAAAAAAAAAGAAATAGCTTCTAAATCACAGTGGTCTGTTGAGTGATCTGGAGAATGATTGCAGTGTGGATCTTCCACATTTCTTGGCTCTTCTCGAAGTGTGAACTCAGGTGGGCCTCTTCTGGATCTCTGGGGGTAGTTCCAACAACAAGAAGCTTGTCATTTCATCAGGGGGGTTGGACTATGGTTCCTTTGAATGCTGAGGTTCCTTTGAATGCTATTGGAAATGCCAATAGCAGTCGGAAGCTGTGTCCCCCTAAACATTCATCCGCTGACACGGGGGTGAAAATCAGCAGTCCCGTATCAGAGAGCTCCTGTAATAGAACTGTAGGAGTGATGCTCATTCTAGAGAGTGAAGTCAGCCTGAGCAGCGGTGGGTGTGGAAGGTCACAGACTTGAGTCGGAAGGAGAAATGCAGACATGGACAGTATGTTCAGAGAATTTTATGTGAATTCTGGGTCTGACAACCAAGGGTAAAAACCATGGTTTTGTCACCAATTCCTTGAATCCTACACTTCCTAGCCATCTACTTAACTCATTAATTTATAAAACAGTTATTTTCTGGTGCAAAGTAAGAGCCCAGGCTCCAGGATCCAGACGTTCAAGATCAAATGCCAGTTTTTCCGCTTACTAGCTACGTGAGCATAGACAGGATACTTTGCCTCTCCCTATGACTCAGTTTCCTCCTTATAAAATGGGCACAGTATTAGTTGTTGTTTTATAGGGGTTTTGTAAAGATTAAATGAGATCATTCTTAAGTAGCCCTTGGCACAGTGCTTGGCAAAGGAAGGAGCTAAATAAGACTTTTATGCGCTAGGTTCTGAGTGTAGCGAACCAGACATGCTTAATCATTACCCTTCCAGAAGATCCAGCAATACACCCAAATAGAACCACTCAGCATCTATTCAGGGGTCAATCAAGCTTCCAGTTTCTATATGAAATAAAGATATCAAATTAGGAGTATGGAATGGGACCATCTCAGCAAAAATAAACTAATGATCTAAAGCCACTTACTAAAATAATCCCTCCCATGGACAAAGTAGTCACATGTAGACTTGCCAGGAAATCAACTACACCCTCCCACACACCCCGCCACACACACATGCATGCACACATGTGAGATGACCCAGAAGCACATGTCCCAGAAAGACTATAGAGAACCAAGTCACCCTCACCCAATGAGAGCTGGCTCCTAACCGTGATACAAAGCACAGGCTGTGTGGAAAGGACCTGGAAGGTCAACTCTGAGATCATTGGCACTTCATTAAGGAGTTTATCCTAAGTGCATGGGGCTTTCCCAGGAAGAAGAAATACTGTCCTCTCCTTCAATCCAGACATGCTGCTGAGAAGCCTCTACACCAGCTTTTTACTTCACTAAACCTGTCATATAATTTACCTGAAGTTTTTCAGGCACCATCACTTCTGTTAACAGATTGGAGAACACGAAAGAAAAGTTGCTTAGCTCCACATCTTGCCTAGAACTGACCTCGTTCCTGCTCTAGCTTTGTGTGTCCTGAATCCAAGGTTGGTTGTGTGTATACCCCCCAAATCCGAGTTCTTTCTTGGATACTTGGTACTGAAAAATTCACTCCTGATCACCAGAATAAGAAAGTGTGGTCTGAAGAAATATAAAATAGAACTGTTTGGGTTTCCTACTGTAAGAAGTATAATAGAACTTCAGCTCTGGACTGCTCTAACTTGTGCCAAGGATTCTAGCAGAGAATAAATCTCTATGTAAGTTTTGTTTGTTATTTTGCTTTTGTTTCTGGTTTTCTTGTTTTCCTGTGTGTGGAATGTTTCAGCAACTACTGTTTGTTCTTGCTGTCTGAGAAGTTCAACACATGGGTACTGTAGATTTATGTGGTACTAAGAAGACATCACCTATTACTTTGTGTAATAAACTTCCTTCCAGAAGGAAGAGAAAAAAGGGCTGTGCCTTGACTGCAGAGCAACGTTAGTAAATATTTATAAGAATCAACACCGTTGACAAAAATGGAGTTTGCAGAGATCTTCAGGTTCTAGATGTTTAGCCAAGACTAAGGAGCAGCAGGCCTTACAAACTAGTTGTAGTGAGCCTGCTCAGAGGAGGGACCAACACCCAGCCTCAGAGCTGGGCACCAGCCAGCTAGTTAGCCTCATGCTGGCTTCCTCAGTATCAGATGTCTCCAGGAGCTTGGACGAGAGGGGAATCACAATTTGATCCTAGTTGAATTTTCTGATAAATTCCTTAAGTCCCACCCAGGAATCCGTGTGGTTGATAAAAAGAGTACCCTCGTGCTCTACAGAGGAAACAGTCAGATTCTCATCTGGGCAGAGAGCTATCCCAGCACATGATGGAGAAGAGGCTCAGGGGGAACCTCTGGGCTTGGACAATGCTTTTCTCTAGAACGAACTCTGTACCTCTTCACAATGTTAAACAACTTGCAGTAGACTCAACATGGGGAACCTGAATGGCTCACATAAGTTTCCTTGGTCACAGGGTTGGCAGGTTCCCTGTGGGATGCCCAGGTGAATCGGAGTTTCGCACAAATACCAAATAATGCTTTTTGTTTGAGTATGCCCCAAATATTGCCTGGGAAATTCAAATTGAACTGGCATCTTGTATTTTTATTGGCTGAATCTGGCAATTGTGCTGGGCAGCCAGGTCTGTACTCAACACTCCTTATGTCTTCTTCAAGTCAGCCCTTGCTCCCAGACAGAGTCCACAGTGTTACCTTTCCTTGCTGGCTGCAGCGACTCACCCAAGGAAGGCAGTGACCCCCAACCAAGACCACCAGAGTCCTTGCCTAGGATGTCTGTCAGTGACTTTGAAAAAATGAAGCTCTCTTTTCCTTGGAGGCCCAAGGGCGTGGGGATGTGAGTCTGGCAGTGTGCATGGCCATTGCCCCCTCCTCATGGAGAAAGCCCATTGAGAGATTAAAGCCAGGGCTTGACTGGCCTGCGGCTCCTTTACTTCCGTGAGCTATCTTCACAGCCTTCCAGTAACTTCCCTTCTCTGCTTAAGCCAGGTGAAGCTAACCCCTCCTGGTCCTAAGCCAATACATAGCTCAAACTCCTGAGTTGAGCCTCCTGGGAGTGCTTACAGGCAGGTATTTACAATAAGATCCCCCCACCAATAATGCTACCCCAGTGGGTCATCTGGTTTTGGGTGGCTCTGTGCCATCCAAGGAAGGGGGATCCCGTCACTCTGCCAAACAGAGCGGAGATTCCCCCAAGGCCCATCTGCCACTCGTCAGTACCTCCACGGCCAGGGCTGACCAGTGAGCAGAGCAGGGAGCCTGCCCCTATTGCCTTCTCAGAACTGCTGTCCAAAATACCTGCTCTCTAGAAATATCTCCCCTGCTACATGGCATCATGCCTAAAATTTCCACCCTTAGCGTTTATGCGTTCGGCTGAAATCGTTAATCTCCTCTATAATTGCACATCCATCAATGGTAGAAAATGTGCAGTTGTTAAAGGGAGGGCTAGGGGTGAATTCATATATCAAGTTCCAACAGATTTGTTTTAGGTTTTATTGAAGTGGCTGATAGTTTGGGAAGCCCTGCTCTGAGAGAATCAGACGGGAGTCCAGGAAACTTGTGTCGTGTTGGGAAAGCATTCGTGCGCGGGACCCTGCTGAGCTGGGTGGTGGCAGTGAGCCTCTCTGATAACTGGTCATCTCAGGGGGGCAGAATGGACATAGAGCAGATACTGGAAGAAGAGCAGACATGCTAAAAAGAAACTTTACCTGCTTTTCCATTTCTCTTTGGCCCAAGTGTGGGTCTGGCATTTTCTCCATCTTTCCACCCTGGCTTGGATGTCTCTTTTCCATCTGACATCTTCCAGACTGTTTCCGACATCCTGCCAATGTGGACGGAGACATAGTGCACTCAGAGGGAGGGTCTGAGCTCCCCTTCTCCCCTCTCACGGAAATAGACAAGGGAAGCTTGTTCCTTCCATCAGGTTCCTTTTCCCTAATTGCTGTCAGCCTTGCTTCACACAAGACCAGTGGTGCTCAGACCTGAGCATCCACCAGAATCACCTCCAGGGCTCTTGGTGCATAAGATACCGGGGCCGCCCCCCTGCTGAAGTTTCTGATTTGCTCCTCTGGAAAGGGGTCCAATAATTTGTACTTCTAACAAGTGCTCAGGGGATGCGGCCAGTGCCCATCTGGGAACCACAGCCCAAAACTGCTGACCTGGACTGTGAACTTTTTGAGGGTGACAGTGTCTGAGTCACGCCTGCATGCCCAGAGCCTAACTGAGCACTGGGCGCGTTAGGAAATGCTTACTAACACAGCTCTCCCGTGCGACACAAGCCTTTGTCCTATTACAGTGCCGAGGCCCATCACGTGAGCACCCTGAATTTGCAGTGATATCAGGTTAAATGCAGAAAATATTGCCATTTAATGCAGTTTTATGTAGTGGCTCTCCAGAATATTAACATAGAAGATTCAAAGCAGCAATCTCAGTACAAAGAGGGAGGTTTGAGGGCTTTCCTGGAAGCTACATTTGCATAGGAAATACCCAGTTTTTACTTAGATTGTATATTTGTGGTTACTTTGGAGTAGATTGGTGGAAATCATGAAGCATTCTCTTTCCCACCCCAACTGCACCTCCCAACCGCTGTTTGGTGTCGCCGGTGACATCACACGAGCACGAAATTTGTGATTCAGGTCAGCAGGTCTGAGGTTCCTCTTTAAAGCAGGACTCCGAAAGGACAGCTTCAAGTCAGGGCAGGAAGGTGGAAGCGAATGAGATCAGGGATCTGGGTTTCTCAAAAATGACGTGCAGCCTCCCTGCCAAGGTATTTAACCCCTCTGGGTCTCTGGAACCTCTTCTGTAATGAGCCTGGAGGACATAATCCCTATTTTCCTACACAGGTTTCTGTAGATTTAATTCAGAAGTCAGGCCATCTCCAGGTTAGGCATGGACTCTTTGTTCCTAACCCTAGCCATCTGGAATCTGAAAGATGCTTGTCTCCAGACAGACAATGTTATTTCCGACCAGTCCATAGAACTGCTACTGCTTGTTGAGCTCTTAACTGTTTCCAGCTAAGCTAAATGCTATGCCTGCCTGGTTTTAACACTCCCATTTTGCAGATCAGGAAACTGACGGTCTGAGAGATCAAAAAGCGAAACTCACACTTTCCCAGAGACTCACAGAGACTGTGGGCCAAGGCCTCAATCTGGATTTGAAGCCAGATCTGCTTGTTTCCAAAGCTACTCTAACCAACATGCTCTGTTGTTTCCACAAAAGTGTGCTTTACCCAGGGTGCCTGAAATGCAGATTCTAGCCTTCAGATATAAGACAGGATTCCTTTTTTGACATTTGTTCTGGAAGAGGCAGAAAACATTGCATTTAAGAGCTTTAAGCCAGGGTCCCCAAGTTTAAAACCCTGCTCTTCCACTATTGACATAAAGACCTTAAACGAGTTACTGAATCTCTCTCCCGTAGTTTCTTCAGCTATAAATGTGGCTATGATGAAAGGCTTTAGCTCTGTTGTATTAAGTGATTAATGTATTTAAATTAAACCATGTGAAGTTACTGGTATTTTATAATATTTGATCTACCAAAAATGACAATTTCATGTCTACGTATTTGAAGTTTTTAGAAGAGCATTCTTGCATATAGTAAGCATCGTGTTAGTGTTGGCTGTCACTCTTACCTAACATTGCTTTGAGGGGTTGCGATATCTGAGAAACAGTGAGTAAGTGTTCAACAACCGCTAGTGAATTCATGAATGAACTAGAAGTTGTGATGCCAAGAACACATCTGTGGTGGTGTGGGCTATGGAGACCCTTCCCCTGCAGGACTGGTAGAAGGCAGGTGGGCAGGATAGGGCTCTTGGATTCTAACAGATGCCAGACTCTCTTGGCATCACCTCGCCTAAGATAGGAGAGCGTTCAGCAGGAAGGACTGACCCCATGGATGCAGCCTCTCTGAAGCAACGTTTGATGCTCTGGCATTAAATCCCACAAGGTGGGAGGGGTGGGAGGTTAGGTCTTATGTTTGCCTTGTGTATTGCTTCTATACAGCTAGGAATTCGAGGCAGGCATGGGGAACCTTCTTTCCAGCCTGTCCTCTGCGGCTACTCCTTTGTTAGACTTTGTTAGACCACCATAGAGGACAACACAAATAATACTTGGTCTGTGGGGACAAAGAGACAAATGCTGTAAACTCACATTTCCCTGTACGGCAAGCATACCACTTCTGGCACACGCAGAGGATGACCTCATGTGGCGTGTGGGCACATGGCTTGATTTCAATAGTTACATGTTTACTTTAATGTATCACAAAGACTTATAGCTAATACATCAAGTGTTTTATTTCACAGACACTATTTTGGAATGAGGCTAAATGGGTTAGATTTTTTAAATATGCTAAGGAATTTATCGTACACGGGGAGCTCAGATTTAGTAAGAATCGTGAACATGATTCTTTTTTTTTTTTTATTTTTTATTTTTTATAAACATATATTTTTATCCCCAGGGGTACAGGTCTGTGAATCACCAGGTTTACACACTTCACAGCACTCACCAAAGCCCATACCCTCCCCAATGTCCATAATCCCACCCCCTTCTTCCAACCCCCCTCCCCCCAGCAACCCTCAGTTTGTTTTGTGAGATTAAGAGTCACTTATGGTTTGTCTCCCTCCCAATTCCATCTTGTTTCATTGATTCCCCTCGCACACATACTGCTCGTGAACATGATTCTTAAACACTAAGGTGAGGGAGACCCTGGCTGGGGTTTCAGATCCATCTGCACAAGCCTGGTGCTGACACTCAGCAGCTGTGTGAGAGTGGGCAAAGTATCGCTCTAAGCCTCAGTTTCCCAATCTGGAAAGTGGGAATAATAGTTCCTACTTCCAAAGGTGATTCGGGGCAGGGGGGTTGATCAAAGGAGAAATGCCTCAAAAGCAGGTAGTAACTGAGAGCTTGGCACAGCCTAAGAATTCCATAGGTATTTGCGATTATTATTACCATTATTCCTCTGATCCTGGTACACTATAAGAACTTGGTTAATTCGATGTTTTTAAACACAAGTTTTCAAACCACTGTTTCATTCAGGAAATATTTCTTGAACACCTCTGTGTTTAGACCTTGTTGCCAGTTGCAAATTCAAAACCGGGGGATGAAGATTCACTCTCATCTGTCAAGGTGCTCCCAGCCCAGAGTTTGATGCAGGGAGAACTAGGTTGATCAGTAAATAAGTCATTATCATCTAAAGCCATAAATACTGTGAAGTGAGGATACAAAATATCCTGGAAGCACGGAGGAGGAGATGAGCCTAGGGGAACCCTGCTAGGCCACAGTAGTCTAGAACTACTCTGTTTAGTAGCTACAGGTGGCTACTGAGCATCTGAAACTTGCTCAGAGAGACTGAAGAACTGAATTTTTCATTTTATTTTGCTGTAATTAATGTAAATTTTGAAACTGAAGCAGTAAAAATATTTTTCTACTTAACACACGTTTGTTATTTTGGAAAGACCACATTTCATTTTAACCATTGAAGATTTAGCATCTATGTTGAGATAGGCCCTAAGTATAAAACACAAACCAGATTTAGAATACACAGGGGAAAAAAAGAAGTAAAATACCTCATTAATGATTGTTAGGTTGGTTGCATATTGAACTAATAATATTTTGGATATATTGGGTTACCAAACATAGTATTAAATTTGTGTTTACTTATTAATGTGGTTACTAGAAAATTTTAAATGGCATATGTGGCTTGTGTTCTATTTCTGTTGGACCAGAAGCAGAGTACAAGTGACATTGAGTCAAGAACCGGGGAAGTTTAGAGGTGAAACCCAACTCTGACTCCCTTGAATGATTCTGATAGTTCTAGAGCAAAGCTCAGAGGATCTGAGGACACTGGTTAGGAGGCTGTTCCTTGCCAGGGGTTTAAGGGGGGAGCGCTGTGGAAGGACAGTGGTGTCTCTGAGAATTAGTCCTAACTGTGGGAACTCCGTAGAGTTGCCAGATTTAACAAAATGTTTACAACAGCAACAACCAGCACCTCTCAACCTTGGGCATGTTACGTATCTGCAACAAGCCTCAGTCACTTTATCTGTAAAGTAGGGACAATGAAATACCTACCTCATTAGTGTCCTGTATTAAAGATCAGCTGAAATCAGGTAAGAACAGTAGACCAGTAGAGGACACATGTAGGAACTTAAGCCTAAAAGAGCTAAGTAATGAAAACAGGTGGGGGAACTTCACAAACGTGTTCAACTTTCTGGAACTCTGAGCATGCAGGTCTGGGAGAATCTCTCTCCCAGGCTGGTATCAGAGGAGACACCAGCCCCCAACTGTAGGTGAATTGGGTTGTACCTGGATTAAGATCTTCCAGAGATTGAGGGGGATGGGGGGAGCGCAAGCCAAAAAGAGGAGGGAGGTTAATAATGAACAATGTCGAACGTCTTTCTGCTGTCATCACAGTGCTTTGTATAAGCCAAAGTGCCAGAGCAGTTACAATGTTGCTACCTGTTGAGAGAAATATGTACCTTGAGCGGGAAAGAAATGTGTGGGACTTGAGTGTCACATAAAACCCCTGAAATTAGCTCTATTAAGTAAATTGTCACAAACTCAAAATAAGTTTAATTGTGTCATTTATCTAATTGCAGATGAAAATGTGGTTCTTTTTTTATGCATACAGGTGGCTTGCTTTCCAAAAAGGAAGCATCCTTTTGTTTTTTTTCCAGATAAGCTTTCCCTCAGTAAGAAGTTGACCATGTTGATGTTAAAAATATCGTCGGACCAGGACTACCGCATTCCTGGGATTTTTATCTCCCACTGTGTCATCAGGCTCTGAGAGATAGAACTAATTTTTTAATGCAATGTTTCTTTCCATTAGGATCAAGTCTAAAATGTTTCAGGTTAGGCATATGAAATCCACTTGACTAAAAAACCAGTTAAGAGAAAGATCAAGCCCAATTTGCTAATACAAGATTTCTTATTTCTGAGTTAAAAAAAAAAAAAATCCTTGAAAGAACCATGTCAAAAATTAAAAATTGAAAGGAACACTGGCAGCCTCCCCGTGTGCCTAATTTGGCTTTGCTGAACAAATGACCAAATTGACATGAGAATTACATGCAGGATTTGCTCAGCATCCTTATTTCTTTAATTCATTTCTCACTCCTGAAATATCGCCAACTTCACGTGTAGGAGGGAGCCATGTCTATATCGACCATGGCGTCCTCGGACCAGGTGGAATTAGAAAAATGATGATTTTAGATTCTTGTTGTGAATGAGCTTTTGCAGTAGAAGTAATTTGTCATAGAAACCCAGTGTAATGAAGTCAGGATCAGGAGAGATCAGGGTGCTCCTTTTGTTAACCAGTTTATAAACAAGTTATTTTTGCTCATCTCTAGCAAATAGGAGTAATAAAACTTTTAAGCAGGGGAGAGAAGGAGGTTTCACTGCAGTCCCCTCATTTTCTCTGATTAGACATTGCATTGCCCATAGATCTCAAAATTCTCTGTCTTTAAGGAGATAGAAAAGGACAGTAGAGAGAGCCCCAGAGAGTCAGGAGACCAAATTTCAAATCCTGGCTTAGCCGGTCATCGGTTGTCTTGAGCTTGGGCTAGTCATTTCATGAAAGCGAGACTCAAGGTCACAACCATCTGTACAAAGATGGACCAGATGACCTGCGAGCCCATCGTGACTGTGGCTCTGCCATTCTGATGCGTTACAGAAAAAAGGAGCCAAAAAGGTTTCTCTGAAAGGGGATTCAGGCAAATGGGGGAAGAATATCTGGATGAATATACACCCCCAGTCTTCACTGGTGCTTGGAGTTGGGCTGACATCTGTCCTGCTATGAGCTGGAATGGTGCGGTGCTCAGGTGTTAGGTGTCGGGCTCAAGCTCGAGTCCCACCTCTGCCACTTACCAGCTGCATGTTACTCCAGCTCTTTGAGCCTCATTGTCTTCATCTGCAAAATGGGAAATTAATAGACACAGCTGATAAAATTGGCGCCTGGCACACACTAAGGGCTCAATTAAACATTAGTTACTATGGCTTTCGTTGTAATGACAAAATGACCCAAGACCCAGTAAAAAGTGACACATTTCTTAAGTGCCTCCTATGTGTCTGATACTGCCAGACTCCTGCCTCCTTTACACTGACAACACCCCTATAAGGTCTGTTTGACCACCCCTTTTCCCATAGTGACATAATTACAGTGGCTGAAAGTGCATGTTTGGTTCTATAATCAGTTGCCTCACATACCAGCCCTCTCAATGCGGGCGACTTTCCCACACCGCCTCCAGTGTCTCATCTATAAAATGGGAATAATAATAGTAACTACTCTAGGCTTATTGCAAAGGGCAAATAAGATAATGCATGTAGAGTTCTTAACACAATGTTAGACCTGGAGGCCGTACTTTGCAAAAATGCTAACTTTTTATTCTAGCTAAGGAGAGTTGAAGCTCAGAGAGGTCAGTCCGTTTGCACAAGGTCATCCACTTATATGCAGTGGTGTGGGGATTCGAACCCTGGTAAGAATGGGTCTATTCTCTCAAAGACCCAGAATAGGGAGATGGTTCCTCCTTCCCCTTTTCCTAAGGCACCCCTGGCTTTGCTGCTGGCTTCAGGCTACTTGTCTGGAAGCTCCAGAGTTCCATTAGAAGGCTCCCTGGAAGCAGTCTGATGGGGTCTGCCCAGGAACTCAGGAAGGGAAATGAATCCAGATGTGCTTTTCCTCCTTTGCTGCAGCAGAGAGAAGCGACATCCCCTCAGAGTACGGCCAGTTCCCTAACCGCCACCTCCCTGACCCCCCTCCCCACTGCCTCTTGCGAAGCCTCTTTTTCACGGGAAGAGTTCCCCCTCTTTGTTCCAGCACACATTGCACATCTACCAATCAATATAACATCTTATCCTCTAAAACATTCATAATGTCTGCTTCCTATGATTCCGGTGGCCACATACCGCGTGCAGCCTGCGTTGCCTTTCCTTTGTAGTAAGTAGTCTTGCGGACCAGCCCCCTCTTTAACGGGGCTGCTGGTTGCTGTTCTTTAAAGAAAGACAAATATTGTTTGGGTTGTCAACACTGAATGACAAGCTTCGGAGGGAGAAGAAAGATGCGTTTGGTGTATGTGTGTGGATCGTGGGGATGTGTTTTGCTATCACAAACGCTCTTAAAATCCAAGACCATGATTTATTTGCTGAATAAAACCTACCGATATTATCATTCTCTAAAGGTATGTTGATCACATGGGTCCTTTCTTAGAGAAAGAAAGACTTTTATTTTATTTCCTTCCTGGGAAAAATAGCAGCAGGAAAGGGGTAGTCTGGGTCGGAAATGATTCCGTGTGTGGCAAGTGGCTCCAGGCGTGTGTTTATCTGCCTGAGGATGAGCTGGCTCAGTGGACAATGGGATGCCTGGCCAGCACCGCCAGTCCTCCCGGGAGCATTCCTGGAGACTCTGCACATGGAAGACAGTGGCTGTGAGCATGTGTGTCTGTCTTACGGATCGATCTGCCTGGTGATGCCGAGAGCAAAGGGCCTTGTTAGAGGTCACCTGGGCACACCAGCCGCCACACCCTGCAGTGTCCAGAGTCGCCTCCCACAGCACAACTACCACGGCAGCGGGTGTGACTCCAGGGGTAGGAGCTAGACCAGCGGTGCAGAGGGTTGTGGAGGAGGCGTGCATCCTAAAGCTGCAAGGAGCCCCATTTGTTTCCTCCCAACAGAGGAATTGATTAATCTCGTACCACTTCCCACTTGCTCTACTATCCTGAGCCTGTCATGAGAGTAGATGAATGCAGCAGTCCCTCCATGTGGATTCTTCTTGTCTCGAGAACACACTGCTCCCTAGTCTCAGAGCTGCCTCACGCAACTGTCACCTTGTTCTCATGGCAGACAGGCAGGAGGGGACAGAAAGCCTCTGTGCTTTTGTGAGGGACTAGAATTAGGAAGGCAGAGACAAAATCCCTGTTTTAGTTAGCACCATGGCTGTAAGATGAGAGAGTACAGGTAGAAGTGTGAATGCAGGTGTATTTCCCCAAAGCCCCCCTCTCATCTGCAGTGGTTCTGCCAGGACTCTGGTATCCTATCTGTGACTCATGCTTCCTCTTCAGTGGCATTCCCCCGGCCATGAGCTTTGCAACCATTTTGGAAGCTGCAAGCTGGAAGTTGGATACAGGCAAGTAACTTTTCGGAGCATTCTTGGGAGATAGGTACACAAATCCCATTACTGGTAAAGGGATTTGTGGGCATAACTTCCCTGCAGTGCTTTGAAAATTCATTCCTTTCAATGTATTGCAATACAGTTTGGGGGGGGGGGGCGGAATAAGAGAAATCACTTCACCAAGGTGTGGTTTGAAAGGGATTTTTTTTTTAACTCCTTAAGATTTAAATTTTTTAAACTCCTTAAAACTTAAGGCATTTCCGAGAATATCCCACGTGGTTTTGTTTGTATCTCTTCTCTTAGGCAGAAGGTAATTTTGGCACTGAGAGCGTTCCTAAAAAGGATACCATTAACCCCCTGCAATGGACCCCCTCCTCTTTGAGGAGAAAGCACCGTACTCTACCACATCCCCAAAGGCTGATAAGCAAACTGACCAAGGAAAAAGTCACCAAGCGTATTGATCATTAGCCTGCCTGACTGCAAACTGAGGCTGCCAAACGGACTTATTTTCTATTGACATTCGCGATTCCTCTAAGTTAAATAGCAAGCTGGTCTCTGACCAAGGACAGAGGTTTATTAGAAGACTAATGACTGCTTACAAAGGGAGGTGTCTATTGCTGAGTGAGCCCCGACAATATTTAGTAGGTAATTCTGTAGCCCACTGCCCTGTTCAGTCTTTGCTAAGGAGTGGTTTGCTTAGAGAATTCGGGGCCTAATTGGCCACCAGTGAGGACTCTGAGTAAGTTACTAGCAGGATAGCATAGGGGTTGGGAGCTCTGTCTCTGCAGCTACAAACGTCTGGGTGTAAATTCCAGATTTCCCAGTTACTGGCTGTGGATCTTGAGCAAGTCACTCACCTGCCTGAGCTTCAGTTTCCTTATCTGTAATGTAAATTACATTATCACATCCTAGAGTGAGAATGGAATAAATGGGCTTTCATCCTCTTTAGAATCTTCCAGAGCCATCTGATCTGGCAAAGCCTCTCCAGGGGTACCCAGTCCCCACTAGCCCCCTTCCCCGTCACCCTGCACTCTCCTTTCCCACTGACCCTACGCCAACCTCAAACACGGTTCCCCAGATGTCAGCCTGAAATGCTTTCTCACTTCCTTTGGGCTTTGGCTCCAGTCCTTCCACCCTTGACCAGTCTACATCTAAACAGAAAAACTTGCAGTTACTCACCCCCATGCCCTGGCATGCCCCACCCTATTCATGCTCTGCTTTTCACTGGTATGAGTGTGGTTTCTATGTCTCCCACTAGAATGTAAGTTCCGTGAGAGCAAGGAACTTTGTTAACTGCTTTATTCCTGGACCCTAGAACATACCCGACGCACAGTAGGTGCTCAAGAAACATTTGCTAAATGATAAGTAATGAATAAATGATGCAATTAACATAATTAGCCCAATCCCTGGCACATTGCCAAAGTAAATGTTAATTGTCACCATCATCATTGAGTAGGCTCATTTGCATGTGTTAATTTTCACTACTGCTTTGCAAAAGTGCCTTTGCAGATTGCCTGTGCAAGTTCAGGGTGAGCATTTGTGCCTCTGAGTCCTGATTATTCCACTGTGGTTCTCTCCTCTCAGCAGTGGCACTTTTGGAATTGGCTACACTTCCCACGGGAGTCCTGGCACTGTTGTCTAAATTGGCTGCTGTGGGGTGGGGGGGGGGGGCAGGGAGCCCCAGCCGACTTGGTCTCTGAAGGAGCTTTGCCATGGTCTCTAAGGCCCTTGTGAATCTGGCCACGCGCTGAGCCACAAGAACCAGCAGGCAAGGCTCCCTCCTCCTGCTTCCTGAGCCCTGTGTGGCCTCCAGGCTTCCATTTTCAAAGGGAAAGCCCAATCTCTTCCTCCAGTTATGTATCGACAAGCCTGATCTTTAAAGACACCCCCTGCTCCTGGAGGCCTGCTCAGCAAACACAGAGCATCCGTGGCCCCCGTGTTTGCCCTCTTTGACAAGCAGGGGCTGAGCAGCTCTCTGGGAAGCTCTGTTGACATATTGATTGACTCTCTTGTCAGGTTGATCCTCTACCAGCCAATGAACATGGAAGGTTCTAAGTGGCACCCAGCAGGGCCCACACATACCCTAATTACTATTTCAGACAGCCCCCATTCCAAGCTGCCCCTACTCGGGGCCTAACATCTCTGGTCCTGCGGTTGCTGGGGGATTCTGGTACCTGCAGGCAACCTTTCCCCTTGAATCTTCCCTTCTTCCCTCTCGGGGCATTTCTCCTAGAGCCCCTCCGGCACAAACACAGGCCACCTCGCTAAGGAAATACCACCCAGACTCCAAGTGGGTCTGTTTATTATTCTTGCTGAAATCTGGGATCTGTGTGTGGTCTGTCCACTCTGCCTTGGTTCACTTTCAACATTGATGAAAGTTCTCTCCACTGAGCCAGAGGGATACTTGCAGGGCTTGGCTGCCTCTCGTGTTTTTAGTGGCTGATTTCCCAGCTGCCACCTGGATTACACGAACTTCCTCTTGGAGCTCTTCCCCGTTCCATCCTTGCTGACCCATGGAGCCCCATTGTTCCATCAGAGGGTCTCTCTGGAGCAGCACCTGCCAAATCATGATAAATTGTGCGTTTTGGCTGTCAATGGGGGTGAGTCCTGTGAGGGAGAGGACCTCCCAAACTCATTTCACTTCTGACCCTAGGATGGTCTGAACAGGACCTTTTGGGGAGGAGCTGCTAGAGGATTTGCAGGGAGCGAGAGAGGGGACCACCCCTCTGCATCCAGGGAGCCTCGTTGGAGAAAACCTAAGTTGATGAGGCTGGCGTTCACCCAAAATCTTGAGACTTTCTAACTCTGAATCTGAGAGTGGATCACAGCTGGATATTTAATGACATAATATTTAAAGAGCTATTTGTGCTGTTGCTGTTCATAGAAGCAAATGTAGTGACCCTAAGTACGGAGCGGTCCTAGCTTTTCCTGGCTGGTTTTTAGAAAGGATTCTGACTAAATACATAAATAACTTGAAGGGAGGAATGCACAGATGCCCGTTGTGTAGAAATGGGAGGTCTGACTGGGCTTACACAGTAGTCCTTCCCTGCAGTTCTGCTTTCTGAGGTTCAGCGGTCTGGAAGCAGGTGCTGCTCCTACAGATGGAGTGGTCAGAAGGTCTGTAGTAGCTAAATGCTGTGCCACAGTGCCCACGCCATTCACCTCACTTCGTCTCATCACGGAGACATTTTATTGGCTCATACCATCGCAAGAAAACGGGCGAGGACAGCATAGTGAGATACTTTGAGAGAGAGAGACCACCTTCACACAACTTTTATGACAGTATATTTTTATATGGTTCTGTATTATAATGAGTTATCATCATAATCTCTTACTGTGCCTCATTTATAGAATAAACTTTGTCATAAGTGTGTATATAGTGTTCAGTACTGTCCACAGTTGTAGGCATCCATGGGGGGTCTTGGCACATATGCCCCGTAGGTAAGTGGGGGCTGTGCTAAGTGAACGTCTCCAGTCAGGGAGGTCTCAGCCATGCTGTTAAAACAAAGAACCCAGGCTCTGAGCGGCGTTTGGCACTAACAGTTTATTTCTTCACTCCTGCTGTGTCTTCTCACGGGTCAGCCACGGCTCAAGACTGAACCATGGCTGACCACGTGGCAGAGGGCAAAAAGGCATACAAGTGTGTGTGCTGCCGGGTCACGTGGCCGCATCTGAATCCAACAAGAGGAGGAGGTGTATCCCCCCATGAAGGGGTGCTGCATATAGAAGATGGTCACTCAGCAACCACAGTGTGGTGATCGTTGAGTTTCAAGAAAGAGACAAGGTTTGCCGAGATCCCATTGCAAACCAGAATTTGTACCCAGATCACTGTGGAATACGAAGCAGATAACCACTTCCCACTGTAATCTCCCTCTGATTCTGAAACCCCCGGGGGGATCAAACCTCCTAGTCAAGTTTCTTCGTCTGCGCAATGGGGATAGGACAGTACTGTCCTGAATGTAAGCCGTGACTCTTGACGAAGATGACCTCTGCAGAGTGTCTCCTATACTGCGGGCCAGAGGCGGGGTTCGGGGATGGGCGGCAGGCCTTGACAGACCCTCCTTGGGGCAGACTCGCCCCTATTGCTGCCAGCACTCTTGTATGCCACCCTTCATACCTCTGTGGCGTGGGTTTTGATTTACGAGAGTACAATGTCCTGCAGTCCAACCCTTCGTATCTGCCCCCAGGTGTCATTATCTATCCTAATAAACATTTATGGAGTGCCTCCTAGATTCAAGACCCTCTGCTGGATCTCTGGAGGTAGATGCTCGACCTCTCCCAGGCCCTCAGCAGCCAGTACTCCCCCTGGAAAGGGAAACCTTTTCAGAAGGCAAAGGGAGAGGTGGTTGGAGAGAATGGATTTCTCAGCCCCAGCCATAGAGCAAATCAGTAGCAGAATAAGAAACAGATTTCTCATTAGTCAGGAAACTCATTTACTTCACAGCTCCCCTGGGTCCTTATCCTAAGGACACTTTCGTCCATCCCCCCTAGGCCAGAAAGATAGTTGCATTTTCTTACTCAAGAGAGAAGAAATAGCTGATCAAGAAAAAAAAAAAAAGAAAGAAAGAAAGAAAAAAAAGTACAAACAAAAGCCTATTTCAGACTCCCTCCCAAAAAACAAAAGAAGGTGGTTATACCCCTGATATAATTCTCACTTATTTACTTAACGTTCAACTCAACAACAGAAAATATGCCCAAACTTGAGTTTCATCTTTGTTGCCTCGCTTCTGCGGGGACGACAGAGCTCACACTCCGCAGATCTGGCTTTTCCCCTTTCCCATCTCCCTCTCACTTTCTTATTTTTCTTTTCGCTTCTGGGAGCTGTCTGAGCAGTTACTTGTCAACTCTGACCCTCACCCTTCTCATCCCGTCTCTAGTCTTCCTGTTCTCAGAATACTTTTTTTTTTTTTTAATTTTTTAATAAAGAGCTGCTATGGGATCCAAAACAAAAAGGGAAGGGCAAGCATCCCCGGAAACAGAGAAGACACGGTTTCATGAATGCTCTCTTTCCATGCAGCAAGATGAGGGTTTTATCTGCTTGCTGTCCTCTCAAAGTTGATGGTCACAGCATGCTCCTGGGGTATTAGAAGAGGGGAATGACTCTGAAAAGAGATCTCACACTAATGGGGCACCAGGGAGGCTGCCGTTCTTGCCTAACAGAACCCCGCTTCCTTCCGTAGATGCGAAAATCGGGGCTTTGGTAGGTCTGAGTCCCAGCAGTGCCAGCACCTGTCCACGTCTGTATTAGAACACAAGGAGACACTCCTCCCCTCTCCCCCACCCCCCACCGTGAAAGAGCCACCCCTCCACATCAGCAGCAGCCTAGCTCCAGGCAAGCCCCAAGAACCCAAGAGCAACATTAAAAAAGGAATCCTTCTAAAATAGCTAATTCCTTGGCTTCCTTCACCTGGTAATTACAAATCAGAAGCTATCGTTATCTTGAAGCAGCCATGATTAGTTCTCATTTCCTGACCTCTGTACAGTTTTCACTGTACAGAGAAATATGTCACTATTTGAGGCAACGGAATTCGGTCTCTTCAAGTGAGTGACCTACATATAACGGATAAACTGTAAGAGAAAATTAGGTGTTACCTTGACGGAAACTGTACAGTAAATGTCACTTATTCTTATTAGTATTTATCATCTCAAAGAGTTGCCTTGCACTTCAAAGTAATGTATGGGGGGGGTGGAATGTGGTTCTGCGATGGGGAAGTATGTAAGAAAAAAACAGACATATACCCAGGGACTACTTGGCACCTTAATCTGCGGCCATCAATCTGAGCTGTATTGTTTGAAGATAGGTTTTTAACCTTAATAGAATGCAGCCTGACTTTAAGTGGTGGGAGGCATGCAGAATTAATTGCTGTGTGAACAATTTCCTAAGCATTGTTAATTGCGTTTCCTGTGGTTAATTGTTTCTCCCATCCCGCATCATACTCACAACCTTTCCCTGTCAACAGCCCTGTCTCTCCTGCAGTCCCGGAACCGTAGCCACAGCATCAACCTGTGTCCGGTTGAAATGCCAGACAGACGGGGTGCTGCCCCCGTTATTGTTTGAACAGGCAAGATGCAGAGGAATGAACTCCTTATTTATTTGCAAATGAAGCATGTCTTCGATAGGGACTTTGAAAGAATAGAGGTGTTTGGGATTTGCCTTTCCCTCCCAGCCATTGTTTTGACAACAACTCACCCAGAACCAGAGGAGGTGGGGGAATTGAGCTTGCTAAACCCCCAGGGAAGAGGGGAACTGGCACAGGGTGACGAGGAAGACCAGAAGGTTGGAAGGAAGTTTGTGTTTGGAGGTGTACCGGTGCACAGGGAAGTAAAGCAAGACAGACAGGCTTGCCTCCTTAGCACAGCGCCTTTGTGCTCTGGCTCATTCTGTCCCGTAGTGTGGCAATGTGGGCGCAGGGTGTGAGAGAGAAGTAAGTGTAATAGTAATATTTTCCGGAAAGGGCCCTGTTCCACCACCGCCCCCCAAGCTTTTCCCACAATGGGCTGAAAGGGATGCACTTAGCAGGACAAGCAGTTGGAAAGCTTGGAATGGAAAGGTGAGCTTTCCGGTGGGTCTGACACTACTACCTGCTGCATTGCTAACCCAGGGTAGCTACGGTCACACTGCAGACAGGTCCCATTTGGCTAGTCCCATTTTTGAAACCGATTTATGTTGTGAGTAGTTTGGGTGAAGCTATCCTTGCCAATGCCCCGGGACCACCAGTCTATCAACAACCGCGTCTACACTGCGGGGGAGGCTGGACACGATGGAGCAGAATCCTTGACAGTGACTCCAAAGGGACATTTCCCCCTCCTTGGTAGCACCATTCAGACTGTCTGAACTAGGATCTCTCTTACCTCCTCCGCCCACCTTCCAGATTCTCTCCCCGAAGGTGGTGAACAGAAGCCCAGGGAGAGGAGTCCTAACCACCCAGATCTACTTGCTTTCTGTATTTAGCTAATCCCCATGGCCCAGGGCAAGCCGGTTTTGAACTGCAGCTTCCTACAATGGCAATCACTTGGCAAAGGCACCCGGCCCTCCCCCTTGACATTTGCATTGCTGGATTATCTATTCATATTTTCGTTACTTTGTCTCTCCTGCAGCAATGCATCTGCTCGGACTCAATTGGCAACTGCAGCCAGCAGACGGGCACACCTTTAACAATGGGATAAGGACCGGCTTACCAGGAAACGATGATGTGGCAACAATGCCATCTGGAGGCAAAGGTGAGGTTACAGCTGCTGCTTGCCCTCTTGAGGTCACGGGGAAATTCAGAGCTCCCACCAATGGGTTCAGGTTTTCTAATCCAAATCTTGGAAGGTACGCGAAAGGGAAAAGAAACGGAGGGGGTGGGGGGACAAAATGGTCCCTTTTTGCCCCTGTTCAAAGCTGTTGGCTGTTCCTGTCTGTTAGCTGTGTTTGGCTGGAGTCACTGAGTTGGCACGGTGCCTTCTCTGTGCCATGTGCATACCTGTGCTATCTGGAGCGACTTGAAAGCCTCCCAAGGCCCGAGCAGAAGCAGCAGCAGCAGCAGCAGCAGCCGGAGAAAGTCCTGCCTAATCACGAAAGCCGAGAGCAGCAGGCGGCACACGCCACTAGACCAGAGCCCTCTCCCCAGAGGAGAGCTGCAGCCTCCCCAGGGAGGAAGCACTGCCTGGCAGAAAGAGATTCTAAGCTGTTCTGCTTTGGGAGAGAATAGAAAAGAGTTTTGACAACTGGGGAACAAAGCTCCTCTTCTCAGAACAGCAAAGGGGGCCATGGAAATGTTTATTGAAGCAATTAAGCAACTGTATTCTTGTAGGAAAAAAAAAAATAGGTGCTAACAAGGTGCTAAGAAGGAAGAGAGAAACAGGACTGCAGGGAGGCGGGGAAGTGGGGCAGTTAATAAAACCACAGCAGCCTCCAGGCACCCATTCTGCCTGATTCTGGATGGAAATCACCAACATGTGAGGTGGTACAGAAGGGCTTCTCCAAACACAGACGCTTCCACTCTGCCTCTTAGCACACCTGGGCAGTTGGCCCCCACATTTCTGAAAATACCCCACAGAGGTATTTCAGAGACAGGAAAGGAAGGAATGTTTACTGGACCCGTGGTGTGTGCCAAGCTTAGCCTTTCCTGCCTTCAGCAGCTTTAACGGGAGGGAATCATCTCAGGGAAACTGAGGCCCAGGATGTTTTAGAAACTTACTCCAAATCAAACACCTAGGCAGGGACGAATTTAAACTCAAGTCTGTGCCTTGTGCATCTTTGGGCAAGATGTCGGCGTTTTCCTTAGCGCAGTCATTTTCCACAGAGAAGTTTCTAGAATTCATCTTCCCCCAGAGGTGTTCGTGAGTCATCCTGAAGTGCTGATGGTGCTTCAATTATTCTCCCCAGAGTTGTCCTAATGGTTTTGAGTGTGACTTTTTTTGTCTTTTTATCTAATCTTTAAGAATCACTTTACTCATCTATCCTAATCATAATACTAAATTACCTTTAAGTAAGCATGAAAAAGTTTTATCTAAGAATGAAATTCTATGCCTTCCTTTATCAGGTAACTATAACTAGACCTAAAGATGGAGAGTGTATTTTGCCTTAATGGACCGTGTTCTGCCTTAACTGACCAAAAAGCCTGGAGCCTCCTATGTGCTGTCCGTTCTGCTCTAGTACTTGACACCATCCGCAACTCCCGTTTCCTTTATGACAGTGGTCCTCCACGGGGTGTTGTGGACCCCAGGGGACACTGGGCAAATGACTGAAGACTTCTTTGGTTGTCCCAATTAGAGGAGGTGAAAGTGGCATTTAGCAGGGAGAGGCTGAGCTGCAGTTCAACAACCCACGTGCACAGGACGGCCCCTGCAGCGAAGAGCAATCCTGCCCAAGAGGTCCACAGTGCTGCTCTTTGAGAAACGAAGCTTTAGAGGGTCTCTGCTTTGTTTGATCCATGAACGCCCTTTAATCTGCAAGTCAGCAGCTCCCTGTCCTTTGAGAAAAACGCAGGACACACATTTGAAAGTGAATGTGCATATTGGCACATCAGGCCCAGGGATGTATTTCGCACGTGTCTACATCCTGAAGTTACACACAAATGCTTTTTTTTTTTAATTTTTTTATTTTTTATAAACATATATTTTTATCCCCAGGGGTACAGGTCTATGAATCACCAGGTTTACATACTTCACAGCACTCACCAAAGCACATACCCTCCCCAATGTCCATAATCCCACCCCCTTCTCCCAACCCCCCTCCCCCCAGCAACCCTCTGTACACACAAATGCTTTTTAAATAGCATCCCTTACCAAAGAGAGTCGCTGATAGGCATTAACTTCCGTAAATTAAGGTCAGCCGCTCTGCGCATTCGTGACTAAGTTGTGTTTCCAACGGCCACCCCCACGTGAGCATCCCACACCAGCAAGATGGTAGATTGCTGTGGAGAACAAGTCCTAACTAAGAGTACAGTGTCTCTGAATTAACAAATGAAGAAACGCTTTCCTTGGTGTCTTTGGAAAAGACCACAATGTTCCCCTCTGATGCAATGTGCTCTCGAAAATGTTGTGTAAGTCCTATAACATCGCCAGTTCTTTTCCAAATGAGTTATGAGACAGAGAAGTGGTGGCCAAATTGTTGTCCAATGAATTTTGTCAATAGGATTCTTATGAAAAAGTGTGAGAATTTAAAATTGCTTAAACTTGAAAGAAAACTGGGAACATCTCCTTTCTGAACACCAAAATAGTACTCTTCCTAAGACTGAAGATAGCAGATCTCTTAAGCTGTTGCAAAGTTTGGTTTAAAAAATAAATAAATAAATAACTAGAAAGATTTTCGTTTTCTCACACCCCCCTACGTCTTTTTTTAAAAGTGACCTCAGGTTTTGGTTTCTTTACGCAGGGACCTCCCTCCTCCCCACTCCCCAATTCTATACATTTAGATAACCTGAATCAATTCCAATCGACTAGTTTTCCAGTGTTTCAAAGAGACAATCAAGATATATTGGCAATAAGTTAATTAAATAACACCCCCTCCATTTTTTTGTGGTATACGATAATCCTTCACTCCGATAATGTTTTAATCAAGATACACCACACATTGCCAGGGAGGTTAATCTTATTAAGCAATTACTGGGTAACTATCCAGCAGAAGCAAATTAAAATGTAAGCAAAACAAGGGTATGTGAGTTCCAGCTAAGATGCCACATCGATAGAGATTTCATTACTTGGTCTTTAGGAGTGTTTACATTGCTCAGATTTAGAAAGGAGCCTAATAGACAGGGCAGCCTACACACTCTGATATGTTAGTGGAAACAAAGCACTTGATTAATTAGTTAGGAGAGTATGTTCTTTGGGCTTTGTTTTCCCGTTTCCATTTGTTGTTGTTCATCGTTTGTTTTTTTCTCTGTTCTCTCTTTCAATCAAACCTTCATGTGGTTGGTTTGGTGGTTGGGTTTCACCTCAAGAAAAGGGAGCCCACAGACTGCCAGAATCACTCACCATCTCGAGTGTATTTCTATGTTAAAAGGAATGAACTCATACATCTTCATTACAAGAGCACAGAGCACTTTTTCTATAGATCTGGGATTAGATAAGCCTTGAGAACGAAGATTCAATACAGTGTTCTGACCTGGTCAGATAACATAAGGGAATCCAGTTTGATTGGCTAGGCCCAGAGGCAAAGACTACAAGAGCTTTTAAAGGGCATATCCTATGTAGCCAATTTGTGCGCTGATCTTAAGAAAGAATGAACTCCCAAGTAGAATTTCATGGATCATTCTCAAAACCCATCATTCATTTTAAATTCAAGGTGTCCTCTATATCAGGGGTCAGCAAATAACATCTCAGGGACGAAATCAGGCCAGCCATGTATTTTTGCCAATAAAGTTTTATTGGAGCACAGCCATGTTCATTCATTGCCTATGGCTGCTTTTGTACTGCAACAATGGAGCTGAGCAAATGCAACAGAGATGAGATGGCCCACTAAAGCCTCAAGTCTTTGTTATCTGACCCATTATGGAAGTTTGCCTGATGCTCTGTATCATTTGCAAGCCCATTTCTATTTTCCTTGGACTGTTCCGCAACAACAAATTATAGGAGATGAGGGAGAAGAGGCCAAACTCCCAATATATCAGCCTCTCCTTCTTGACCCAGTGATGGACATATTTTTGGTAACATTCCATCGACAGATCCTCTGTAATAGAAGACTCTAGAGTTGGTCCAGCTGGTTGCAGCTTCCAGCTCCATCACTCAGCTGCATGCACACAAGCAGGTCATGTGTCCTCCCTCAGCCACCGGTTCCTCATCTGTAAAACGTACCTCTCACCCACTTGGCATCCAGTATAAGTGAGACGATGCTTGTAAAACACAGTGTGTGGTTATCAGGAGCTTAATAAGAGATTTGTGAATATTAGTTGTCACTGACATCAGCACGCCATCTCTCAGTTGCTCTATTTAACAAGCATCCCCGGGCTGCCACTTCTTGTGAGGTGTCGTATTTTCCAAAGGTGAAGGCTGCCTTCAGAATGTCAAGATACACCATCGTTCCGCTTCATCTTTTTCCTTCCCTTTCTAAGAATTAGAACAAACCCAGATGTGAAGACTTGTTCCCAAACATTTGCTTGATGAGGTCAGTGGGAAGCAAGACTTCCCATTCAAAAGGGCCAATGTACAAAACAAGCTGGCCCGTCCCCCACAGCATTATTGTCTCGCTGCAGCGCGTGTTCCATCACTGCCAGCCTGTCTGTTTTAAGCCCTACCATTCTCGGTTTATAACTCAGCTGTAAACATTTATTTGTGCCTGGAGCACATTTCTTTCCTACCCTTTGAAAAAAAAAAATCAGAATTTCCAGATGGTATGCAAGTTGGAAAAAAATGGCAAAGACTGTTATTCTGTTTAGAAACATGTTTTTCTACACTTGCCCTTTCAGCAAAAACTTCATAATGATTTTTACTAGTTGGCTTAATGCATGGTACTAGGAGCCAGATTAGCAGGGAGGTTGGTAATTCTTCCTCTGGCTCTTGTCAGGCTCTCAATGAACACAGCCCAGGGTTTCAAAATGATCACTTCCCTACATGGGGCTTTTTCAAAGTCAGTGAAGTTCCCAGAAGGGCGAGGGTGGTTATGTTTGAGCCAACCAGCACAATACTGCACGTCTCCTGGCAAAGAAACCAATAGCCCACACACTAGTGCAACAATTCCCCTCATTTTGGAAGCCATCTTACACTCCCTTTGTTATAGATGAGTATTGCTTAAGAGCCTCATCTTGGTGATTTCGGCTTCTCATTGTGACCCGCCACCCCCTTCTAAGCTGTATAGTTTCTGTTGAACATGACATCCCTGTGGCTTGACACGTGTACTAACAGCCAGATAATCAATTTCCCTCCCTAGTGCATTAGTCCTCACTTGTGTTGGCACGTTTCTCTTTCAGAGTTGACCTGTACACCCACAGGGGGCTCTCTGCTGTGTGCTTGGATGCACACCCCTTTGCGTGTCTTGTACTTACCCCAGCATCTGAAAAGCAGTGAGCGCAGCAGTTAGATACATGGGTTCTGAAAACAGTCAGATGTGGCTTCCGATCCTGGCCCCACCACGTAAGAGCTGTGTGACCTTAGGCAAGTCACTGTATCTCTAGGTCCTCTAATCTGAAAACTGGAAAAATCCTAAGGTACCAGGAACAGTAACCACTCAGTAAATTGTAGCTGCTATAAATAAGACTAATAAACCGAACTACAAGTGCATGCGGCATCACGTTCAACCAAGTGGTCAGATATATAAATGACTGTTAACCCCCTTAGTGGCAAAGAGTTGGCCATTTTTATCAAAGGTGACAAATTGGGATTTCAAAAGATGTAGAGGCCACATGTAGTCCCAAGTGCTGAAGGATTTTATAAAAATCATTATTGCTATGCAATGTTGTGAACACATCACGGGAACAGTGAAAGCTCAGGATAGAAATCTATTCCTGAAGAATAGGCAGCCAGAAGCAGGGTGAAGGCTGACGGGCTGCCGATGACTCAGACGAGCTCTAGTGAGAGGCAATGAATCTAATGTCCTTAGGAGAATCTTTTTGCCTATCTCTTGGTTAAACAGAACCCTCAGATGGTTGTCCTGATTCCCAAATAAATGGAAACGAGGTGTAATGACTGAAGCAATATTCTGAATTCGACTTTATTTGCAATAGATAAAACTATGTGAGGCAGAATAATCTGTAAGGCAGATTTATGCCGAGGTGCCTCTGGAGCTCGGTTAAGTTTAGGAAGTATTAATATGAGGCTTCATTTCCCTGGTATGACTATGAGTCCATTCCCGTTATCACTTGTTTGGGGAATAGTCTCGCTGTTTCCATAAATGAATTATGGCAACATTTTCTGAAATGATTAGCTCCTAATGTGGCTATGGAAGGCTGTCGTTTTGCTCGACATCAGTCTTATTTAACTGGTTGGAATTTTAGGTACATGTTTCTGAAATAGGCAATAGCTTCACATTTACATGAGCAATCTTCCGTGGAGTTATAGAGGTAGCCTAGCCTGCAAAATTGATCATTAGAGTGTTCCCTCAAAAATCCCAGAAATCTTATCTTGAAGCTGGAGATAAACCAGCCAGGACAATCATGGAGCACGGGCTTCTTAGGGCCAAATGATCACCATGTCCCCATTTTGTCCAGCTCCTAGGTAGGGAGCAAAGTCTGTCAGGGAAGCCACAGTTCAGGGAGATGGAGGTGGGACTCTGTGCTGCTTGCCAGGACGCCATGCTCAGTCCCTACCTAGAACCCAAGGGTGGGGGCCAAACTTTCGGTTGGTGATTGCGGAATGGCTGTTTAAATCTTCTTCTCTTGATGCCACCATTCCCAGCCCACACAGGGTCCAGATGACCTTGCCCCGTTGTCTGGATGAAGGATCATGGGAGTATGACATACATCCCAACTCTTGATGTTGACCAAAAATTATCTAGTGCTATATAGTCGATGCTTGACAAGTGTTTGTTGCATGAAGTATGAATGAATGACGCACCCGGCATTGCTCGGGACATTCATTCATTATTATTAAATAAAGAAAATCCAGCAGCTTTCACTGAGGCAGGCTGCACAGAATTGTCCATCTGAGAAGCCGCTCAAGTATTACATCAACATCTGGAATTGGGAGCCCATGAAAACAGACTTTGTTTTCTCTTTCCTTAGCAGCTTCCTTCACGTGACAGGTCCCTCCCTGTCTGTAGACACACTGATCGCTCATTGAGTACTGATGTCAGCTGCCCTGGAAAGTGACTTCCTGTTTCACTGAGTCTTATGCCACCCCTTGGCCCTTTTTTAGTTCATTGTGCCTATATGAGGGAAGAGTCTATTTTAATTAGACCATCACAAATTTATACTCCAAATCTGCAGTAAATAGCTACAGCTGTGTGTAGGCAGCACAAGACCTGGGTAGAAAGATGTGGACGTACCATAAACTGGGTACTGCCTATGTTACCCTAGTTCATCTTCAGAAGCAACTCCATTATACAGATGAGTAGACAAACCCAGAGAGGGACAGTGGATGGCCCAAAGTCACACAGCTAGTAGTTGTCAGAGCTGAGATTCAAAGCCAGGGCTGACAAAACTCCACTGTGCAGCAGGCCTCCTGAGGTCTCAGGTCTTATCAGTAAGGACATCCGCACCCAGGGAGGGCAAGGAAGATAGAAACCTTTCCTTGTTGCCTGTCTCTCAATGGCACACTGTTAAGAATTAGCCAACTTTGTGGTCCTAGAATAGCTAGCAGTGCCAGTGGGAGCCCAGGTTCAGATCCTCCTTAGTGGGACTGGGAGCCTGGCTCAGGGTCCCGGCCTCTTTGACCTTCAAGAGCAGCACAGACATTCTGTCCTGGACACCAGCCCAGGGACTTTCCCTCCCGGGACAGAGTCCGGAGATGGTTCCCCACACAGGTTCCAGCAGGTTACAAAAGCCACTGTCCTTTTTTATCTCCTTTGAGGCAATGCTTGCATCACATATTTTTTTCCTTTTTGTTCTTTTTAAAATTACAGAAGTTCTGCATATTCATTTTAAAGATTTGTTAAGTATATAGAAAAAGCTTTTTTCGTTGGCTATAAAGAATGTCAGTGTAACAGCTGGCAAATCTGAATCAGATCTATAAATTAGAAATAGCCTTGTATCAATGTTAATTTTCTGTTTTTGAGAACTATACGGTGGTTATGAGAAAGAATATCATTATTTTTAGGAAAAACGTATAGAAATATCAGGAGGTAAAGGAACAGTCTTCTGTAATTTAGTCTCAAGATTTCAAAAAAAATAGAATCGTAGAACAAATGTGTACTAAATTTATGGAATCTGGGTGAAGGATATGCAAGACTTCCTTGTATGGTTTTTTTTTTTAATTTTCTGTAAACCTGAAATTATTTCAAAAATGAAGATTGTATATATATATATGTGTGTGTATATATATATATATATATATATATATGTATTTGTGGGCAGCAGTGAAAACTCCATTTTGCAAAAGCATAATTCAGTTGCGTATCTAGAGAATTCAGTTTGAAAGTAATCACTAACCTTTAACAATAACGTGACTTATGTTAAATGAATTGAATTTATTCAAAGTGAAATCTGATAGTCCTGCTCCCTCCCATGGGCTAAACTCACACACACACACACACACACACACACACACTTATACCCTTTGTAGCATGTACCCAGAGATGCCACCCACCCCTCAGTCTGCAGAATACAGTAGACTCCAGTAGAATGCCCCTTAAGATATCTGTGGGTCCCAACTACTCTTGTGTAGTTAAGGACACTGAGACCTGAGGGCTAGATGGGCCTCGAACTTAGCGGCTGCTTAGTAGCAAGGAGGAGAGTTCGTTCAACCAAAGAGTTCATTTACACCGCTGTTCCTTTCCACAAAAGTTCCAATGTCTTTAAATTTCAGGATTAGGACCCATGGCTTTTGGTTATTAATCTAAAGACCTTTCCACTATATTCTAGCTCCCCTGGTTTGCTTATTGATTTATAAGGGTTCACACAAAAGATAAATTAAGAGTTTACTCATGATTTTTGAAAAGGATCCATAGGCAGGGTTCCTTTAAATAGTAAATTTCCTCATAAAGCTTTCGAGCTTTTTTTTCTTTTCTTTTCTTTTCTTTTCTTTTCTTTTCTTTGTGTGTGTGTGTGGGGTGAGTCAATTTACATGCAATTTTTCAAAGCAAATCTTCCTTAAGGCTCCCGTTTTACCTAGCAGTTGCAGGCATTATGTTAAGACGCCCCATCTGATGGACAAGTGAAACTTGATTCAGTTCAACAAGTTCAAATCACCCATGGTTTGCCAGGTGCAAACTCCAGAAAATCCAAAGATGCATTTGCAACTCTGTCTGACCACAGGGAGTACAGTGTCTAACATGAGGGACTTAGGAAGGCATGCAAGATCCATTAGAGGACCAAACAGCAGGTGCTAGACCCTGAGGTACAGCTGAGTGTAGATGCTATGAATACTGAGAAAAGGAGCCTATTTGTCTGTTGGTAGGAGTGAAGACAAGGTGAAATAAAAAGGGGGGGGGCATCAGTGTGAAGGTGTGGCTAAGCAGGACCTTAATTTCAGTGCTCCTCAATAAAGCAGGTTTACCAATAAAGTAACCTAGTTGATAAAGTGGCCATACCAGCTCCTGGAAAGTCCCACCAAAAATCAGTAGTGGGAATAGATCCAGACCACCAATTTTACACACGTTCCCATAATTAAGTCTGTGTCAGAAGAATTCGACTCTCTCTCTCGATTGATGGGAACACAGATACATAAACATGTATATATACACATATGCGTGTATACATACATGTAGATCACATATCCATGCAATGTTTCTTTCTTTTAGAAAATTCTTTACTCAACAAAGAAAGCCACATGCTTTTCCTCCTAGTTTTTCATTTTTTAAGTTAATTAAATGGGACTAACTAGCGTTTATTTTGCTATTATTATGTGCTAGGCCCTGGACAAGCCCTCCTTTGTGTACTCCCATTTGTTGTTCCCACCTATAAGACATTGACTATTATCATTTCCATTTTACAAAAAAAAAAAAAAAAAAAAAAGGAGGTCCAGAGAGGTTAAGCAAATTGCTAGAGGTCACACAGCAAGGAAGAACCAGAGACAGAATTTTAACCCAGCCCTCTCTGGCTTCAGGATAGGACTTTAGAGACTGGGATGTGAAGGAGGGGAGCCTATGAAACCCTAGGAGGAGGTGTGAATACTGAAAAGTCAGCCTGTCCTCACTGCTGACTGCAGCTCCTACCGAAGGCAATGTCCTGAAGTTGGGTCTAGTGAAAGAATGGGGATCCCACTACTATATGAACCAGACCCCTGAGGCTCTGTGTCTGAATTTCTCCAGAGCAACTGCTCTCTGGCAGCTGGCTCCCTTGCGAATCTCCTGCATCCTCATTTGGCTTGACATTATCAAAATCCGTTTAGGTTTCAGCAGTAGATTAGCGGGCTCGTGGGTGCTGATTTCCTGCTTCTTTTTCATATCCTGTCATTAACCCAGCAACCCCTGAAAGCCCAACAGACATGAAGGAAAGCCTGTCTTATTAAGTTTAAAGATGAATAATTTCTTTAAAATTCTTTTTTTATTTTAAATGAATTCTCTAACTTGTTGCCACACTATGATGGCTGGGGTTACTTTTGGTCTCTAAATTTTTCTTCACCAGGGGTCTTTTCTATTACACCCCTTCCTTACCAGGTCCTTATATTATATCCCTTCCCCCAAAAGGCCTTAATGTGGGGGGAGGGGCAAGTCTGCCAACAGCAGCATTTTTAAGTACAAATTAGTTTTCAAATTATAATAATTAGAGCTTCTGATTAATGGATGATAACAAGTGTTTCCCCCGGACATGTCATTATTTCAGCAAAATAAACAACATTCTGTTTAGGCTGAGAGCCTTACAGATAATAATAATAATGATAGCTAATTTTTATTTAGGACTTATGTTGTACCTAAAATTATATTTAGAGCTTTGCATGAATTAGCTCATTAAATCCTCATAACAACCCTGTGAAATAAATAAGTGTCCCAACGGTACAGTCGTGGGGACTGAGGCCCAGAAAGCTGAGACACTTGGCAAGTGTCAAAGCCAGGATTTGAACCAGGGCAACCTCAGCCCAGAATCTCTGCTCTTCCATACTGTGTAGTATTCTTCCCCTCATAAAGAAGTATTCCATGTCCATCACCCACATAACATGTTTGAGAAGCAAACCATCTAGTTGCATTCTAAAGGTCTGACCCATTTGGGACTTACTTGTTTCTTCTTAACGATATTATGTGATGAAAGCTTCCACACTTCCTTTAGAAGCCCGTGCCCTGGTTTTATTATTCTCAAGGTCAAGAGTTTCTTTTTAAAGTCCAAATCATTGTTTCTCCTGCTTTATTTTAAGCCCTTGTTGACTTTTTATTTGATCTGCTATTGAGCTAAATAAAAATGAATCATCCCTTCTCTTATTTAAAAAAAAAAAATAAAAACAAAAGGAAGGAAAAAAATAAAACCACTTCATACCCTCAAATCATCCTGTGGTTTTTTTTTTTTATAATTTATATATGGAAAACCTTCAGAGAGCCAAACATTTCTCCTCTCCATTTTACAGATGGAGAAAGTGGCACCAAGGTCATTTAGGAGTCTTGTCTTAATGCAGGGGCCAGATAGTAACAGACGAGGGTTGCAAAGTCAGGCAGCTTCACTAACCCTTCGTGCCAGCCTTCAGCAATCCCATGACCTCTCCTGACTGTCCAAACCTTTTGCATGGAATTGCAGCCAAAGATAGATAAATATTTTCAGAAAAGCCCATCTGTTGCAGAATGCAGAAGGGAGCTTGATTCTCATCCTATGCCCATGAGGCTAAAGAAGTCTTCCAACCCATGAGGCCATCAGCGTGATCGATTACAAAGTGAAAAGATCCCCAGAACTTCTTTCAGAATTTCCATCTGAACAAATCACAAATGGTCATTAGAAAACGAGGCTCCACTTAGGTTCTATTCCCATTTAAGGGATCAGGAAAATAAGGCCCCAAGAGATGAACTTGCTTTCTTTGGGCGCCAGCCATTAACTCCCAGCTTTTCCTTAATTCTGTGTTTGCAAATAAGAGCACCCTCAGGAGTGCAGAAGGTGCTGCTTCGTGGTTAATAAGAAATCCTCTTTAAAAATAGGTATTTCTGGGGTGCCCGGGTGGCTCAGTGGGTTAAAGCCTCTGCCTTCAGCTCAGGTTATGATCTCATGGTCCTGGGATGGAACCCCGCATCGGGCTCTCTGCTCAGCAGGGAGCCTGCTTTCCCCTCTCTCTCTGCCTGCCTCTCTGCCTACTTGTGATCTCTGTCAAATAAATAAATAAAATCTTTTTTAAAAAAATAGGTATTTCTGCAACTCCTTTTTTTAGAATTCTGAAGGCATCCAATATTTTCTACATAGATGATTTCAAATGCAACAGAGATGCATTACTGTCACCATGAGAGAAGTCTGATTTCCACATGTTACTTAGATCCCTCCCAGGGAAGGAGTTACCCCCAATATTACATTAGTCTGAGATCCAGTCCTTATTTTCTATTGTTACTTACTTTGGGCCAATGTTTGTTCACTGTTGCTTCCTTTTTTTTTTTCTTTCGTTTATGAAAGTGTCAGTATATTGGACTTGTTTCTGGCTGGGAAGAATAATTAAAGGCTAAAAAAATTAAATTTGGTGCCAAGTTAATATCATTCTCATCTCCCCTGCTGATAATTGTACACTCCAGCACTATTCGAGGTTGTTGGAAGCTTTACATGGACTTCCCAGACTCCAGCTCCTACTGTATTTGATCAGTAAAGAGCAATCACAGAAGTTTAGGAAGCATTGTGCCAGTATTTCACATGCCCTGGGTTAGGAGTTTATACTTAACAAAGAACTTGCCACGAGTTTCATCTGTATTTTTTTTTCAATGCCTGGCATGCAAATAAACAGAAATGTAAAACCAACAAACGTGTACTAATGTCACTGACTTGATGTCACTTCCTGTTTTGCAGTGCCCTGGTCATTGAAAAACAGCAGCATAGACAGTGGTGAAGCAGAAGTTGGTCGACGGGTGACCCAAGAAGTACCCCCAGGCGTGTTCTGGAGATCACAGATTCACATCAGTCAACCCCAGTTCTTAAAGTTCAACATCTCCCTTGGGAAAGATGCTCTCTTTGGTGTTTACATAAGAAGGGGACTTCCACCATCTCATGCCCAGGTATGATCACGCTCGATGCAACTATGAGTTTAAAGAAATTCCTGCTCCCTACCTACTAGGATGGCTATAATTGAAAGTTGGACAATAACAAGTGTTGGCAGGAATGTGGAAAATTGAAACATTGGTCTATTGCTGGTGAGAACATAAAACAGTGCAGTTGCTGTAGAAAAGAGTTTGACAGTTCTTCAGAAAGGCACACCTAGAATCACCATGTGACCAGCAATTCTACTTCTAGATATATACACACAGAGAACTGAAAATGTTCTTTCTCATAAAAACATATACATGAGTGTTCGGAGCAACATTATTCCTAATAGCTAAAAAATGGAAACAACCGAAATGTCCATGAACTGATAAATGGATAAACAAAATGTGACCTATGCATATAGCGAAATATCATTCAACTATAAAAAGGAATGAAGTATTGTTACCTATTAAAACATGAATGAATCTTGAAAGTATGGTACTAGATGCAAAAGACCACCAACTGTATGATTCCATTTAGTGTCCAGAATAGGCAAACCCACAGAGACAGCAAGGAGATGAGGGATTGCCAGGGAGCAGGGAGGAGGGAATTGGCATTGACTGCTGGTAGTTATGGGATTTCTTTGAAGGGTGATGTAAATGCTCAGGAATTAGACAGTGGTGACGATTATACAACACAGTGAATATATTTTAAAAATTACTGAATTAGGGGTGCCTGGGTGGCTCAGTGGGTTAAGCCGCTGCCTTTGGCTCAGGTCATGATCTCAGGGTCCTGGGATCGAGTCCCGCATCGGGCTCTCTGCTCAGCAGGGAGCCTGCTTCCTTCTCTCTCTCTCTGCCTGCCTCTCAGTGTACTTGTAATTTCTCTCTGTCAAATAAATAAATAAAATCTTTTAAAAAAATTACTGAATTATAAAATGGATAATTTATGTTGTATAAATGGTATCTCAAAAAAAAAATGACATTCTACCTGGTGAAGTCAGCTTCACCAGCTTGGAGGTTAATCCTTGGGCATTTTCATTTCAGGTATTCTAGTTATTGGATTAATTTGTTAAAATATCAGTAGGAGATATCCCAGTATAGCTAAGAAGAGTTGTGTAACCAAAATTCAGCCATTTCTCTGTGATTTCTCCTCCTTCCTCTACTGAGTTCCTTGGGATATCCTTGGCACTGTGAAAGTGATATTATCCCCAGTGTTGGGAATGAAGAGATTGGATTAGATTATGGATTTCCTTGTTTTCCCTCTCATCCATCCTTTAATTTGTCCTGGTAGCGATTTTACTATCTACACACCATTGGGTATAGATTAACACCCACCTAGCCTGGTTTTCTTTTCCAATAAGAATTGTATATTCCAGGTGCCTGGGTGGCTCAGTTGGTTAAGCGACTGCCTCCGGCTCAGATCGTGATCCCAGAGTCCTGGGATCGAGTCCCACATCGGGCTCCCTGCTCTTTGTAGAATCTGCTTCTCCCTCTGACTTTCTCCCCTCTCATGCTCTCTTCCACTGTCTCTCTCTCAAATAAATAAATAAAATCTTTAAAAAAAAAAAAAAAAGAATTGTATATCCCGAGAAAAACCAAGTACGGTTTTCCTGCCTCATTGGCTTTCAAATCCAGCAAGTAAAAAAGAAGTACATTAGGAAAATACCCTAGTGGAAGGCAAACTTCCTTGACTACTCATTATATCCAGTCAAAGCTGACTTTAAAATGTGCTGGAAAGGTATTCATCTAGAAAATTGAATTGAAAGAATTGAAAGCTCTAAACCCTTTGGCAAATGCGAAGGAATCAGGCCACCATTTCTTTGTCTTTGGCTTGTGGCAGACATTGCTAATCGATGGCTGCACTTTTTCCTCAGTGAGCTCAACGCACAGTACCTCCAACAGAAACTTCATGGCAGCAGCCACTACCAACGTACCAGTGTTGGCTCTCAAAATGAAACTTCTTTGCAATTCCAACGTAATGACCTGAAAGGATCGAAGAATCAGTATAAAGGACTAGAGGAGGGCTGTGGGGCTCTTTGCCTGTTTTCTGTTGTGTTTTGTTTTGTTTTACCATACACCGCCCAGGCTATAGGGACCAATATGTGAAGTGGTAATCAATAAGTCATCCATCCATCCATCCTTCCAGAAAAATATTCATTGGTCCAGACACTGATTATTCGGAGATGAGTTAACATAGCCCCCAACCAAGCAGAACTCCTGATACAAAAATTGCATCTGCTCTTCCAAGAGATTTTGCATCCAGAGAAAGAGAGGAGGTCAGGTGAGAGGAGTCCCTGTGTTATTTCTGTGACTTCTGGCCAGGCAGCAGGGTGCTGCTCTGGGAAGTTATGCAAATTGTGAGGTGGTGTCCTTGACCTTCAAGCTCCACTGATTCTACTACAGTACAATGAAGGACTTGCAGTGGTGAAATCTGCTTATTGGCCTTATTCAAGGAAATATGAACATGCCTCTGGGCACAACTGAGAATAACTTTTCTCTCAGCCGGTTGGATGCAAGGAGCTTTGCTGGAGAAAAATGCTTTTTCCCGACACTCTTCCAAAGCACTGCTAACCCCCTTCCCTTGCATGCTCTGAACAACCAGTATCATGGAAAAGCAAATGATCATGGCAAGTCAAGTAGGTAACTCCCTGTAACTGAGTGATAGTGGACAGCAGCAGAAACATACTCTACCCAGTTTCCCTGCTGTTCTGACATTGCAGGACTCAAACCCTCAATGACAATGTCTTTTCTTCTTTTGTGGCTACACCACACTGTCCATCTCCTGCCAGGCTAGTGATTGTTCTAGCGGTCGTCCTCTCAAAATAGCTCCACTCCAGGGACAGCCTCATCACAGTTCAAGGGAAGGGAAATGAATAGGCATGGGCTGATGTACGCTGAGGGTTTCAGTCCAGCTGCCAATTTGGGAGTTTAGCATGCACTAGAGGGTCAAGTAAGCGAGACACTGTGCAGATGCTTAGAAATGGACAAGACAGGTACAATATAGGGGCGCTTCTTAAAAAAAGAAAAAGTGAAAAAACCGACTCCCTACACATTTTCACATTCAGTCACTGTCATTACATGCATTCATATCCATTTGATGAGCTACATTTCCTCGAGGAGATGGTGCTTAGCTCCTTGCAGAGACAGGTGACTAACTCACATCTCGTACCGTTATAGAATTTCTCATTTCTATTGGCATATCCTATCAAGGAACATAAGTTCTAGGGGATTGGCCGTCTAGCCAAGGTGACTCATTTGAGCTGGAAAGAGAGCAAGAGAAAGAGACAGGAAGGGGAATGGTTATGAAATTCTATTGGCTGTGTTGCATGAAATAGCTATGCTTAAATTTTATGGAGTATCATGCTTTGACCAAGAGCCTACAAGTTTTAGTATCCTTGTCCAAGGATATTAAATACAGAGGAGAATCCTTTCTTACCTGCTTAAATTTTTCAAGAATCAGAGTGAGTCCCAGTAGACTTTTTGAATGTAGTTTTTTATAGCAATACAGAGGCAACGGGGCATGGGGGAGAAAGTACGGCAATTGTAGGATGGAGGCCCTGCTGCATATTAACCAGGAGACCTCAGACTTAGCCCTTAACATCTTTTAGCCTCAGTTTGTCTACCTGTGTTACCAGGCTCGCAATGCTGCTGTAATCGCGCTAATACATCAAATGTAGAATGGGAAAACACTTTGTCCACTAAAGCACAATATAAAGATAGCATATACAAGTGTTTCATGGTACTAAGAAATTCCGTGTGGTCCTAGCAAATACTGTATATAGATGAGCAATTATGTAAATATAGCTTCTTAAAGTAAAATTAATTTTCTAGTGTGTTTGCCTTCTTATGGAAGAACAAATTGTATTTTCATTGTAGAAAAAAATTTCAAGACAGAGAAACCAAAGGAAGCAAAAACTGCCACAATTTTAACCCCTTTTGGTAAATGTTTACATGTATTTTTGCTTTAATAAAATCTATCAGTTTGCAGGGGTGGGTGGACTAAGAATCTAAGTGGCTTAAAATAACAAAACCTATTTCTCATTTACCAGGGGTGATTTTGCCCTCAGCACAGATGCTTTTAGCAATGTTCGGGAATATTTTTGCTTTTCACATGGGGACAGAATTGCTTCTAGTGACTAGTGGGTCAAGCCTAGGGACCCTGCTAAACATGCATAGGACAGCTTCCACGACAGAGAATTACCCCTCCCAGAATGTCAATAGTGCTGAAATTGGGAAACCCCGCTTCACACGTTCGCATCGATTGAAGAAGATTGGTACATTGTCAGCCTCGTTCAAGGACACAGACCTATGGGGCCTTCCCTGTCAGGCAGATACTCATTCCCTGTAGCAAGGGAAGGAGAAGATGGTGAATTCTGGACCAACCCCTGAATACTTCTGCTTGGAAGTGACGCATGTCTTTTAAGCCCTTGTCCGACGGACCAAAGCAAGTCCTATCCTAACTTCAGTGGAGCAGGAAATACAATCTTCTGTTGACCCTGAGATGTGGAGTACCAGATAAATCAACGAGAAGCCCTACTGACTTCACGATAAAATGTTGAGATACCTGTCCTTGTGGCTAGTATTTGTGTACACCCTTAATTCTTTCCTGAAAGTCAACCCTTGAGGACTTAGTATGAATTACCAAATTGTCCCTCTGGAAGTTTCCACCACTTAACGCACCCTACGTTCCTAACTACCAGCCCAGGGCATAAGTGCCCATTTTATTTACCTGAATCCTTACACTGAGTGTTTTCCTTGTTTCTTCTTTGTCTACTTGAAAGGTAGTTAATATTTATATAGGCTTTTAAATGCAGCATTTTGACACCCTGTATGACCTTTTTTAAGACCTAGAAAAAAACAGAACAAAGCCAATATAAGCCAATCTCAGCCACGCAGTTCGAATTCTTAGCAAGGGTGGTGTGTGAGGAAGCCTAGTGCATCTTGCCACGTATTTGAAATCGGACAGACTGGATGAGATTTGCTCAACCCCCTTTCTAGAAAGGAAACCAATCAGACTTGAATAATAATAATAATCTGACCTGGCTATGGTGCCAGGCATCAAAGGAAATTTCAGTGACTTGCTGCTGCAAGTCAGGGTCTTGGGGGGTTAAGGCGGTGAGCAAGCGCGCTTGACAGTTCATCACCGATTGCTACTGATATGTCAAGCCAAGTAAAATCCTTTGTGAGAACCAGTCAATAATCAGCAAATGAGGTACATGATTAACCTGAGACAACAGGATGCTCTTACCGCTTGGGAGCCCTGCTGAGACTCACCTTCTCCACAGTCCTGTTTAGCAAATATTAAAAATGCCTATTTCATCACTCAGACTGATGGAGCCGTGAGCCCAGTGACTTCCAGAGACAACTGAGGAGCAGAGGGTGGGCTCGCAGCCCCCGTGGGGTTCTTAGAGGGAGATGCTAGGGATTGTATGGCAGTAAGATGAAGCAGACGCCGAAGACCCCCTGGGCTTTACATTGAGATGTGACTGTGGGATGGGAGCGAAACCAGCCACCAGACACATTAAACAATAGAGAACTGCATAAAAGACCACGAATTGCTCCAGGATCATAGGAAATCCTCACGAGTCCGGGAGGTGGAGCGTGGGTGGACCAAGATAAAATGAGCTGAGCACACGTTCCTATTTGTCTTCATCAGCTGAATTCCCCTAAATGACATTTTTTAAAGCACATTTATAGATGGTGATTAGTGATGTTAGCTTTTGCCCCCTCGGGCTTACCCCTTTCTGATTCAGAGCCTTCTTTGAAAATGAACTCTCACTTTTCTTTGTCCCCTTCTCTCTCACCCAAGTACGTAAATGGCACACTGTTGCAGTCCTAGTTGGGACTGGCCAGATCCCTGGGACACGGGGACCCTGAGTGCTCTGAGCACCTTGCTTCACCCCCCCATGCTGCCATCTCCACGCCCTCATGGTGCCCACTGACCAGTCAGATGGGCTCATCCCAGACTCCCCCCATTCTGGGGCAGCCGTACGCTTCACTCAGAGGGCATTCCAGGGTACGACTGTCGGCTTGCATAGCGCGTCACATAGCGATTTATCTGCCTTTCGGAGGGAGGCATATTTTTACAGGCATGTTTTTCAGACCATTCCTTTCCCAAGGAATTTGAAGTATGGAGAAAGATTTTGTGAAACCAAGAGAGATTTGGTTTCTTCCGTATGGTGCTGAAAGTGCTTTTGGAAGGGTCTTCCTCAGGAGGTCCCTTGTGATTATCTGTTGCATCCTAACCAGAACTGAAACTGCCACTTGGGGGAGCAGACACCCCCCTGGGCAGCCACCAAGCAGAGCTTGGAGAAATCTCCAGGGATGTTTGAGATTTTACAAGAGAGCTGGCACTGGTGGGAGGTGGGGGAACAGGGGAGGCCACTGCAGTTGTTTTTCAGGAAGGGTCATGTTTGAGAACATGGAACTCAGGAAGAAAGACAGAAACTGGGAAGGCAGGGATGAATAATAGAGGACAGCCCCACGTCACGTTTTTAGACCGAATAGACTCTCAGAGGCGCTGTAATTTAGGAGTTGGCAAATTTTCTAGGCAAAGACCTTTATCTTCAAGTGAGATCTTATGTAGAACGCCATAAATAAAATGGATAAAAGCAATGATTTTATTAGCATAAATGTAGTGTATAGTTCAAATCCATATTTATTATAACATTAATCTTGGTAAATGTATGTTTACTGTATGTGTAACTGAGAGAAAAACTATATATAGCTACGCAGATAGAGACACAGGGAGAGAGACTAAACTCATGATGGTGGTCACCTCTTGGAGTAGGTAAGAACAGGACAAAGAATTAGATTCAAAAGCACTTGCTTTTATCCATAATAAAATATTAACAGTAGAGCAAACTCCTTCCCCATCCCCAGCACACAAACACAGAGATTGGAAATAAATATGACAAAATGTTAGCATTTATTCATTTGAGTGGTTCGAATATGGGTATTTGCTACCATATTCTTCATACTTTTCTTAATTTTTATAATGTCTCTCTCTTTAAGAAAAGTGCATTTGTGACAAGCTTGAATCTATTTTGAGTAAAAGAAGCATTAGGAGGCTATAGATGGTGACTATAATCTTATATCACTCTCAAGATTCAATTTATTTATATACTTTGTTTTGTTTGCACCGTTTTAAGAAAAATCACAATGAATACACACACACGCGCACACACACACACACACGTAGTTGCAAATCACAGCAGTATTTTCTTTAATCATTTCCCTTACCGGCTCTGACTACTCTTCAATTAAATTGATCCACAAGCTTGAAAGAGGAGCGATAGGAAATAATTGTTTCAAGACTAAATCACTTCAGATACCCAACAACTATTTCCATCCCTTGCCTTAAATACAGAAATAGAGAGGTTGCACCCTAATTTTAAAGTTAGCTTTGAAACTGTCTTCACTAAAATACACACACACACACACACACACACACACACACACATGCACGTGTATAGATACATATAGATACAAATATAGATACAGACCTATGATACAGAGATATATAGATATACCTATACTCATATATAACCTGTATGAGACATCTTACATGTCCATTTGAAATTGCACTCCTGGTGTCACATTCTGGCACGAACTTGTATTTCCGCTCTATGCGACATTTGGTGGAACAGGATCCTCCAGGACATTTGCTTATACAACTTTATCCGAGCAAACACACACCAAGGAAAACTGCTTGCAGATCGATAAGCTTCCTAATAAAAGAGAGTTACAGAAGTTCAAGTCCATGTTCAGAGATATCAAGAAAAATTGTATTCCAACCTCTTCACAGAAATTAATGGCTTTGAAAATGTTAATTGAAACCCCTTTCAGGTTAAGGATGTTTCATAGGGAAACAAAAGTTGTTATAAGACAAAAATATCCATTAATCATCTGATCACTTACAAAAATGTTCTCCTCTTGGAGCTCCCTCCCCATGTAGCACTACTTATGGTCATAAGAGTCAGCATTAGCTGGGAGCTCAACATGCCAGGACTGTTTCCCGTGAATTATTTTATCCTCACAATGATGCAGTGAGGTAGGCACTAAGAGGAGCGGCTCCATTTTACACGTGAAAGAATGGACACAGCATTCAGAGCAGCAAAGCTGGTCCGTCCGGGGCCGAGCAGTGAGACCCCTCTCTTTCCTTGTCGCTGGTCAGCACTCTTTTCTAGGAGCTGCCTGCACGCAGTGCAAGGTAAACCCCACCGCTGATGGACTGCAGTTACAGCTCTTGCACAGACCAGAATTTCATTAAATCAGTGACAGTGGTGCCCAAGATCTGCCTTCAAGTGCCAGAGGAAGTCTTGAGAAACAGGGCTCCTGCTGAGGTAATGCAAAGAAATATACAGCGGTAAGAAGTAACAACGAGGTGACGAAATCGGCCCTTCTGAGAGGAGGATTATAATAACATCAAGAGAGGTCCTAGGACATCTGACAGAGACGTCCAGTGTGTTTACAGAAGCATCCCTTTTGACTGTTCACCAGTCAAGCTCAAGTGATGCTGCATTGTTCTCGAGTGTTCCATCGATTTGGAGATGCACATAATGCTTGTCTTTGACATCCCGAGACCAGGATATGTTTTGCAATCGATGCAGCTGAGAGACAATGAAATGTTTGCCGTCGCATTTTTGTGTATGGATGAAAACTAAACGTGCATTCGAACAATTAGACTGTAGTTCCTAATATAACCTGAATTTTCCTAAGTCTGAGATGAAAATAATTTGTTCTTAATTAGAGCTTCATTCTTCAAGACAAAGTCCTACCTCTGTTCCCATTTGTTAAGGGCATTCATTTTAAGTGGCCTTTTATTAAGTCCAAATATGCTCAGATTATTGATCCTATTGTAGATATCGAGTCAGTTTGGGGATTTAAATATAATTTTCAAAATATGTAAATAAACAGATAAAAATAAAGCTTCAGTAAACATTCTGCAGAATGCTGATGCCGATGCCGCTGTTCCCAACACAAATAAGCATGGGCAGAAATGTATGGACCAGTCCAGACTGCCTGGTCTTGAACTTCAACCTCTAGTACTCCGAAGCTGCGTGGTCTTGGCTAAGTCATTCAGCCTCTGTGTGCCTCCATTTCCTCATCTATAAAATGGAGACAGTAATACCACACATTCGTAGCACTGCTGTGAGGTTTAAATGAGGTAATCTTTATTAGGCACTTGGAACTGTGCCAGTACATACAAATTAAAAAAAAAAAAAAAAAAGAAAAAAGGAATGATAGAAGCTACTGTACCATGTTTTTCTAAAGCATCTATAACACAAGCCCCCAAACAAACAATACAAATTTCAATTTTTTTAAATGATAACCTTTATTCGTGTTTTTCTCATTATAAAAACAATATATATTGATGCTAGGAAACATCGAAAACATTTTTAGTGTGTTTTCCCAACAGTTTTCTGTTCACATGTAGCAATCGTTTTTACAAGTATAGGATTATACCATACATGCAATTTCTACCCTGATTCTTTACATAAAGATAGGTAGGGAACATCTTTCTATATCTGAATATTCTTCCGTAAACTCATCGCAAATGCTTCATAAATAGTCCATTCTAAAGATTAAAAATTTTTGGAACCAATCTCCCTTTTTCAGCATTATAATCCTACTATAGAAAACATCTTTGCAGGTTTATGTTCATGTATTTTTTTAATAATTTCCTTATGATGAATTCTTAAGAGTGGAATTGCTAGCACAAAGGATTTATAGTATGTCAAGCTTTTATAACAATAATAATAGGCATAAGAATAGCTGACAGTGATTGCTTACCATGAGCCCGCCCCGACTCCTAATAGCCCTCAGAGGTAGGTGCCTTTATTATCGCTGGCGTAGGGATTAGAGAGTGGAGATTCAGAGGGCCAAAGTAACTTGCCCAAGGTCACGCTGTTGCTGCCTGGGAATACTGAGACCATGCTCTGAGAGAAGCTGCCTGGTGCCTGGAATTCTGTTCCTCTTCGGTGCTTAAGAAGCCATTTTGTGACTGGACACATTCCCAATTCTCTCCTTCTCTTCAAGGATTTGATTCATTTTCACAACCAACCCACATAAGACCCTCCTATTGATCTTGGGAGGGCGGGGAGCCAAATGTGACATTTTTGACAAGCCGTTGGCTAAAGACCATTAGATGGGGATGTGCGGTAAATAAGAACTCACTTCAGCAAGGCACTGAGAAGTAAAACCTCCATTTTCCTGGCCTTGTGGGAGAGGTTTTGCACCTCCCGGAATAGCCTTGAGGTATTCATCAATTTCACTGAACTTGACCTCTGCGCTGTGGCTCACTTGGTCTTCAGAGCAATACCTCCTACCTGCCCCTCTCCAGGGTTGGATCGAAAGACAGCATGATCAGGGCATGAGCTTGTGGGAAGACAAAGTATGAAATCAATCCATCCGTGCATTCAACAAATGTTCATTGAATGCCTATAGTGGGAACACAGAGATGAAAAGCATTGGCCCTACTTTAAGGAGATGGAGACCTGACATGTTGAGTGACAATGGCAGCATGACATAGGGAGGGCTGTGAGATGTGCAACCGGGCGCACATTCCAGAGTGTCAATTCTGGAATTGGCCTGCTCTGGGCCAATTGAATTTTATTGAATCTTGAATCTTATCTCTGCTCTGTAGTAGCTGAATGTTTATAGCCAAGTCTCTCTAGATTCAGTTTCACCATCCATGAAGTGAGGTCTATACATCATCAGGTTGTTGTGAGTATAAATGAGATAATGCCTAGCAAATAGTGAGCACCCTACGGAGATCCATCAGTCAGTCAGTCTGACGGCTACAACCCTTACAGCTCACTCACAGGTACCTGAGCAACCCTCGGTGTCTGCAGGGAGAATGGTAAGGCTTCCGGCAGAAACCAGCGCAGGCATGCAAACTAAGTTTTAGCTGGTCCTCCTCCAGCCCTTAAGCAAGACTACAAAGATCAGGGTCTTCCAATGTGGCCAAGTGATTCCTGTCCCCCTCTCAATCGTTCTGTAAATATGTGAGGTGGCAGGGGGTCAGGGTACCTCTCCTGGGGCACAATGCACTTTGCATCCAGCCATGTCCAGTCCAAGCACAGCTCCCCGTGGATGGGAGAGGGTGGACGGCAGGCCTCCTGCTAGCACTCCTCTCTTGCATGTTTCCTGAACCAATGCTGTATAGCATTTACGGACTTTGTGCTTGCTCCTTGTGTGATAACTAATTAAACGTTAGCTATGACGATTATTAAAGAGTTGGGTACAGGAGGTTTAAGAGCATAAAAATAGGCCACCAGATATAACCCTTGTGGGATTTGAGGAGAGCTTCCCGGAGGAGATGCTAGACAAACAGATAAAGGAAGAGGAAAGGGAATGGAAGATCTTTCCAAGCAAAAGACAGGGAAGATATCCCTTATTGTGTGCGCTGTGTTGAAGCTTCCCATGATGATTGTTCCCTTTTTAAAAGCTGCGCTTTTCTTTAACCATTGCTTGCCAACAAGGATATAGCATTTCCTCCCTGTACTGGCTCTTACAAGACCAGGAGTGACGGAGGAGGATGACCCCTCTGGCGGTTTTGAGGCTTGGCCCTGCGTGGAGTGGTTGCATGCTTACAGCCATGTACACAGCCCAGCCCAGCATGTTAAATCAAAGGAAGAAGTGGCCCCATACCACGAGGCTCAGAGTCACTCTTATGAGAGGGAATGGGTATTGAGAGAAGGTCTTGGAAAGAGGAGATCAGGACTTCAAGTTTTCAACTGTTTCTCCCTGTTCTCAAAAATTTCATATGAAAGGCTTAACAGTCTCCCAGGGAGATCCTGTCTTCCAATAGAGTCATCATTCTGCCAACAGCAGGCCATAATATTGGATTCCACCAACATTAGCTGAGCACCTACTATGTGTCGTGTCTCAAGGAACTGCAGCAATGGACAAGGCAGAGCTGGTCCTGCCCTGTGGGGCTGGTGGACCATGGCATTAAGACCCCTCCAAGAGGGGCGCCTGGGTGGCTCAGTGGGTGAAGGCCTCTGCCTTCGGCTCAGGTCATGATCCGAAGGTCCTGGGATTGAGCCCTGCATCAGGCTCTCTGCTCAGCGGGGAGCCTGCTTCCTCCTCTCTCTCTGCCTGCCTCTCTACCTACTTGTGATCTCTGTCTGTCAAATAAATAAATAAAATATATTTAAAAAAAAAAAAGACCCCTCCAAGAAATCCCAGGGAGCTCCAGCCACCAGAGAGCGCATTGTCTCTGCCCTGCCCTTGCCTCATTGTTTAGGGATTTTCCCTGTTTCCCTTGGCAACCTACTCTGGAAGAGCTACATGGGAGGCCTGCTGAGATGCTCATCATATCTCTTTAGGTAATTAATCCATTTATATTCATTTTTATCCTCCCCCCACCCCACCCCCTCATGTCAACCCCACCCCACCTCCTCCACCCTCCCCACCTCCAGCACAATACCAGAGACATTCAAAAAATCCTCATTTGAAACCTGAAAACCACCATTTTAGGCTTGATACATAGGGGAAAGGAGAATTGGCAGAACACTTAATCTGCTTATCTTCAGCCAGCAAACCACCAAAAACACTGCCAAGCCAAGAGGGCCCTCGTGGGAACCAGGCATGGTGAACACACCAAGAGAAGTTCTCTTCTTATTACAAAGAAAGCTCTAGTCTCAACTTTTATAACTGTCAGAGCACTCATTCTCTGCTCTTCCACCAGCCTCCCATCATGCTAAAAGGGAAATCTGAAGTTGTTCTGAAATGTGCGCTCTGGAAGGGCAAAGACTGTAGGGTTACCTGCTGGCAACACAGCAGTGCTTGTCCGTCATAGGTGCTCGGTACATGTCTGATGGCAATTCAGTCACCAAACCTCTGCCCGCTGGCCAGCCAGCCATCTCCCCCTCACTCCCTCCACTCCCCTGCTCTGTCCCTCCTGCTTTCTCCTCAGTTGTCCCAGTCACCTCTCAGAGCATTTGCATTGGCCATTCTCTCCTTCTGGAATGTTTCTCCACCAGGTAATCCTATGGCTCCTTCCTTGCTTTTGCCAGGCCTCTGCCCACACACCATGCCCTCAGTCCTTTCCCAACAAGGGAGTTCAAAAGTGGACACTCCTTTATACTTTATCACAGACCCTGCTTTCTTGATCTCACATCAGTTTAGGTGTAATTTAAAAGCCACCCAAGATACACATTTTAAGTGTACAGTTTGATTCTCACACGGTGAAAACCTTATCTGTGTGAGTAAGCCCCACCAGAGTCGTGATCTAGAACACTACCACCTCTCAGAAGCCCCCTGTGCCCCATGCCTACCTCCTCTGAGCCCACCACTGATCTGCTTTCTTTCTGTAGAGATGAAATTTGTCTTCTCTAGAGTTTCACGAACAGGGAACCCTATGCTCTTTGGTTTCTGACCTCTCACTCAGCCTAATATCTGTGAGATTCACCCACATTGTGGTATCAGCGGCTCATTCCTTTTGTTGCTGAGTAGATTTCTAATTGTATGGATAGACTGTAATTTGTTTGTCCATTACTTGTTGATGGGCATTTGGATTGTATTTGATTTGCTTTCTGTTTTGTTCAAAGCTCTCATCAGTCCCTGACATTCTTTTCCCCCATGGCAATGTCATCCCCTGGAGAGCTGGAACCTTGTCCACAGGACTCACTGTTGGAGCCCCAGTGTCCAGAGCAGGGCCAGGCGCATAGGCAGTGCTCAGTGTCTATTGAATGCACAGGTATTTTTACATTCATTTCCCTTTGTAACATAAGGCCTGGGCAAGGCACAAGTTTGTGAGCTATGCTTCAGATCTCTTCTGTGAACCCCAGTCTAGAGATCTTTAGGCCTTCCAGGTGAAACCAGATGTTAGCCCAGCCATGCCTGGCTAAGTGTGTCTGCACCCTGTGAACCCGCCTATGACTCTGAATTCCTGTGGCTTATTCCTCACTTGCCTGCCCTGTGACATCCAAGAATGGTGTTCACTGTCCTCGCTGGTTTCCATAAGAAATTTGGCCACATCTCCCCTTCATTTTCTTCTTTCCTTGGATTTGGGTGTATAAGGAGGGAGTCACAGGAAGAGGCTGCCCTGTGGCCTGGGGAGTCCCCAACACCTTATTGTTCTACCCTCCTTTCCCTATCCTCCCTCTAGCTCCGTTTCTCATACCCAACCAAATTCTTCCTTTGTCTCTTGAGGATATTGTCGCCCACACCCTTGTTCCTCGGTTTCTTAATTTCTACACTGAACAGTTTGTTAAAGGGCTGTTTCCCCCAAAGAGATTAGTAAAATTGTTCCATCTCGTTACACATGGGCAGGTACCTTGTAACCCATAGACACCCTAATTTTTGTCTTAGCACAGCAACTTCATGAGACGAAACAGATGCTGTGGGCCAAAGACATGGGATTCAAATATTGAAACAAGTTGTCTATGCCTTTCTGTTGACACCCCTACTTCTTCTGCTAGAGGCTCTGCAGTCTTCTTTGGGAGCCCATTGTGTCATCAAAGGTCTTCCTGCCCTTGACCCATAGTACACTTTCTTCATCCCAGGGAACAGGAGAATAATGCCTTGCGCTCCCTCCAGACGAGCGAGGCTGGTCAACACCAGGTACCGGCCACCTCCCTGCCACACTGGGCAACCTGTAACACAGTGGGGGTAACGGAATGCTCTCTGAAGCTGACTCCCACATGTAGCTCTCAGCTTTACCACTTACCAATCCCGAGCCAGTAAAGTAACCTCCCTGTGCCTCAGTTTCTGCATATGCAAATTGGGGCAAGAAGTCCTATTCAGTAGGACTGTTGGAAGCACTCAATAAGGTGGTACATGTGAATCTCCTAGAACAGTGCCCGGCCTCATTGAATGTGCCCTCATGATGTCATCTGGACAGTTAGCAAACAAAAATACTGCAAAACGGCAGTGTTGACTAAAATTTCCTAAAATCTTTCCTGCAGAGTTTACATCTTCTCAGGGGTCCTGTCACCAAAACCCCACCATGTTGGTATAGACTTTACTCTAGTACCATTTCCCTTGAGCTGAAATGTTTTCATTCTGTCAGTCAAGACCTCTACTGAGCCCTAGCTGTATACCAGGCACTGGATCTGTGTTGAGTGAAACAGACAAGTCTCCCACTCTGCCAGGCTTGTGTCCAAGAAGAAAGAGATGGACTACCAATCAAAAGATAATAAATTGTGCTGGTTTTAGAGAGGGATGCGTCTTTGCTGAGGAGAGAGACAAGCCGTGGTCGAGGCATTTGAATCGGGAATCAGGGATGTCCACTCTGAACTGGCCGTGCTTAGGCAGAGGCAGGATTGACAGGCAGCAGGCAGGTGTGAGATCAGGAGGAAGAGAAGGCCAGGCAGAGAGGCTACCTCGTGCCTGACCCCTGAGGCTGGGATGAGTTTGACAAGTGTCAGGAACAGAGAAGAATGGGGTGGCCCAAATACAAGAACAGAGAAGTTTGGAGGCGGCAAAGGGAGTTTTTAGACCAGGGAGGGCCAACAGCTAGCAAAGCCATCCCCATCTTCCTGGCACCCTTTTCCATCTACTCCAGTGGGACACCGCCCTGTCCTCAGGTGTCCAGCCTGGTTCTAAGTCTGGCCCTAGCATCCCTGGGCTCTGCCTTCCTTCCCTTTCTCTGCTCAGCAGCATCCTTAGGAGACTCACACAGCAGGCCAGCCATGGGATCTGCCTGCAGAGGCAGCCGGGTTCTTGGGAAATTTGAAGCTACCTCCCATAGTCGTTAAGACTCACACAAATCCAAGTTCAAGTCTGTGCTTGGCCACCAACTACTGTCAAGGGCCCTGGGTACGTTACTTTACTTCTGTCATAGCCATTACTCTCTCCTGAGAAATGGGGATGCAAATCGGGTTTCTGGGAGGATGGAAAGAGATAACATATGTTAGCACTTGCCCTCATGCCTCGCACATAACAAGTGCCCAGAAAAATAATAGACGCTCCGTATTTTTGATGATGACTTTTCCCGCTGCTGTGCAGGAGGAGGTGGAATGGAAGAGTCGGGGATTCCATCCTTGCAAGTGTGTCCTACCCCCCACCCCCGCTTCCTTATTTTTCGGAACTGAGCTTGGGTCCTCTCTGTCTTCCGTCTGCTCAGTCCTTACGGTGGGGTCTTGCAAAACGCCTTGTTGTGATCTATAGATCCAGGTGCCGTGTCCTGTCCAGAACCTAGGGGCCCGTTCTCCTAGCTAGTGGACAAGCAGTCCCAGCAGTGCACGCGGCTGGGCCTAGCGGCCTCTCGTTCAGTGACTCGAACGCTCTACGTCGGACCCGAGCTGGCATCCCGAGCAGCGCAGGCAGGCCGCCCGAAGGGAAGCCAGCCCCCGCTGGAGCACGGCCCTGCTGCTCTCATCCTTGCACAACCCCCCCTTAGCAGTCAGCCTCTTTGAAGGAGAGAAAAGAAAGTGTGCTGAGCTTTAATGAGGAGTTGGCCGGGCTCCCTTTGCCACAAGCCTGGCTGGAGGCAGAAGATGAACAGGCCCCCGTGAGTGCCCCGCTGGTGCTAGTCGTCCCTGGATGTGACCCGAGACCCTGTGGTAATGTGGCTTCAAGCAGCCCTCGCTCACATGTGCTGCTCCCCTGCTGAGTGCGCCTTGCCGTGGGAGGTAGAATCCACATCTGAGCTGGGACCAGGGATGCCGCCAGCACGGGGCACGGGAGCAGCAGGCCGTCCCTGGGAAATGTCACCATTTATTGTTTTTCCTGTCCACATCGACCCTCAGCAAGCAGAAGTTCCAAATGGCGATTAAGTTATTTCCCCCCTTCTCAGGGTCGTGGACCCTGTAATAACATCTTTCTGAAGGGCAATGAGTCTGTCTTTAACCTTGCCCTCCTTGGCAGGTGTGTATCGGGGGTGGCTTCCAGAAGCATCTGTTGGCGGTATACTGCATGCCCGTGAATGCTCTCCCTTCTGGGGGAGTGGCAGACCCGGCTGGATGGTCCAGGCTCCTTTGCTCTTTCCTGCAGCTCCTCCTGCAAACCCACTAAGTTATCTTAATTACCATTCCTCCTTGGTCTCTGCCAAGAAGTGGGGTAGATTTATAATTGGATCGGTCAAATATTTGCTGTGGTTTATTTTTTTTGCCTCTCAAGTGCTCGTAAAAGTTGCATTTTCCTGCCGCATTCAGTATGACTGATGACTCAAAGGCACGGTCCTCGTGTTGTGTGCCAACACAGGTTATTTTTCAAAGGCCAAGGAAAAAGAGAGAACTGGGAGTGGGGGGGTGTTTATTTTGGGTTCTTGCACTCTCACTTTCTGGGTGGCTTTATTGCCGAGTCAAGAGAGACGAGCTGCCTTGAGAAACAGACTTCCTCCCGTAGCCAGCCCGTGCACACATCCGTCTCCTGCTGGGATTTGGTCATGAGCCCCCTTCTCTCTTCCAGGGCTTCGGCAGATCTCTTAGATAGAATATGCTATGGAGCAACCTCTCAGTCATCCAAGCCCAGCACTATCTCCTGAGCATCCCTGTATCCAGGATTGAGCGTGATGCGGTCTGGGAACAGAGGAGACAGATGTCCCTGGTACTAAGCCTGAGTTATCCATCCCCAGTGCTGGGACATGAAAAAGAAACTCTGGCCAGGGCCTGTGCCATTGGAAAATGGCCTCCTTCTAGAGTCAGCCAGGCTGCCAAGGAAGCTGGCCAGACTGCAGTCTAGGAATCCGAGAGAGCAGGCGCTCTTCTGGACCAGATGGCCTCCCTGCAAACAGGCTTCTTCCTGAGCTCCCACACCCGTGCCCTAGCAGGCCATGTCTGCAGTTGGCTGCACTGATCTACCTTGTGTTTCTAGCCTCCAACCCCTCCCAAGGTTATAGCAGCCCTCAGTGGTGCTCCATGACGCTGCTTATCACCTGTTCCTCTGCAAGTCGGGGAACATATAATCCAGACCGGAGCACTTTCTGGAGTGAAAGGAGGAACAAGAGGTGTCAAGTAGGACACCTCTGGGCAAACAGGGGTAAACAGACACCCCACATATAATAGGCTGTGGCTTGACGCCTTGGCAAGTATGCTGGAACCGTCCATGCTCTCGGCAAGTGAACTAGGAAGTAAGAGAAGCATAACATCCAGAGATCTCTGAGGGCTATGCTGAAGTAACAAGGAAGTCTCAACATTTCAGTGCTTCCATTTAAGAAATGTTCACTGCTTGCTTGTGTCAATTTCAGCCTTCCTGCAAGGGCTCATGCTAGGAACCAGGCCATTCCTGTCTTGTGGCTCTCCCATTGTGGGCTTGATGGCTGTTTCGGCACCTTCCAGAGGCAGAGAGGGATGGAGAGAGAGCAATAGGAGGTTATACCAGATATTCTATGGCAGGATCTAGAAGAAGGAGCCCATCCCACTACTTAAGTTCCATTGACTGAACACTACGACGTGCTCCCACCTGGCAGCAAGGAGCCAGGAAAAGAGTGAGACCCTGATATGGACAAGGGTCAGCCATCACTCCCACAGAGGACACTAAGAAACAGTATCAAAGTGGGAAGGGAAAACAAAAGAAGGAACAGGGGAAGAAAGCAGGCATTGTACAGCATCCCACTGAGAACTGGAAAGGTGATGTCATTACGGCCTTATAAAGTCACCTTTCAAATCTTAATATATGTGAATGTGCAAACACCCACAACGTCCCATCACAGCCGTTCTGCACCGGCTGCTGCCTGATCAGCCTCCCAAACTGTAACGCTACCCCTTCCTCTTGCATGAAAGAAAGCACATTAGGGAGTGCAAGTGATTATTACTAAGAGACTAAACCTGGACCATATTCCAATTTTTTTTTCTTTCTGGTGGAATTTATTTATGAATTTAGTATTTTATTCATTTGATATTTAATATTTACTGACCAGACTCTGCTCGAGATAAATGAGGGATGGCAGGGAATTATCATAACGGTAGCTCACACCTTGAGGCTTGTTCACTGCACACAAAGTGCGATTCTAAGCACTGCACATGAATTTATTCACTCAACCCTTACAATAGTGTTTTGACAGAAATGTGATTATTGTCCCCATTTTAAGGATGAGGAGACTGAGGCACAGAGAACTTAAATAGCTTTTGCAAGTGTGGCAAGAAGTAAGTGGCAGTGCTGGGATTCCAGCTCTGAAGTCTTTTTTTTCCCCCCCAAGCTTTTAATTTATTTGACAGTGAGTAAGAACAAGAGCACAGGAGTGGACAAGCAGGAGGAGGGCCAGAGGGAGAGGGAAAAGCAGGCTTCCTGCTCAGTGGGGAGTGGGATAGGAGGCTCATTCCAGGAACCTGGGATCATGACCTACACTGAAGGCAGATGCTTAACGAACTGAGCCACCCAGGGGCCCCAGCTCTGAAGTCCACTTAACCATTCTGCCATGCAGGCAAAACCCCTGCCCCCCTGGAGTTTACATTCTTCTCATTAGACTGACAACACACATAAAACCAGATCATAGCAGTGTAGAGAGTGACGAGTGTTTTGAGAAAAGCAAAGCACGTTAAAGGGTAGAGGATTGAGGCGCATTGGACACTGCTGTTTCACACCGGCATGTCCCCATACCCTGTTTGACAGCCCCTGGCTTGCAGAGTCTTTCTTTAATGAAAACTGCCCTCCACTGCTGCTTTGGAGTGACTTGGAAGAGCCAGCGAAAATAGATGTTTTCTCTCTCCTCTGACAATACCTTTGCCCAGAGCCATTTGATTGGTTGTACAGTGGGCACTGCTGCTGGTTCTAAGTCATTTCTGTTCTTGGCCAGCAGGCCAGTTCAGCGAGAGATGACTGATGTCCAAATTAATAATGAGCAATGACCCCACACAAGTAATCACCTTCTCCCAACTTTTCTCATGGGGGTGATTTTCTGGACCCCAAATGAAGTATATTCTTCTCACCTAAGCACCGAGGAAGTTACGCTCATTCCTCTGGCTGACAGCAATTTGTAGACATGGGTCTGGGTAGCTGGACATTTACGAGGTTGCTAAGAAACAAATGCTTTGGTTACAAAGGTCTCCGAAAGCAGCTCTGGTTTGATGTATCACTGCGTATCATTTCTTTTATCCCATAAAGACACCCCTGACCAGTGGGATATGGGGTAGGGGAAAGCTAAAGAACAAATACTCGTTTTCTGAGAGATGAGGAAATTTCCACTTCCTAAGCAGCTGTCTGCCACCCCCGATGGAAAAACTGGAACCATGTACTTCTCTTCTCTGATCCTTATGATTAGCAAATAAGTAACTCATAGTCTGGAGGTACTTAGTAACATGGTTAGTACCTTCCAGGCACTGCCCGAAGCATTATGTCATGTCATCCTTAGAACATCTCCAAAAATTGAGTATTATTGGGGCGCCTGGGTGGCTCAGTGGGTTAAAGCCTCTGCCTTCGGCTCAGGTCATGATCCCAGGGTCCTGGGATCGAGCCCCGCATCAGGCTCTCTGCTCAGCGGGGAGCCTGCTTCCCCCTCTCTCTCTGCCTGCCTCTCTGCCTACTTGTGATTTCTGTCTGTCAAAAAAATAAATAAAATCTTTTAAAAAAAAATTGAGTATTATTACCTAGTATGCAAACCAGGAGAAGGCTAAAAGTTGATTGACCCAACTTCAAACAATAGCAAGTAGCAGTCAGAATTCAAACCCACCTTTGCCTGATGGTAAAGCCTTTGTACTACGGATTACAGATTCTTTGTTTTCAATGATCACTTTTCAGATGGGAAAAACTGGCAATTCTGATCATGGGGAAGTCGCATTAATAGATTCCTGGAGTTTAATTCTATGAAGTTCATGAAAGAGGTTATAGTCAATGTCTGTAACCTATAAAATCCTTTTTATGGAGGGGGAAGTGGTGAGAGAGAGCTTAATCCCACAGTAGTGGTTTTTATCTGCTACAGACCTGTGCTTTGAATGTTCTCGGGAAGTCACAGTGCAACTGACTTTTCCATGCAGTGATTTTGAAAGAGTTCACAAGATTAGCCCATTTCTACAGGGGTCTTATCGATTTTCTTGTCAACAAGTAAGAGACATTGGTGTCCTCTGCCTCTTCCCTCATCCCCTCTGTCCAGCCCACGGTCAAGGGGTGGGCTTTCTTAAAAATATTCCTCCAAAGTTGTCTCCTCTCCTCACTGACTGTCCTGATCCAGACCCCCGTCGTGTCATACTTGAGCTTCTATAATCACTCCCCAACTGGTCTTCCTGGTTCTTTTCATGTTCCCCTCTGCTGTATCCTGTCTGCAAATGAATTCCTCAAAACAGTCCTTTCGTTGCGTCAGTCACTGTTCAGAGATCATCAGTGGCTCCTACTAACCCACCAGCAGATTTTGCCAATCTCTTGGGTCACACTGGCTTCCCCCATTCCCCTCATCTTGGTAGCCTTCATTGGCCACTCTGTCTCTCATTGATCCCTTCTAGTTAGAAGCCCACTTTCCACTGAAACAGAATTTCATATTTAATTGCTGGTTAATCTGAGAGATCTAGGTCTCAGTTTTTGCTTGGCTACGTAGTTGCCGTGTGACTTTTGACAAGTTGTTTGGCTACTCTGCCCCTCAGTTTTCTCATCTGCAAAATGAGATACAAAGAGTACTTATCTTTAGGGTTTTTGCAGGAGTAGAATGATATGAGGATGGTAGTGATGATGATCGCTAGCTAACACATATTTTGTGTTTGCTCTGTGCCAGGCACTGTTCCAAGTATGATCTTATTTCTCACAACAACCTGTAACATACGTGCTATTATTTTTTTTGTTTTGTTTTGCAAATGGGGAAACTGAGGCACGGATAGGTAGAGCTAGTAAGTGAGAGATTCTCTCTCAGTCTAGCTGCACAGATCTCATCCTTTTTTTTAAATTAAAGCATAGTTGACATATAGTGTTACATTAGTTTCATATGTACAACATAGTAGACACAACCCTCATTCTCTTTTTTTAAGATTTTTATTTATTTATTTGACAGAAAGTGAGAGAGAGAGGAAGAGGGAGAGAAAGGAAGACAGCAAGCTCAAATGGGGGAATGGCAGGCAGATGAGAAACAGGCTCCCTACTCAGCAAGGAGCCCAATGTGGGGCTCGATTCCAGGACCTGAGATCATGACCTGAATCAAAGGCAGCTGCTTAACCAACTGAGCCACCCAGGCGCCCCCACAACCCTCATTCTTAACTAATCTGCTGGTAGATGATCAGTAAATGATAGCCGATAACACAGGTCTATAATTCCTTATCTGAAACGCTTGCCAAGCCAGATGATTTTTGGAATCCAGAATTTTGGGACTTCCAAGAAAGTTACACTTGGCATATACTAGGTATTATATAACACCCCAGTGTAGATTGGAACAATAACCTCCCTCCCTCCCTCTGTTTCTCTGTCTCTCTCACACACACAAGAGAAAACACAAAAGTTTTGGCTTTAAAGCTTTTTGGATTTCAAACAGCAGAAAAGGGATTGTGCCTATAGTAATAAAACTATTAGCAATAATGATAAGCATAATAAATGGTGGCTTACTGTTACAACTTTTCTGACTCTTCTTTTTTTTACTGGATGAGCTCACCGTAAAATGCGCTCAAAAGTATTTTTTAGCTAACTAATGGGGTGGGAAGGGAAGCTGCTAGTCATGGGACCAGGTCTGCCACCTCTTTCACACATGGGGTGCTCTCTCTTCTTACTCTAGTATGACTTCATGGAGCGTCTGGATGGGAAGGAGAAGTGGAGTGTGGTTGAGTCACCCAGGGAACGCCGGAGCATACAGACCCTGGTGCAGAATGAAGCCGTGTTTGTACAGTACCTGGACGTAGGCCTGTGGCACCTGGCCTTCTACAATGATGGCAAAGACAAAGAGATGGTTTCCTTCAACACTGTTGTCTTAGGTAGGTATGAGGTCTCTGAGTGATCATGCCACCAAGGGAAGAATGGAAACGTTCTAGGTTTTTCCACAGAAAATCATCTTCCAATGTAGTTTCTACCCTGTAGGAAACCAGACCAGAATCCTTTATTTAAGCCTCATGGTATTTTCCACCTAAAACTAGCCCAGATTTAAATAGGATCCAGTTGTGGTAAAGAGCTTGGGTCAGACAGGCTGGCTCAAGTCCTGGCCACACAACCTATGCAAATCAGTGGATTTTTGTAAGCTTCAGGTTCCTCACAGTAAAAAAGAACCAACTAGCACCCACCATATAAGGCTAATTGTAGGAATTAAATAATATACAGTATATAAAACTCTAAATATGCAGTAAAGCCAATAAATACAGACCATTCACATCAGCTCAGAATTTCTCTGAAAATCCAGAAAAGCTAAAAATCAAAAGTTTAAAAAAAGAAAAAAGACCCACATAAAAATAAATCAAGAAAAGGATATAGACATAAGGGAAAAAAATCATATCTTTGTTCCCAAGGAGGTAAATCTCAAAATGTTTTAATTAAACACTTGCCATTTTTGGCATGTTTTAGCCCTGTTTTTTTATTAGCTATTAAAGGAGAAGCAATGCTTTTATTCAAAATTTCTTCTTATATGTGCATACAAACTCCTGAAAGGGCCATTAGTTTGAGAGGATTTTATGAAATTTTCTAAAGCAAACCTTAAGAATTTTACCAATCACATAAGCCACAGATACTTTCATTCAATTTATGTTGTCATTAGGTTTTTATCCTGATGAGGATAACAGATCCTGGGTAGAATGTCCGTGAGTTGGGGCAGCGTGTTAGACATACTTCACAGAAAAATCCACTGAGACTCAGAAAACTCGGTCCCTCCGAGTCCCAGGATGTGGACATGATAGGAATGGATGGGCTTCTGGGCCTCTGGGCATGTCATCCCCACAGGGTTGGGTCGTGGATCTCAAGGTTCACCGAAGGAGTAGTGTTACGAGGAGAGACCTGGTGAGAGAGGATCAGATCGCAACTCTTCTGTCCCACATCCTGACTGGGAAAGTCACTTACCCCCTGGAGCCTCAGCTTCCTCTGTGAAAAGGACCACATCCCTGACAGGAAGGATGATGTAACTTTACATCCGGAACACATCTGCCATGGCGTGGGTCGCCACCGAATGAGAGCAGATGGCTGTTTAGGAGCATATCGTATACAGCTATTTTCCTATTGACTGGATCCTCAGAACTTCTTTACTGGTCTCAACGGATTTCTCTGAAGGGTTCCTCGATTCTTGAAAGAGGTAGGGAAGCCAAGTTAAAATTCAGGGCTTACTTTTTTTATCAGCAGCCACAACTTTCAAATGGTCTAAAATCAGGATTTGGTAGTGACCGTAGTGTTAAAGTTAACCCTCATTCCCTCTGCCAAGGAAAACTTGATCCTATCCGAACTGGCCAAATATACAAAGGCAGGGGTTTGGCACACTATAGCCCATGGGCTAAGTCTGGCCCTCTGCCTGTTTTTATAAATAAAGTTTTTCTGGAGCCCAGCCATGTTCATCTGCTGACATATCGTCTATGGCAGCTAAAACAACAGAGCTGAGTAGCTGCCATGGAGACAGCTTGGCCAGCAAATCCTAAATATTTACTTTCTGTCCCTTTACAGTGAAAGTTTCCCAACCCCTGCTCCCAACTAATGTCATAAACTTTGTATCATGGAAGCCACTGGAAAACATCTTCCATGGTTAGAGAATATTTCCAGAAGCAGATTATGGATCCACGGGGGAAAGAAAGCAAAAAGGATTAAAAATCAACTCACAGAAGGAAAAAAGAAAAAAACTGGTTTGAGATGTTGAGATTAAAAGCAGTCTTTAAGAACATGATGAGAAATGACATCCTTTTTGTCACCTTGTATTTAACTAAAAACTTCGCACATCCTTAAGAGCCCACGCCATAAACAGCAGCTGGCTTAGTTGGAGTCTACAAGGACTCCGTGAGATGGAAAATGACACCAACGACAACCACCACCCTCCATACATTTATGCTGCACGGACCAGGGGCCAGCCTCTGGCTTAGGCCCTCTGTGGGGACGAGGCTGGCAAACTCACAGAGTAGTTACGTGAGGGAGGTACTCCCAGGGCTCCATTTTCTACTTGAGAAGCAAGACTGAGAGAAGTTAAGCAACTTGCCCAAGGTCACACGTGGTAATCAGGGGGTGGAGTCGGCACCCAAACTCTCCAGAGAATTGTGCTTAACCACTGGATTGCTCTGGATTCCTGCCAAATAAATGCCTTTCCCCCTGCTCAACAAGTTTTCTGGGGGCCAGATTATCTAATAGTGGCTTCTGCCCTCCGTCTCCTCTATCCACATAGACACAGACGTTGCAGTAGGGAGATGCCCTTCTCCCAGGCCATTACCCTCGTTCAGAGATGGGAATAGCAATTCTCCCCAGAGGATCTCTCTCGTCTGGACTGTAACTCAAAGAGAAAGTCAAAGGTAATCGGCCTAATAATTGGGCAGACATCTTGATAGAGCAATGATAGTAATTGGCCTGAAATGCAGGGAAAAGAACAGTGTTTTATTTGGTTCAGAGGTTCTCCCACACATATCTATTATCAGAACGTTCTCCATCAAGAGCAGCCAGGAGCGCCAAAAGCCCCTGTGATGTGAAACAGAAGGGAAAATGTTAGACGGGTGTCAACCAGCGATCACGCTAAATATACCTTTGACTCAGGGAAGTCTTTTGATGTGTTTTGGAGAGAAGCAGCCTGCTTTCAGAAATGAGTTTCATCTCAGGGGACAACAGAGTGGCATACTTGAAGCACGGTGCGGGTGTGGAGGCCGCCCTCCGCCTGCGTAAAAACCCCATTTACTGGGCTGCCTCTCAGCACCTGCCATTGTTTCCTCAAGAAAACCTAAACCAGGGTGACAGAAAGGAAAACTGATAATATGGCCACCGGAAGGGCGGGGTCGCTTGCACAGTTCAGCCAGACCGTGGGATTGTTCTTTCTCTCAAAAACTGTAGAAATCCGGGGAGAAGGCCATGAAAAATAGTCTCTGTCACAGTTTTTGCTTATTTGGGATTCTCCTACCCTATGTGCATACGCACACACACACTCTCTGACAGCTGTTTACCAAGGGCCTGCTGTGTGCCAAGAGTTGAGAATACCTCAGTGAATGATTCAAATCAGGTCTCTTCCTCATGGAGCCTGATGGAGGAAGAAAGACACATGAAAAGGCAACCATAAGAATTACAAGAGCCTAGAGAAGGGGTATAAAACCCTTCCTGATTGAGGGAAGGTGAGGAAAGAAGGTGCCCAGAAGGTACATATTTCCTAAACTGACATCGAAGGACCTCAGCTAAAGGGCAAGGAGGCCTTCCAGCCCCACAAAGAGCCCATGCAAAGAGCTCGGTCCCTCTCTGTGCGACTCTGATGGTGAAAGAGCTCCCTCGGCCTCTGCTGCTTTGTCTCTGAAGATGTTAGGTTTGGAAAAGGGAGGTCTGAGCTCACAGATGTTAGTTTCCACCAAACCATCCCCAGACCTAGATGCTGGTCTAGGGAAAAGCAATCTCTAATTCGCTGTAGGGGGTACTTCTTAAAATGCAAACAAGACAGTGCCATTTCTATGTTTAAAACTATTTGTTTCCGTTGGTCACAGAATCAATATATATATCAGCCTGTATTGTCTATGACAGTGAAAATGCTATGAGGCCAGAGAACTCGCCTATCTGCTTGGATTCACCAATGCCTGCTACAGTGCCTTGCAAATAATAGATTTCTAGTTAATAAAATGAGCCATACATCAGGAACTGTGACAGTTCTGAGAGCTCACCCTAATTGTAAGCTAATATGTCAGCCTGCCACAATTTCATAGATATTATCAGAATACATGAAACTCCTGGGTCAAAGACAAGGGCCTTTATTACTCAGAGCAAGGCAATATCTAGATTCTGGTAAATGTGCCAGTCCCTCAAGCCCCAGTTCCCACAGGGCAACATCAACAGGGTCAGCTAGGACCGACACATGCAATGGATTGCATTACAGAGGGGAAATCCTGAGTTTATTACACCTGAGTTTCTCAGAGGTGACGGTGAGCCTGCCTGTTCTTTGCACTAGAGTAAGATATTATCTTTATTACACTGGGGAGTAAGCAAACCCTTCCTTTGCTCTGGAGACAGACACCATATCTGTCCTCCAATGTGGTTCACTATGCAGACAACCTTGAAAAGATAGTCCAGAACTATGGCAGTCGGTGTCTTGGCTCACAAGACATTGAGAAACATGAGTGGGGAATTGGAGACATGGAGAATGGTCTCTGAAAACCATGTGAGATTGCTGATTTTGGGCCTGCCCAAGCAACTATTTCATGATTCAACCAAAAGCTTCTTGAATGAATGAATGCACGGTGAATAGATGGAAATCAGGAGCCACTGGATGTTTCTCAGCCCACCTGTAGAGCCAACCTCAAGGACTTTCAGCCTGAAGTGTTAATTGATAAACGTTAAATAAATTGGTCTGCTCTGAGTGTACGGTGTCCTGCCTGATTTTGAAGAAGCAGATACGCTCACTGAGTTCTCCTCAGCATACAAGAATCCAACTACTGCTTGGTTCCGGAAGAAGAGAGCCGAGAAAGGAAACACTGTGGAAAGAAAGCAATATATGCAAGGTTTGGTTTTTCAGTACAGAGTGGGAATAAATGGGAAATCCTGTTTAAGGGAAGGACCTTTGCCGCTCTCAGGTTGCTCCATTAGAAGCCATCTGACTTGATAGTCTTTCAGCCAACATCACTGAGTCAATGACCCCAACTCCCCAGGGCTGTGTAAATGTCACACAGCCTGGGCAGAGTGGCTTGGATTTTTCTTTTCATCCTCTTAATAATTTGGAGCCTGAAATTCTGAATGTGTTTATTTTAATTTAAGGCCAAAAAAAAATGAGAATAATAATTTTTAAAAGAATATGACTGTGTCTGTGTAGACCCAAATCAACATGAAAAAGGTCCCTAAATGATCCCTTTGAAGTGATGACTTGAGAGTACACAGGGAAAGGTAAATCATGAAATAAGATGGCTATGCAGGTTAGAACAAATGGGAACTAACTGATTTTCATGAAAAATAAGATGTACAAAAGGTCAGCCCAAAAGGAATTTTGTACAGCCTAAAACCTACTTACTTAAAAATCATGCCTCCATTGGCCAGTCTTACACATTTGGATCTTTCTTTCCTGAAAGCAAGAATTTTTTCTACTCCACAAACCTGAGATCAGAAACATCCACTGTCATTTGGAGACTCATCCCCTGCACCTGAGGCTAAAGGCTCAGTATCACACATGTCAGACCAAATCTCAGACTGAGAGTCTGATATTGGAGGGGCTTGGTGGGAAGGGGCCAGCACTCACGATGCTTTAAACTTGCCAACATTCAGACATGGGAAATTTCAGATTTTTAAACCCAAACAAGTTGTTTCTTCTGAAAGACCAGGAGTTGCAACAGTACTTACCCTGCATCCCTGCCCAGATGCTGGTCAAATAGAGTGCGGTGGTTACTCCCACGCATTCTCCAAGTTGTCCTGGTCCCCTTAACTTCTCATTCCCTTTGCTCCCTCATGTTCCTGCCAGTGCCCTGGGGGTATTGGGGGTTTACTCCCACTGGTCTTCAGAAATGGTGGGCGGTTGATGATGACATTGCTTCATCCGCAGATAGAGGAAAAGGTAGTTGCTTAGTTTCTCTCTTTTTCAGATTCAGTGCAGGACTGTCCACGAAACTGCCACGGGAATGGCGAATGTGTGTCTGGGCTGTGTCACTGCTTCCCAGGATTTCTAGGAGCCGACTGTGCTAAAGGTACTTGCCACTATTTCCCTGCTACGGTTGGAAAACAATGCATAGGCTTCTCTGAGGGGGAGAGCGAGGGGGCACTAAAGAAGCCTCCCTGCGAGATTCTACTGGGACAGCTTGCAAGCTCATGCATGCTAGAAGGCCCAACCCTTGAGCAATGAGCAGGCTTTAATATATGACAATTGGCCGATATACCTATAAGAGCAGGGAGGTTATCCCTGGCACTGAGGTATGCTGAGAAGAAAGATTTGCTAAAAATGAGATGGTTGGATTCCTGTAAAAGCAAAAGTGAATTACCATCACTCCTTTCTTATAATCATTAAATTCTATGTAATGGAAGATTAAGCATCTCAGGGTTAGTAAATTTCATTCATTCTGGCCAGCTACACTCTTAATCTAGGAAGCGCTATTTATCTTGAAGGAATCGGTTTTAAATTGTGTTATTAATTTATCTACACTCCTTTGCACAGAATTGCTGGGGCCCTGGGATTCTTGGGGGAAAGGTAATATAAGAGAAAATGACTCTTGCAAGAACAGGGACTTAGGGGCTGCACACCTAGCTTGCAGGAGACCTTGAGCATAACCTTCAAGGGGCTCTATTAGAGGCAAAAGTAGTAGAGAGCAGAGCTTAGAAGCTCCAGTGGAAACCAAGTATGTTGATTCCTCACCCACCAGTCTGAGAAACAGCGAGGGAGGGGTTCAGGGCCCTTGCTGAAGGGCCAGGCACTCCTGTGTTGAATCCCACCTCTGCCACTTGAGGGTCTGTGTGATCTGGAGCCAAGGATCTAACATGTCTGAGTCTCTATTTCCTCCTCCGGAAAAGTGGGGGGTTCCTTTACACATTCTTTGTGAGCATGGGATGAGCTCTTAGCAGAATATGTTGTGTTCCCTCAAAGGGTTCATAGCTCTTAGCAGAATATGGTGTGTTCCCTCAAAGGGTTCATATTTACCATCTTTATTTATGTATATCACCTTATATTTATTTACATATTTATATAATAGTTTTATGTGCTCACCTTTAAAAGACCATGCTGCCTGGATGCTCTGAGAGAGAGGCAGTTGTTAATAAAGCTACTCTGTAAATGCTCAACAGTGCCACTCCTCTTTCCCATGCTCACCACAGTTGCTGAAGAAAACTGCATTTCAGTTATTCTCAGCATTTCATAGATGGGCGGTACCCAGCCTTCTGAGTGTTGACTGGTGAGCGAATGGGACTTCCTGGGCATGAAGTTCTGGATTTGGTTGCCCGTGCATGAGACCAATTCAGACATAATCTTCTATCACAAAATAATGCAAATGCTTTGGTAAACTCCTCAGAAAAAGAGAAGCTGGAAGGAAAAGAGAGCTAGAAGCCACCAGACTGTCGCCTCTGCACACTCTAATGGCATGCAGACACCTCCCCAGGTAGACCGTAGAGCTGGAGCTCCTACCCTTGAGTGCTTTGCTCAGTCAGCCTCTGAGGCACCATGATGGGAGGGAAGGTGGCTGACACGGTGCGTCACCATGCTGAGTGCCCTTCCTGGAGAACGCTGCAAAGGAGGGAAAACCTCAGGATCATTCGAATGGCCTTTCTTGCGTTATCTAATCTTCCTAGGAGCAAAGGCATTAATGAGAGGAAGGACGGAATGGTCCTTTCACATGTGGCTGCAAATGGGCTGAACCCTCTGCTGCATGGCATGTGAGCTGTAAATGTGTATTAACACTGACACACGTCAATGTATTATTAATCCTAAAAACCATGTGGGCTCTGATAGCCCATCCAGTTATTGGCCTTTCAGCCCTAAGTACCTCAGCCATTTAAGAACTCCTCGCTCTAAATCCATTTGCAGATGGACGTCCATTCTGCATTATGGATCTGTAATGGCGTGTGCATTTAGCTGCTTAAAAGGACTCTCGGTGTGTGTTTTGCATTCACCACCTGTACTGTGGCTGGGTGCACACTCCGAGGGTGCATTAGCCATGGTATATAATTGATCCTTGTGAAACAAATATTGAGCGGCTGTTAAGAGTAGTTACTCCTGCATACTCAGGCGCTGTTCCTGAAATCAGCCTTTGAACTTGTTGCATATTTTAATTTCGTTCTTGAGGCCTACAGTGGACAGAATTGAAGTATTAAAGAATAAAATTGTTTTCTCCTTGTCTCCCTCTTCATTTTTGGCGAAGTTGCCTTTAGAGTATTAGAAGTAAATTGCGTCTTTGCCCTAGCCATATTTCTTCCTTAGTATTTTTGAAATGGACACAGTTTAAGCTCCTTCATTAACAACAATATTGGGAAATATTCCAAGCCTTTATTTCCTGAACTTTTTTCATGTGCCGCCTTTATGATTTTTGCCCAATTCAACCTGTATTATTATGTACTTAACGTATCTCTTTAAGTCAACTCGCTATGTTTACATAGATAAATTTCTTCTAAAAGGAACAATGTGAAAATCCAAAATTTAAAAAGAAACAACTTATCAATTGCAATAAGAGGAGATGTTCGTGCCACCTTTGATCTGTCAAGAGAGGAAAATTTTCAGTCACGGGCATTCAAGCCAGGTCAGCCTCTCACACATGTGTTCACACCAAGAATCCCAAAAGTGGACCTGAGCCCATGGGCAAGATCCTGGCTTCTAGACAGATTCGAACCTTGAACACCTCATTTTCTAAATATTGGCTCCTCAGAGTAACAAAAATCGCTAACTACCCCTCTGTGATGAAGTGAGAAACCAGAAAAAATAGGCACACAGATTTAACGGTATAAGCTTCAAGTGAGTAAATGTAATGATTAGCACCTGAGTTACTGGCGAGTTAAGCCTCCACTTTAGATTGTTTTTAAATAACAACTAATAGTTATTTAATATTCAGCATCTACCAGACATTGCATGAAGTACTTAAGACATACCATCTTATCCTTTCTCATATCAACAATATGAAATAAATCCTATTTTAACTACCCCCCCTGTTTTAAGGGTATCTTTTTTTTTAATATTGAAATCCTTTCAGACTTGCACACGGGTTGCAAAAATAGTACATACAGCTCCCGTACAGAAGTCACCTAATGTCAGCATTTTAAATGATCATGCTTCAGTCACTGAAATGAGGAAATTAACACGAAAGCTGTTATTGACTAATTTACAGACTTTTTTTTTTTTCCTGGTCCAGATCCCACATTGTATTTAGTTGTCATGTCTCCTTTGTCCACTCCAGTCTGTGAAGGGTCCTCAGTCTTTTCCTTGTGTTTCATGACCTCGTTCATTTCGAAGAATCCTGGTCAGGTGTTTTTCAGTATGTCCCTTGATGTGGGCTGGTCTGATGTTTTCTTGAGATTAGGTGGAAGTTGCACATTTTTAGCAAAATGCCATGTCGTTGTTAGTGAGTCATATCAAAGACGCACTTCTGATTTTCAGCCAGAAGAAACAAATAGAATGTGGTTGTGTGTGTGTGTGTGTGTGTGAGTGTGGGTGTGTGTGGGTGTGTGAGAGTGGGGGGGGTAGGTGTGTGTGTGTGCGTGTGTGTGTGTGCGTGTGTGTGTGTGTGTGTCTGTGAGTGTGGGTGTGTATGTGTATGTTCCCACCAGAGCTGTGAGGCTCCACCCCGCCGGTCCTGCACGGTTTGTCTGTGGCTGTGACAGGCTGCCACTCATACGCAGCTTCTGAGCCCAAGAAGCTCTGAAGTGTTAGCAGGAAGTAAGTGCAGCAGACAGAGTGAGGGGATCATGCTCGCCAGCGCAGAGGAGAGACAGCTGGCCCTGAGTCTCCTGCCATGCAGAGTGGCACATGCCATCTCCCAGCTGTGGCCCATGAACACTTCTCTTCTTCCTTGATAAAAGCCTTAGGAGGGCCCAAATCCCAAGTCCTCCCTCAACACAAGCTGGTGTTCACCTTTGTTCCCTCCTGACAGCGGTGCCCAGGATGCCTCCGGTCCCGCCAGTTTCCGCTGCTGCAGGCAGCAGGCAGACTGAGACCCTCCCACCAGGGGAGAAATTTGCCACGTTAGCAGGCGAGATTCCCATCACATCCGAGCAACCAGGTCTGTGTCCAAGTGACAGAAATACGGATTTACTCCCTTGACCTCACACGGCACCTCCCGTGCCCTCAGACGTGCCGTGCAGACGGCAGCTCCTTGTCTTCTTATAAACCTGCCAGTCCGCATCAGGCATCTGAAGACAGCCTTGCAGGGAATGGAGGAATCAGTCAGCATGAATTTGCAGAGCATTCAATCCCTGGCCCCCACCGACCTGGGGTCCTCAGGGGCTCAGAAGTCAAAACGGAGTTGACCCGCACATCAGAAGAATGTGTAAGGGTTCTAACATATTGTTCCAAGTCAGCTGAGGGGACAGAACTTACTCGTGCCTCCAACAGATGCTTATTATGGGCCTGCTCTGAGTCAGGGACTGTGCCAAGTGCCGGGAATACGAGGAGCAATCGTGCCTGCCAGGGCCCTGCCTTCTGAGAGCTTCTGGTCTGCTGCATGCACGTGATCAGCAAGTGGGAAGTATACGTGTGAAGTCTTAAATGCTGTAATGCAGACTTTGAATGGTGGAGACGTTATTTTTTTCAAGATTTTATTTATTTATTTGAGAGTGTGGCAGAGAGGTGGAGTGAGAGAGAGAAGCAGACTCCCTGCTGAGCAGGGAGCCTGATGTGGGGCTTGATCCCAGGAGCCTGGGATCATGACCTGAGCCGAAGGCAGATGCTTAACCCATGGAGCCACCCAGGCATCCCAAAAGACATAGGCATTATTAAGAAGATAAGTTTATGAAGAAATGAAGTATGAATCTATAAAAATAGCCAGTTAATATCAGGGAATGTGGAGAAAATTCTATGGAGAAGGAGTTCAATAAAGGAACTACACTGAAAGTGTCTTTCAATGTAGAATTTCATGAATTGTGCAGTGTCATAAGCAATGTGTCTGGATTCAGGCTCATGCGCAAATGGCATTTCTTTTCCAGTACTTTGTCCCGTTCTCCATCAGGTGCCTCTCTCAGTCCAGCTGTAATTAAGCTCATTATTGAAATTATTGTTTAGTCTCCAGTTTTGATTATTACTGTCCCCCTTGCCTGACTTTCTCATGGCTTGAGTGCTGTTTCTTGGGGGCGGGATGCTTTTTAATTATGCTTCCTTTTTTCTTTTATTTGCTTTTATTTGGAGGTCTTTCATTGACTCAAGATGCTCCTTGGGTTGCTTGTAACGCCGTCTTGCATTTCAGAAAACATCTGAGGCTTCCCATTCTTCTGTTTTGAGACTGGCTCATTTGCTTCCGAGCTTGAGGCCCCAAACCTGCATCAGAAACTTAAAACACCAGAGCCTTACTTGTTAGGTAATGTGTATTTCACAGGGACAAGAAGTGACAGCCGCCACTGCTCAGCAGCTGTCAGGGGAGGCCCAGAAATGCCAGAGCCGTGGGAATGCAAAGCCTTCTCTCTGGGGGTGGGTCTCAGCTCCTACCCAGCTTCTGTGAGGGTTTGAGAAAAGAGAACAGGGATCTTGCCATTTTTCTCCTGTTAACTGGCAAATGTCCCCACTACCCAGGCCCTCCTGGGCTTCCAGCGCTCGAGTCAAACTCCTCCTCATCTGTCATGGCTGACACTTCCTGAGTTCCGACTCCGCGCCAACCGCTGTTCTCAGCCACCACATAGCTCTCTCATTTAACCATCAATACCCCTATTTTATGTACGGCTGCTATCCCCTTCTACAGATGAGGAAAACGAAGCTCAGAGAGATTAGGTAACTTGCTAAAGATCGCTCAGCCAGTAAGGGGTATTGCTGGGATTCAAACCCAGCATTCTGGCTCGGGCTCTTCATACTAGACCATGAGATCGGCCTTAGGAGAGGTGCGGTATAAGGAAGAGGGGCTTTCCAAGCAGTTTGTGTGGTGGTGGCACGCTAGGATTTGGATCTGGACCCAAGGAAACTCTCTAGGAGAGGAAACTAGAGTTTACTGAGCAGAAAGCGGCTGGGCCGGCGTTCAAAATAAAGTCCGTCTGACTTCCGAGCCTGCCGCTCTGCGCCACTCTCCTCCCCTCCCAGAGAGATTCGTCATCTTCTTCATCACATCATTTGCCAAGTCCTGTCAACCTCCACCACGCTCTGCTCCGCTTCTCCTCTCTACTTTCACCATCGCTGTACGGCGCATGCGCCCACCAGCCTCTCTCCGATGGCTTTCCCCCTATTCAGGACCTCCAGCATTCTGCAGAGCTCCGGGTGCACATACAGCTACTATCTCTGCGAACACCTTCAAGAGCCAGGTGCCTCCCACAGAGGTTACCAGACTTTGGTTTGCAGAGGCTCACGTTTATGTTTACATGGGGAAGTTGTTACAAATGCATATTCCCAGGCTTGCCCCACCCCCCTCCCCACCTCCACCAGCCAATTCTAAATCCATAGGACTGGGCTGGGGCTCAGATATGTGCATTTTTAACGAGCCTCCCAGGGGAACTCTGATGCAGGTTGCCAGGGACCATATTCTGAGAATAAAGAACGTTCTTAAAGTAACATTCAAGATCGTTCATGATTTAAGCAGCTTTTGCACTATTATCTGCTACTAAAGCTCATACACCATATTTTCTAGCTACTTGTCATCCATAAAGCATCATGGCCCTGCTTCTTCCCTTTTGCTCATGCTGCTTCTTCAGCTGGAACGTTCTCATCAGTCCCAACCTTTCCTATCAAACTGCTACTCCCAGGTAGGTTCCCACCTCCCTGAAACACCCCTAGACAGGACCCTGCAGTCACACAGGGCTTAGCAACATCTTGGCAGTGTCCCTTCCTTCATGCTGGGCCAGGTTCTAGCCGGGCGATTCCATCCGTCTCCTGCTGGATCACACATTTCCAGCCGTACTCTTTATGACACCTCCTCGCACCCAGTTTGGTTCCCAGGAAGCGGTGTGTGGTCTCTAAATGTTCGGAGATCGGCAGTTAGGGGGTAAGACTCGTAAAGAGGAAAACATTGCCAGAAAATGTGCAAGAATCAAATGAGTGCTGGGGAACAGGGTTCTAATTTATCAGATTAATCATGCGGTGACGAATCAAGCCAACTTTGAGGCACAAATTTAAACGAAGGGAAGGAGGGAGGGAGGGAAAGAAAAGAGGAGGAATGAAAAAAGAAAGAAAAAAAGTTGACCTCGATCCCGCATTTTATGTGCATTATCTCAGAAGAGCGCAGTGATTAAGAACGAAACCGAGAATCTGAATTTACTAGAATCGAAGCCGTACTTCTCCAGTTAACTGGACCCATTTAAAAAAAATTACTTAACCTCCAGAAGCCTTGGTTTTCTTACAGTAATACTACCTGTGGGGACTAAAGAGTACATTCATGTCTAGTGTGTAGAACCATGCTTGCCATGGACCGAACGCTCCATAGACATTAGGTAGTATCTGTCTTCATGAGTCTTCATGAAATCACTGTTATTATCCTTATTTTACTGGGGAAACAGAAACTTAAGGAAAGTAAGCTACTTGCCCACAGTCACATAGGAGGACCCGATTTTGAAGCTGTGTCTGGCTGACTCTGAGGCTTCTAGGCCTAACGTCCACACAGGAGAGAAGCTTGGCAGGACGATGCCCCAAATCGAGGGTGGCTAAAATTCCCAAAGCCCACATGGACAGCTCCTAGCTGGACATGGCCTCGTAACCTGCTTTCCCCGTCCTAGCTGGACATGGCCTCGTAACCTGCTTTCCCCATTAGTCTCTTCCCTTAGTGGACTTCTGCACTCAGGAAAGGAACAACAAGCCCCTCAGCCTCTCCCTGCTGGTGGAGGGGTCCTCTCCACCGCCCCAGGAACACCTCTCGCAGAACTTTCTTAGCACAGAAGTCACCTCCCGCTTTTTCAGCCAGAGTCAGCTTTCAGTTGAAGACACTCGGGCCACACTGGTCCTCTCCCAGAACAAGCACAGATGCACCCTGTGCATGGTTCCTTCAGACCCTTGGTCTTGCACACCTGTCTCCCTCTGCTCCCTCAGCCCCCTTGACAATCCACAATAATGCAGAAGGGCCAGGGGCCATGGTGGCTGCCACAGGACATTGCGGTTTGATGGCTGAATCCCACCTCTCCTTCTACCCACCCCTGACCTGAGAAAATGTGCGGGAATTCTTTGGCAGCAAGGGCCTAGGACAAGGGGCTTAAAGCAGAGGCACTTGGAAAACACTTTGCAGAAGAGACTGAGGCACTATGCCAATGGTTCTGTATGATTATCTCATTTCATCTCCACAACGCACATCGTTATTTTCCCCATTCACAGCTTAGGAAACTGAGGCTCAGAGAAGGTAAGGCACTTGCCCAAGTACGGCGTTAGAACCATACTCATCAGGTTCACCTGTTAGTACACAGCTTGCTGGGCTCCCTCCAGAGTTTCTGAGTCAGTCAGTAGGTCTGGGGTCCTAGCCTCAGCCTGGGGAGCTTGCTAAATATCCAAATCCTCAGGCCCGATGAGTCAGAATCATCTTCTGATTCCAGCCCTTCTGAATCAGAATCTGCACTCTTAGAGGATACCCAGAAGACTCTTGTGCCATTCGGGTCTGAGTCTAGATAACGTTGCCCTTGAACTCTGCCGCGACTCCCCAAAGAGAGTTGTGACCAGAAGCAGCAACATTACTTTGACCCCTGCCCTGGCTCCCCGGCTCACAAAGGAACCACACCTCCAGCACACGAAAGTCACAGGGTCCATTATTTAGTGGCCTCCTGTGAGCCCATGCCCGCCGCCGCCGAAACTGGCTGTTGGCGTTTCCCGTGCTTGCTGTGTTACCAAACAAATCGCTTCTCAGGGCTTAAATCAGTCAGCCCTCCCCCAGCTAAATTGCTTTCGAGACTAGAAAGGTTTTTTGTGGTTTTTTCCCCTGTTTTAAACGACTAGGTAAGTTGCGAAGCAGTCTTAGGAAGCAGAGTGCCTAACCCTGGGGGAACTTGCTATCGATATGACGCACAGAGTATAAGTAGTTGAATTTTAGGAAAAACTTCTGTATTTGTAAATAAACCAGTGTTGAGAGAAGAAATTGACTGGGATGAGTGATGTGCAAGAGGGTGTTTTACCTTTATAATGGGATGAGTCAGAATAATTTTCTCCTAATAAAAAATGATAATAAAATCCATCTATAGATTTCTAATGATTTGCCAGGCACTGTACATAGCACTTTATAGATACTATTTCACTTCACTTGCTTAAAAACACAATGAGGTAGGTACTCCTGAATTCTTGTCACACTTTAAAAATAAGGAAATCAAGGCTGAAAATAGCATCTATTGTCACACAGCAAGTAAAAATGAAGGGAAATTCAGGCTAACTCCAAAGCCTATGCTCTACGAGGAACTGCTCTACTGGCTGGGGAGACAGCAGTAAATAAATAGACCCTTTAGGTCTTCTGGAAGCTTCCGTGCTTATAGATAACAAGACACAAGTAATCTGTGAACACCTCTCATTGCTTGAACCACAATAAGTGAAAAGCTACCTCATTTCTGGACTTGAGCTGCAGAAAGGTTTACTGTGTATTGTGAAGAATTTAAATATTAATTATGTAATTAATGTTGTTCAGTCGCACATGCACACACGCACAAAAACTTAGACGTCTCTTAAGAACAGCTTAAGCACTTACCGATTGAGAACTTTTATAACTCTCAAAATGGAGGCCTCCCCGTATCTCTACAGGTATTTTAAATGAATTGAATTAATCATAGGCTTAAAAGTCTCTTGCGATCTTCGTTAACTTCCCTGGGTTTAATTAAAACATCTGTGCACTTTTAATTTATCGATTCATCCAACTCATATGTCATGTTTTTAACACACCCCAGCATGCTCTGCATCATTTTTAACCCGATTTCCACTTAACTAAAGCAATTAAATTCACCCCGGATTAATTAAAGCATCCATACTTTCGTGCTTAAGTCAGCGTGTGCATCTTTCCCCACATGGCTCCTGAATGTCAGAGATCTGACACACCTGATGAGTTTTTTGTCCTTCTGGAAATTCTTCCCTGAATCGCTTTCCTGCTTATTAATGTGCCATTTGACAGAACAGGAATGAGGAAGTTGGTGCACCTGAACTTTGGCCCTCTGAGCCAGAGAGTCTGCCCCTGTCTGTCAGAAGTGCCCTCTGCTTTCTCCTTCTCTTCATGCGGGTCCTGCCAGGTCTTGCCCCCACCGAGACCAACTAGCATCGGAATGTTCTAGGCAGGAAGTGGGGGGTGCTGTTCAGGTTAGAGGTGACCATGATGATTGGAATGGCTCGAGATCTTTGCGTTCGTACTTTTATAATTGTCCCTTACTTCTGTTTTCCACTGTCCTCACTCTTCCTACCCGAACAGCCCTTTATCGCCTGCCCATTTACTAGGGAGAGAAAACTGAGGCATGGAGGTCAGCAGGCTTCTCAGTTGGGCACAATGAGCCATGGAGCTCTCCAGTGACAGATTATCTCCAGCACCGGGAGAAATAGTTTGCATTTCTGCACACCCCCCCCCCACCAGCTGTGTTTGACAGAGCCCCATTTCACCTCAGCCACTGCAGTATTGGTGGTTATCAGTCTCTTGACTGTTTTTTCCCCCGATCTAATAAGCCAAGGATTATTTCTTCTCATTATTTTATCTATACTTAATTAATTGCGAGTGAAGCTATGTGTCTTCTCATACTTCTTTCCGCAGTTTATATTTCTATTTGTATGTTCTTTGCCTGGGTTTTCATTCATCCGTCACTTCTTAACCAATTTGTAGGAGCTCTTTGTGTATTTCAGATATCAAACTTTATTCTCTAAAATGTGTTAAAAATATGTCTTCCTGGGGTTGTTCATCCCTTAATTTTGTTTAGGGCATTCTTTATAGTATAGAAGATGTAAATTTTATGTAATCAAACCCGATCTTCTTATCCTTCTCAAACTGGAGAGTTTGTCTTTCTTACATATCCTCCTCCCAAGAAAATAAAATCAGTCTTCAGTATTTTTTCTAATTCTTTTGTCACTTTTTCTTCTATTTAGATCTTTAATCTGTGCGGAATTTTTTCCATTTTTACTGAGAAATAATTAACGTACATCACTGTATTATGTTTAAGGCATACAGCACGACGGTTTGATTTATATAGATTGTGAAATGATTACCATAGTGTCACCTACCGTATCTTCTCATATAGATGTCTTTCTCATAAAAAGAAAAGAAAGATAAAAGAAAACAGGAAAAAAAATTTCTCTCCTTGTGATGAGAACTCTTGGGATTTCACTCTCTTCACTACTGTCCTATATATTGGACAGCAGTGTTGGCTACAGTCCTCATCCTGTACATTATAGTCGCAGTACTTTTTTATCTTACAACTGAAAGTTTGTCCCTTTTGACCACCTTCCCCAATTCCCCTCCCCCACCCACCCCCACATGTAGTAACCACAAGTCTGATCTTTTTTTTTCCATGAGTTTGGTTTGTTGTTGTGCTACTTTCAGATTCCCCATGTAGGTGAGATCACTTTTGTCTTTCTCCATCTGACATTTCACTCAGCATAGTGTCTTCAAGTTGCATCCATATTGTTGCAAATAGGATGTCCTCATTTTTTATGGCTGGTTAATATTCCATTGTGTACATATTCTGTACCTTCTTTATTCATTAACCCATCAGTGAACATTCAGACTGTCCCTGTGTCTTAGTGGTTATAGACAATGCTCCTGTGAATAGGTGGGTGCAGATATCTTTTTGAGTTAGTTGGTGGTTTTGTTCGCTTTGGGCATATTCCCAGAAGTGGAACTCCTAGTTCATGGTGGTTCTATTTTTTGAGGATCCCTATACTCTTCTCTTCAGTAGCTGTACCAATTTACAATCCCACCAACAGTGACCACATGTTCCCTTTCTCCACATTCTTGCCAGCATGTTTTAATGATGGCCATTCTAACAGGCGTGAGGTGAGACCTCATTGTGGTTTTAATTTTCACTTCCCTTAAGGGCTGGTGATGTTGAACATCTTTTCATGTACCCATTGGCCTTTCATATATCTTTTTTGAAGGAATGCCTATTCAGTTCCTTTGCCCATTTTTAAATAGGGTTATTTGCTTTGTTTTTGTTTGTTTTGCTGTTGAGTTGTATGACTTTCTTACATGTTTTGGATATTAACCCCTTACCAGATACATGGGGTTTGCAATTTTGTGGGTTTTTTTTTTTCCCCCTATTCTGGTGGTTGTCTTTCAGTGTTGATGGTCTCTTTTGCTATGGAGAAGCTTTTTAGCTTGATGAAGTCCCACTTGTTTCTTTTTATTTTGTTGCTTCTACTTAAGGTGTCATAGCTGAAAAAATCATTAGCAAGATGGATGTTAAGGAGCTTTGTTCTTATGTTTTCTCTTAGGGGTTTCATAATTTAAGGTCTTATATTTAAGTCTTTAACCTATTTTGAGTTAATTTTTGGGAGTAATGTAAAAGAGAGGTCCAGTTTCATTCTTTTACATGTGAATATCCAATTTTCCCAGCTTTTTTTATTGCGGAAGCCATCTTTTCTCCAGTAAATGCCCTTGGCTCCCTTCCTAAATATTAGTTGACCATATATTCTTGGGTTTATTTTAGGATTCTCAGTTCTTTCTCTTGGTCTATGTGTCTGCTTTTATGCCAGGACCATACTGTTTTGATGACTATAACTTTATAGTATAGCTTGAACTAAAGAAGTGTTGTATCTCCTGCTTTGTTCTTTCTTGGGATTTCTTTTTCTATTTGTGGTCTTATGTGAACCAAAATGCCATTGGAATTTTTTAAATTTTATTTTATTTTTCAGTGTTCCAAGATTCATCATTTATACACCACAAATTTTTATAAACTGCATTGAATCTATAGATGACTTGTGTAATACTGACATTTTAACAATACTAAATTTTCCAATCCATAAGTACAGGATAACTTTCTATTTATTTGTGTCTTTTTTTATTTCTTTCATCATGTCTTGTAGTTTTCAGAATAGAGCTCTTTCTCCTCCTTAGTTAAATTTATTCCTAAGTATTTTCTTGTTTTTGATACTATTGTAAATGGCATTAGTTTCTTTCTTTTTCAAAAAATTTGTTATTAGTATATAGGAATACTACTGATTTTTATATGTTAATTTTGTATCTTGCAACTTTATGGAATTCTTCAATTAGATCTAAGTTTTCTGGTTGAATCATTTAAGATTTTCTCTGTATAAAATCATGTCATCTGCAAATAGAGAAAATTTTACTTCTTCCTTTCCAATTCCAGTGCTTTTTATTTCTTTTTCTTGCCTGATTGTTCCTGCTGGTACTTCTAATAATTTTTTGAATAGGATTAATGAGCGTGGACACCTTTGTTTTATTCCTGATCTTAGAGGAAAATCTTTCAACCGTTCACCATTGACTATGATGTTAGCTGTAGGCTCATCATATGTGGCCTTTATTATGTTGAGATATGTTCCTTCTTTGCCTAATTTGTTAAGAGTTTTTAATCATGAGTGGGTGATGAATTTTGTCAAATGCTGTTTTTCTGTGTCTATTGAGATGGTATTATTTTGTTTCTTTTTATTAACATAATGTGTCACATTAATTGGTTGATGTATGTGAGCCATCCTTGCATCCCAGGGATAAATCCCACTTGATCATGGTGAATGATCCTTTTAATGTACTGCTAAATTCAGTTTGCTAGTATTTTGGTGAGAGTTTTGCATCTATATTTATTAGGGATACTGGCCTGTAGTGTTATTTTCTAGTAGGGTTATTTTCTGGTTCAGGTATTAAACAATGCTAGCCTCATAAAATGGATTCTCAGCCCCCTTGCATGGGTGGGAAGATCAGGGGCCACTCCAGGCTACTCTCAGTTTCCCAAGCAGGAAATCTCCAGTTGGGATTTTTTGGAAGAGTTTGAGAAAGATTGGTGTTAATTCTAATTTAAATGTTTGGTAAAATTCACCAATGAAGCCACCTGATTCTGGGCTTTTTTCACTGGGAGATTTTTTTATTGCTAACTCAGTCTCCTTACTGATAATTTGTTTATTCAGATTTTCAAAGAACTTTTCCACCTCTTCTATGTTGCACAGTTTGTTGGTAAATAGTTGTTCATAGTAGCCTTCTCTGATCTTTTGTATTTCTATATTATCAGTTGTAGTTTTTCCTTTTTTTGTTTTTAAATTTGTTGATTTGGATCCTTTTTCTTTTTTTCTTCTTGACTAGCCTAGCTAAGGGTTTGTCAATTTTATCTATCTTTTCAAAGAACCAACTCTTAATTTGGTTAATCTTCCCTATTGTTTTTCTGTTCTCTATTTCATTTATTTCTGTTCTAATCCATATGATTTCTTTTCTTCTGCTAACATTGGGCTTAGTTTTTTTATTGTCTAGTTCCTTACAGCATAGAGCTATGTTGATTATTTGGACTCTTTTTGCTTCTTTTTTTTTTTTCTTTTAAAGATTTTATTTATTTGACAGAGAGAGATCACAAGTAGGCGAAGAGGCAGGCAGAGAGAAAGGAGAAAGCAGGCTCCCTGCTCATCAGAGAGCCCGATGATGCAGGGCTCAATCCCAGGACCCTGAGACCATGACCTGAGCTGAAGGCAGAGGCTCACCCCACTGAGCCAGCCAGCTCTTTTTCCTTCATAATGTAGGCATTTATTGCTGTAAACGTCCCACTTAGAACTGCTTTTGCTGCATCCCATAAGTTCTGGTGTGTTGTATTTCTATATTCATGTGTCTCAAGAAATCCTTTGCCCCTTAAATTTCTTCTTTGATCAATTGTTTTTTCAGGAGGATGTTTTTTTAATTTCCATGTATTTGTGAATTTTCAAGTTTTCCCTTTGCTATTGATTTCTATTTTCATGCCACTGTGGTCTAAGAAGTTACTTGGTATAATTCTAATCTTCTTGATTTTTCTAAGACTTGTTTTGTGGCCTCACATATGGTCTATCCTAGAAAATGTTCTATGTGCACTTCAGAAGAATGTATATGCTGCTGTTATTGAGCAGAAGGTTCTGTATATGTCTATGAGGTCCATTTGATCATAGTGTTGTTCAAATCAGCTATTTCCTTATCGATTCTCTGTCTGGATGATCTATCCATTGTTGAGCATGGAGTATTGAAATCCCCAACTATTACTGTATTACTGTTTATTTCTCCTTTTAGCTCTGTTAGTTTTTGCTTTATATATTTAGGTGCTCCAGTGTCAGAAACATAAATATTTACAATTATTTTTCTCTTATTGATATATTGACCCCATTATATAATGACTTTCCTTGTTTCTTTTTTATCATTTTTAAAGTCTCTTTTGTCTGATATTAGTATAGTTACTCTCTTTTGTTGTTGTTACAGTTGTTGTTACCGTTTATTTGAAATGTCTTTTTTTCCATCTCTTCACTCTCTGTGTCTTTGAGGCTAACACCAGACTCTTAGGTAGCATATTTTGGCTCATGTCTTTTTATCCATTCAGCCACTCTTTGTATTTTGATTGGAAATATTTATTTAAAATAATTATCTTTAAAATAATTATCTATAAGTAAACACTATTGCTGTTTTGCTAATTGTTTTCTGGTTGTTTTGTAGAGCCATTGTCTCTTATTTCTTATCCTGCTGTCTTTTTTGTGTGTTCTGTTGTCTTTTGACATCAGTATACTCAGATTTCTTTATTGTATCTTTTGTGTAATTACTACAGGATTTTCTTTTGTGGTTACTGTGCGATTTACATAAAATATTTCAAACTTATGACACCGTCTTTTAAACTGATAACAACTTAATTTCAGTAGAATTCCTATATTTTACACTTTCCCCACTCACATTTTAGATTATTGCTATTAGAGTTTACATGTTTTTTTAATATTGTATTACTTAGAACTAGAGCTAGTGCTGTAAGTTAGTTGTAAGTTAGTTCCCATATTGAAGAATCTAACTATATATTTACCATTACCAGTGAGATTTACACTACCTTTTCATGTTTTTATGCTGTTCATTAGCATTCTTTCACTTTCACTCACGAAACTTCTTTAGCATTTTTTTTAAAGATTTTATTTATTTATTTGACAGATAGAGATCACAAGTAGGCAGAGAGGCAGGCAGAAAGGCAGGCAGAGAGGAGGAAGCAAGCTCTTCGCGGAGCCGAGAGCCTGATGTGGGGCTCGATCCCAGGACTCTGGGATCATGACCTGAGCCGAAGGCAGGGGCTTTAACCCACTGAGCCACCCAGGCGCCCCTCTTTAGCATTTTTTGTAATGAAGGCCTGGTGATCATGAACTCTCTCAGCTTTTGTTTATTTGGGTAGGTCATCATCCCTCCATTGTGTTTCTGAAGAATAACTTCAACGGGTATAGAAATCTTGGTTGACATTTAGTTGTATTCAATGTTTGGAATATGCCCTCCCATTTTCTCCTGGCCTGAAAATTTTCTGTTGAAACATCAGTTGATTGTCCTATGGGTATTCCCTTGTATATAACTTCGATCTTTTCTCTTGATGCTCTTAAAATTCTTTCTTTGTCTTTGATGTTTGACAATTTAATTAATATGTCACAGTGTAGCCCTATTTGAGTTCAGCCTATTTGTGGTTCTTTTGGTCTCGTGGATCTGGATGTCCATTTCTCTCCCTAGGTTTGGGAAGTTTTCAGCTATTATTGCTTTAAGTATATTTTGTCTTCTTTTTCTCGCCTTCTTGAATTCCCATAATGTGAATATTATTTCTTTTCATATGTCCTATAATTCCTATAGGCTTTCTTCACTCTTTCATTCTTTTCTTTTTGCCCCACCACCTGGGTGATTCCATTGTTCTATCCTCCAGCTCACAGATTCTTTCTTTTGAAAGAATCTACCACTTTTGAAATTCTTTACTGAATTCTAGTGTATTTAGTTAGTATATTTTTCAACTTGAGGACTTTTTTTCATGGTTTCTATTTCCTTGCAAACTTCTCATTTTCTTCATGCATCATTTTCCTACTTTCACTTGGTTGTGTTTTCTTGTAGTTCACTGAACTTCCTTAAGAGAATTATTTTGAGTTCATTGTCTGACAGTTCATACATCTCCATTTCTCTAGGGTCAGTTATTGGAATTTTAGAGTTTCCTTCAGTAGTGTCATACTTACCTGATTCTTTTGTGGTTCTTGATTCTTTATGCTGTTATCTGCATATTTGAGTAATGGGGGGACTCTTCCAGATTTTATAGATTTGCTTTGGAAAATACAGCTTCTCCACAATCAGCTCATTTTGGCTTTCTGGATGTGTCTAGTGGTAATGTCCTTGGGCAGGTGGGGCCTGCTATTATGGTCTGTTTGGGGGCAAGACAACTGTTCGAGCCCTAAGGATAAGGCTGAAAACAGTTGAATATGACTACTGGCTTGGTTCCCTACCCAGGGGAAGCTATCGGATAGGCTCCGTGGTTTCCTGGATTCTCTGGTCCGGCTTAATAAATGGTCAGGACTAGATGTTATAGTCAGTAATAGGTGGACTATGAATTAGTCAGGGCATCAGGCCAAGACCCAAGGTTTGTACAGTTTATTGTTTGGGAGTTTAAATCAGGCCAGGGTATTCACTGAATTCTCTGGTCATATGAAACTACTCATTTTGCTTTCCAGACAAAGGAAACCACAGGCTCTGCTCTCTCTTTAAATGCCACTGTATGTAGGGTTGTTGAATGGGCTATGTAGCTTCCCCATGTGCTCTGGTCAGGTTCCTTGGTCAGACCGGCTGAAGGCTATACTCAGCAATGAGCAGGGCTACAAATTAGATTCCCTGCCACGGCACTGTGGGGGAAGCTGCTCTAAAACCAGTAAAACTCTTTTGTTGTCTTAATGCACACTGACTTGTACTCCAAGCTCCAGGGCCAAACAGGTCTACTGGCTTTGCTCTGCAAACTGTTGGCTCTGCCTGCCCTTATTCTCAGCTCTAACACCACCGGACCAAGCAGTTTTCATGGTTTTTTGACAGTCCTAATATGTAGGGCCAAAGGTCACACTCCACAGTGTGTGGGGCTATCTCTCAGCCCCCTTGCCTGGGTGGGAGGGGGAAGGACTGCTCCAGGCTACTCTTGATTTCCAAACAGTCTCTCTAGCTGGAAGGGCCTGAGAGCTGCCTTCAGCCTTCACTGTGAATTAATTCCTCTACCTGTGCATAGCACAGAAACCTTCCATGCCTGGTACTAGCTTTGCTTCAGGGGCAATCAGCTCTTCCTCTCTGCCTTTTAACTCAAGCACCATTGGGCTACACTGCTTCCAGGAGTTGTCACCAGCCCTTCTGGTCAGATGGCGCTGGAAGACCCTCTCCACCATGGGTAGGGCTGTGATTCAGATCCTTGCTTGGATATGGGCAAACTAGGTTCTAGAGCCCACAAAATCCTCATTTAAAGATCCATATCAGCCAAGTCTGCACCCCACCAAGTCCTGTGGTCAGAGTACACCCCCACCTTTGTTCTGCAGATGAGCAAAACTGTTGGTTGGGATACCCTTTGGGCTGTGTAGGTATGAACTTGGTCTGCCAGGATCCATGCGCTAGTTGGGGCAAGCCCCTCCCCATTCTCCCTCGCAGTCAGATTCCCAGTGGTTGGAATACTCCTGCAGTCCCCAGTGGTTGGATTCCCCTGCAATCCCCTGTGATTCCCTTGAGATCAGAGTAGGGGATTCCCACATAGCCACTCGCAATGGTGGGGGATGGGGCTGGTTGTACTTCCAGGATTCTTTTTTCCCTGAAGGCTCAGGGAGATGTCCCCACGTGGTGCTGCCACGGCATGGGGGGAGGCACTGCAGTCGAAGGAAGCCGCTCATGTCAGGTTGTACTGTTGTCTGTCTCTGAGCAGCAGGAGGGTCTTCAGCCTTACCCACCTTGTTCTCAGATTCTCTCACTTCTATCTTATTCATGAATTGTTGTTAGTTATTCTTCTTGTAAAGAGAACAAAGTCAGGGAAGTGCCACCATCTTGGTGACATCACTCTGGAATTTATTTTTGAATACACTGTCCAGTAGATGTTAAGCTTTGTTGCCTACCAGATGATTGCCATTTGCAGGGACCTAGCAGGAAGTGAAACCTATTTTTCCTAACACATTATGCTTGGCAACCAAGCTAATTCCACAATCAGGAAAGACAACGGGGCACCAATTTTGTTGTTAAAGACACTGAACTTTGCTTGCTTTGCCTTGGTAGCCCAAATATTACATCCTCAATTGCTTCAGGAGAATTAAGGCATTTTTATTTCTACATCACTTTTTTTCCTACCACCTAACACAGCTACTAGCACATACTAGGTTATTCACAAATATTTATTGAATAACTTGGAAGTAAGACCACCAATTGTTAGTGCGATTTTGACAGTTTACCCAGATTACTAGGTTCAAGTATTCTCGTCTCTTTTCCACAGAAGCTTTCAGTCAAATTTCAAATAATTTTTTTTAAAAGGCACAATATTTGACATTGCCTCTGTACATCTAGCCCAGCCTATAAATGACTTGGCAAGATGCAGATATTTTCACTTGCCTTATGATTCAGCCTTTTCAACATCTCTACATCTTCTCCAGGTATTTCCTCTACTGCAAACTCCAGATAGATGGGACTTGTTTTACTTAAAACAGCAGACATGGGTGGCTTGTCCTGTAACTTTCCACTTAGTAAGTAACACTGATCATTCATTTCATCCCTTACAGAAAACTTTGGGAGCAAAAAAAAAAAAAAAAAAAGCTCCAGCTTGATCATAAATGAATTTTACACAATTTAGGTGAATCTAAATTCTCTCTCTCTCTCTCTCTCCCTCTCTGTCATCAGCCTGTTAACTTGACCGTCGTTAGTGGTAGTGGTAATTTATTTTTCTTCTGCATGAATCTAGTTTCCATCTACTAGATTTAATAAAACAAGAATAGTCACTTGGTACAAACATTTTAATTAATTTTAAATAGTAGCATGAATGCACAGTGTTCTGCTCCTGTAAGCCTTAGGAAGAGGAGAGAGAAGCAAAGATATAAAACACTCTACATGTGATTCCAGAACCCCCTCCCACCCACAACCAGAGAAAATTGGGGGAAGAAGAAGATGAGTTCTTTCCATTAGTGTTATTTTATAATCTTGTGCTGGAGGTGGTGTGGTAATTCTATGTGTGTGTGTGTGTGTGAGAGAGAGAGAGAGAGAAAGAGAGAGAAAGAGAAAGAGCATGCACACATGTGTGTGCACATGCATGTGTACATCTGAGACATACTGCATTTTTAATTTCATTAACCCTTGCAGTCAATTTGGAGACTTAGTTTGGAATTTCCAGAGGGAACATCTGTTCATTATAAACTGTGTGTCAGCTACTGCTTTGAGTCCTTACACACGTAATTGCACTTAATGCTCCCATCAACTCTGAAAGACAGTATTTTGAAGGTAAACTTGGGTCTCAGAGAAATGTAATAATTTGACCAAAATCCCAGAGCTGGTAAGTGACAGATCAGCTTTTAAACCCAGCTCTTTCTGCCACCAAAATCCTTACTCTTTCCAATTCTGTTCTGTATCACCTTTGGGCAGGTGTGTGGAGTCAGGAGTTATTTGTCCTATAACCTATCAGAAAAAATCATGTAGATTTAGTGATAGTAAAAATACAAGAAGAGTTATGAATATGAGAGGTCTGCGCTTCACATTCAGCCTCTCTAATGAGGATCAGCCTGAGCCTAGCATACTGTGAGGCTCTGGGTTGAGTTATGTCTGAGAATGAATCAGTTACTCCTGCTCTCCGTGTGGGTCAGCACAGTGATCACTAGAAGGCTCACCTCTGGCTTTTGCACTCTGTCCCAGTGCCCAATGGATTACAGGAGAAATTCATTCTTCTTCTAGCTGCTTCTGCTTTTTGATGTGACATCAGCCAAGCCCATCCAGTGGCCTGCTTTCCAGAGAACAGCACAGAGTTTTGCATTTTTTACCACACTCCTGGTGAGCACGCAGCAAACATATTGAAAGAAGGCTGCATTTAGAATGTGGAGAATTCTCTGACCTCACTATTCTCCATTTTTCCCCTGAGTAATTTAAGTAGGTCACATTTTAAATTTGATTTCCCAGGTACCTGGTTTTAAATAAAATCCATTCTTACCTTCCGGACAATCCCTTTTTTTTTTTTTTCATCACATGAAGTTTATGCAGAAGAAAAAGTTTCAATATGGATAAATAAAATATTATAACTGTACTTTATAATTAATAATGATAGTACTTATTTGCTCCTACTTTCTACTCTCTTCTACTCTTGGAGAGGCGAGGAGGTGCAGTGGGAGTCCAGTGGTGGTGATTTGATGTAACTTTCTCTGCTGTTCATGGCAGCTTGTCCAGTATAGGATCCTCCAGCCAGAAACAGCCCTTGGAAGCTCATTCCACTGCATGCATGGCTGCCCTCTTCACTAGTTTCCCATTTCATTGGGCGAGAGTAGATGTGGGGTAAGAAATGATGCCAACTCTAGTCTTCCTAGGAGAAGAAATATCTGTAATGTTGCCTAAATTAGAAATGGAAAGTGGGTTTCCTCTCGAATGCCAACTCTGCCTTCTTGCAGGTCTCAGCCTTGGTCATTGAGGTTTTGAGGCTCTGTCTAGGCTCTGGGTGACGAGATGCCATGATCGTGATCACTCGACGATGTCTGCAGAGGTGCAGGAAGGGAGAATAGTAGTTCGTGTGCATGTATTTGCCATTCCTAGCATAGAGCTTAGCATGTTTCGTGAGGAACTGACATCGAAAAAATTTCCTTTGTCTATCAAGCCCTCTCAAAACTTTGCAAAAGCTCATATTTTTCTTATTGTTCATATTTGCACAGTTCCTAACCAGGATCTTGGGCACCGTGGGTTCAATGTTTTCTTCTACCCTCTCCTAGACCATCAGTATGGGTAACGACTCTATCCAGATCTCTGATTAAGTATCCTGGGGATAGAAAGCATGTTCCCTACTCTCTCAAGGACAGTCTAGCCAAAATTCAATATGTGGCTTTGATGTTCTCCCTTTTGAACTCATTATTGTCCTCTGGTAATAGAGGGTAGAAGAAGGGTAAGAATTCTACTGAGAATTAGACCCTAAATAATTTTCACAACTTTTGTGTTCTAAAATGTTTTCAGAGAGGATATCTCTCAATCACATGTCAGCTGCTAAGATGTTTTTGTTTCAGGTCAGGTCAGTTTATAATTAAGTTAAAACATGCACTTCCCCTAGAAAAAGGTACCGTGTGTGCAACATGAGGTCTCCTCCAGAAGCTGAGTTTTTTTTCCCCACATCTTCCATAAATGCCCATTTAGCACTTGCCCATAACCTCCCTGTTTGAGGATCTCTAAATATCAGGAACATAGGAGAAATATTTACTTATGTCAACATTGATGAATGCCGAGCTGAAAGGAAATCAACAGTGATGAACATGGGCCTGTCCTCAAGGAGTTTCCTAGAGCTCTGGGAAATTAGACACTCACAGAAGGAAAGTCAACTATTATAAAAACAGGACAGAAACCTGACAACAGGGGATGACTGATGAGCCAGTCATCAGTCGGACTGCAGAGTGATGTGATTAGAGGTGCCACCGCTTCACAGGACCGGGACATGGCGTGGGCTGGACGCATCCACGTACATGTGCATTCCCAATCACAGGAGGACCGGGAGTCACTGAAACATCCTGTTGGCCATCCCTGAAGGCCCCTGAGGGCCGGTGCCATAGCAGGAAGTTGCATCCTGCTTTTAGCCGCAAATGAGAGACCCAGTGGGAAATTTAGGTTCTTTACAAACTGATTCTGAAACGTAAAGTCCAAAGCCTGAAGGTGACCACTAAAATCCCATTCTTGATCTCTGAAAGGGGTGAATTGGCACAACTGAGGCAAAACTGGTAAGAACCATCGGTAATTTCGTACTGGACAGTCCTCACCAATTCTCAGCCTTCTTCCTATCAATGGATGCGGGAGAGTCCCAGCTGAGACAAGAACAACTAGAGGTTTCCTGTCTTCTGCCTGCTCTCCCCTTCTTGCTTTTTTTATTAGTCCAGGCACTTGTAGCCTATCCTTTATTACACATGTTGTGCTTTGAGGTAGGCAGAGTCATCCCTTTGTGGTCTAGATAAGAAAACTGAGGCATAAAGAGATTAATCCCCCTTCCTTTTAATGGACATCAACTTGGCAAGAATAGGAGCTGACTAACCAGAGGATAAAATACTCAGCAAAATGGATTCTGATCCCCTGCACCACTAAAAATGACACTTGTGTCCACATAGCTTTATCAAGGGCAGAGCTGAGAGTTGGGCCAACCTGCTTTCCAAGGGGGCTCCCCATCTTCTGAGCTTTGTGACTTTGGCCACCTATCTACACCTGACTGGTCTGTACGTCATGTGTAAAATGGGCATCAGGATCCCATCAGGATCATCGAATACTTATGACGGTTAAGTAATAAATTGCACATTTAAAGCTGTGCCTGGCGCATAACAAGAATGGCATTGGTGGTAGCTGCTATTATTAGTAGCATTTTTGTGGTAGTCCTCGTGATGGTTACTGTTTCTCTAAGGTCTCTCTAAGGTCGGCTCTGCCCCTCCACCACCAGGGTCCCCAGGCTAGGACGCTGCAAGCAAAGCTGAAATTCCAGGTGGGCTCCACCCCCCTTAGATGGACAGATCCCTGCAGGCACTGCCCCCTGTGACCTGGTGCTCTGTCTCTGGCTTTTGCAGCTGCCTGCCCTGTCCTGTGCAGTGGGAATGGACAATATTCTAAAGGGACGTGCCAGTGCTACAGCGGCTGGAAAGGCGCAGAGTGTGACGTGCCCATGAATCAGTGCATCGATCCTTCCTGCGGGGGCCATGGCTCCTGCATCGATGGGAACTGTGTGTGCTCCGCTGGATACAAAGGCGAGCACTGTGAGGAAGGTAAGCGCTGCAGGGCCAGCCTGGGCAGCAGCAGAGGAGGGAGGCGTCTGTAGACTCAGACTTTTGCTAATGAGCCCAGTCCAAGGCTCCACATTTTGCAGAGGAAAACTTAAACATTTTGCACAGAGAACTTCAAATGCCTTGGCTTTTGTAGACTTCTAAGGTTGAAGAAAACACAGCCTGCGGAGTGGTTCTGGGAGGAATGCTTTGTTTTACCATTCTTTATGTTAATTAGCTACTTTTCCTCTTTAAACTGCTTTCTCTGCCTTTGTCTTTCGGCTCTTTCCCTGTAACTCCTCCTCCTCCCTTCCTGCTCCTTCTTTTCCTTTTTTTCTTTCTTCCACAGTCTCTTATCTTCCTTCCTCTTTGCTTTGCTTTCTTTAAAATCCTCTGATTTGGGAATTACTAAAGCTATCCAGAAAACAAAAACAGCAACAACAAAAAACCACCCAAGAATCCTTAATCTCCTGTCTTCCCTATAGCTGTTTTTGTTGTTGCTTTTTTTTTTTTTCCCCCTGAAACTCTCCCTGGTAATCTAGTACCTACATATGTCTGCGTATATTTTAGCAAAAATTAATATCAATAGAAAACAGTCAGGCTTGAAAGACGATATAAGGCAGCCATGTCATTTAGACACGATGTAGGTCACATTATCCTGGTACCTAAGTCACATAGAGGAGGGTGGGGGTGTAGCACAGTAGTGAGAGAGTAGGAGAATTCTGAAGAGCTCACTTTAGCATGCATTGTGGTGGCCTCTGAAACCCATGGGGAAAAGTTAGGGGTGTAGTCAGCTGAATCTAGTCTGAAAAAACGTGATCAGAGATGCGAGTTGGTGATCAGATAGAGAACGCTCCTCTCCCGATGTGATCCATAGCTAGCTTCCACGAGTCTGAGTCACTCTGGTTAGTGCTTTCAGAAAAGCTATTTGGTACCAAGGTGTTGGGATCTATAAGGCAAGGGAACCCCGCCAAACTGCCTGCCAGCCTTCCCCCTCTATATCTGCACCTCCCGAGTATGGTCTCTGGCTGCCCATCTGTTGTTTCTCTTCACATAAAATATCAAGCAGAGTTGGTAGGAAGGCGTGAGCCTAGGTGTGGTCCATCCCTCGTCCACTCCCCAACCTTTGAATTGACTCAATTGTGTTTATCAGCTTAGCCACTTATCCTCTACATCGGTCATCCAGGCAAACATCCCCATACAACTCAAACAGCCTTTTTTCCTCCCAGTGGAGAAAGAAGTGTCAACTCTCCCAACAAACTGAGGAAAAAAGTGAAACCCACAGCCTACCCCATGAGAAACAGCTTGAGGGAACCACCCAGCATGCCCCCCAAGAAAAGACTGTTAGACGCCATATCCCGTGTTCTCTCTCAGCTTCTCAATGCCAAGCTGATAAGTAGGGACCTCAGGCGCTCTGAGGTTCTCAGGTGTGAGCATATCTGATCTCCCATCCCATTAAGTTATGGATCTCCAGTGTTCTGTAAAACCTAACCAATCATTACTGCCTTTACCACAAAGTAATGACAGTAACTCACCCTTAGTAACATACCGAAGCTCCCCTTCTGAAATCTCCCATTTCATAGTTTATAGAACTCTGGCTAAAAGAGAGTCCACTTCCATGACATTATTCTTCTAAGATTTTTCCGATACATCAGTGGTAATGCCCTTAATGGGACCCAGAAGTCTGACCTCCAGATCTTCATTGGCTCAACACTTTATATATTTGTTCCTCTGTTATAAAAGGTAGCCTCCCTCCATCTGCATCATAAAACCAAATTGGGAGTTTGGATGGAAGAAGGACTGATTTAATAACCCTGCTTGAAAGGTTGAAGTTCTCAAAGATAAATGGATTGCAGAAGGCAAAGCCGCATTTGCTGAAAACATGGGAGAGGCCAATAATATGACAAGAAAGGTTAAAACGACCTTTTGCATACATCATTTGGCGAGAAGGAAATGATAGAGCAATGACATTGCCCGTCTTAGAATTTTTTCCCTCCAGTAAAGATTGCGCATATCTGTATGAGTAGAATTTCAAGTGACTTCTCAACTTTCTTCCTCTCCCAACCCGTCGTATTTAAATGTTCCGAATGAATTAACCATCCAGCAACACAAGGAAGCCACGTGGACCATTATGAAAGGATGAAATCTCCTCTATTGATTTCTGCTACCCAAAAAGAATGAACCGAGGTGATTCATATGCTGTTTTCAAAATAGGAAATGAAATCAGAAAGTCTGGATCAGCACTTTTTTCTTCCATTTAGCTCTTTTATTTCTGATATTCATCATAGTCATACGTTCAAACAATTTACCTGCAATGGCCACGGCAATGAAATCAATAGTCGCCATCCTCCTCCATTTTTGCTGCATAAACGTTGTTGTACTATTAACAAATTTGCACAAGAAATTAAAGGACGGTTTCCCGAGGTTTCATTCAATGATGTCTGGGGGAGTGGGAAGGTGATGAGCGAGGAACTGACATATTAGTTTAAGTCAGCCATGTTTTCATGTCAGTTTCATGGTTGAGTCATTTTTCAATGACATTTAACTTCATAAATGTAATTCATGGTTCTTCGGGGGTTTATAGTACATATTGTTTGTAAAACTCCTTGACCTCTTTTTTTATCCTTAGGGATAGAAATTGCATTCACAACCCTTTTTTGTCAAACCTACAGAGGGCCCAAGACTAAATGAGTTCTAATGATTTCAGCTGCCAGGGGGCTGGTGTTGTAAGGCACACGGTACTTAGCTGGTAAAGGCCACTGTCCCCCTTTTAAGTATAACACTGTTTCTATTTATAAAGCTTCGTAAAATGCCATAGTCCCTCCTGCCTGCTAAAAACTCTAAGGACGTGGCCACAAGACCATCTTATGAAATTGGAAGCAAATTTAAAATTCATCGTGAAACTGCTCTTGTTAAAGTCTGGATTTAGTTATTCCATCAGCTGCTGTAACATATTTACTGGTATGACTGAAAGGGTTAGCTCATATTTCTAGATACAATAAATGATTCTTTGGATGGCATTCCACTCCTGGGCTAATAAATCCCAGTGGATTTTCCTCCTTTCTTCATATTATAATTTAAAATAGAGAAGAGAAAGCTAATTTATCTAGAAGAAAAGTGACATTTTCTTTTTTCTTTTTGGGGGGATGTGGGGTATATTACTTTTTATGTCATCCTTTTAAGAAAAAGATTATGATGTATTTCTTGAAAGCTCCTAACTGTTGGCACCTCACCAAACATTTTAAATAGCTAATTACGGTGGAGAGTAAGTTTGGGGACACATAGCACCTGGGATTCCTTTGTGTCTATTTTGATTTTGCTGTATTAGAAAAAGGGACAGAGAAAAAACTACAACCTTGGGATTTTCTCTTATTAGAAAAATATGGACAAGACTCATTCTGAATGAATTAGTTCATATTGCACAGATCCCAAATTACATAGCATTCCTCCCCAAAAGCAAGAAGTTGTTAGCACCATTTCTTTCATGTCAGTTCTTCCTGGATGTTTGTCTCACTAATGACAAAGGCTTCTAGCAAAGTCTGCCATTCGTTGCAGACTTTGAACACCTACTATATTTTTTACCCCTGCTGAGCATGAGAAAGACACCAAAGCATTGCACGGCCTCTTTGTACATGTCTTCTATGTGTCTGAAACTTTCGATTCATTTACCTCCAGATGCCCTCCACCATCCTGAGCAAATCTGAAGGTATCAAAAAGGGTTCATATCATCAGAAGTTATAGTCCCCAAGACAATGAATATAACCTTAAAATGATTTCAACCAGAGCAACTAGCATTATCCTAAACATCTCCAACTAATAATAAATCACTGAAATTCCCCTTTCTGAGAGTGTTGTTTTTTTTTTTTAATTTCTGTTATATCAGTGGCAGCTTCTGTTTCCCCAAGGCTCAAATAGTCTTGAGCTGGTTTTCGTAAATAATATCTTCTTGAGAAGATTCAAATAGATCAGCTCAGAAACACCTCTTTACACTAAAAATTCTTATTGTTGCCTCAAGAGCACAGTGCTTTTTGGAAACTTCATGGAATACTGTGATTTTTAAGAAATCCAAATTCCTGAGTTTAATGTTCCCTGGAATGAAATAGTTTGTGGCATGGGTAATTCTGAATAATGCCCTGTTTAGAGCCAAAGTATCATCAATTTTAAAACCTATCATTACTTTGTATGCCATAAGAAGAAAACAAAATTGAGACTATGCTACAAAAAGCTGGGACCCCAAAGGGTTGCCATCTCGGTGTCATGGTGAACTATATAGACGCCAAAAATCTTGCATGTTTCAATCTTGGCATTGGGCAGGGAGAGAAATCAAAATCTCTGTGGATTGGAACTACAAGATGGCACACATGCATATGAGGGACTCAATTACACCAGCAGTGTGGTCCAAGAAACCTCAAGAAAGGAATTTAAAGTGGTCTTAAGCTGGCTGTGCCCCCAGATGATGGCAGAAGCAAATGCTTTACTCTAGGCCAGGAGGCCTGATTTCCAAGCTGTTAAAATAAGGAAAATGTGTGTCTTAGTTAAATAAGGTGTTGAGACCTGCCTATTTCTCTGCTACACAAGACGTATCTGAGCCGTCTGCAGGACCACCGTTGGTCATTCAGATCCCACAGTGTGCTGTGCCTTCTTCTCCAAACGCCACTGCATCATCTTCTGGTAACACCCGAGGAAGTCGGTCCTCCTCTACCAAGCCCTCTTTGCCCATCTCTGAGCCTGGATGGATATCCAAAGTTTGGGGTCACATTCCCATGCAAAAAGTCCTGTCTTTGAGAATTGACCTTTGCAACTCACAACTCTCCTCATTCTGAGTTGATTCCACAGTGAGAATCTTCCTATTACCTACTGGATGCATATCCACTCTGAGTATTAAGATGTCCAAACAACCTGAGCATGAAACTGCCAAGAATGACAGTGACCAGAATTAACTCATCTGACTGACACAGTCTGAGGGTGTCAGCACCACGGCCAGAGACTCACCCATTCAGGTCACTCCTGATTTTGTGTGGGACCCTTAACTCCTTGGGATCAATTCCACACCCAGCTTCACCTCTTCTATCCTGCTCTTTGGCTAACGCCTGCAGTAGATGTGTGCTCGGAAAATGAAACCTAATTTTAGACTTAGCCTAAGTGACATTTAATTAGGAAAGTGACTCATTTATGAGTTTCACTGGTTTTCTTTGTAATCCTTTGTTACCTTCTGAAGACAAGCATTAGTGGAGTTAGAATGAGCCTTCTTTTCCTCTCTGATAGTGAGGGATAATTGGGCTTGGGGATACATGTAGAGATATCACAAGTATTCATGTCCCAGGCTCAGAAGCTCTGATATGACTTAATGAAGGTACTAACTTTTTTAAGTACAAGGTTCTCAGCATTGAATGGCACACCTCTATATCTGATTACTCCTAAGTCTGTTTGAGAAAGCCCCTCTTTCTCTTACCTCCCCTTCGAGTTTGAGATTCGGTGTTTTGGCAAATAAAAAAAAAAGTCTTGAATTTTTTATAGGTTGTTCTTCAAAAGACCACGTAAGTATTACTTGGGCTGCTCCGTTTGCTTGCCAGGGGATAGGAGTTAGTGAATTATGCATTTCTTCAGCAGCAAGCTGGCATCTCGTGGCCCATTCCCCATGAGTGATCAATATTCTTCCTCTTTGTTTTGTTTTTGGCTCTTTCTTTCAGTTGATTGCTTGGATCCCACCTGCTCCAGCCATGGGGTCTGCATAAATGGAGAATGCCTCTGCAGCCCTGGCTGGGGTGGTCTAAACTGTGAGCTGGCAAGGGTCCAATGCCCAGACCAGTGCAGTGGGCACGGCACTTACGTCCCCGACACAGGCCTCTGCAGCTGTGATCCCAACTGGATGGGTCCCGACTGCTCTGTGGGTAAGACAAGAGGTTTCCTCCTTACTTTTCCCATCACTCATGCCCTGTGCTCCTTCTATGAGCCCAAATGGATGGGAATCTACTCTTCATACTTAGCTTGGGATGAAGGAATGCAGGGTAATTGCATAGTGCCTTTCTTACTCTCTCTTCCTCAGTCATTGAATCTGTGATCCTGGGAAACAAACAAACAAACAAACAAAAACACCACAGGTCCTCGTGCCTTGTTTGTTCCATCACTACAAATGGACGAGAGGCCCCGGGAGGGATGCTTCCATTTGCATTATAGGTTTTCTTATGTACACTCCCTCAAGGTACCAGAAAACAAAACAGAACAATTCAGTCCCAGACAAACTGAATGGAACGTCCTATAAAACAGAAAAGAGGCTCCCTCGGGGTGCCGTGTGAACATGTTACAGAGCACTGCAATACTCCAGTGACAGGAAAATAATGAAGTTGCGCTGTACACTTTATTTTCCTAAAATTAAGAGTATGCGTCTTACCTCCCGAGTGACCCTAAAATGGAACGGTTCAACAGTTCAAGCCAGTCCCAACCTACCCGAGAATGGTTCTGTTCACAGTGACAAGTGCCTATCCAAGCAAGCGATCATCATTCCGCCCCCTTCCTCTGGGTAGTGAGACAGCTGTCAGATTGCCATGGCAATCAGGAAGGGAATATATGTGAGGCTTTGCCTACAATGGGAAAGAAATGAATATTTCATTCCAAAAGGAAAAAAAAAAAGAGTCAGTTAAAATGGGCTATTTTGAGACGGCTTCTCAGCCCACTTGCCTCTGGCTTCAACGCTGATGCCGGTGGTCCAGGCCAAGCTCTGCAGAGGATGGGGGAGGAGGACCCCTAGATCCAAGGCCCAACCGTGCTGCCGATATGCTGTGTGACTTGGAGTGAGTCACTGCCCCTCCTGATTGAGTTTTCCTTCCCCTGGCACGATGAGCCATGCCTCCCTCAGCAGTCTGTCGTAAGGATGAATGTCTGGCATGTGCTTGTCCTCGAGTGAGAGGTCTGGAACGCCAGAGAGTGTATATCTGTCTGTCTGTCTTCTCCCCAAGCACAAAAGACTTTGAGCTCCTTTGAGAAAGAGGCTGTGTAAATGCAGCACAATCTGAGCAGACATTATTGCCACAAGGTGCCGAGGGGGCTGACGGGTGGGTTTGCCGTCATCGTGGGGATGGAGCTGCAGGGTTCCCGAGTGGTCTTAGTTCAGTTCAAGCTCTCGACAGGGTAAAAATCATAGCTGGCCAGGGAGTCAGGATGCACATACATGTTCTCAGTTGGCACCTCCCACACAGCTTTGCCAAACTGGATGGCCGGGGTCTGACCTCCACCTGGGGTGACCTCGAGCTCTAGCACAGTGGTTCTTACCCTCGAGTGCACATCAAACCCACCTGGAGGACTTGAGAAAACCAATTTCTGAGCCCCACTCCCACAACGTCTTATTCAGGAGATCTAAGCAAGGCACAAGAATTGGCATTGACTACCAAGTCCCCAGGTGACAGCGATGCTGCTGGTCGAGGGACCCCACTGTGAAAACCGCTGCTCTAGAAACTACATAACGGTTTGTACCCAGCCCAGTGGAGGGACAGGCCTCCCCAGGAGGCACACCTGCTGGGCCTTGGGGCCTGCTCCAGGGACCCAGGCCATGTGTGTGGTCTGGCCTCCAGTGGAGGGTTTTGCCAGCTGTGGTGTTGAGCTGTAATCATTGTTTTTCTTCCAGAAGTGTGCTCAGTAGACTGTGGCACTCACGGCGTCTGCATCGGGGGAGTCTGCCGCTGTGAAGAGGGCTGGACAGGCGCAGCTTGTGACCAGCGCGTGTGCCACCCCCGCTGCATTGAGCACGGGACCTGTAAAGATGGCAAATGTGAATGCCGAGAGGGCTGGAATGGTGAACACTGCACCATTGGTAGGCAAACGGCAGGCACCGAAACAGGCACATATTGCTTTATTTTCATAAATCGTAGATCTATAGTGATGGTCGTGCATTGCAACCGGCTGTTCCTTCAGGGACACGAGTGCTCTACAACATTCCTGCTGCCCCTCCAAATCTTCTGGGGGCTAGGGAAGGGAAAAGCAAAGTCCCCAACTAAAAAATGCTTTCCCTTCTTTCCAGAATTCTAGATTGGGAGGCAAGGAACAAAACCAGATAAAATCCATTCAAATGACTGATTTGGGGAGGGAAAAATGCACATGCATGGGAAATTGTCAGGACCTGAAGGTTTCAAGCAAACCCCCCATCCCCACCAGCCATGATGGTAGTCTGCAAGTCTCCACTTTTTGAATACTCTCCCCGCCGGCTGGATCACTGGATCCCTGCTTGCTGGCAACAATTGAACTCACTTGTTTTAGGCCAGGTGACTTATAAGGCAGGACTCCCAAGTTTCCAGGGTAGCCAGGGACCCCTGGAAGAGGTTTGTGCACCGTCTTGCTGTCCCAAGACAAGGCATCCTGCTTGGGCCCTGATCCGCCCCATCACCACTACCATCGTTCAGCGTCTCCCTGGCCCCATGTCATTCTCTCTCGGTCACCTTTCTACTTAAGTTCCTCAACGAGGGGTTTTTTTGTTCTGTTTTGTTGTTTGTTTTTTTAAGGTTGTTTTATCTCTTGAGGAGTAATCGTTTCTAGGTGTCTTCAGTTTTGGTTTTGATGGCTCTTGGTCAATATTGTGGTTCAGGGTAGGATGAAACTGGATTGAATATATCCAGTTATCCCTTTGAGGATGGGAGCCAACAGCTCTTTGGTTTTCCACATCCCTCAGACAATCAGAGTGACAAAGTTGTCCACTTGAGTATCATTTTCTTACCTGTGATTTTTGCTTATGCTGGTTTGAGTTCACTGTGAAGCTGGCTAATCCACTCACTTGCAAGAAAATCCTCAAAGACGTTTCCAAGCAAACTACTGACTTGTCCCCTTACAGTTACCTTTGAAGCTAGCCATCACGTTTGCATCCCTCCCCTCTGTCCTAGCCCTAAGGCCCCGGTCGACAGATTGGCTACCCGGAGAGAGAGGCGGTGTTAGGAGCTTGTCCAGGGCGGACTCATGAGGTCAGACTCAATTTCCCATGCTGTTCATTTGAGTGGTGAAGCAGAGACCAAGCATACTCTGCATCAGATTTACCCTGGTTCCATCTAATTGGGCATCTGAGGGGCAGCATGCCGATCTAGGCCATGACCATAGCACTGGGACCCTGGCGGGACAGTCTGTTGGCAGTGAATTGTTTTTGCAATCTCTCAATGATGCTCCAGATCCCGCTCCCCTGCGGCTGCTTTCATCTTCTGTTCCCTGCAGAGTCTGGGGGATAATTCAGAAAACTCTCAAGGGAGGGTGCGCACAGCCCCCTACCGAGCCAGTTCACAGTTCGCACCAGCAGCTCCCACTCTTGAGGGGCGTTCCTATTGATGGACCTTTTTGCATGCCCGGGGTGATTTAAAGACTTTTCCCCAACCCCATACCTCCATGGCCTCAGTCCTCACACCGCCCTCAAATAAGAGCTCTTGCCAACCAATAACCTTTAGGTAGAAAATCCTACTTTCTTCACACCAGCCAGCCTCTCCCCTCTGCGCTCCCTTCCCACACCCAGCGAAGTTTTGCTGCCCCCACAGTCAAGCCCGCTGGCCCTCCCCCACTTACAACTCATTCTCACTCTGCCAATGGCTCACAAGAATACAGCCCAGACAGACTGGGACAGTTTGGAAAACCACAGCGGAGGGGACTGGACAGAGCTGACCTGCTGACTGGTTTTCTATGGCTGACAAGCTAAGGACTGTCTTTGCACTGACCAAGTGTTGAAAAAAGTTGCAAGGGGTGTTTTCCGACACATGATACTTGAATTCAAATTTCAGTGTCCATTAGATAAAGTGTTTGTTGAGGACAGCCCCTCCCATTCACTGAAATGTTGTCAGCCTGCACGTTCCATCGAAGTGCTACATCCCTGCCACAGAGACCTTACGGTCCTCAGAGCCCTGGGTTACCTGGCCCTTTATGGGAGCAATCGGCCCTCCCCTGATTTAGAGAGTTGCACAGATCTTGATGGAAAAAGAAGAGAAGGCAGCTGGTCCACACTCACTTTAGGAACAGCACCCCCGCCCTGCCCCAGCTGTGGTTTGAACGTTGTCAGAGGAAACAACAAGGTCCAGTGGGGGAGAGAGGAGAAAATAATAATGGAGTGCTCCTGTCTCTGGAGCCTTTGAAGATGAAATGGGAGGATGGCCCCTCTAGTCTGGGTAGGAGATGGTGAGGATATGGTCAGCACGAGAACTTAGGAGATGCTTCCTTCTGGCAGCCCTGTGGGTGAGATGAACTGGGGGAAGGTGTTTCTGCGACTTGAAGTGCCTGGTTTGAGTTTCACATGTGCATGCGCTAACACGCGTGAGCGCTCGGCAGACAGAGAGAGTGTGCAAATTCACGAATCAGGTGAAGCTACCAACATGAAGGGAGTCTCAGGTCCAGGAAAGTCTCTTGTTCAGAACTATAATCTCTCGCAACCGTATGCGTTTACACTCTGTAAGTTATAAAGATATTTATCACCAAAGTCTTTTCTTTTGAGAAATTGAGGCTCCCTGGTTTCATGTGTAGGATAGGTGCTCTATCCTCATAGTTACGTTCACTGGGACTCACTCTCAAAAAAACCAAACAATACCTTGGCTGGTGAGATTTGCTATTCAGAATCTCGAGATGTTTGGACGCACATAATTGCTTCTTTTGCTTTTCAACCTCTGGCCCCGGAGCTGCTGTGTGCAGTTTTAGACTTTCATTTTGAGGAGACACTCCTGTCAATTCACTTTAAGTAAATGCCACAATTTACAAGCCCAGAATTGGTCCTCCTCCTCAGGGATACCGACAGAAAGGAAAGAGAGGCTTTTTGGTCCTTTCTAAGCAGAGCCTCAAATGCTGTATTTTGAAAATAGAAAATAAATAAGAATGAAATGGCACCTAGTCTGCAAACAGCGCATTAGGAGATTTGGGGTGAGGCTGAGCCTGAGTGGATCGTGTTGGGGTGCTAGGGTTGTCTGCAGCCTATTTTCAAAAGGTTGTGGTAAGAGGTGGTTTTCTTAGGATCATTGCAAATCGTCACCTGAACAATTGACAGCACTAGTGGATGGCGTTTATTGTGCTGAAGGAAGCAAGAAGACAGATGCGGAGGTGGGGGGGGCGGTTGGCCAAGGTGGGCGCATGGAAATGAGGATAAAAACACAGACTTCTAAAACTCAATTGAGTAGGATCTATCCATGTTTGGTCAAATGCATTTCTGGAATTTTCAACCAAATTATTATTTTTTTATGTTTGGAAATTTAGTACGTATTGCTAAAGATTTAAATATAAAGAATAACATTTCAATATTAGCTGTTAGAGTTAACATCTTGGTAGACTGGATTCAACCGAGCAGTAATTCTTATGTTACATTGTTCCAACAAGTTAAATGTAAGGTATGGCTGAAACTTACAAAATTTCATAGATAAGAAGTATGCTTTGAATCCAGATGAACCACAATTCTTGTTTATCTTTGGAATATATTAGTATTATTTGGATAGGCTGCAGTTTACTCTTAGGAAGAAATCAGAAAGTGCATTGTGTGCTTAGATTAGTTTTATTCTTTAAACATAATCCTAAAATGGGTTGTTGTTTCTATCACCCACCAACGCCTTACTGAACCGGGGATTGAACATGAGAAGGCTATCCACAGACTATACCCCCAAGGCATTAAGGGGCTACAGAATAGGTCAAAAAGCACGGTGAACTGTTGTAAACTCAGCTAAGTGTCTGTTGCCGAGTAATTGTTCCTGTGCTGTGGGAGCAGAATAGTGGAGCCAGGTATAAGGAGAAATAACATTTTGCCAGAGAATGAGAGGAGGGAAACTAAATTCTAACTGAGGATTGTTGATATTGTCTCCTGACTGTGGGCTGTCCAGACCTCCACTCTGAATAACATAAACAAACACACCCACAGAATAAATCCACCAACACCAGGTGCCCACCCTTGGTGAACTGTTTGATATCGGAGTAGTGAGCAACGCAGGTAATAGTGATTACAACTTGTTTATTTTATCTCTGTGGTCTTGACCTCCAGTTGCATTTCAGAATCATGAGGACTTGATTTCTAGGACTTGATTTCTGTGGGGCTGACTGGCCATGTGCCCCAAGTCAGAACAGTTTTCTTTTTCTCTATTGCCCTGGGGCCCTTCTATTTTTCCTCTTTAATTGGTTGGGGAAAGAAATAGGTTCTTGTGATGTTAATAAGGAAAATGAATCTTTACCCAAGGTAAAACCAGCCATGTGACAATCTGATATGACGATTAAGTGATTGTCATCAGAAGTAGACAGGGTCACAGTCCAAGAGGGAGAGAGCTTGAGAGCTACAGGGAACAAGACGGGAAGAAAGTGACTATCAAACTTAAGCAACTTCAGACTGAGTACAGCTGCTTCTGCATCTCATTCCAGCTTCATTCTAAGTTATGGAAACATTTTTCTTGTAGCTATTATCCTTGAACATTCGAGCTTTCATGACTCCACAATGAGATCAAGTTGAGATGAAATTAGCCACTGCGGAGCCATCCTTAGCACCACGTCTGTGGGAGCAGCTAATTCTCTGATTGGTTAATTAACCTATTCCTCTGGGGACTCTTATTAGAACCTACACTAGGAGCTCCATTCTTTTTGAAGTGAAAACTGGAAGGGATGGTCCTTCACTGTTAGAGATTATGGACAGACTTTTAGCGGAGTTACACTTCTGATTTTTTTCCCCCACACTTGGGCCAAAATGTGAGCCACCACATGACCAGTTGTTCTCTTTGAGTCTGGATCAGGCAATCTATCCAACTTTCCTACCCAGACTCAGAACGAGGACCAGAAGGTAAAAGTTACAGGAACACCTTTGCAACTCACTCCAAAAAGTAAAATAAAAGGAAAAGAGAAAAGTGCCTTACAAGTAATCAGATTCTCATCACTCAAAGTGTTGACTGTTTTGGCTTGGGTGTTGAAGAAGGGCTTTAAGCATCTGTTGGAAAATAGATCACAGAGACAGACATAAAGATCACTCTCACTTAATGGCTTGACCATTCTGTAGTTTAAATGGAATTTTGTTTTTCTGTATTGTTTCCTATGTGATTTAGTAATATGTGCCCATGTAAGGAGCTCCTATCAAAAAAGAAAAGGGGGTTGGCATGCCTGGGTGGCTCAATCCATTAAGCCTCCAACTCTTAATCTCAACTTAGGTCTTGATCTTAGGGTCTTGAGTTCAAGTCCTATGTTGGGTTCCATGCAAGGCATGGAGACTACTTAAAAAAAAAAAAAAAAAAAAGGAGGTAGAAGAAAAGAGGGAACGGAGCTTCGATGTTTTAGCTCTGTGGGGACACAGTAACTTGGAGCATTCCTGTACCATACCATACCCTTACTGTTTCAGAGGATCCTATTGATACACTAGCCGTGGCCAACAGTGCTGGGGCCAGACTCAACATGTAAATAAATAGCTTAATATGAAGTGTTACTGATTTCACAAGAGCACAGAACTAAAGTAGTTTGGAACTCTCAGGACAGAAACCCATGGGTGAGGGTTAACATGAAAAAGATTCTATACTCTAAGGAAAACATAGAAGAATAAGAGCTGTTGGAAAAAAAGGGAGGGGGGAATTCTCTACCCTAGTGTAAGTAGTGAGTACTCTGTTACTTCAGCTTTGACAAAGAATCAACCATTCAATTTATTAAAAACAAGTTTCTTCCAAGTTTGGGATTCTCAGGTCCCCCTAGATGCCCTCAAGACTTGGCATTAAAAGGAAAGGAACACAAAGAGGGCCCTAGAGATCCGAGCCCCTGTAGGTATTCATGATGGGTATTTTCCCATCACTCACTGTCTGATTTGTTGTGGTGTCGTGAAGAATAGATTGATGGATAATGGAGGATATCTGTGTTCTAGACTTGACTCTACCCTAAATATCCAGGGTGCTCTTGGCATAGTCACCCACATTCCCAGCCCAGTTTCTTCCTGCGGCAGATGAGGGGATTGGACCACATAACTGCTTTCCACAGTGTGGTCCCAAGCATGAAATGCTTTTTGTTGGTGTGGAAATATAATTTACTGAATTGTAACGTAGGGTTTTTAAAAATATGTGTTTGGGAAAACTATGAGTAGCTCATCAAACTCATGGTATTGCTTAGGGATGTGGCAAAAGTAAGTAGCAATATTAGGCCTGAATAAATCTAAAGAAACATATTAAGTAAATAACAGTGCAGATATTGCACATACCACAAATGCAATAGATTATCGACTGAATTTAGAACACACTTGGATGAGATGATCTCTAAGGACTGGTCCAACTCCTGAATTGTATTACTTGGATGCAAAATTATATGAATTATATGAATGGGCCACTCTAGCACAATCAAATCTTTCTCTTTCCTGTAAGGCAATGGGGGGGACTTCCAAGTAAGATCCCATAATACACACTTTACATTAAAGGACTGGATACAATGTAGTGTTGGCTCCACTGATGATGCTTTTTTTTGAATGGTTGAGGATAGTCAATGGTAGTTTTTGTTAGTTTCTCCATCTGCTCATCTCCAGTTATCCGGTTTACCTAGGAAATTTTTTCTTTTCATTGAAATACTTCCTTCCATAGTCTGAATAATCAGAGTCCACTTATTCCTTTATATTATGTTAGTTGATTTTAAAAATGGTGTTAAATAGAGGCTTATCTATCTATATCCACTTTACTTGGATTCAGGGCAATGCAAGCATAACGAAGCACATAAAATAAGGCTTATATGTCAGTCTGCCTGAGATCAAATCCTTGCAGGTTTTCTCACCTTTTTGTGCCTCAGTTTCTTTGTCTGCAAATGCGAAAACAAGAGATGACCTACTTCATTAAGTTATATGTAAAGTATGAGCACAGAGCCTACCATAAGATAAGAGCCAAACAAATGTGAGCTGATGTCATCATCATCATCATCATCCCCCTGCCCCATCACCACCCCCATAATCTCTTACCAATGTAAGACAAAAGCAAGGGAAGATCATTAAAATAAATTTCTCTTTGAGACATTTCTGCTACTTTCTTTTTTTTTTAACTTGTTTTTTTATTAACACATAATGCATTATTTGCCCCAGAGGTACAGGTCTGTGAATCATCAGGCTTACACATTTCATAGCACTCACCATAGCAGGCTTACACATTTCATAGCACTCCCCAGTGTCCATCACCCAGCCACCCCACCCCTACTCCCCACCACCAGCAACCCTCAGTTTGTTTCCTGAGATTAAGAATTTCTTATGGTTTATCTCCCTCCTGGTCCCATCTTGTTTCATTTTTTTCCCTCCCAAACCCCCAGAACCCCCCACCCTGCCTCTCAAATTCCTGATATCAGAAAGATCATATGATAATTGTCTTTCTCTGATTGACTTATTTCACTCAGCATAATACCCTCTAGTTCCATCCACGTTGTCGCAAATGACAAGATTTCATTTCTTTTGATGGCTGCATAGTATCCCATTGTGTATATATACCACATCTTCTTTATCCATTCATCTGTTGATGGACATTTAGGTTCTTTCCATAGTTTGGCTATTGTGGACATTATTGCTATAAACATTTGGGTGCACATGCCCCTTTGGATCACTACATTTGTATCCTTAGGGTAAATATCCAGTAGGGCGATTGCTGGGTCATAGGGTAGCTCTATTTTCAACTTTTTGAGGAACCTCCATGCTGTTTTCCAGAGTGGCTGCACCAGCTTGCATTCCCACCAACAGTGTAGGAGGGTTCCCCTTTCTCTGTGTCCTTGCCAACATCTGTCATTTCCTGACTTCTTAGTTTTAGCCATTCTGAGGGATGAGGTGGTATCTCAGTGTTGTTTTGATTTGTATTTCCCTGATGCCAAGTGATGTTGAGCACTTTTTCATGTTTCTGTTGACTATTTGGAAGTTGTCTTTGTCAAAATGTCTGTTCATGTCTTCTGCCCATTTCTTAATTGAATTATTTGTTCTTTGGGTGTTGACTTTGGTAAGTTCTTTATGGGTTTTTGATACTAGCCCTTTATCTGATATGTCTTTTGCAAATATCTTCTCCCAGTCTGTCAGTTATCTTTTGGTTTTGTTGACTCTTTCCTTTGCTGTGCAAAAGCTGTTGATCTTGATGAAGTCCCAATAGTTCATTTCATTTCTGCTTCTTTCAACCTCCCTTTCATATAACTGCCTCCAACCTACCATCATTAGCCATGTTTCAAAAATAACCCCTACCCACTACCAATTTCTCAAGCAAAGTTTTGTTCTATAACTCGCTAGTAGCTGCTTCTTACAGAGAAATGTAAACTGGCTCTCTTACCTGGAATGGAACCTGCTTTTTTTTTTTACCAAACAGCCCCATTATACATGGAATCAAACATCTGAATATCCTCATGTTAATGGAAACGTATTGTGAAATTGGGGTTTGCTACTTTCAACCAAAATTTATCCAACTAAACTTCTTGGACATATTCCAGGGAAGCCAAGAGGTCTATGAGAATTTGTTTTTAATTTTGGGTTTCATTTTTATAATAAGTATAGTTCAAAAGAAAAGTCTTTTGAAATATTGGTTTGGAATTGTGTCATTATTGAGTAGAATAAAACTCCAATTCTTTTAAGCCAGCATTTCTTAAACGAGGGACCCAGACATACTCTAGAGCAGTTTGGAATAACACTGTTTCCTTTAAGAAGGAACCTAGCAATTCTTCTATTTAGGATGCTGCCAGGTCAGTGACGCTTAGAATACCTTCTTCTGGTCTCTCGTTTTCCGACTTTAGGCTCCAAGATTATATTTGTACTTGCTCTGTACAAAAAGGAATAATAACCCAGGAGGCTCAACTGAACTCAGTTGAGTCACACATGCCTTTTGGAGACTCAGGAATTGCACTGATTGTCCCTACTCAGCCCAATGAACTGCACAATTACCCTCATTCCTTGCATGACTCCTTGGAGCAATGCCCATGGGTAACATCTGGGGATTCTTTGCAGTTCCTTTGCTCATCTCCTGGGTTATCAGAAGCCACACAGAGTATCCCAGATGTTCATGTAGGGAACAGATTTTGCATTTCCTCCCAAGTTGCCTGCCTAATGGGGTTCAATCTTACACCAGCCACTTCTTTCATAGCATTCTATTTCACAAGCTCTTTTTTAAAGTCTTGTCTTTATTGCCTTTGGAAAAGAGGGTACCATCATTTTGAAAACCCACAACAGTCAGGGTTTATTGATTTTCTTCTCATCCTTTTCATCATGCATTGAATGCATCTTTATAAGCAGACTTAAAGAAAGCCACCATATCATTGACCATCTCTGAGCTTTTCTCTTCATGGGTAATAAAGAAAAAAAAAAAAAACATGTAAAATAGCAACTAGGAGAAAGTTAAGTATTTCATCATAACCATTCTCAGGATAATTAGAATGGATTAAATTACAAGATATAATGCATTTAGTTAATCTTCCCTCTAATTAAAAAAGTATCCCTAGTTTTAAATAAGTATCCCTAGTTTTAAAAACATATTTCATTGTAATCAGTAAGGGGGAGGCCTCTTTGGTCCTCAGTGATAGAAGGCAACAGCTGCAAAGTAATTAAAAGCTACTAGCCAGTGTTTTTTTTTTTATTATTAAGATCCTTAAGAAGCCTACTCAATCTTTTCCCATAGCTTTCGCCATGGGATTCCCCACAAAAGACCTCATTCTATGGTCCGTGGTGATATACCTCTCTTTCTGTTCCCAGATCAGTCAAGATGTGGTTGACTCCTCCTGCCCAATAAGTGTCAAGTGAGGAGATTAATGTAGCAGAGGTTTTTATAGTTTTACACATGAACTGAGATAATTGTCAAAACAAGATAAGTAGGTTACACAAGACATTCATAAAATAGAATGGGGACACACTCTACCCTTCATAGGTTCTATTCCAAGACTGATAGAACCCACATCACCCCAAGCCCTAAAAATCTGTCTCACAAATAAGGAATCATTGACATTACTTCTCTAATTTTGTGGCTCATCCCAACCACAAAGCTCACTCCCCACTTGCATCCTGAACATTCCTAGAAGTTTCCAGGGCTGTCTCACATGTTCATGGTCAGCCCATTCAGATTCTTCAAGCTTGGTCTCCTCATGGAGGCCTGATGTTTACAAAATTCACTTCAGGGGAGCCCTACAGTATTCCTCCTACTGCCAGAGGTGTGCCAACCAGCACCCTCAGTGTCCACTTAACTCAAGCCCTGCTGGGTTTCCACAGTGAAGGAGAGGCCACCACACTTGCCGACACTGGGAATCTTTATCAGCTGCTTCCACGCTCCTTTGAGAAAGAAGCTTGCCCTTTATTTATTTATTTATTTATTTGCCTATAGCATCTCTCTTATCCATCAAGGTTTTGTCCCAGGATCAGACTATAGAACAGGCAATTTGGTTTCCTCACTTTCGGTTTCCTCAGTTTCCCTCAAACTCAGATACCTTCCATAGACTCAGGAGTGGTGGGGGATGTTCACATGTTCTTCAAACACACCCAGGCTCTAAATTCCAACTCAGATCAGTGAGGACCCCTGTCATCTACACAACTAGTCCTTTGAGAAGATCTCCTTCTTCCTTCTTATTTCGGTTAAGGGTTGCTTCCATTTCAGCCAGCTCAACTACAAGTAAAGGAGCCCCTGTGATCTCCCATCCTTCTGCTAATGGTGTCACAAAAGGAGTGGAGAGGCAAATGTCTCCATATCCCTTAGAACCAGTTTTCCAGCAATTTCTATCATGGCTCTTTGAGGCGGCTCACTCTAATCATGGGTGACATCCAGCTATATCCTGCCAGACTTCAGGGAAAGGAAGAGTTAACTGATATTCCAGAGATAAAAAGTCCCACAGAATTGCTGTCCAGAGGGATTTAAATTGCTGAGACTCCTGGCCCACAGATTCCAAATTTAGCTGCAGCAGCACCTGGTCAAATTAGCAATGAAGTTGGTTAGAACTTGGCTCAGAAGGGTCATCTGTCCAAAGCTCTAAGCAGAGTGATGGGCTCTGATAAGTGTGAATTGCATTTCTTTATTTTTAAAATCATGGTTTAACTTCAAGAGGGATTGCCAGACAGCCCTGTCTAGTTGTCTAGAAACAATGCCAGGGTGTGGGGGCTCCCAGAGATTATAAAATAAGCACCTCACAGGCACAGAGGAAACATTTGTACCTGATTTTATTCCAACAAGTTAGCAAGCTGTCTATCACCAGTCACGCTCTTGCACTGAAACATGCCCTCTCTAATGACATGAAACTCAAGTCAGGCAATAGGACTGTTTCTCCACATTAGGTGTATGGGAGCCCAGGAAGCCCAAATGTCACTGATGATAACAATTCCCATGAATAGGGAGAGAGATTGAAGAAGATATTAGAGGTGGTAAGAGAAACGAGCTTTTTCCTATTAATCCAGGGAATGCAGGCAAGTCAAGTTGGGTCCCTTAAGCATGTTGCTATCTGCTTCTCACCACACTTTGAATATGAACTAATTTAACTTTTTATTTCCATTTAATGGGACCAAGAAAGATCCATGTGCATTCACTTACAGACCTGTTCTCTGGGGGTCTGATAGAGGAAATATTACCATACCATACAGAAGCCTAGCACAGAAACTAGTCTACCCAGAATTAAGCAGTTGGAAACACATAATACACACCAACACCCACTCCAAACTCCCAACATCTCCCGCGTTGTGCTTGTAGATGGTAACCTCTTCCTTCCTTGGAGGAACTTCCTCATCCTCAGTGCTTTCCTCACGTAGTTACCGCGCATTCAGAGGGTGGGGCTGGAGAGGGGAAGTATGCAGCAGAGGGCTTCAGTGCATGGGCTTTGGAATCAAACAGGCCTGGTTTCAAACCCAGCCTCCATCAACTGCAAGTTGGGTGATATTTGGCAAGCTAGGTATCTCCAGTACCTCCACTTTTCCCATCTGTAAGCTGGGAATAATAATACCCTTGTCCTACTTTGGGGAGCACTTCACTTATCAGTGAAGCATTTAACACAGTCCTTGATGCTACATAAATGTTAGCTTAAAAATCACGAGCACCTGCAGGTCCTTGCCAGAGTTGCCCAAGTGCATCTTTGTGGACAGCATAGTTAGCAGTGGTGGCACATTAGATAGATAGAGGTGGCAGACAACCATACCCAGGGCCCCAAACTCCCCAAAGAGAGACCAGGATGCTGATGCCCCTAATGGTAGCCCAGGGATCTGGGCCCACCACCTGCTCCACTCCTGTAGGAGAAGGTCACTGAGGCACCTGGATGCCCTGCCTGCAAGAAGAGAGAACACAGGGAGCAAGAGCAATGCAGAGAGAGATCTGGAAATGGCCCACTGAGGATCTGTCTGCCAGTTGGAGGGACATGGGCGTTACAAACATAAAGAAGAGAGTTACACGGGTATCATTCCATGGCATGTGTGAGGTCCACACCTCCTCCATGTGGTTACAGCTGAGCAGTGACAACTATATTCATTCATTCATCCATCCGTTCATTCTTTCATTCATGAAACATTTATTGAGCATCTAATGTGTGCTGAGTGCAGCATAAGCCTCCCCAGGGGTAGCAGGAGTAAAAGAGAAGTGGTTGGCACAGGGGCTGGTGACAGTCTGAGGAACTGAAGACCTCGGCTGTCTTCTTGCCCACATGAGACTTCGCTGTTCTCTAACAAACGCACCCTTCCCGGTATTTCTGCCAATCATTTTCGGTTTCTTTTTCCACATTGTTTCTTCCTAACAGCTTCCCAAGAAGATCAACGGAAGGATGGAAGCCTTAAACTTCCAATGGCAGTTTAAATTCATTTGTAACACAATATAATTACATTAAAAAAGCAGTCAGGTATCAAACTGTGTGGATACACACAAATGACTCCTTCATAAGTGTTAATATTTTCAACAGCGGAAGAAATTCGGTTAAATCAAATGAAGATGGCAACTCATTAAAATCTGATTTTCCCTCCTATCCTTTCTTATCTTTTAATCCTCCGTATATGGCACAACTTGTTCTGTTAAATAACATTCATTAATTAAATCTCATCTTCTCTTAGCTATATCTATATTTTTATTTATTACAAAAACCTTCCGATGCTTATAATCTAATTTAGTTGGATTATTGCTTGGACATCCCTAAGTAAGAAAACCTTGAGGTTTAAGACGGAATTACTGGCAAGGGAGGGAATGGGATAAACCAAGTTCTTTTTTTGTCTCCGCCTGGCAGGAGGTGGTTGGGCAGGCCTTTCCTCTGTTAGGGGAGGTGGCCTAGATAATGAGAGCACTATGAATTCAGTGTCTTCATTGACTGTGGGAAGGACTGGGACAGAAGAACCTGTAGAAAGAGTTGTAGACTCAAACACCCCTATGTGGATGAGGCAGGAGCAATGTCCATGAGTGCACTGGAAAGGGTAGAAGACAGTAGGGAGTGGTGATACACTGGAGAGTGTACGCCCCTTCTATGGAGGGAAGACATGGCCTGTGTCCCACTGAACATTGCCATAGAGAAATGCAAACCTAGCTTGACCAAAATTTCCGATTTTTCAGTACAAAGCCGGGTATCAGGATTGTTATGCATACTCTCCCAGTTTTCAAATGTTGGCAAGCAATTCAAACTATGTGGAAATGGTCTATGAGCCGTTCAAATAGGACTGGAGGCCACATGGGTCACCCATCTGTGGCCGCTGACACCGAGCTCCAGGGCAAGATTAGTATCGAGTTAGGGAACATCATCATTTGTCTGGGTTGAGACTGGGACAGCTTTGGCTTTTTTTTTTTGGATGCCAACTCTCCTGGTGACTGGTTTCTGCTGGTAGGAGTCTCATTGCCCAGGGTGTGATGGTGATAACTTCTTTGCACTTACAAGTTGAATTTTCTCCAAGGAGCTCAAAAGACTTTGTGTTGCCTCCGTCAACCTCACAACAGGCCTGTGAGGCAAGCAGGTAGCTATTGCCCCAAGACACACAGGGAGCAGCATTAAATATTTTAAACAGGCAGCTAGGTTGACTCCTTGGTCTACATGCATGGTCTACACAATTGGCAAATTACCACATTCAAGAAGCGCAGGCAGGGTTTCCCATTGCTGCCTCCTCTGCTGCCCTTTTTGGCTTATCTTCCTTCTGTTTGCTCCAGCTGACAGCTAAGCCCCAGATCTCAACAATATATACAAGCAAACCGAGCCAGTGACTAATTCCTGTCGTGCGTGTGAGTGTGTACACGTCTGTGAGTGCATGCATGTATGTGTGCCCATCTAACTTCTCGGCAGGCCCCACATGGTTCATCTGCACCCATTACAACACATCTCTGTATTGGTCCTTGGTGTGATGCCATGCTCTGAAATTCTACTTTGCCAAGTGCTCAAGACCTAGAAACGCCGACTGGGTATCTGCAGGATTCTGGATATCTGCATTTACTAACAGTGGCCATCTAATCCATGCCCCTTGGGTCCCATCTCCCTTCTCTTCCTTAAACAGATAGAATTACAGCTATGAAGAAGCCTTTCCCTTACAGAACTGGGATAGGTGCCCTCTCCTTGGCCACAGTGGATTACCAGGAGTGGTCATGGAAAGGCAGGACAAGGGCCAGAGCAGTGCAGTGGAAGGCCAGAACGAAGATCTTCTCTGAGTTGCCTTGGGTAGAACACCCAAGAAATTCCCATTGGCCAGCAGTGATTAGAGCTCCACCACGGTCATTTCCCCTCTAGACAGGGTTCAAGGGTTTTGCTGCACCATCCCCCTGTCCTCCCCCCTTCTCCTCTGCTTTATGGGCATATATGCTCTCTGTCCTGCTCTACTCAGGGGAGTTCCTTGGGCTTTGCAGGCATGACCCAGAGAGAAGACTCCAGTATGGCAGTGTAAAACCGTTGGTCTTTTTCCCAGGACAAGTATCCCCGTTTTCTAGATTGCCTTGCTCTTCCTTCCAAATTGTCTCAGATCAGACGGCTGATTCCTGGGAACGGTTCCCAGCATGATATTCTACCACAGCCATTCACATTCTCTGCATGCGAGCATGCCATGGACATCCTTCAGAGACAGATGCAGAACTAGAGCGACACCTGGCCGTCCTAAATGCATGTGTGAAAGGGGGGACTAGACTTAGTGACACTTGGGACAGCAAAGGCTGCCATACCCACCAGCTTCCCCTCTGATCCCACAAATCAGGATACTCTTCTTTAGAGCAGAGTCCAATGAAACTGCCTTTTCATTGGGAACTTTAAGGATTCCACAGAAGAGCACTGGAAATCCCTTCTCGGTCTAGTCAGAAGTGCAGTTGATTAAGCATCTAGAATCAGCCATTCTGTCTTAGCTCATCTCAACAGATCGAAATCAATACTGAAAATTTTTTCAAGTATGTAGCTTAAAAAAGCCATCTCTTTATATCCTCAGGTATGTATTTCTTTATAACCAAATATATAAAAAGGTAGCTTTTGTGCTGCCTTGGGAGAAATCAACTCATGCTATTCATTTGTTCAGAATGGAAGCTTCCAAAGGTCAGCCAAGGCTTCTCTTTACCTTCATTCATGATGTCTCTCAAAATATCACATAGACAAATCATAATTTGTATTTTTCACATACATACACAAACATCCATTCTTGGGAGTCGAAGGTGCACCATGTAGGGGACATCTTTATCATAGTAGCCTCAGGGTGACATTCTAGAAGTTCAAAATAAGGAAGCCACAGGCATTCTCAGTGCTGCCAAATCCATTAAAGCCTGTTGTATGATGTACAGAATGCCCATGCAGGAGACCCTCATGGTGGGTCTGTCAGCACATTCAGGCTCACCTGGCTGAGCCAGCCTTTGGGTTTAATTGGCTCCTATAGGTCAACAGTGCAACTCAGGGATGCTCAAGCCAACAGACTCACGGGTCAGCAGGGACATCAGCCCCTGGAGTTTCAGCACTCAGCCATGCACAGGTTACCGAAGCTGCCGTGAAGTTCCAGGTTTAGTTAAGTACTTGGCCAAACCAAGAAGTTCCTTTAAAGTGGAGCATCTGACAGACCTCCACGTGCTAGGACAACTTCACTTTGACATGTACCTTTCTGCTTCCAGCACCAGTGAGATGGGCTTACGCTAAGGAGTGCAACTTCACAATATTTTCTGAGCAGTAAAAGCAAAAGATTGCAGTGCTATAAAATCATGTCTTTCAGGAGACATTAAAATCTGACTGATACTGGGGTGCCTGGGTGGCTCAGTAGGTTAAAGCCTCTGCTTTCAGCTCGGGTCATGATCTCAGTGTCCTGGGATCAAGCCCCGCATTGGGCTCTCTGCCTGTCAGGGAGCCTGCTTTCTTCTCTCTCTCTCTCTCTCTCTCTCTCTCTCTGCCTGCCTCTCTGCCTACTTGTGATCTCTGTTGAATAAATGGATAAAATCTTTTAAAAAAAAAATCTGACTGATACTGATCACAGTGAGGTAAAAAGCCACAAGCCAAGACTTGGAGGGGAAGGAGATAGAGGCCCTGAAAACAACATGAGGCTAATACATAAAGAAAGTAGTTAGAGCCAAGCTGGGAGTGGATTCTGAAGCTAGAAATGCACTTTGCTCGGGAGTTTCCTTTTAATTTGTGTTTCCTCCCAGGCTATGGCTTTGCCCCTTTCTGTTAAAATCTTGACAGTACCTCCCAAGAAAGATGCTCTCTGGCAGGGACAACCCCTCTGGTTTGGTCAAGCCTGGCATTCCACAGCAAAACATAGTATCCAGAAGGAACCTAAATTACCCTCTGCCTTGGAACAGGAATACACCAGGTGCTCAGTAAGCGCTGGCTGGCTTGAGATTCCCTGGGCATGGCCCTCCTGAAAAAAGTTAAGAGAAAGAGAAGCCACATTATATCTGAGGAGAACAGTGGGGACAGATACAGTGAGAAGCCACCGTGAGTTAACTTCAAAAGTACTGTGTTTCTTAGCTCCAAAAGAGCCCATTAGTGAAAAATCAGGAGCCAAATTTGAGGAAGAAATAGTGAAAGGAATAACTAAATAAATGAAGGGGTTTTCTGGAGTTTTGGAGCATGAGGATTTGAACAAGGGACACGTTGGCCTATAGTCCAGTGCACAACTCTGAAATGAGGACAGGATCACCACAAACAGAATGAAAAGGGGTTCTTTGAGCAAGTCGAGAAATCTTACCCTTTTTATGCATAAAGCACAGATATCTATGCAACAAATAAGCAGATCTGGAGTGTATCTGTGGTTTTAAAATTTCATGATGAGGAGAGGAATTCGGAGGAAAAGATCTCAAATGGTTCCTGAGGAACCAGGGGAGAGAGATTCATCTGGTAGAAGAAATGATAGATTGATTTGCTTCCAGAACTTCAGTAGAAGTGGCCTCGAGTATCTTTACTGAAGACAAACTCCTGCTTAGGAAACTTTCTGCCAAGTCATGTCTCTGTCTTTCTCACCCCCCTTGCCGGCTGCTTTCGGTCTGTACCAAATCCGTTTAGACGGCAATAATGGGCCGAAGAGCTGGTTTTGTGTGTGTTTTGAATTCACTCGTTTGCTGAACTCCCTCTTCAGATAAAAGCAGCTAGCAGTTAGTGAATACCGGCCGTAAAACTTGCCAGCCCCTGTGCTCGGTTCTTAACACACTTTCTCATATCCTGATCCTCACATCAGCTTTGTGAGGTAGAAATTGTCCTCATCATCGTACAGGTGAGAACACTGCTCAGAGAGGTGAAGCCCTTGGGGTAAGTCTGAACTGTCAGTGCCAGGGGGAGGTGAGCTCTAACCCTCAGTTTATTTGACAGAAACCAGGTGTTACCACAGACTGTTTTGATCGCCTATTTTGATCCCAGCTAGTTATGGCAAGAGGCTTTCTCTGGAGGCCAGCAATGAAATCAGAGTGTATGGGCACCCGGGGGCACCCTCCTTTACTGGTAAAGTCACCACCACCTGCACGAATGTTTCTTCAGTGATCGGGGGGCTGTCCCCCACTTGGTAATACTTTGGGGTTCTCTGCTTTACCAGCACCCCCAGGCCAAAGAGTGCACCAAGTTCTTTCAGATTCCCAAAATGAATCATCACTCCTCAGCACAGGCATAATTGGCCAACTTCCCTAAATTTAAGTTGACTTTCTATCAGAGTTCACATTTCTACCAACTTTTCATTAAATTAATTATTCAAAACAATTCAGAGTTAGCGTTCTCACGGCAACTGTAACTCTGCCATGACTATATTAAGGCGTAAATTGAACAGCATGTTTTGCAATAAAGTTAATTTTATATTCACCAGAGAACTGAGTTATAGTTACTGTGGGAACCATCAGTTTGAATCTCTTGACTTTGGTGCATTTAAATTCTCAGCCACAGCCTTGCACACCGTAGCATATTTTGCATGGAAGCTTCATCTGCTTCACGCCCGCGCCTGGATCCCCTGAACCCGGAAGTCCTGTCAGAGTCTGGCAGATCGGCCGCTTGTGCTCCCAGCCCTCCTCCTCATCCTGGTATCTCTGACACTGGAGAGAGAAATAGCCAACAAACCCAAATGGTTCTGCTTTTATATCTCAGAAATGTCTGTCTGGGGGAGGTGACTTTCCTCAGAAATGTCTGTCTGGGGGTGGTGACTTTCCTCAGAAGCGCGGTCAGTGAGAGGCGCCAAGGCTCAGGCAATGTCAATGAAAGCAAGCGATGCCATTGAATCTGTGAGGAGCCGGGATTCTCATCCAAGGGTATTTCTGGATCACGTTGTATTATTCAGTACACACAGGGTGACCTCTGAAGGCTTCAAGTCCTTGCCTGTGCCATTAATCATGCAGGCATGCACGGCCATACATCAGAACATACTGGAGCTCTGGAAAAGCTAAACAACATTTCCCAGAGTCACATAAAACCCAAGCATCTCTAAATCAAGATGCACTGCAGGGCCTCTCTAAGAGGTGCGTTCAGTAGAGCTGGAATAGAACTCAGGGTAAATCCTGGCAGTACTGAATTGGTGACAGGTACCAGGGTGAAGACGGAAGCTTGTTTGGGAGGGACAGCAGAGGGAGATGAGACTCTGAGGTGGTTAGAGAGGCGAGCATCCCGTCTACAAGGATTATCGATTTTTCAGCTTTATTGGAAAAATCAGTCATGCTTTCTGCCTCCTGGGGATTGCTCTGCTGCAATTTGGGAGTGTGTGTGTGTATGTGTGTGTGTGTAAACTCTGCAGGTTAGCAGCTGAGTAGCAGCTCCCATTCACCATTCAATTATCCATTTAGCTAAAATGTGACTTAACAGAAACATACTGCTGTTTTGCATGTTTAAAATATATTTGAAAGGAGGGATTTTTGTTTCTCTGTAAATGAGAGGATTTCGAAGAGAAAGCTCTCGCCTTCCTAAGGGCACATTCATTATGCAAAATTGGAGAACAGCACAGGCCAGATTGTTGGGATTCTGACTCCTATTCTATATGCTTTCAGAAAACAAACATCTCCTTATTCTTCATACTCCCTCTGATCGAGACTTATCACAAAATTTATAAAGGCCTCGTAACAACCAGTTTTCCCTCAAGTGCTTAACCAGCTAAACACTGTGAAGAAAAGGACTAAAACAAAACATGCAGATAGAGTTTCAAAGAACAGGATAAGTTCAGAACTCGGGGTTATGTGGGTCACAAGGACGGGAAGGAGTGAATGATAGAAGGTGCTGGATTAATGAACAAGGACAGGGCTGCTGGGAGCCGCCATTTTAGCCAGAGGAAAGAAAAAAAGGGTGAAGAAACAAAGGAAAGATTGAAATGTTTTTATTGTCTCTGTACAGGCAGAAAGTAACATAAAATAAGATAAAATACAGCTAGTGTATGAGGTCATCTAATACGTAGTGTTTTGAGAACAAGTCTTCAGAGGATTTGGAGGGATTTGTTGGTTAGGACATCTTGAATATAAATATATGTGTATATTTATGTATACACAAATAGATAATGGATGGATGGATAGATGAAAGATAGATAAAGGACGGACAGATGGTTCATAGATGCACCGATGGAGTTTTTGAAGTATATTCGAGTGCCACAATTCAGATGCGTCAAGCTGACCTATAGGGATAAACAGATTGCAAAAGGTTTTGAAGTCCAGGAGTAATAACCTGGGAGGGCTGACCCAAGGAAGTTCTGTTGCCTAGAAGAACTAGATGATGCTGGCAGACTTGATGCAAACTTCTGGTGTCAGGTCACGACATCAAGAAGGTCAGCGCGGTCCTTTGCTGGAGCTGTTCCATGTTACATTGTCAGTTCAACCTGGGGAGAGAGCCTGGGTGACCCCGCGGTTCTCTGCGCCCCTCCACCCACGTACCCTTCCCTTTCACTTCTACGATGTTGCCTTTAATATGAAAAAGCAACATAGACGGAAGGGCAGAATCATCACAAAACCCAGCCTCTCCAACCTTGGTTACTTGCCGATTCCCAAATGAAGTTTGTGTCAACCGGAGTGCTATTTATGGACAGTGTATTTTATCTTTTGCTCTGCATCTGTGCCACAAGTCTTTCCTTTTGGAGGGATGCGTAGGGAAGCTTAAACACATACAGGACTGGCCCTGCTGCGGGGAGTCCCGGTAGCAGGGCACCTGCCTACACCACGCGAAACGCCCCCATGGCTTACCAAGATCGTCCCCGTGACCTCCTCCCGCACAGCCTCCCAGGCCCTGTCCTTGCCTCAACCTCAGTCTGTTTTCCCAGCACAAAGGAAAGCTTTCGAAGCTCAAGCCCGATCAAGCCAGTCCTCTGCCCTGCCCCCTCGACGGCCCCCTCTCCACACCACAGGCAGAGCACCCCTTTCTGCTCACATGCTTTTCTGAGCCTGGTTTACATGGGCACCTCACATGCCTCTTATGATTTAGGAGGACTTCTTTAGGTAACATGTCACATCCATTATGTGCTGATCTTACTCATGGAACTCTCAGGAAATTACCTCATTTTCCTTATTTCCATTTCAGTCTTTGGAGGGCACCTTCCTGGGGTCTTTGCTGTACTGACAGCCATGTTTTCAGCCATAGTATACAGTCCCTCCTCATCGCCAAGTGCAGAGCAAAGACTCCCCTCAGCTCCCTTCTGCCAGCATTTGATGTTATTTTAAACAATAATAATAACTTTCAGATCTGAAACATTTACTATGTGCATTTACTTACGATTTATACATCTTACATATTACTAGATATATTTACATGTATTTATACATCATGCTAAGCATGCAATAGGTTTTTTCTCTTTTAAACCCCAACAACCCTCTGGAATAGGTATTTTTACTGCCCTGGTTTTACAGATGAAGAAAGTAAGGAATAAGGAGTTAATCATTTTTGCCTAAGATCGTATAGCCAAGAGGTGTTTATATTAAAAGCATCCTAAAATCCAGAATTTAAAACCCATAGTTCTGGGGTAGGTTCTTGGCCCAGCTCTTTTCACATCTATTAAAAACAAACATTTAGTGATTTCCTTACATTTCCTAGAGTTGTGCTGCGAACAGCAACAACAACAAAATATATGACGATTTATCACCAGCCTGATTTTACACTAGTTAAAAGAAAGCCGTCAGCCCTGCAGTAAGTAACGAGTCCGTGCCCACAGGCCTCCTAGATGTTATTTGTATTTTTATGACCCTCCTGTGGCTATAAGGATGCTCAGTGGGTGTAGAAATTGGATGGTTAAAAATAACAAATAAGAAATCAAAGTCGCGCTTTGTCCCTATTTCCATACAGGCTAGGTACCACATTCATTATTCGCTGGACAGCTGTGGGAATAAGCAACATGAGGTACAACAACTTGATTATCCTCCAAGAACCAAATTAAACCATTGGACTTCCTTATTATTGTCATCCCTGCCTTTGTGTGACTCTTGTCACCCTCTTAATCTACCAACGTGCTCTCTTCTACCTCTCCGGGTACTCTATTCTGTCTCTTTCAGTCGGGAGGTATCAGCTTCTTCCAAGTTGAAAGGCACAGACCTACCCCAGCACTCCTCATCAGCCACTGTTGTCCGCTTGGTTTGGGACCCTGTACTACAACCAGCTGTTTCTTTTGCTTGGGACGTGCCATCCATCCAGGGGCTTGGGGTCTGGCCCGAGGGAAGGTTTACTTTTTTTACCTGGCTGCTGAATCGAGGGCACAATGAAGCAGCAGAAACATCTCACAGGTGGCTTATGGATGCATTCACTCAACAAATATCGTCAACGCTAGGCGCTGGGGTGAGCACTGGGAAAAGAGCTATACCCCGCCAAGTCGGAGTCCTTGCTCTGGGGAGGTTCCGAGGCTCCCAGGATGACGGGCGCTAAACTGCAGGTTCTCAGTCTCGGCCGCACACAGGAATCACCTGGGGGAGCTCAAAAAATAAAAATACTGATGCCTGAGTCCCCTCCTTGGAGATTTTGATTTAATTGGGGTGCAGCCTGGTATCAGAACTCTCGGCCAATTCTGTTCTAAGGTGCAGCCGGGTTGAGACCTGCTGCTCAGAAAGAAAGGATGAGTCAGAATGGAGGCAGGAGGACTACAGGAGGAGGAGTGGGAGGTACCATGACATCACTCCAGGGGACCAACCCAGGCTGCAAGTCAAAGGACCTTCCGAGCAAGTGCTGGCTAATCCCAGCGTGAATGGCTTTAGCCGGAGTGTGGGGAGTATTGTTTAGGGACAGGGATGGGCAAAATCCCAAAAGGAAGATCCAGACTCCATTCTAGAACCCAACAAGGCAGGTCGGCTAAACCTGAGTGAGCAGAGCCTCCAGTGACATGAGTTGAGAGGGAGAAATGGGCAGGGCCAGATAATGCAGATAATGCATTCAAGGCCCTTTTAGGGGTTCAAGACTTAATCCAAAAGTTAATCCAAGACTTAATCCAAATCTCGTTCTCATACAGAGCAGACATCTGAATTCCCCAGAGGGCTGGTCAAAATGCAGATTTCCAGGACCCACCTCCCCCCACCCCCCGCCCCGAGGTTCTGATCCATACATCTGAAATGGAACCCCAGCATGTGCATTTCTAACAAGTTCCCAGATGACATTCTGGCCCCAGGACCACACTCTAAGATGCACCGTTCCTATCTAAGTCAAGGGAGAAAGCCCATCCCCCCCACCCCGTGGCAGGGACTTTTAGCAGATTTCAGTGTGGTACCAGTTGGTGTTTGCCTTAGGAACATGGTAAGATTTTCCCCACACTGGTGCCCTACATCCTCCCATGGTAGAGAAGTGTAATAAAGAAAGGGGATGTTCCAAGGAAGGAAGCAGGCTCCCCCCAGGGAAGCACAGGCTTGTGTGAGACCCTGGTTCTACTGGGTAATAATGATTCAGTCTGGAATTTACTATAATTGACATGAGCTTCCTGCCTCCCAAGAAGAGCTATCTCCAACTTACTGTCGCCTAAACTCTGTTTTCTTCCCTCCCCCCACCCACCCCATGATCTTCTACTGTTTTGAAAAAAACAAATGTGTTAATAAGAACTTAGAGCATCAAAACAGTAAAATATATATATATATATATGTCTCTCTCTCTCTTTTTTTTTTTTTTAAGTTCACCATTTTCTCTGAGGCCAAGGTTAAGCCTACTGCCTTCCTTTTCCTGAGCAGACAGAGATGATGCTGATCAGTGAGAATCCAGGTGTGTCCAGGAAACATGTAGCATAGACAGCTGGATCCAAATTTATATCACCTCATGGAGGCTCTGCTGCTTCTGTTGCTGTGATTTCTGCCTTAGGAGCAAAAGATAAGCAGCGAACCATGGAAAGGATCACTGGCCTTCCCAGGCATCCCTACCCAGCATCCTCCATCCGCTCCCCTATGCAAACCCTTTAAGATATACAGAGGCTGTTGAAACCGAGGAAACCATCTGCCTCTGGATTTTCCGTGTCTTCTCTAACAAAGCAGGGGCAGCCATTCAAGCACAGGTTCGTGGCTGAGTTTCCATGCCAATTTGTACCTAGACACAGAGTCCCTACACAGCTCCCTTCTCCTCGCCCAGGTGAGCAAGAGACAAGCCCTTCCGTTTTCTAGGGACCAAAACGCTGCTTTGGCAGACAGTCTTCTAAAATTAGTTGGAGCTTTCCCCAGAGTGTCTTGAAGCACCAAATTAATTTTCTGAGTGTCTGCCACTGCTGTTTAGTATAAATGGCCACTGAACCCCTAGTGATCCCCCCCATTCCCAGTACCTCATCTGTCTTCAATTCTGAAGAGTTCTGGAATGCAATGGAAGAACTCTATTCCATATTTCCAGTGTGTATCTGCTTCTCAAGTCCAACAATGCACAGCTCCCACTCAGGAAACCGTGAGAGTTAAAAGAGTTGTGGGAGAGAGTTTCGCTGATTAAGCTAACATGCAAAAGTACAATTCTGCCCAAGAGAAGGAGCCACCATTTATTCTACTTTGAACTCTCCTGGCCCTCAGAATTGCCCTTAGCTTCCGTGGGTTTCTCCTCACTTATGCAGACCAACTGGGCATCTTGGATGGTGGTCATAGGGGGCATAAGGATTTCCTAGGATATGATGCAGTCATACACTGAGGGTACCAGAGTTTTGTTTTTGTTTTTATTATTGTTTTTAACTTGAAAGAGGTTAGGCTTATAGGGTTTTTTTCCTGATCTGGAAGTGAGACGTAGAAAAACAGCACCTAAGACTGCCCCAGGGCAAAGCCTACCACTAATTACAATGTTTGTAACTGTACGCAAGCTACAAGAGCTACTACCTATTGAACATTTACAACATACCAAGTTCTATGCTCAAATCTTTACTTTTATCATTTCATTTAACCCCTCTGGCACCTCTATAAAATATCATTATCTCTGTTAAGTTGTTCATTCAACAAACATTTACTGAGTGTCTGTTATATGCCAACTGTTTTTCTAGACACTGAAAATGCTTCAGTGAACCAGACAAAAATCCCAGCCTTCCTGCAGGTTATGTTCTATTGGGAAAGACAGCAAATAAGATTAATTTGTAAGATATATAACTGTACAGACAGGAGGAGGAGGTGACATTACCAGCTCAAGGTCACACAGACAACAAGGGGCAAATCTAGGTTTTAATCCCAGAAGTATCTGACCCCAAACCAGGGTAAGGTTTTCCCTTGACAGAAGGCTTTCCACCAGCATTTAGTCCAGCATGCAGTAGCTCCCCCAGGAGTCTCTGGCCGGGCACGGATGTCTCCTTTCTCCAGCTTTCTTTGTCATCTGTCTGCATTTATATGAAGCCTTTTTTTGTGTTTTCACTTGCACTTCTATCTGGGTGGGGCATTGTCCTCTGTGCTTTTCGAAAGTGTGCTCGATGTTGAATATTAAGATCCTACTTCTCTTTCCATACCCCTTATACACCAGGCACCCCTTCCACCCCTTATACACGATTAGCCACTTCTTTCTACCTCTAAATTGCTGCACATGGCAGAACATTCCTTGATGCTTTTTTAGAAAAGCCTTTTATGGTAATTATAGCTTTCTTCAAGCGCATTTATGCTCCCCTTTTTACTGTGCTTTAGACATTATTTTCCTCATGCCTAATTTTTGTTAAGGCAAAAAGCCTGCCTACCTGGTAACTGCATCATCGGAGGGATTATTGTTGTTGTTGTTTGGTTTTTGGCTTTATTTTTCACTGTTTGGAATTCAATGTATACAAAGTCTTGGAGATGATCACATTTCCCCCCTACCAAAGATGTTGGAGACCTTGAGTTCAGCCAGAAGTCATTTGTTCATTTCCCTATTTATTGAGTATTAGCAATCTGAGAGTAAACAAGATAGACACGGCACCTGCCCTGATGGAATTACTTCATAACAGGAGTGCCCAGGGCAGCTGTTCAGTTTGTACACTGCACAATTCTAGGGGCACCATTCAAATTATAGTTGATTATGTGCACATTTATTACAATAATTTTCCAGCAGGTACAGTAAAATGTCTTAAGGAATGGCTGCTACATGGACTAGCATGATGTTAGACAGTTGCGATACACTGTAGTAGACAAGGTAGTCTAGGATAGGGTGGGGTAGGCCAGGGTAGGGTAGGATAGGATAGGATAGGTGAGGCTAAGATAGAATAGGACATGAAAGGGTAAGGTAGGATAGAATAGGGCAGAATAGGGCAAGGTAGAATAAGGTAGGGCAGGATAGGGTAGGGCAGAATAGGGCAGTGTAGGGTAGAATGCTATAGAATAAAGCACCATGACAGGTGTATCTAGCCTGGATCTGGGAGTTTTGGAAAGGCTTCCTGGAGATGACTTCTGAGTGGGGATCTAAAGAATGTGTTGAAGTTAGGCCGATGAAGAAAGAGAAAAGGAAAGACTAAACAGCTTTGATCTCGCCAAAGCCTGAAGTGGTATTGAGATGGGCTAACATGAGAACCAGTTCATGTAAGGTCTGTTAGCCAGATTCAGGACTTCAGGGTCTCCCCTGGGGCCAGTGGAAAGCTGTGGAAGTGTTTTGAGCAGTGTCTTCAGCGGAGAGAAATGGATGATGCTATAAGACTGGAGGCAGGGAGGCCACTTAGGAGGCTTTCACAAGAATCCAGGGGAAAGATGAGGAGACTTGAATTAATGCAGTGGCACTGGGGGTGGGAGCAGAGGACAGATTCCAGAGATCTTTAGGAGGAAGGACAGGTAGGACTTCTTGTCATTAAGAGAAAAATCAGGCAGGAATTTTTTGTTGACTAAATATAAGAGATGAGAGAGCTGGTGGAGGGCAGGAGAGGGTGTTAAAAATGACTCCAGAGTTTTAGTCTTGGGCACTAAAGTACATTGAGGTGCCATTCCTTGATCAAGGGATCAGAATTTGGGGGGAGAGGGTGTAAAAAGGCTAAATTCTCTTGAGTCTAAGATGCTTGTTAGCAAACAGTTGGAGACATTGAGATGCAAGTTGGAGTCCAGGTCTAGGCATCAGAGGTCTGGAGATGAAAACTCAGGAGTCATCAGAATGTAAGGGTGTGTTTGGGTTGGGATTTTTCAATCCCAAATTTCTCCTTCAGGTCTAATTTTTGTCAAAGCAAAAAGCCTGCCTACCTCGTAACTATGTTGATGGATTTTTTTTTTTAAGTGGTTGAAATTCTGAGTGTGGAAGTCTTAGAAATTAATACCATTTCCATCCTGTCAAAGGCATTGGAAGTCTGATAGAACCAGCCCAAGACATTGCTGATGCCTTTGAAGTTTCTGTTTTGATCTTTAAGAAGGAGGCCCCATTATCTTCTCATGCCTCTCAGGAGTGTTTATAGATAAGGCAGGCTGAAATGATCTAGCACAACCTGACCGAACATTTATTCAAGTATCTACAATGTGCATGACACAATACCAGGTTCTGCGATCCAACAATAAACAAGGAACTCTCCGGTTCCATGGAGTTTGAGCAGGATTAAGTTTGAGCAGGTCAAGAGCAGGATTTCTCAGTCTTGGCACTATTGATATTTGGGGCCATATCATTGGTGTGGGGACTGTCCAGTCGACTGTGGGAGGTTGAGCAGTACCCCTGACCTCTATGCAAATGATGTCAGTACCATTGTCCCCAAGTTGTTATCCTCAAAAATGTCTCCAGACTTGACAATGTCCTCCAGAAGAAGAAAAGGGAAATAAATAGACTCATTTGAGAATCCCTAGTCTAGAGTCACGACAGAACCTGAAGTCTCCAGATAGCCAGCAGTCTAGCTGTGCAAAGAATCAGAAACTGTGCCTTATCACTTTCTGTATCAGTGATCTCAGAGATGGACACTCAAGGAAATCAGCAGTGCTAGCCTGAAATCCAGGAGACTCCACAGAGGAGATTTCTTGGATCCCCAGGTAGGAGTCCATCAGTCCAATCCAGTCCATCCTCTCCAAAGAAAGTTGCCCCCTGATGCCCATTTCCCCTCCAGACTAATTACTTCCTACATTCTGCTTTTCCTTAAGCAGAAGCTGGCTTTGCACTTTATAAACACAACAGATCACCTCCTCAGAAGGCCACCAGCAGAACAAACCTGTGCTGGGGGCAGCTTGGGGTTGCCTAGCAACACCATGCACCTGCCAAGGCTACTTTCTTCCTCTTCAAGCTAAAAGCAAAGTCCTGTCCATTAATTCCCAGCTACCACAAAACTTCTCAGAGATTTGCCAGCTTCCCACTGTTCGTGTTTTCATCTTCCTCATATGATGTGGAGAAAACCTGCTACTGTGGTCTGTTTATCTCACTTCAGTTGGTTGGGGGGAGAAAAAAATCAAGAGAGAAAGAGCAGGGGGGAGGAAAAGCTTCATTTCAGTCTAAGAGCACAGATATTTTGAGTGCATATCTCTGACTGACGTGCTAATGTTTTTTGCAAATTTAAATTTTATGTAGTAGACGTGGGTTTCCTACACAATGAGGCTTCTGTTGAGACTTTGGGCATGATTTTAGTCAAACATGAGACCTCAAAATGGCTGAATAACAAAGCACATATAATAGACGGCATGCTGAGCAAATGTTGCTGGGTCTGTCATAGTGTTCCGTGTGACCCATTCAACCAAAACTCTTCTGGTAAAGATTGTAAAGCTGGAGGTGGCTGGAGGTTAGAGATAGACTCTATTCCTTGAGAACCTCTGAAATGTCCCTTGGGTTTTTCCTACCGAGTCTCATTTTGCTCCTGTAGAAATGTTTTATGGTATTTCTCTGAAACTGGGGATGGCTTCTACTCCCTGAACATTCTCACAGTCTGAACAAGAGGGATGTCACTGGTTCTGCAGGCAGGGCCCAGAGCGGGGGTTGGGGGGGGGGGACCAGCTTGGTAAGGAAAGGAATAGAAATGTGAATCTGGGCCTCTGGGCTCTGTAAGGATAGGTGTGAATACCAGCACGTCTTTGTGGAGGAACGCAAGCACTTAGGCTTCGTTTGCATCCTGGATTCAGTGCTGGACCTACTGCAGCAAAGAAAACAGGTTCTCTGGCAACAGTTTCCTGCTTTCCCCTCTCAAGACAGCTCAGCTTCCTCACAGAGATCTCCCCACAGAGAACTTCTCCTCTTTCACTCACCCTCTTCTCTCAGGGCCTAACCCCATACCACATTCTGGAAAGGATGGGAGGGAATGAGCATTCAAAAGTAAGATACCATAAATAAATTTATAGGTACATTTCAACTCACTTTCAGACCCTCCAAACCTTCTTTCCGAGGAGGAGGCCTTAAAATTCCCACCACTGCCACATGCACAAATTGGGTTTATTGGCATTCTCATGAGGGTTACTCAAGAGAAGAGAGGAAAGATGGCAGGCGAAGGCCTCTGGAACATGGGAGGGAGAACTAAGGGGAGATGCATGCTTTTGATTCAGAAGATTTGGGCCAGAATGGTTTCAAATCAATGACTTCCCTCACTGCAGAGCTCTTCATCCCCCCACCACAACCCAGTCTACCTTGCATTTCATGTGGTTTGAAAAAAAATACACAGAGTGGGGCGCCTGGGTGGCTCAGTGGGTTAAAGCCTCTGCCTTCCGCTCAGGGTCCTGGGTTCGAGTTCTGCATCGGGCTCTCTGCTCAGCAGGGAGCCTGCTTCCTCCTCTCTCTCTGCCTGCCTCTCTGCCTACTTGTGATCTCTGTCTGTCAAATAAATAAATAAAACCTTTCAAAAAAAAGAAAAAAACACAGAGCTGGAGATAGACATGGTGACAGAGAGGGAGACAGAATTAAAGGTAGATATTCAGGGAAGTCTCTTTCTGAGGACAATGACATTAATAGTCATTTGGGGTCTATTTAAATGAAGTAAGAAAACACACCTAGATTGCACAACTCTGTAAATTTGCTACAAGTCACTGCATTGTGCACTTAACACAGGTGAATTTTATGGTATATAAATTATGACCCAATAAAGCTGTTAAAGGAAAAATGAAAACATATCCAGGAATTCTTGCCAGCAAGTAGATTTTCTGAGGGTGGCAACATCCTACCGATTCTGTGCTGCTCTCTGCATCTTCTAGAGGGTGGCAGGGGCTCTGCTGGGGAGACTGTCCCACCCTGCTTTAGTGGCCCGCCCCCTGCCACCCTTTCTCATCTTCCCACACCCATATTCCCGGGCCCCCCACTCAGGTCAGAAGGGTGGTAGCCACAGTTGTTTTAGGTGCTGGAGCAATTAGGGAATTAGGCAGGCTGCTGATTTCATACTTTTCCCCACCCCCAAAAAAGAGGAAAGAAAGAAAAGTTTACCACAAAATAAGAATTACTCGAATGCCACCTCATTCCTCATATACATACACATTTTTCTCTTTTCCCTGTTCAAGGCACTAAGTACCTACTCCTCCCATGGCCTTCCGACTCAGCAGTATTTTCAAATTATGCTATAAATAGGTTGAATGATAAACAGTCAACATTTTCAAGTGCCCCTTAAAACTAAATATTACAAAAATACAAGAATAGCCCAGGAGAACCAGCCTGTTCTTCATCCATTCATATAAATATATCCTTAAAATTCTGAAAGATGGAAGGCACTTTGCCTCCATCCTGGGTTGATAAAGAATTTCCTGTCTTCCACAGAAAGTATTTCTAAGAAAGAAAGAAAGAAAGAAAGAAAGAAAGAAAGAAAGAAAGAAAGAAAGAAAGAGAAAAGGGGTTTTGGTTTTTGTTTTTTGTGTTTTTTTGAGGTAGCCTCAATCTTAAGCTACTAGCTGGAAATTACAGCCTACCTAGGTTTGTAATCTCAGAGCTGGTTTAGTTTTCTGGAATATTCCCCACTTTGGGAAGGTTGCCTCAGACCCCTTCACACAGGTCAGTGTCATTGGGGATCCCCTGCATCTGGGACCCCACTGTGCCTTGCGACTGCATGCATTGCCTGCTTCCCCTACTCTTTCGAAGGCAGGCACGGGCCCCACTCTGAGGCTGGCCCAGTGGCTGCCCTGCGGCCTTGCTCCCCCTTTGCATGGCTCCCCTGCTGCCCCAGCGCGGTCTCGCGCCCCTCCTTCTCATCCTCTGCATTTCTCCAACCAGATGGCTGCCCCGATTTGTGCAACGGCAACGGGAGATGCACACTGGGTCAGAACAGCTGGCAGTGTGTCTGCCAGACCGGCTGGAGAGGGCCCGGATGCAACGTTGCCATGGAAACCTCCTGTGCTGATAACAAGGATAATGAGGGAGGTGAGCAAGCGTCTTCTCATTCCCAGCCCCTCAAGTGCAGAGCATTGTGTATCCTTCCATCATGAGTCATTTTTGCTGAAAGATCTCCCCCATACTATTGTCAAATGCTGTTGTAACATTTCTTTTGAAGTAAATGCCGCAGAGGACGGGCATCTTTGGGCCAGTGGGAGGTTCCTGGAGACAAGGGCTGGGACTACTGGGGTTTGAAGCGGGCCTTGGATTTTCAAGTACACACCACCCCCAGAAAGGTGGCTGGGCCCTGGCTTGGCCCTTGGGTGCGCCTTCCTGCCTGAGCCTTTGGGGCTGGGAGTTACAAATGAATCGATGGTGATGGTCACAGTATGTGTTTCACGCTAGACTCAGACATCTCAGGCAATCCCTTCATCCTTACGACAGTTTGAGATGTTCCTTTGTAAATGAGGAAACTGAGGCTTAGACCACAGTTAAGTAGCTGTTTTAAGAGAAGTCAACCACCAATAGTAAAATTGGAACCCAGACCCGGATCTGACTCCAAAGTCCGCGTTCCGACCCGTGGCTGGCAAACTATAACCTCTGCTGCTCACATCCAGCCCACTGCCTGGTTTTACATGAGCAGCAAAATGGTTTTTACATTTCTAAAGTTTGGGGGAGGGGATCTAAAGAGGAACAATATTTCAAGATATGTGCAAAGTGGGATTCAAATTTTAGTGTGTACATATAAAGTTTTATTGGACCATAACAATGCCTGTCAATGTATGCTTCACCCTCAAAGACAGCATTGAGGAGATGGACACAGACCACATGGCTGGTAAAGCCTAAAATATTTACTCTCGGACCCTTTATGGGAAATTTGCCGATCCCTGTTCTGAACCTCTGGACTGGATTTTCCTGTATTATCCCTGATGGAGTGCTGAGATCCTGGGGCTAAATGGGGCTGCGGTAGCACACAGGTTGCGTGATTTCCTAAGACTATGGAGCAATGCTGCCTTAACATTCAGGACAGGTGGGTGACCTACTCCCGCCAAAACGACTAAATGGTCAGAATTCCCTCAGAGCAGAAGTAGTTTCAGGGTGTAAGAGGATCCACGCATCCAACTATTTGACTTAATAGAAATGCATCTGGTCCTGCCCTGTCAATCCCTGTGCTCTGAGAGTATCAGCTCCTGCCCCCATGGCCCCAGGGCATCGGCTTAGGTAGTGTCCTGAAAGGGGAGCAATCCACCAGGGTGATGCATGAAAGTACTAGATACTCTGTTTTTATTTTTCCTCATCATCTTAATAGACACTTGCAATTTACATAATCTATTATTGCTGTTATACTTGTACATAATGTATAAATAAGCAAATGTACATACAATGGTAGGAGTACACCAATCAAAAAAGTTTATAGGCCTGATATAATTTACAGAGCTCCCATTCATTCATTTAGCTTCCTGAAATGGAGCCAAAATAGAAATCACTTTAATTCATTTTTCAATGAACTGAGCCATAACAGCATATATCCATACATTTTTTTTCCCCCCAAGAGAGACAGTCAAAATTGCATTACTTCTCCTGATAAGGTCTGGTCCCTGGTGATTTCACCTAGCAAAGAAGTTGCTTACACATCAGCTCCCTTCCTCTTCCAGAAAGGAGCTGCTGTCCGGGCTCCCTTCTCCACTGCAGGTGTCAGCAGCTGGAAAGATAGGAAATGGCTGGAATGCTGCACGTAGGGGAGGGGGACTGACTCAGTCTCCCCCACGCGCCCTGCACCATCGGCATCCCTCTCTACCAACCCTGTGGCTACTTTCAAGAGCCCAAGTTCCTGACACAGGAGAACTGAAAGGAGGGGGGAGAGGTGCTCGGTGGTGGACGGTCTAAGCCTGAGGACTGCTCTGTAGGCACGTGCAGCCCAGGGTCCTTCCCGGTGGGCAAAGGCAGAGCGTCAGGAAGGCAAGGCACAGAAGCAAATGAGGCAGTGATTATGCTAAAGACAATAATGGCCTTGTTATGGGAACTATTAAAGCGAACCTCCCAAGGAAGTAATTAGCCACCAGGAAAAAAAAAAAAAAAAGGCTCTGCACAGTGTTTATAAAAAGAAACTCCCAGTTAATTCAGAGTTGCTTATGTCAGGTGAGAGAGGTAGACGCTCGGATTGTCTCTCACCCGGTGTAAGCAATTCACAATTAACTGAGTTCTTTTTTTGGAGGAGATTTCCTCCGTGCGGAGTATCCTTTTTATGGTTAATTACTTCCCTAGGAGGTGTGCTAAGCACTTTACTGTTTATTGATAAATATTAAAGTTGCTCCTCATCAACTCCAGATCCAATCCGGCAGCACACTAATTATATCACTTTTGTGTTTGTTTTGGTGGGGGTGGGAGTTCTGCCCCAGGCTCTTTCCTGCTCTGGGCGCTCTGGCAGGGCTGTGGGCTATCTGAACCTGACAGCAGGTCAGAGGATGGATGCCGGCCTGGGGAGCAGCTGCAATGAACACATTTGTTTTGAGCTCATGAATGGGGAAGTAATAGAGTGCTCGTCCACAGTGAGCTGGAAGAGGCAAATCATTTTTTCATCTGGGAACACTCTACGTTTAAAAAGAAAAAAAATCTCAGTTGAAAGTGATAGATATTTTTTTATTTTAAACTGAGATAGATATAGATCCAAATATGGACACAGATATTTGAAGCCCTTATCAGCCTTTTTCAACCTGGGTTCCTCTGGAAGAAAATTAGTCCCTGGTGCCTTGTGGCCACTCATAGTTCAGAAACTGTAGCTGACACCACAACCGCCTGGAGCACTTGATTAAACAAACACAGATTGCCAAACCTTTTCCCCCAGAATTCCGGATTCCACAGGTATGGGGGTGGGGGTACAGGAATTTTAATTTTGAGGAAATTTCCAGGTAATGCTGAGGCAGATTCTCTTTGAGAACCATTGTCCTGAGAGATTCATTCTCTAGAATAAATTGACTTGTCTCCTGTGTGTCCAAAAAGGTACCACCAAAGTGCCATCTTTAGAAGACCTGAGAAACTTCTCACTCAAACGTTTTCTGTATTCTGGGGTGCCTAGCTGAGAAGCCCTGTTGGAAAAAGTTGGCTAGGACTATCCCCCAAAGACAGTTGATGCCCGTTCCCTACCTTCTTAATCCCATCGCTTTGAAAGTCTCCCAATGCCCCACAGCCAGGGGATCGCTAACTTAACCTCAGGAAGCACTAGCCGATGCTGAAGGGAGGAGATGTCCCTGCCATTGCCCCCGAGAGGTAGAATCAGCTTCGACAGACCTGCCGGCAAGCAGACTGTCTTTTTAATAGTGAAAGATCTTCACTTGAACTGCTCACCCCAATTTGAAAAAGAAGAGACTCAAAGAAATATTTTTGCTTCCAGAAGACAAATACCAGCTCATTAAAGTCGGAGAATACACACAACATGTGCTTCAGGGGACAGGCAGATAATATTTAATTATCACCACCACGACAGAGGTGTGAGATTCAGTTCATCACAGCCAGGGGTAGGAGAAAGGGTGTAGATTTCCTCTAAAAGTGGGAACCTCGAGGTGGGGAAGCACTGTTAGACCGCCTGGCCTGGAAAGACAGGCCATACTCCTTCCCCTCAGGCCTTTATCACCCAGAGCTTCCTGAGTCAGGAGCCCGGGCCCTCTGTCTGTACAAAGCCCAGCCTCCCTTGGAATCCTATCAGACGCCCTCTCCCCTGTGTGTGGGTGGAGGCCTGGCGTGGAGGGGGTAGGAGAAAGCCCTTCTACACGGAGCTTGTCCTTGGGTAACAGCGCGTCCCATCCTGTCTTCATGAATTAGCGAGCTGTCGGCGTCTCCTGGGGCATTCACATGGCACTAGAAGCTAGACTCTTGCTCCTTCTCTTCTCACTTCTCTGGTTGCTCAGGTGATGCTGTCCCATTGTGCTGGGGAAGAGCCTGGGCTCAGGAAGCAGTCCTTGGGTCCCACTTCTGGGACTAACCTGACTCCTCCAAATCTCCGTTTTCTTGTCTGTGAAGTAGGCATGATAATGCCGACTCCACAAGCAGGTGTGTGGTTTCACTGACAGAGCGTATGCAGGGCCATTTTACTAAGCGCCTGGTTCATGAAGCGCGCTCACATGCCGCTTGCTGCCGGCTCTAATGTTATCGGCGGTCATGTTGCTGTTATTTCTAGAACGGATGCTGAGTCCACACAGATGGAACCCAACTGGTCGTTTTCCCACAGTCCATAACCACTGAAGTTCTAACCAGTGCTTATCCCGTGTCAGCACTCCATAACCTCCCTGATGGTTTAACAAATGTTCCTTGAGGGTTTGCTAAATGTTAGACATTGGAAATAGGCCTTTGGAAATACTAGGACAAATACGATGCCTGTCCACCAAGAGTTCGCATCTATCTGAAGAGATAAGATGTAGAACACGTTATTGTAGTTATTACCATGAGGGCTGTCAGGGCGGAGGACTGTCCTTCCATGGGAGTGTAGAGAAGCGACTGTCATGGTGTATGGCTGTCGGCCACAGGACAGGAAAGAAGCCCATCATCGCCACACTGAGCCCCACAACTTCAGTCTCTCTCCTGGGAGAGTACTCAAAGCCACGGACCTGTGGTCAGTAACCCATGATGGGGGCCCTTCCACCCACCAGCAGCTTCTACACTTCTCCCCCTAAATTAAGATCTCCCTCAAAGTATTCCGCAGCCTACCTCCATCTGCGAAGTTTGGTTCCTTGTTTTGCTCCAGAGGAGGCTGCCTTGGTTTAAGAGATGTGGATGCTGGCCTGAGTTCCAGGCACTCCAGCCAGGTCTAAATGAGGAGAAATAACACTGGAGTCTGTCCAAAGCACTTGGAACAGACAAAGCCCACCCCTTGCCCACCGCCTCCTCCCCCTTTCCCCATCCCATAACCATCCAAATTGGTTTGACATGATTCAGGGATGCTATTCCGGCATTTATCTCAATTGTTAATTAATAACACCTTGTCGGTGCATGTAGCAGAGCCAAGCTCAGGACTTCAGGGACTCTGGAAGAGTTATAGTTCTCAAGTCCAAATAGTCCCATTTCTTCATCCAATGAGAGATAAAGCTTGGTGAACCCATTGTAAATGCCTTGATTAATGTGTGTGAATCATGTTGATGGATTGGTTGGGTGGGGGACAGCTTAGAAGTGCAACATTGCTCTATTAATTGGGTTGGATGAGGATTCCCCTTGCAGTCCAAAGACCTTGTGGCAAATGTAGCTGGAGCCATAAACAGAGTCCCCAATTAGCTCCCAGAGAGGAAAGCAATATATCTAATGCTTACGAGGGAAATGTGGCCTTGAGGCCACTGCCAGCTAGCCAGGCGCTGGGTCTCTCTTCCTTGGGAGGGAAGCAGAACTAACCCCAACTGAGGACCACATGGCAACAGGGTGCTGAACTTATTCTGGATCTTCCAGTGTATTTGACTCAAGAATCTTCTGTTTAGGAAACTGAGGTTTGGGAGTCAGTTTTCTTTTGAGGCTTAAAAAAAAAAAAGTAGAATTCATTCTTTATCGAATATAAAAACTGTAATCAGTGAGATTTTTGAGAGCTTAACACGCACCGAGCCCTGTTCTGAGCTTTGTATGCATCTGGGTAATGGATGGGCAACCAACAGGTGGGCATCTCTACTGCTGCCCCGGCACCGTGCTTTCTGTTCCTCCACACAGCAGTCCGAGAGATGGTTCTGAATGGTAAATCAGATCATGCCGTGCCCTCAAAGGGCTTCTCATGTAGTTAAAATCAAAATCAAATGTTTCTCCTTAGCCTAGAGCGACTTCTGTGATGTGCCCCTTCCTCCTCTCTTGCCCATCCCCCACCACCCTCCACAGCAGCTCCGCCGCATCCACTCCCACCAGCCCCTCGTCCTCACATGCTGAGCTTAGTCGTACCTCAGGGCCTTTGCTGATCCAGGGCCAGAAGTGCTCTGATCTGGGCATTTGACATGACAGGCTCCTTGCAGCCATTTTCTGTTCTTAGCTGCCTGTCTTGACCTACCTCTACCCCTCCCCCATCACCCTGTAGAGTTTCCTTCACAGAAAATGCTGCATTCTTAAATTATCCCATCTGTATCTTCTTGGCCTATGGTCTGTGTTGTCACAGGAGACATAGAAGTTCTATGAATTTGTCTCTTCATAGTTTTTCCATGTCACAGACAAGGATACAGAGGGTAGAGAAGGCAGTATGCAAAATAGGCTTCCAGATAACCACTGTGATAGAACACTTGGCTACTTTAAAGGCAGAAGCTCATTTCTTTTCAAATAGAAACTAAATTTGGAGGCTGTTTTCTGAAGAAAGTTCAAACAAGTACAGAATTTTTGTGGTTGTAAAGAGGACTCAGGAAAAGTCACCTCAAACATAGAACTTGCCCACTGAAGACTTTCTCACAGTCAATATATTTGACTGTGGAATTTGTTGGGGAAGGGGAGGTATTTAAAGTTCATGAGTTTATCTAACATCACACCTTCAGTCTTTCCTAATCAAGTTTATAGTAGTTTAAATGATGATTAAGTGTCTCAAGGGATTATATTTTCCCTGATTAGATGACAAATCAAGTATTCATCACAAAATTGTGATTAAAATGTATAATTTGCAAAAAAAAATTAATTGAAACCACTGTGGACTTCTTTTAGGGAATTAAAGATCAAAACACAGATTTATCTGGTGGTAATATTTATTTCCTTCTGTTGGCTTCCCGTATTTTTGCACTGGCCAGAGAAATGGCCTAGATTGTAGCAAGTACCCTCTTGGTCCCTGTGACCAGCATTTGAATGAAGGTTCAAGGGCCCTGGTACCAGGATTAGCTCCTTTGCTCTCACAGCTTTCCCCTCAGTCCAGACCAGTGGTTCTCTACCGAGGACAACTATACTCTCTAAGAGGGACATTTAGCAACATCAAGAGACATTTTATGAGTCACAGCAGGGAGGAAGAAAGAAGAGGCTACTGGTATCTAGTGGGTAGAGGCCCAGGATGCTGCTAAAAATCCTATATACACAGGACAGCCCCCACGACACAGAATGATTAGGCCCAAAATGTCAATAATGCCAAAATGGAGAAATCTGGTGCAGGGATTGACATGTCCTAGGGACATATCTGAGGGGTCCAGACATTTCCAGAGCAGGGAGCATCTCTGGCTTGATGTCAGGGGCCTGATGCATCGAGCACTTACTAAGACTTTACCCACATTGCCCAAATAAATCGTGATAATAGCCCACAAGTGCCCTACGAGCCTCTTAGTATCCTTTACACAGAGGCAGATACTGAGGGCCAGACCAGTGGAGTGGCAGACCCAGGCCCCGCAGCTAAAAGGCCACCACACCAGGACTCAGAACCCAAGCCAGGAGCCTTCTCCGTGGACCCCTCGCAGCCGCTGACCATCGCGCCTGGGATCTGAGCAGGGCTATCTGTGAGCGCTTAACGCCCTCCTCCCCTCAGAAACACGAATTCTGCAGCATTCTGAAAAATAGCATTAGCGTTAGCTCTTCCCCCCCCCCCCCCCCGTTTTGGATTTGGAATGCATTTTTGCCACAAAGTGCTTATGCACTGGAATGCCAGGGTGCAAGCAGGGGAAAGTGGAGCAGTTGGACTTTAAATAGCTAGACGCTCTCTGTAGCACAGCAAGAGCAGCTGCCCAAGGTCTGTGCTCTTTTCTTTGACTTTCCATCTTCTCAGCCAAGAGCTCTGGGGGATTGGAGAGGGGCCAAGAATTCTGTGGCCAAGTATGGATCCAAAGAAAGCTGCAAGGTGTGTCCCAAAGCTGTGTGCAATGCTTGCCCTGCCCCTGCCTCCCAACACCGCAAAGACCAGACCTTTCCAGGGGAATTCCCTCCCTTTTCCTGAGCTTGCGGTACTTCATCATTGATCTGCCAGCCCCAATTCCTGGAACTCCATAGCCACACACGCTGAGGCACGCTACCTCTTTGATTCACAGGAATCATGGAGTCCGCAAATGTCGGATGCACAAAGACTAAAATACGGAGTCCTCAGCAGGTTTAAAACCCAGAGAGGGGAATTAACTTCTTCAAGGCCAAACAGCAGGGTAGGGCAGATCCAAGCCAGAGGCCAGGCTTCCTGGCTCTAGATCTAGTATGCTTTTCTCTGTACCATGTGACCCCCAAAGGGACCCAGTCACCCTCAAGAGATCGTATGGCTGACCCTACTGGTAAGATCAGTCTGAGACCTAGGAACTAGACTAGGAGGAGTTGGGGCACCTGTGTGCCCAAGAGTGAGCCCCTTCTCTAATTGTGTCCCGAGGCCAGCTTTTCCTTAGCCCCGGGCCCGTTCACACCTCTTGTCCTGAATGGTGGTGAGAGCAAACACCTCCCCCCATGCCAGCCGCGCGCACACACCCAGCCAGACCACATGGGTGTGTGAGACTCAGATTCTGCCACAAAGAATCCAAGGTCTGCTGGGGTGTGAAACTAGTTGCAACAAAGCCATATACTAAGGGTCCAGGATAGAATGAGGCCAAGAGGCTAGGACAGCCCAGAGAAGGGCATCAAAGATTTCCAGAGCAGGCAAACTTGAATTTTGAAAGCTACAGAAGGCTTAGGTCAGGAATCTAGGGAAAGCATTATGGACAAAGAAATGGCAAAGGTGCAGAGGCAAGGGACAGCAGTGCAAATCTGGGGGACCTCTGAGAAAACTGACGGAGAGTGGAAGAGTGAGTGAGGCTGGGGAAGCGGGTCTGGACAGAGCCGGGCCTTGCTGGGCAGAGTGACGTTTACCCCAAGTACTTGCTTTGCCTTCCTGCAGTTCCCATCTTGGTCTCCACAGTCACAACTACCCCTCTTCCCTCCGACAGAAGGCTGGTATCTCTGCTTGGGTGATTCTTAAATACATATGCTCACAGCACAGAAGGAGCAGCCTTTCTCTATGCTTCTTCCATTGCGCGTGCGCATCCTTTCGCCGCGAGGGGAGGAGACAGCCTGGCAGGGTGATAAAGAGGCTATGGGGCCAGGGAGCTCTGGGTTCACGTCCCGGCTCCACCACTGATGGGAGCAAGTTGACCCATCTCTGTAAGCCTCAGCTTTGTCCTCTGTAAAGTGGGACTAATGCTAGTTGCCACCTCACAGGATACTGTGACCTCAGATGAATTAACACATGGACAATACTTAGTACCGAGGTTCTCTTAGGTCACTGGGCATTGGAATCACCCAGAAGGCATAGCGCACCGATTGCTCAGCTCACAGAGCTTCTGGTGCAGTAGGGCTGGTGCAGGGCCAAGGGACATGCATTTCTAAAAAGTACCCAGGGGATACTGATGCTTTGGGAACCACTGACTAGATGCAATGGGTACCATTTTGGGGGGAACTCAAGTGCCACCAACTGTGGCATTCCTGGGCTGCCTGAGGGGGAGGACAGTTCAAAAAGCTCTGCGTCCCAGGCTGTGCCAGCTTGATTGGCATACGGACCCCGGTATGTAACCGTACTCACTGAAGCACCTGCCCCAGAGCTGTAGCTATAGAGAGGGGCTCAGGGCCCCAACTCCCTGGGATCTGTTCCCCTTCCCCCCTTTCAAGAGCACTGGAGTAAAGCACAGCTGTGGGAAGAGCATGCTGGAAAAGGACAGGTCTCTCCCCCTTGTCACTTCCTGAGACTTCTCCCATCCCCCTCGGGCCCAAAGTTGGCGCTGTGACCTTTCGGGCTAGGGTCTGCAGGCTCTTGGGTCAGGCCGACTTGTGTTAGTTCTGACTCCAGTTCTTACCCGCTCTGCTTCCTTGAGCAAGGCACCTGAGCCGTCCAAGCCTCTGTTTCCTCATCTGTAAACTGGGAACAGCAACAGCAACCTCACAGGCCGTTTGAGAGGTTTGACTAGCAAGTTTCCAGAAAGCGGCTGAATACCACCTTATTTAAATGACAGATCTAATTATTAGTGTCTCCCTGTGTAATGTGACTTCAGAGACTCTGAACACATACACACCGTTCCTAATCAAAATCTCATCATACCAAGTAATGCACAACATTTTAAAATCAGAAATCCATCTTTTGGTGCCTGTTCTAATGTATAATCCCCCTCAATCTCACACCCACTCGTGCTGGAATGAGCACATTTTCCCTCAGAGACCACAACCCAGGGATCTAGATGGCCCCTGGATGTATTTTCTGGTCTGCATAGGGTTAAAAAAAAGTCCCTGAATTAGCTGCTGACCTGTTACAATAGAGGATTCCATTTAAACATCTGAGAAACTGAGAAGCTGGAGAGTAGTTTGTCCAAAGTCAACAGTGAAGTGGTGGGGTTGGAGCCCGGCTCCCCTAATTCTAAATGTCTTGCTTGTTCTCCTCCCAGACCCGCTTTCTGAAACGAGTTCTATATCAGGTTCACCAGAGAGTCCAAAGCTGCTGGGATCTGGGATAAGGGAGAGAAAGGTGAAGCCATAGAGAAAGGGGCCCTACAGTCACCAGAATAGGCTTCTCCTACTCTTCCTTCTGCTGAGCTTACTCATAGAGCACATGGCTCACAGGGCACAGATCCAGGGAGAAATCTCTAGCCCACGGGGACCCAGCATCCAAAGCACCCTTTGATGCGAAACCTCAGTGTAGTCCGTTCCCAGCTACCCTGAGGTCCGCTGCCGTGGGCGCTACCACATCTCTCACGTGCCCCCTTTGTGAGTGTTGCTGCTCAGATTTGTGAGCGCACCCTTGTCTGGCCCCTCCTTTTCTTCCCAACCACGAAAGTCGTGGTTTCTCAATATCTTTCCACCTCCGCCTGGGTCATGCCACCAGTGACACTGGACTGGACCGTTGGTCCTCCGGCTTCCAGTCTATTCCACGCAAGGTGGTCAGAAGAATCCTTTCACTTTTATTTTTGTTTGGGTTTTTTTTTTTTTTTTTTTAGCTGGACCCATCCGTGACTGGGAAAATAACTATTTTCTTGGGGTGTGGGCAGACATCTAGTCTCAGATCATCTGGAATTACGTGCTGGTGTTGGTGGCTTGGTGACCTTGTGCGTGTGGAAGCACACAGAGTTGCATAAGGGCTGGCACTGCCCACTGTGATAATGTCACTGATCTGACATCCCAGAAGCAGGAGGACAGGGCACATGCATGTTTTGGCGGCATTTCTCGAAACGGCTGTACTTTCAGATGGAGGGGAGGTAGTCTCGGTAGGTGACAGTGGTCTTCTGCATCCTCATCTTGGTCACTACATCAGACAGAATCTGCTCTCCGATGGACACATGACCAGGAAAGGGGCATTTCTTGTCAACATAGGTGCTCTCAGTGGCCTCCTGTGTGTCCTGAAGCCCAGACCCATGTGGTTGAAGTATCGCAGATCTTCCTCACCAGTTTCTCCAAGTGGGTCCCTCTTCTTCTCAAAGATGGTCAGCTGCTTTTGGTAGGCACGCTCGGTCTGCATGGCCATCATCTCCCCCGCTGCGTGAAAAAAGAAGAATCCTTTTAAACGTCAGGTCATATGATGCCCCTGTGCAAACCTTCCCTGGGCATCACACGTCCCACAGAATGTCATCTGGGTCACAGCCATCACTCCGCATTAGTGAGCTCTTGCTTCCACTTGGCACTTACGTCATCCTCTACCTGTCTCTATCATCCAGCCCAACATCCGCCAACTTGTTCCTACTCTCAAGATACTTTCCCACCCTGAACCTCTACGCCTGCTGTTCCTTCTGCCCAGAATGGTCTTCCTCCAGAAGTTTCCAGGACTTGTTTCCTCATCTTATTCAGGTTTCTCCCTAACGTCACTCCTGGGAAGCCCTCCCTGTCTTACCCCCACCTAAAGCAGCAACCCACCCCCTTCCAACACTCTCCCAACCCTTTCCCCTGCCTTGCTTTTCTGTAGAACACTATCACCTTCTCAGAGTCTATTATACATTTCTTTGTTCATTGTCTGCTTCCCCTCTAGAATCTAGGTTCCTAACTGCAGGCTCCCTGTCTGTCTTGGTCAGCTCATTATTAAATGAACTGAATAAACGGAAGTTTTAATGAGAAGTCTCTAGGACAGAAAGCCATTTTCTTTTATTCAA